>NC_139246.1:61910039-63110039 GCF_977018435.1 Lepisma saccharinum | reverse complement strand
AGAGCTTCGTTCATCACTTCACTACCGAATTCAAGAGAAGATCGTTGCATCCGAGTTCTCCCGTGCGAAAGAAATTCAAGACTCCATCGGTAGGGAAGGTGCTTTTGACAAGTCTTCTGGGATGCAAGGGGTATTCTGCTCATTGACTTTCTGGAACGAGGAGGCACGATTACTGCTGCCCGGTATTGTCAGACCTTGGAGCGGCTGAAATGGGCAATTCGACACAAGCGCCCTGGCCTACTCTCAGCTGGTGTCATCCTGCTCGACGACGATGCCCGCCCCCACTCGGCCGCACAAACAAAGGTCAAGATTGGGCAATTGAGGTGGGAACGGCTACAGCATACACCTTACAGAACTGATTTAGCGCCTAGCGATTTCCATGTTTCGCACACATGAAGATTGAGTTGCAAGGTCGGGCTTTTCGAACTGAAGCGGAAGTCCAGGCCGCAGTAACACGAGTCTTGCAAGGCCTGATTCTCGACTATTTTTGCACAGGTCTTCTATAAGCAGCGTTGGGACAACTACCTCAATTTGTAAGGCGATCATGTTGAAAAGTAGTACAGGTATGTACAAATCTACACATGTAGAGTTTGCATGTATATATTAAGAAATAAAAATATTACAACATAGGGAAACGTACTTTTTGAACGACCCTCGTATTTTGGATATTTGTGCGGAAGATCTGGATATCGAAAACATGTTCAGGAAGGACATGGATATTGTGGATAATTTTTTGATATGGTTCACGTGGCCAGGACGACATTTTAACTAACGTTTAATTTGGTTTCGGGTAAGAAAGTAATATATCGTTTGGACATTATATGGATATTTTCACACACTTTTTAAGGAGCGCGCGCACGGACAGAGAGACATACACCCACGTCTCTTCATCTGAAAAATGTTCCGTATTCACATAAGACAGAGCAGATGCAGCCTGTGTTATCACATATGATATCTCAGTTTCTGTAGAAAAGTGAAAACTTCATCTCATGATAACCGATCTATGTCACAGTGTAGCAAAACAAATAGTGTGTTCGCAGTCCATTTTGCTTTCAACGAGGTTGCTCAAAAAGTTCTGAATTCAGGAAAAAAGCTAAAGTTCCCCGTGCCGTAAATGCAGCACATTTAGGGGATATGAGGTTAGGACCCCACATATTCTCGATCTCATTTTGGAGGTGATGTGATCAGCACCACGCAAGAATTTATCCGCCAGGGTTGCCCCCGGTACCCATTGATTTGAGGCTGGGTTAACCCCAGAGCCGCTTTATGCGAGGACAAGGTAGAAAAAATTCTGACCTTAGATAACCCAGCCAGGGAATCGAACCCGGGTATCCCGCGTGGCAGTCAAACGTGGCCTACTGACTAGACCACCGCGGATGATTCCAATTCAGATTTACTTATGTAAAACTGACTGATTTGACTAATACGGGCTTTAGTAGATTCTACATTAAGCACTTTTACACTATAAACAATATCTAATATTAGTAAAATCTGCAAGAAGTATTGTTTCGGATCCATCAGCAGCAAACAGCAGAAAATATTTTAAATCTGTTAATTTAACGATTGAGTGTATTTTCCTCGAACCTTGCCAACAATTATAATACCTTGTGGATTTCCCTCCCTAGCGCGGCTCCCTAGAGGTCCGCGGACCAGAGATTAAGAACCGTTGATGTAGACAATATTTCGTGATACATAAAAACCGTAGAATTGTTAACGACTAATCCTTACAATTAGTGCAATAAAACATAATAGCGAGTTTTGATCGTCTATGAGGTGAACAAAATCTTGTCAAATTGTTCGACGCTAGTTATTGCGCCTCCCGATAGAGTAACTTTTGCGACTTTTTACTTTCTGATGAGATTATTTTTTAAGGGCTCACCAACCTGTGCTTAATGCCGAACTTGAAATATAGAGTACCTGTGCAGCTCAGATAGTGGCATTAATATTTGCAAGAATACAAAGGCAATCTTGAATTTGAGAATTCGCCAGAAACGACTGTTTAGTTGCTCCACAGTATAAAGGGAAAATGAATCTTTTCAAAGCTTCTGTTAAAAAAGGAAAAGAAGGAACTCCACTTTGATATTCCTTTTGCTTGTCAGTTTCATAACGCACGGAGGCTTTTTCCGCTTGATTCTTCTTACTTTCCAAACAGAAGTTAAATAATTTGACAGACTAGCATTAGCTTATCCCCCTAAGGCAGAAGAGCAGGAAAAATTGTCTTTAATGTTTTCCGAATTCAATTTTCCTTTTTCCTAAAGGCTTTTAATATAACCACGTTCTTCAGAGAATGCCAAGATATGTAATCAAAAACGAAAATAGAAGTTGCCAGCAAGAGAGCGCCTTTTTTTCGCAACTAAAGTTCAAGTCGTACGGGAAAAAACGTACCGCTAAAGCAGGTTGCCTGACGGAAACAGCATCCTCATAGCAACTATTTATCGTAAGTCTACATATTTACATCTTATGTACTTCATTTTGTATACAGTGTGTGATATTTGATCTAATTGATGGGAGTGCCTGACGATTGTCGTTGACCACGACTTTGTACGTGGGCGGTCACTGGTTCAATTCGCGAGGACAACTGGGGAGATCATCGAGTGTAGACGCCAAAGACTACCAATCATTTACCAATTTATACAATCATATTTCCAACACCATGTAGCAATATCGTAAACATTGCTCTGTTCTAATTTACCTTGCACGTAATATATGACATTTATATACGTTTTGTGTTATGGGATAGAAAGTACAGTATTTAGAAAACATTACGAATTCGCACCACAGAACCACAAATTATTATTATTATTATTTTGGCAGTTTTTAATTTACACAGTTCTCGAATTATCAGCATTGTACATCCAACATCTCTAGCGTTTGCACGCCCTCGATATCATTTTCCGCTTTTTTATATTAAAAAACAACTGCCTACAGACGATGCGTCAGTATCGTGAACCAGGATCATGGTTCATACACCAAAACGGTCGCGAATGGCCGATCAGAAAATAAACTCGTTTTCATGTTCCTAGATCGCGATGAAGTGTTGAACCGTCTTCGTGCAATGGAATTTTCCAGTGATCCTTTCCCGATCCGAGTTTAAAATTTGATCTTCGTTCGTGCACACGGCCATAAGACACAACGAGGTGTTAAACCAAAGATCATTTACAAAGGAAATGAAAAGCTGAAAACAATGCTTGATGTCAGCTCAAACTGACAATTGCAGCTGAAAATTAGATCTAATAATGTAAGGCAAAGAGGAATAATCGAAGCAAACATTTGTAGCGGGAATTTATACAGAACGAGGCGGTGATTCTTCTGTTTAAATTTTTACTATACACTTTTAATGGATACAATTAATTTTGTTTGCATTAAGCATGCAAATTGAAAGGCAGAATTATATAATTTTTATGCAAAATATTTGAAGAAGCAAGAGAGAACAAACAAAACTAGGCAAATCACAGAACGAGGACGGACGGTTACGCTGTCTCCGAAGATAAAAAGAACAAAAGACAGTTTCTGTAAACTTCTGGTGCTTCCACAGCTTTTCCTTCCTCGGTGATCCTCTTAGCTGGGAAATATAAGGGGGCATGGAGCCTGCCCTGACGTCATAATTCCTCCCGACCCTCATTAAACTTTACAAACTTCCAACCGAAACCTAGGTAGATTCCCTTCTTCGGCGCTTCTTTTCTGTTTACTGAAGCGCTCTGCCTCTGCTACAACGTTAACACGCTTCCGCTTACCTCAAGGCTCCCCCGCCTTCCCTCAGCAACTCATCGGCCAGGATGGAAGGAAGTTTAAGCTCTCCTCGGATAGGGCGAGGCTCCTCCGCAAGGAATAACAAACACTCCTTTCCCACTTACTCTTATATTTATCTCGTTCACTTTACCACGAGGAGGGTTAATTTTGCCAACAAACATGAATTAACGGTGTCATTATTTAGACGAGAATCTTTACTGATCCCACTCCGATGCTGGACAAGGAAAATGAAGCCAAAGATTTCTATTTTTCTTATTTCAAATAGCTTTTCTGCCTCTTCAGGCTAATCGCGAAGGTAAGGATGACTGGAGATTTGACGACATTAACGAAGGGACATTCGCATAGGAACAGCCACGCCAGGAATCGAACCTGTCACGTCGGAGGCAAGATAGCGAGCCAAGCACCTAACGTCTTCATACACCGACGGGCTGGTCTAAGTTTTTACTAGTAATTTCATACTTATTTCTTCACTAAATTCACTTACGTATGGTATAACCAACGGTTTCTCACTCCATTATGATTAACAATAAAGTTTTGGTACAAAAGAATACCTTTTAAAAAAATAGTACATATCTAATATCAGATGGTACAATATTATTTTTTCATACCGTTGAGAAGCTAGCTTCACAACCATGCAGCTATCCATGACGATGCCGCCTCGGTGGCCTAGCGTTAACGGTTCAATCCACGGTATCGCCAAAGGAAGTTCCGTGTTCGGGTCTCGGCTTGGGCATGGTTGTCCTTTGAGACTCTGTGTTTCTTTATCACTTTCATCTAATAATTATTCATTCTTCTTGAATAATAAGTGAATATCCAAAAATAGAAGGAAAGTACGAAAAATACAACCACGACTCTGAGGAAGAAGTATGATTAGATAAAACTAGTGAACGACCCAGACCAGAACCCAGAAAAAATGGACACCCTCGGCCACCGAGCAGGCACGAGAAATAACCATGTTAAGTACAAATAAGATTAACAATACATAATTATTTTCGTAAACACAACACGCAATATCACGCTCTGCAGTTTCTTGCGAGTTGCTACGGATGATGTCATGTCAGATGGGATACATATAAGTAAGAGTTTTAGGCAGCTTTCAGACCGAAGCGACAAGCCTCACTCGGAAATCAACTATCAGAAATTAATGCAACCTTTCGAACCGAAGTGACACAACAAGCTGAAGCTGATGCGGGTCGTTGCGTGTAGGTCGGACTGGGACATTTTATCAATATCGTGAATCGTGTCGCCTCGGTCTGCTGGTAGGGCACGCGCAGTGCATGCTTTTCGACACCCTCGATGGTGCTTGCCACTTCGGTGCGTTGCTTCGGTCTGAAAGCTCCCTTACACAACGAGTTAAACCTTTTCCACTGTAAGAACAAAGTAAAACACTTCTAACACCTACACATTACTACCCTTTTGGGAAAAGCCGAGGCTTCAAAGTAACACACTGCACACACACAGGAGATGACACACTGCACACACACAGGAGATGACACACAGAGAATTGTCCTGAACGTGGGCTCAATCATCAGAGCCTCGTTACCTGCATAGTCAGAATTTGGGGCATAATACAAGGAAGAGAGGCTGAAGTTTTATTTTACAGTTTTCTCTTTAGCTAATTGCTTATTTTGTTCTCAGTTATATTGTTCTTCTTGGGTTCGTATCTCTCTTTATTATTGCTCTCAAACAGTTCACAATTCTGAAGCCTTAAGAAGACCGCACATTCATTTGTTATCTCATTCATAGCACAAGAGACAAACTGATTTCCTTGAATGTTAAAACAAACAAAAAAATATTAGCACGAAAAATTAAAACCTTCACCCTGAAGCTTCGCGTTACTTACTGCCATTCTCCTCCTCGTTCGGCTTTTACCAATTAAGTGCGATGTTTCATAAGTTAGACACCAGCTGCAGATGACGTGCTGAGGCAATCAATAAGCTGCAGATTCAATAGCGAGCACAGATTGCTACGTCTTATTATTCGAATGATAGTTTCATTCGTTCGCTTACAGTGTGGCAGAATTGATAACATTAACTGGACCCGGAAAAATTGTACAGTTCTGCACATTGTAAGACGATATACTGTAAACATTCACCAGATTAACCTGACAGAATAATGGCTACATCTTCAGAGAACGCATTGAGAAGATGAGATTCTTTCATGCTTTACGACTGGGCATTTGCAACATTGGCGTATCTTGAAGTTTCAAACTGGCTATCATCAGTGAAGATGCAAGATGAGTGTGCGGATTTATAAGACATTTTACACACGTAAAGTCAACGGCTAAGATAATAGTAGACAAATTGTCCATCGCTATATTCATTACATTCTTTTCATCTTGTTTTTCAAAGAATGAAATTCTGTTGATTCGAAGCAGGTATTGTCCTCTGCATACTGATATATATATATATATATATATATATATATATATATTTAAATTTCAAGCATTATGATTGTATTGTGTAAAACACAGAATGAAAATGCCCATGGTCAATTCGCCTACTGTTTCTTTTGCCGTTGGGTGTACGTGGGCACCTTTGAAAGTGTGACTTCGTGTAACATCAAACAAGTTGGAATTCTGTTTACTGTGAAACCGTGATGTGCTCCGTGGATACTAATCAGAACCTGGTATATCAATAATATTCGGATGAAAAGTTGTTATAATTATCATGATGGGTGTTAATTTCTACATTATACTTACAACTTAGGTCTTTTATGTCAAGTATTATGTACTATTGTGTATTGCAATGCAATATTCAACCATTCTTTCTCCAGTAGCATTTTTGTCGCTTCTGCTGTATGCTTCCCACGCATGCCATCTCACACGAAGCATTTCAGTCTCCCGGACAAAGTCCTCATTATTTGTCGTCTGTGGTGTAGAAAAGGTCTTTCTCGCTGTCATCTGTATCCCCTGTTAGGATATGCCTTCATCAAGTATAGCGCAGAGGAGTAAGATTTGCAACAAGACTATTTTACAGGTACAAGAAACATTATTCCATAGAAATGCAATACATGATGTCGGATATACAAGTGCAGAAATAAACAAGGAGCAAAGATTATATTGAAGAGCTCGGGTGTAAAACATGGTGACATTTTGGCAATTTTTAAGTTACAAAGTAAAATGTGCCATTCTTCAATTTTCGAGTGAAATTGCCATGTCATATAATTCGAATTGGACTCAGTGAAGCCATGTGAAATTTGTAAACACAACACGAAAAGAATTTATCTACAGTATAGCTTATAATAACCCCTTTTTCTTAATGAACTCAGAAATGACCACAATGTCACTTACCCTGTCTTACACCCGAGCCCCTTCAATTATGAAAACAAAATAGAGGCAGAAAATGATTGATTGATTGATTTGGTGATGCACAGTAAGGCTAATCGGGACCGGACCTACAGTTTTAAAGTGGGATCCGAACCAGTATGTGCCTCCAAGGCAGAAAATGAGATAAACCAAAATTAAAATAGGATAAATAAAAAAGGGATGTAAGCTGTAATACAAAGGGCTAAGAATTGAACAAAAAGAGGCAGAACTTCAAAACAAAAATAAGAAGCAGATGGAATATATTAGAAACAATACCAACTGGGAGGCCAAGATAGTTCAAAACCTAAAAGAAATAGTTAAGATAAAAGAAATTGAAAATGAAACAGAGGAGAGATGAAAGAGTACGTTCAGAACGAGAATAAATCAAAGGATGTATTGGACAAGTAAGCTTGGAACAATGGAAACAAGATAAAATTCCGGTAGACGGTAAAGACATTGAGAGGAAAATATGGTAAAAGGACTCAAAAATATTGAATGTGAAAAGGACTCAAAAATATTGAATGTGAAAATATTTTTAAACCGTGGAGTAAATGAAAATGCGTCAGGAAAAAAAAAATATGGGGGTAAATAAAAATTGTCATAGCCGTATAAACGTAGGAAAAAGTAGACAGAGTAATAAAAGGACAACAACTTGTAAAAGTAGAACGAGTAGATGAAGTACATCCTAAACTAATAAAGCTAGGAGACATTTTAAAAAATCGTAGGTCTTCAAAGTTGCATGTTTCAGAGATTTTGAAAGGTCACTTTAGATGTCACGCGATTAGACAGACGGATCAATCGAATTCGACGTAGGGATTCGAACACGGGAATTTCTGTGGCGAAATCGAAACTTGACCACTTAACGCATTCGGGAGGTAAACACACACACACCACTCTTTGGCAAAAGGCAACAACGTTGAGACCGACAAATAAAGAAGCTACTTCGGCGGAAGATCATTTTTGATTTATTGATTGAAGGATTATTTTACTTCGCTTTTCTGCCAATGAGGACGATTGATGATAGGATGAAATCGATGAAGACACTCTCCCAAAGAACATTTGTGGCCAGGCCGAAATTCGAACCCGGGACTCCTGCTCCTAACCACTCCGCCATGGAGTTCGGCACGAGATCATTTTTCTCACCACACACACCATGAATGAAAAAAACAACAAAAAAACAGGTGCTTCAACAAAGCGTTAGATTTCTGGGATTGGACGAACGAAACGTTTTCGTTTTCATTCTCGATAAAATTCTAGATTCTAGATAAAATTATAGATAATACATTCTGAGGGAAAATGCAGTAATTTGGGGAGTACTGCACAATAGAAGACTACATGAGAATACGAGCCGCTTACGGACTTCTATGGTTCACCAAAGCTATCAAGGTTGCTAATAGAATCAGCTGGAAATAAATAAATTTGACAACTGCACGCTTATGATGCTCAAATTAACGCTCTTGCCTTTGGTGCGAACGGTGCTGGAATAGAAACCCTTCTGAGAACTTAAAATTTTCTGCTGATGCAGCATTTTGTGGACAAGTAGGGAAGTAGTCAAAAAGAAGTTCAGAAGGTTCAAGCGTAGAAAGACAGGAGAAATCGTCAATGAAATCGGGATTACGGAGATTTACACTCAATATTAAATAAATGTGTATTTATTGTACCCTGTGTCATGGAAAGGAACGGGGAGGGGAGGGTGAGGGTTGGAAGTGGAAAGTCACAGATTTTCAATCTCGACCGCTGTGGAGACGGTGGTATCAGCACATCGCTCCTCTTACCTATCACCGGGTAATAATTTAGTAGGACAATGATTCACCGCAGATATGACGCATCCCTGGAATCGATCACGGGTTTCTACGAAATGGACGACTAATTAATACGACGACGACGATTAATACCCACATGCCTGTGTTTTTCTTTAAAGTATAATTTCCACTCATTGTCTCGAAGACAACGAATAGACAACGACAGAGATGGGTAAGGTAAAGGTAAAGTTTCCCGTGCATGTAGCACCGTGACATGTAAGCACATTTAGGGCCTCACACAATCTCGATCTCGCCAATTTTGGAGGTGATGTGATCAGCACCAGGCTCCGGCCGCCTTTATGCCCCAGGGTTGCCCCAGGTATCCAATGATTTGGCAGAGATGGGGAAAATGGCACATCGTTAATTTTAGAGGATTTGAAACTAACACAATATATGCAGGTTGTGATTGTCGTGCATCCAAAACGTTGATCTCGAATTATTGCAGTTATGCATGCAGATTCTAATTTTTTTGCAAAATGAAAAGCAATAAACTATACAACTTTTCAAGAGACATATGTACCTCACGCACAGAGGGTGATGTCATGTTGCGAAGCTGGAAAAATAGAAATGGGACCTTTATTAATTAACGCCATTCTTCACTCTGCTGCAAGGTTTAGAACTCTATTTTGATTGTGCGCACGTTGGGAAGCGCTTCGTCTGGCTCCTCTTGCGACCACCGCTGATCACTCACCGACCTTCAAGATCCGAGGACATGTCTGTGGGAAGCGAGGCTATTTCAGAGTCGGAAGAAACTAAAAATAAAGTGCGTAACGTGAAATGCATCGGGATCAAGGGTTTCTCTGTGGAGGATCAAAGGGAACAGGCTTAACGAAAGCATTGCAATCAATACAGAAAACATTTGGTTGCCACTGATAAACGAAATAATTTGCGAGCAGCGAGATACAGCAATGCATAGCTCAGTGTAATCGAAACAAGTAAACAGTAGGTGTAGAAAGTTGTGTGGGTCTACAAGAGGTAAAATGCTGTTCTAAATTTGCATTCTCAATTTGCAGTTTCTAGTCAAAATGCACTTCGAATAAATGTTAACGTGCTTTTATTACATATAGTTTAATACATATAGTTTAATAATTATTATATAGTCATGTTCTATAAACCTCTGCCGGCATCCGTGGAGGAGTGATTAGCACAGCGTACTAAGTGGCAAGAAGTTCCGGATTCGAATCCAGGCCTGTTCCTGTGAGTGTATTATCATCAATTTCATCAGATCATCACTGATCCTATCTCCGTTATTATCCAAAAGTAGCACAAATGCGAAACTAAAATAAACCAAACCCATCAACCAATCTATTGTTCATAAACTTCTAAATCTTGTTCACATTAAATGTGTGCTCCGAGGATGCGGGCACCACTGGGCTGTATCATGTGTATTTATTTTTGAATGTAGAGAAGATAAACTTTTCCAAATGCCTTCTTTATGCAGATGACCATAAACTGAAAACAGATGCCAATGATGAAAACTATTAACTTCAATGCGATTTACAGATAATAAGACATGGTTGGATGATAATATCTACTAGTATAATTAATTTACATCGTTTTCAGGCACGAAACAGTACTACTCTCTTCACGCATATAATACAGATAATATAAACTTTAAACGTGCAGAATATATTTTGGGATTTGGAGGAATCGTTGCCAGAAAGTATAGCTTGTAGTTGCACCTGCATCATGTGATATCAACCAGTAGAATATAACAGGTCGAGTCGCTAATAAATGGCAGGGCTTTAAAAAATTCACGCCTATTATACATGATATGAGATTTGAAAGACCAATCTTGAGTTCATACTGTGATATGGATCTTTTTTACTGTGGTTCTGCAAAGAAGTTTAATTGACAATACACGAAAGAGCTTTCTTTCTTATTTATATTTTAGATTTAAATTGATTCGATTCCTTTATACCTACGGGAACCTTTTGGATAAGCTAATACTTTCTATAGAAATGATCACAAATTGGTCTCAAAGATCCTACAATGAGATGAAATTGTTCCTGAGTAAGCACACTACGACATATGCATTAAGAATCAATGTTTCAATAATGACTTCCAAATAATTTAGCAATAATGATTGTCTAAATTGTGTCCCATGTCTTTCGTTCCTAGGCAATGCACATTATTTCAATGTATGCAAGACAGTATATGATGGAGAACTCCGTTGCTACAGGTTTGTTCATTGGGATGCTCCTAGAACTAGACTATTACTATACGGGGTTTGCTACTGTTCTTGGTTTCTATTTACATAGTGTATGTGAGAAATAATGCACGTCAACAGTAATTCACATTAATTTCCTCTGAACACCACTTCCAAAAGACCAAAGTTTGTGAAATCAACGGATACATTTAGCACAACGTCACTTACCTGTCTAAATTTGCAATTTAATTATCTAAAACACTCATTGCAATTACCTAGTTACAGACATTAAGTACACTCTATCCTGGAAATCTCTGGAGCGAGCGAACGAAAACAAGTCTCTGCGCACGTAGTGGTTCGAGAGATCTCGGCCAATGAACTCGTGAGAGGGAAGTGAGTGCGGCTAATGCGATTTGCAGAAGCGTGCACTGTTTTCCTTCGCCAGTCTCCCCTTCTCATTCGTTATGCACGGTCCAACTTCACACAAATTCCCGGGACAGACTATAGGTGAATTAACCATAATTATTTATGGAACATCAGGCATTTATTATGGAATTGGCAGAATATGAAATCAAATATTATACCGGTACAATCTCTGTTATATATTATAATTTTCACATGAACATCTGTCTGGTACAGATTTCGTGCGTGCTTATACTATTAATTAATTAATATTATTTATTAATCTATATTAATTCTTGGTATGTGAACATAAGTATCAGAAGGAAGAAACAATGCCTTACTGAATGTTTACTGATCATATTTATATTTCCCTCACATCACATTATTTCACCTACATCTCCATCAATAGAGGACCTATCTCCATTTCATTGTCCTGCAATGCAGTCTCGAGAAACACAAAGTGACTGACGACTCTCAAGGGAGGAGAAAACACAATGTTCTACTTCTGCACAAAGACAAAGAACGAAGGACCGAGCGGAAAGAGGGAGAAAATTGAAAGCCCAAAATTCTGAAGGAGCATGCAGCAGGCAGGATATAGATATCGACGACAGGAGCAGGTAACTTACAATAGTTTCATTTTCGACTGAATGGAAGCAATTGTAAGAAGAACGGAACACGCAATCACGCAACTTCCGACCGCCATGTCTTTTGTCGATAACAAAAAAAGGTAAGCAAAAACTGAATCACGCAGAAAGCATCATTTTTATCCGGGATTCCGAAAAGAAATGCTGTACGAATTATTTTCTTTTTTCCGTCGTAACCTTGGGATGAATGATGAAATTGGCAACAAACGAAATCAACGAAGCAGCAACATATAGCTACTCCATATTCGCGCAATAACTACATGTCCCCGTGTGACGGAAAGAGTTCGTTGAATTTCTTGCGAATAACTGACAAAATCCGAAGGTTAAAAAAACGAAAGATTAATATTTTTTTTATACCCTCCAACTTGCGTTACTTACAAGTTTTCTGTCATCCGATTTTCTTTTCTTTTTCACCTCCCAACTGTTTGCTTTTGCTGTTGTAAAACTGTTTACTTACAATTGTTGTTAACAATATAGAATTAGGGTTCAAGTATCAGCTCTTGATTGTTACAAACGTTGGAAGAGTGTCCCAAGTCGAGCAGCCCATTGCTAACCCCACCCTCGCCACTATTTGCTCGCCCGACAACAGCTCCGAAAGCAACGATTTTGTGGCACACGTACGGGATTCACTTCCGGTTTCTCTTCAAGACAGTCACGGCAATAGTTACAATGTCGAGACTGTATTTTATGTAGCTCGTGTAGTGTCTTGTATTATTCAAAATGAAAATTTTTACAATTTTAAGTCCATACTTAACTCCACATCTTGGTGAAAATAATTAAATATGAATTTACATATGTAGTACCTTATTTTTATTATATATAAATCCGTTCCCTGGATATATATCACCCACCTTGGAAGTCGTTCCAACTGTCTGAATCATCGCGATTTACATCCACACAAAGGTATCTACAGAAAATAAAGAGAGTTGTTCAAAAATTCGTGGAGATTCTTTGGTACGAAATTACTTCAACGAGATACATTGAATTTGTGAATGTATAATAATAATGTGATATATCTGGAATGTTAATTAGGTCCAGCCCAAATTAGAAATAGATAGAAAAGGTCGACAGGAATCTCACGATCGTTGAAAGCCATGGGAACTCCTTGCTATTCCCTAGCTACTAGATTCATATTTCTTCGTATTGCCTCGGTTCTCGTCGTAAATCACTCTCAAAAATATGCGACTACACCGTAACCAACTTTTGCTCCAAAACACATTTTAAAGTTTGAAAGTTTCGTAGTAAAATGTCAGAACATAAATGGAAGTTTTTCATATCTGTGTTCTTGCATAACGTATGTGAATGTTTTCACCTTAAGGAACCACTGATGAAAGACCTAACCGAGCAAATTATACATTAACATAAATCTAGCCTGAAATATGCACTACAGAAATGCGATTGGGAATAAAGAGCTATGATATTTCCTTACTTTTAAGGCTTTTTCCGAGCAGGTCTCATCTCCAGGAAGGTATCAACACCTACCGACTTGTTGGGCGAGAATGAGTCAAAACAAGGATTTTAAATACTTTTTCCTGCTCCCCCCCAAAATAGGCAATAATTAGGCTGGAGAGTTCAATGAACTAACCTTCATATGAACTAACTGATTCAGCAGTTTGTCACGAGAAATGTAGAAATGTCAGTTCCAACTGAAACACCAGAATGCTAAATGTTAATCTAACAGCACAATTGTTTAGTGTCAAGATGCGGCCTTCTTTGGGGCTGCCTGCTCTGGTATGCCCGACTGGGGTTCAGGACTTGTGAGTTAGGTTCTGTGAGTTTGAAGAAGAAAATAATTTTGTACTTTGTATATCAAACCGCTCTGGAATGCCGGAACGGAATCCACTGCGAATCCGAGATTATGTATGCCTGTCTCACTGCCCGGGAAACGTTATTGATAATGTTATTAAAAATATTATTAATACTGTCCTACCATGTAAACATAAGAGTCGAAATCAGAAACCGTACAATAATGGAAAATGTTATATTCACAGTATTCACAATTTGTTTAAAAAAAAATGTGTACATGTAATGTAATGTCACTCACGAGGTTCATGTCCTCTGTTCTGGATCCCAGAACAGAAATAATATCACAAAGTATTGTATACATCAATTATGTCATGTATATATTCCTTTGTAGAGTATTCCAATTTATTATTATACCTATTTTAAAATGCAATCAAATAGTAATAAATAGAGAAAATAAAGTCGGGGGAACCGTCAAATTCAGAGCAACTGACGTCCTGGTATATTTTTAGGAACCAGGACAATAAGAGGATACCCTCGAATGTATGCGGGAGGAGGCGGGCTTATTTCGGTGGTTCCCCTTTATTACATGTATTGAATAGTTGTAATACGTGTATATTGGGTGCTTATGGTTGATAATTGTCTATAATTATATGATATTGCAAATTCGATATGTAATGTAATGTAATAAAGGGAATTATTATTGTCAAGACTATTTTTGTGGAAACAAGTCTTTCTTGTCAGTATATTGTATATTTATTGTAAAAATGAAATAAATACAACGTTGAAATTTGTAGTTTTCAAAGCCAAGTTTACCACCATTCTTATAAGCACTTTTATTTATTTTTAATAAAACTACATTTTTTAGAACGCAGATGTTATGCACTCATCACACACGATTATTGAGATCTTATTAGGTATGTTAAAATTACTGCAACAACAGAAGGTGTAAGAATTGTTTACAACATACAGTCCACCATAATTTTATCGTACATTCGACAAACAAAATATGACTAATGTGATGACATTATGTCGATAATAGTAAAGGAGACTATTAAGACAGAGAATGGAATCAGTCTGGTATAATTTTGTAAACAAACTAAAAACAATTAGGCCTAGGACGAAGATACAAATTATAGTAATATGATAGTTGAGAATTCTCAGTGGAAAAAAAAAATCTGGTAAGGTTCACGAAAATTGAGCCAACTCTTCCACACCTTTGTGATGGGGATATCAAGAGAATTTAAGCATAGCGTTTGTAGACACAGAAGGCTCATTAGCTACAAGGTTGGTAAGAAAGAGAAGCCACAAAAAGAACGATGTCCACATTCTACGATCCCTTGATTTCAAGGCGACGACGTTACCACCACGCTATCGGGGAGGTTTTCCCTAGTGGTGGTGGGAGAGGAGTGGAGTCCGAGACGAGCACTGTTTGACTTCTTGGAAACCAATCGTCTCTTTCATTTATTAACACTGAGCAAACAGGTAAACATCTGGGCTGATGTCAGCGAATGGCCGGAAAGGAATGCCAAGGTATCTCGGAAAGTAGTGACCCTCAGGAATAGGGGCAACTCCAGAACTGAACAACCTCCAAATTACGTATTTGTGGAAATTGACTAACTTTGCAATGTATAGCATTGCTCGAAATGTCATGGCATAAATTATTCTAAATGCAACCTTCGGTCTCTTAAGTTAAAAAAGAAAGAGCTGTCTTTATGCTACACGATCATGGTTTCTATTCATTTTGATACAAATATGTTAAAAGGCAATCTTGTAATTACTTAGTTCTATTTTTAAAATGTCAACAGGTGCATGTTATGTGCTTAAAAATTAGTGGTGAGGAAATATGTTTTATATTTTTACCATAACATTTATCTCTCCTACTTCAAATCATTCCACACCCTTTCAAATTGAAAGGTTGGGGGGGGGGGGATGCTGCTTTCAAATTTCACCTTGGTGATAAGATGGGCAAAGAAATATGAAAAATAATTAAATTTTCTGTAATTTTAATTTCAATTAAGCATCAATTCAATTTATTGTGAATCTTTGTCCGAAGAAGATTCTGCTAGAGGGTGGAAAAGGTTACGTTCATATTTTACAATACATTTTGCTTTGTCAGCATTTTAGTGTTTTATTTGTTTTATTGATTTAAATGAAGACATCTCTATTGCAAAAGACATCTAGTTCCTGTACTTTTAAGTGGGTTTATGGTAGTTTTGAATAATATGTCGACAGGTGAACGTGTATCAAGAAAATGTTTAATTTCAACAACGCACTAAATACCAGTAATTACCATGAACTATTTTAAATCGTCATGAACAACGCTTGACCCAGTGGTTTGACGCTACATTCATTAGAGACGGAGCAATTCTCTGTTCAACATAAGCGAAAACACGGAAATAGCTGCCATTTCTAAATTAAATCAACGCAGGGTATTTCCAATAGAAGCCGCTCCATAATACCTCTTTCAATACCGTATCGATTGGCGAGCAATAAATTCTCAATTACAACATGTGTGCCATACGAGTGCATGCACGACATGTGCTAATGTTGAGCAAAAAGAAGAAAGAATCGAGATATTTTTCGGAAATAATGAATATTATGCTCCCATTTCATTCTAAAACTGAATATTACGTTAAAAAAAAATATGCCGAAGTAGAATTTACCAATATATAGCCCAATTTAACTACCCGACTCAGTAGTCGTAATCTATGCTAATGGAGCATATAATGAACTACCAGCAATTAGATTGCTTAGAATACTTTTCTTGCACATTCCAGATTTAAGTGCGTTAACGCTTAACAGAAAAAAAACTCTTGTGACAAATACGAATTAAAGATATGCATAATGAAAACATTCCGAAAGAAAACATGCTCTGAAACTATAAAAATGGACGTTATGCAATCTTGGCATATGGCATTAAGTAACTATCGGGGAGAATTCACACCGAAACGACAAGCGACAGGCGACACATGTTGCTTTGGAACCAGCCAATCAACAGTAACGTTTCACATCGTAGCAGCATGACATGCCTCACAAGCCTGCGTTCGTTTGGTGAAATTCTCAAGCGAGTTGCTTCGATGTGAAATCTCTCTAAATAAAACATACATTAATGAGCTGCTAATAAATTTCATTTTTTGGTGTTTTTAAGCTGTACAATATTGCATCTCTTTGATAAATATAGTTTTAAAATGAAAGTAAGTGAAACAGTATCAGTTGCTTGGATGCGCACCAAAAAGGGTGGAACCTATACTGCTACTTGGCCTGTATTTAAAAAAGAAAAAAACATAGGAAACCTCCATTTGCCCGGTAATAAAGAGATCCGGAATATGATTCCTGATAAGTCAGTTGGCCTTCTTGATTAAAAGTATTTATTTATTTGGTAAACTTTCAACTTAAAATGCATAAAAATTGTTTGGAACTGAAAAAAAATTGTTTGAAATATGAAGACTTTAATTTTGTCTGAGTACATAACCTTCACGAGTCTCCCGATAATACACAACCGAATGTTATTTGCCCATGTTATTTTGTTTGCCAAGCTCAAAACAACATCAAGATCCCGTCCGAGCAGACCATACAAGACGGAAAAGAAATGACTTGTTTACCTTTTGTTGTGTGTGCCTTTGTCTTGGTAATCTTACTTCAAAGTTAAACATCAATTTCGTTTTTCTTCTCAGAGGAAAGATGGAGCTTTATTGTCGAGGATTCTGTTTGCCTAGCGTCGAGTCAAAGGTCACATCTTCATGCTTCGCTTTCATATTTCTAGCTTTCAACAATATTTACTTTTCTAGCGCTTTTATCCCCCAAGGCGCACGCTTCATTTCGGCCAGACTGAAGACGGATTTCCTTTAGCCGCGGAAGGCACAAATACGAACGTGTTGTATGTTCTTACTTGTGGATGTCCTGTAGATCACTAAGTTGTTGTTTTAAGTACACTTTATGCACAGATAGGCTAATCGGGACTGGACATACAGTTTAAAGTGGGATCCGAACCACTATGTGCCTCCACCGGGTAACGAACACGGGACCTCTCGAATATGAAATGACATTAGTTACAATTACAAAATAACATTAGTCACCACATTTCAATCTACGAAAATGAAGAATAGCACAGCACCCAATTATGGCTTTGGATACGCCTCAAGAACCAATATTGGAGATCATAGAACTCATTCTGCGGGACGGCATCATCAATGAGCAAGCCCTGGTACCGAACAACCTACTGGGAGAGAAACCGGCAAGCAAGCAACTACAAACCTTGGCCCCCTCGGCAAAATAGACAATCGCTAAGTTGGATGGCTCAACGAAGAAAATGTATATCTAATTATGCACTGGCAACGACAAAATATAGGGCAAGATTCAAGCCTGATGGCCACTCCCTTAAACGGTATACCCACCGAACGACACGTGAAGCGGTGTTGTGCCGCTTCGGTCTGAAAGCTTCTAAACACTTATGTTTTTATAATAATCAAATGAACGACACTTTTCATACATAGGGAGACAAACTAATTTATATACATTTAGTTGATGGCAGGGTAAGCGAGATGATATACAAACAACGGCTTCATTTTAAAAGGATTCGAGATTTGCATGGAATCGAGGGTTCGAAATTCTTTAACGCCTGAACCAAGTCAGGATCTACCCATTTACAAACCAGGAGATTGCCATGGAGAAAAATGTTAATTTAGAGTGAAAATAAAGTTAGACCCGTTTTGATGGAAGAAAACTTTCAGCTCGGTTAACGAGGTAAAATAACATTTGAACCCAGTTGAAGGAAATTGCACTGCAAAAAGGTTTGGGGTTTAAATTAACATAATATCACAGGCTCCAATTTTCTAGAGCAAACCAATGGTCAGATTTTGTGATTGAACACATACACGAACCATTCGTATTATCACGGTAAATATTGCTGGTAGTCAAGGAGGAAGACAGGGCACTTACGGTCAGATCCATAATTTCGTCGATGGATTTCTGTTTCCCTCCTGGGAAAGAAAGAAGTTTATATTCGCCCTTACAAATTGAAAAAGTTTATGCTCGTTCTTTGCAACACTTGCCACCACCATCATTCTTTGCGTCGAACTAGAGCCAGATTATACAAAATAATAAGAAACAAACAAGTCTCTATTGACAATAATTTATTTTGTTATTATGTGATCTAGTAAATAACCATTGCGACTTAAACAATGCTATCACAACATGACATCGGTTAGTGTGAAACTTGTTTATATCACGTCTCTTTCATTTTATCAAACCGTCATTTTAGACTATCAATGATGTAACAAGTGTAGAACGCAACCCTTTAAAGCGAAACGCCACAAAGGCACATAGTCAGAAACACAACTGAACTAAAGTTTTGAAAAACACCAAAATACAAGCAGTGTTGATCCGATTTTGCACTGATTGTAAGGCAAGCTATGTAGAAATTTGGTGGGATTGTTTACCAGTCAACGTAAGCTATGTAGAAATTTGGCGGGATTATTTACCAGGCAATGCTGTACGGTTACACGAGGCTTGTATTTATTTTCATATTACCAAGATGATTACTTTTGCGTCTGGCTGTACATGAACTAAATACAAGGGAACTTGCATTTAAAAAAACAACAACCGTGGAACTGTGTTTTAGGTTGCACAATCACAAGTAAAATCTACATATACGCAGACTCCTCTATCGAGCTTGCCACTTCGTCTCCTGAGAGAAATCGACCTTGAACAATTTGCTTCGTGTGTCCCTCTCCAACTCATTGTAAATCATCTACGCACATATATCACAGCACAGTGCGAAAATGTTTGTTTATGTCTGTATGTTTGCTAATCCCTTTCAGGACAACACTGGTAAACACTGGAAATTTCCAATCCCTTGTTTCCAAAATGCTGTCCATCTAGGATTTTGACTTGGCACTATCTGACCTGCATTTGTTTCGGGTGTTTTTAAAAAAATGTGTGCAATTTTTACTACACACCTGAGCGTACGTATATCACGAACACCTCGTTGTCACTAGAACGAGATATCAGTATATGCGCGTATATATTGCAATTTCCAACAGTTCTATGCATGCCTATGCTGAAACCGACAACATCGATAGAAAATATTAACTTTGAAAGTAAGAACATGAACAATGACCCGAAAATATTTCAATGCCAAAACCTGGGCATAAGAAATTATTTTATGGTGCGCTTCACATCTTTGAGGTCTCACATATTCGTTTACTGTAGACATGACATGCAAACTGGTGGTAAGAGGTCTGTGCCAATAAACAATGTACAATCACGGAACTGCCTTTGAAGGTGTGTTCTTCCACAATCGTACGTTTCCCTACCTCTGTAGAGACAACTCGGGTCTTCCTACAAATGTAAATATGAGAATAGAATATGAACTAATGAAATAAGAGGAAACAATAAAATACAGACCTTACATGGGATTTGAAGATAAGATCCACTTCTGGCAATTACAATATGAATGCTAGCACATACGCCAAAAACCTACATTGTACTTAAATGTAGATCCGAAAGAGTTAGATGTATGAATATAGGGATCACTAGTGAAACATTGAAATACACTCCTGACAAAAAGCTTGGAATATTGTTATGTCAGGCAATAGGTGATAGGCACGGTGGCATATGTCTAAGAAAAGACGATAACGTCCACCAGACATGTGTGTTGTTGAATTCCAAGGCCGTGTCTATATCCTATCTATATATACACAAAGGGATGTATGTGTGTATACATATATGTATGTATGTTTGTTCCGGCATAACTCTCGAACGCCTAGAGCAATATCAACCAAACTTGGTACAAATATGACTTACAATCTGGAAAGAAATACTGTGGGGGTAAGACACCCCTGGCACCCTTAGGGTTGTGGGTGGGAAGGGGTGACATGTAAAAATAATCGAAAACGACCGATATTAGTGTGGAATCCATAGTTTTCTGGGTCGCTAAGACGAATAGTGACACTCCGAATGCCGTTCAACTCCACGTTCATCACCTATCGGCATGGGGGGTTAAAAGAGGTGAAAAATAAAATTTCAAAAATTACCTACATTAGTGTCGAATCGATTGGCCGCGGTGGCTCAGTCGGTAACGCGTCTGACTACCATGCTAAAGGTCCCGGGTTCGATCCCCGGCCGGTTCAAATCCGGGAACTTTTCTAACGATGGAAGCGGCCCCGGCGCCCACCCAGCGTCGAATAACATGGGTACCTGGGGGAAACCCTGGGGGGTAAAGGCGGTCAGGGGCGTGATGCTGATCACATCACCCCCACTCACGACCGGATCAAGAAAGTGTGGGGCGTTACCCCCACACCCCCTATACGCCTTCATGGCGTGGTGCTAAGCACAGGGGAGCACTTTACCTTTTTTTTTTTTTGTGTCGAATCGATAGTTTTCGGAGTCGCTAAGGTAATTGATGACATTCACGATGACGACCAACAAATCACAGGGGCAGTCTATTAAGTACTGCGGAGTGGATTTAAGATCGCCATGTTTCTCCCACGGACAACTTTATGTTGCTTGCTCAAGGGTGTGTTTAAAATAATTTATTTATTCTTGCTCCTGGAGGTGAAACTAAAAATGTTGTTTACAATCAGGTTTTGAGTTAAATTAATATTATAGTGAATTTGTATAATATTTTACTCTATAATTTGAATACTGTACTTATACTTTTAAATACCTGTAAATAAAATTAGTTACATTTTACACTATAGTTAGAATTCATTACTTTCCTGTCTAATAGAAGATTGGGATAAATAAAAAGCCGGGCAACGCCGGGTAATCAGCTACTTGTCTAATATAACAATATTTCAAACTTTTTGAGAGGAGTTTATTAGATGGACTACCCCACTGTGAGGTCAGGAAGAACAAAGATCATTCCTGTCAGAGCTGAGACATATTAATCCAACGTTTCCGTCTCAGTTGCAGGGCTGATGAATTCTCTGATGTCCGCGTAGCTATTATACCATGTGCAAAGGTCCCTGGCGGTTTTAAGTGAGACACCAAAGCAATAATGAAACAATATTGCAATTCTCCTTCTACCTTGCGGACAAAAAGAGGAAAATGACTCAAATAAAATAACACCGACCGTCGTCATTTCTTCGTAGGGATTGACATACTTCTCACACAGGAAATGTGAAAACAGTGGTCTATATCATTTGCCACCCAGAGATATAAAAGGCCTCGTGATGGCGATGACAGTCGCTGACAGCCAAGCCACACATTCATCACTCCGCTCTGACAACTTCAGGGGATCGTTACTCACATTTCTGGACACAAGAACGCCAGCCCGCAAAAACCGAGAGGACACTCTATAGACGTCAGATACAGGATGAATGTCCCTATTTCAGGAGGAGGATGTGCAAAACCACCACTTCAATTTCCACAGAAACTAGCTCTCTCTTATGACCTCCCCTACCCTTTACAGCCAGTAGGGCAGCGAAGTTCACAGTCATGTTAGTATTTGTGAAAGAAATTAGACTTCTTGCATTCAGCATTTAATGTATCCTCAAAAAATATTCTGATGTGTGGTCATTAGACGAGAGTATTATGTGTGAAACAAAGGAAGTAGTGTCTCCAGGAAAATGCGACAAGAAACCATGTGCAATATTTGAGGCACTGGAAATGATACTCACCACTGATAACCGTAATTTCTTCCAAGGTTGGGAATGCAAAAAACATGGAAAAAAATCTCGAGAAATGAGTCACTCGTTGGTGGAACATTTTATGCTAACTCTGGAAGTACGAAGAGTGGAATAAGCATAGACATAATTTTCTCCTGTATTCGCAAATGTTTCAAGTAATAAATATAAAAAAATGAAGTCTCTCTACTCATTATCTTTAATTTAATTTATGAGGTTTTATTTATATGGTGATGTACTGGGACTACTATTTACATTTAATGTTATTTAAGCAACATTTTCAACACGAAGATGATAATTAGTCTTCAGCTGCTTTAAACGAAAATCTGTCTTATGCATGTTTTAGGCGTGTACAGCCACCTAAATTTTTATACATTCACTAAAAGAAATACTACGAGTTGTACAACTTACTGACAGCGTAACAGCCCTTCGAGAGCCAGGACTTCCAAATGGCATTCCACAGAGTGACACGTCCTCAGTGCCTAGTTCCATCTCTGCGATCATCTGGCGTTCGAGACAAGAGTCCGCTACTATTGCTTTCAAGTAACTCCCATATTATCATATCGATGCTGGGTAAACACCTAAATAATGGGCCTCGTACCGATCATCGACCTCAGGCGAAGACGAGAGCGCTTAACGCACGGCTCAGAAAACCGAAATAACAGTAAAAATCAAGCAGGATTGTCGTTCAGTAAAAATTATAAATTGATGGAATTTCAACGATTGTTTCAATAGCAATTTCTCCCGACTACAAATGAGCTATGGTATCAAGAAAATCTTCCATACAACAGAGTATTATGCCCACATGAATAGTTGATTCTATCATATTTAACAACAATAATACGAGATTCAATATTTTCTTTACACATATACATATATAAAAAAGATCGATATTAGAAATCAATTGCGAAAAAAAATGCAACAACCAAACGCAAATCTTAGTTATTTACATATTTCAAGATAAACTAGTTCATTATAATTTGTGGATAACGATAAATAATATCAAAAATAGGACGAATCTACCCTGCATGGAACAAGTTTAGATGGCAGCACTGCATCGAGGTTCTCCTAGATTCTCTTCCTTCAGGTATAATGTACCTTGGTTCAAGGTTTGCATTTGAGGTAACGAGGGAAAGACTCCCCTCGGGATTTTTCCAACCTTCAAAGGCCTGCAGGGTCGAAGAAGATGAGGCAGCCTTCCTTTTAACAAGGCGGCCACAACATTCCTCATCAAACCTCCATAAAAGGGAACGCTGCACAAGCCAGAGTTCGTCAAAACAGTAAGGTTTACAACATTGGCGCGATTTCATTCGAAACCGCCAGAGAGAAAATCTCATGTTATCAATGGCAGAGATGTGCATTCACGCTATACGTTTCGAAAGGAATAATGCACCGAAATCAAAATTGAAAGTATGTTTTTTCAGTACTAGATAATGGATAAAAATTGAGATGTGAAACAAACGAGATGCACGTTTTGATTAAAGAAGAACCAAGATGTATAAAAGTTTAAATACTGTACATAACTTACACAAGGCAATATTTATTGTAGGTATCTCGTATCATTAGACACACGTAATTTCTAAAAGTTAACTAACTTGGCTAACAATAAATGTAAGCCTCAACATTCGTACACAATTGGATAAAGTGGAATTTCATAAAAGAAGAATGAAATTACGAGTATTGCAAAATCACGTCATGCATGCACAAGAATTTTCTACATAACATTATTATCTCCCCCCCCAAATTTTGAGCGTGCTCGGTGCATAATATCTAAAACGCTAATGGTAAAAAGGTTTACTAGACACGTAGAAAAGAAGCCCACAATACATTTTATTTAATATCGCGTAAATAAGGAGACATTTCCTCAATGTAAAAATAAAACTAATGTCACGTGTTCTATTAGGGTTATTCGTAAGAAATTTGCTATGAATGTCACAAAACACGCTGCAATAAATTTCTTAATAATTAAATACATTCGTGCTCTAATTACATGCATATTAAAACAAAAAATGGAACGGAAGTCCAAACCTGTTGATTAATTTCAACATTATCTTACCTGCATCAACAGATAATAATCGAAATCCTGTAAAGGTATTTGTATTTTCGTCAAAAAACACAAACGTTTGTTCTTTCAACATACGTTTCATTTTATCCAAGCAATTATTCTAAGATGCAGAAAAACAACGTTAAATAATTCCAAATATAAACTGCTAGTACAGTTTATGGGGATTCTTCGATACTCGTTTAATAAACCAAGACGTATTCATATTTTGATATTTTTCGTGACTAGCTTCCACGCCCAACCACATCAGCATCACGAAATTATAATTGCGTTATGTTGGTACTTGCTGTATTTGAAATTAACGAGCTCGCTGATGACGATGATGTAGAGAATTAAAAAAATAGAGAAATTGCAGACGAGAGAACATTAACGTATAGATGACCTTATTGGAATGCGTTCGGAAGATAGTTCCGTTCGGAGAAAAAAAAATATTTGAATTTTTTTTTTTTAAATTTTCAAGAAATCAGCATAGCCACACAACACTTATTCTAAAAGTACATACTAAGGATACTGTAATAATTCAACCCAAAGCATTATGCAACCAAAACATTTCCCACGTCAATACCTGCATGTGCGCTATGCGAATTATCTCATTCACATTCAACTACTGGAAGAGAGCGTTCGATAGGGCGGCGACTGAAATATTAATCGAATTCCAATGCGAAGAGAGGTTAAAATGAGCTTCACTGTTCTCAAACGGTGGGCAATCATCGTGAGGGCGGTGGGAGGGGTACTTGTTGACTAATGTAAGAAAATTTATTACATGCCCACGTTGTAATATTTATTAATCCAAAATAAATATTACAACGTGGGCATGTAATAAATTTTCTTACATTACTTTCTTACGATACGTTCAGCGGCCTCTCCCAGCTGAATTAATTCTTAGCACTGCCATGTTCAGGAAAAATAGATCCCAGTATGTTATTTCCCGAAACTGGAAGTTGCAATGCCACTATTGGGAATTAAAGAACCAATGTTATCAGAGCCCAGCCAAATACAAATGATCCACAACACATTTCTTGCACTGAATTTTCCGTTCAGACTAATTCACATAGACGGGAGTACTATTTTATTGAAGATTTCAACCAGCAATGATGCAAACATTAGAGGATATTTATCTTGCATTTAAAGTAAACTTTCTGGTGAGAAACTATTTCTAATTTGGCCTACAATTTTATGTGAAATCGTAATATGAGCTTCCACAGAAATCTAACCGCACAGTGACTTCATAAGGGAGCAAGGCTTAATTAATACCCTTTTGAGAAGATCCAAAAAGGCGATCGCATTATTACCCTCTCATCCCCCCAAAACTTTAAGAGTAAAAATTTAAACGAAGAATGGTACATTCATTATTGTCTGTCAGATCAAAAGCCACGAATTGGCTAGTTCTCTAATAGAAACGGGGCGAATTCACACCTAGAAAACGCGAGTTAAATGGCGTAAAAAGTGATGAATAACTGTAGCTCGATAAAACGCACGGGGGTTATGTAACGTATCGTACATGAGTATCCAGCGCCCTGCATGACATATTTGGCGCCCGCGTAGCAGTTGCAGCGAAAATTGAGGCGAGCAGTGTGTCTGCAGCTGTGGAACGGTAGTGCATAATCAAATGTTTTGTAAATGAAAAGATTGCAAACACAACATGGGGAACAGCCGGTGTCACGGGCAACAGTGTACGAATGAGAAGAGCTTGGCGCAGAACGATAGAGTGGTGACGAATGAACCCCATTGACATGTAAAGCCTCAATTAGACTAAACGAGTTTACTCGCTACTTGCTTGCGAATTTACTCTCTACTATAAAACTCACTCAATGTAACAACGTTGGCTAGTTAACTCGTCGCTCGCTTTGCTCCAGCGAGTGAAGTTGAAGACTGGGCTACTTTTCTCGCTACTCGCTTGATATTTTACCGTCTGGCTAGTAATCTCGATGTGTGTAATACGAGATCGCGCTAGTAAAATCGCTCTATGCGTAGTTGTAGCCCAAATGTCGGAAGTAGTAATACGTGCGGGAATTGTTGTTGTTGCTCTTTCGTTACGCCTGGAGAAAATAAAAAAGAAAGGAAAACTAGAAAAGTGTGGGTCAAGCAGTAGGTAGCAAGACGGGAAAAACATGTTGGATCTAATACTTTGTTGAAGGAGTCGAGGGACGAAGATCCTTTAGCCTACCGAAATATTTTGAGAATGGACGGGGCTTTTTCTGTTCTTTTCTATTTTACCTAATTCTTGTCTATATGCATCTTTTTAAATTTCTAATTTTGGCCTTCAGCTGCTTTTCGCCCATGCCTTGGAGTAAGTTCTCGCTTTCAAGCTGTTTGCACATTCTTTTTGAAAACTTCGTCTTTTAATTTTACATTACAATAGTCTCTGTGTTTCATGTTCCATAACATAGGATATTGTTCATAAATTTTTAAAAATACAACAATATCGTTGCTGTTACCCTTCATTTTACTAAACTATTAAAAACACAGAAGAAACACCTGGAACACAAGGTAAAATCTTTCCGTAAACCTCTAGAGCGGGTAGCGAGTTTTTACTAGCTTTGAATAATCGACACTCGCTGCGTTAGCTGTCACACGTTCACTCGCGGACGAATTTACTCGCCGGCGAGTAAACTTGCCAAATGGAATTGAGCCTTTAGTCCGTGTTATTCATGAGCATCTTTTGGAGAAAAGGGATCAGAAAAAATGCCCAGCATTACTGTGCGACTGTTCTCTATTACAGCACAATTTCATTTCTTTCTTATATCCATTTATAAATGTACAATTATTATTATGTATATTAAACTTCTAATGTACATGTTAAACTTTATGTTCAATAACGTTTGTTTTCTATATATAATAAGTTGTATTACGTTTATGTGTTTGGCAACATTGGCATTGCCATAGTAACAGAAATAATAGTTGTGAAGGTTTGTGATCAAAGTTTCTATCAAAAAGTGATTTGCTGCGTTTCATTCATAGACATATTCAGGTAAAGTCAAATTTAGGTATGTAATCAGCCCATAGAAGTTTAGTTTCACCTTAGCAAATCCTAAAAACAAATATTCTTCAGTTAATAACAGTACATGCATAATTAATCATCGACGGTAAGTGCGCATTGATGAAGGTGTCGTACGAAATGGTATTCGCAAGAGATGTTATGAGATGGAAGTGTTAGTCTTCACCATGACAATGTCCGGCCCCACACTGTCAATTGGACAGCAAAAACTCTCGCCTAAATGCGCTGGGAGATATTTCTCCACGATATCACAGTCCAGTCGGATCCTCAATGAATATAATTTCCTTGGGCATCCTAAAGAACATCTGAGAGGGAAGAAATTGAAGACACACGAAACACTGAAGAAAGACGTCCTGCAGTGGCTACGACAGCGGGCAAGTTCTTTCTACGCGAAAGGAATCGGGGAACTTCCACAACGATTGCAGCGGTGACTGGACGCACACGGGGAATACTTACAAAACCTGACATAGTTTTGGTGCTTGTCGAACTTTCCACTTTCTCTGCAGAAATAAAAAGTTTGTTAATATCAAAGGACCCTTGAATTTCTTAAGGAAAAACAAATCTGTCATATGTGCCGTCAACAACAACTCTCGTTTGTATCCTTGACGTCCACTAGAACATATTCTACGAATATACAGATGTTAGGTTCACAAACGTTTTGCTGCAGTTCTTTAGAATGAAGTCTCGGTCAAGCAGAAACACGTTCGCTGCCGTAAGAGACAAGAACGACAACTTTTCGGAAGATTTCTGATTTCCAAATGGTATATGCAATTAGGTGAAACATGACAAACGATTTATTTTTACCACTCAAATCGCACGAACGTCCCATCCAGCAATTGCCGATTCGCAGCTCTCCTTCCTGATAAGGCGAATGATATTCGTTAATGGAGTCTGTTTCTGACGCTTTGCATTGTCCCATTGTGCCGGGAAGCCGAACTGATAAAGAGATCGGTCCGCTGGCAGTGTCTTTTTCCTCTCCTTTTGCTCCCAAGGTGGGTTGTTGCATTGTGAGCCTCTCCCCTCCTTGCTCTCTCACAACCTATTTATCAGATTCTCCGCCTTCCGTGAAGTTGGGAACTCGCGCTCGGCTGCGGAAACGAAGAATAATCCTTTGCATTTAAAGCGTTTCTCCATAGGAAGTTGGATATTTTTCCGCTTCCTGTTTTCAGTCTCCAGGGAGAATCGAAAAAGACGTTAAACTTAAATAAAGAAAAAAGGGGCCTCAAGCAAGCGCTTACGGGCGTACATTCGGACAAGAAATTCTTTCTTTTGTATGTTACGTAAAAGAGCTGCACAGTTTTCCAGAATAATATGCTTCCGTTCTAAATTTCGAAACGTCACTAAATGTTTCCTTAAATATTAGTGTCTCGCCGGCTGAATGCTATTTTATCGTATCTCCATTCTTCGTCGGAAATCGATTGATCACGTTATCGTGTTCCGTACATGTTAACGCATAACGTTCCGAATCGACGCACCTGATTGTTAGGTGGTGATAGTTATAACTATAAAAAAATGTTTGCACAAATTTTGTAATGTATTCCAAACCAACAAATCAAACTTTAATCATTTAACTACCTTGCGAAAAAGTAATCTGCTGTAATGAAGAAAAAATAAGATGAAATATTTTTAGACGAAACGGTTACTTAGACCTAACCACTTTCTATCATGCAGCACCCATCATAACCCCCTTACATTTCATTTCGGATTTTATCTCACCCTGCGTATACGAATTCTTTTTTGAATCACCCTATGCATATGGATTATTTCAAAGTGAATAAAATAGACGATATAGAGGAAGTCCGAAGGAAGTTTTTACGAAATCATCTCTCTCTATCCCAAGTTCATCTTTCTACATATTTCACTGTCTAAAATCTTCCAAGCTTTAAAACGTCACAGAAGAGGGACCTCTATTTTGCAAATGTCAATATTCAATCATACAGTTGACTACAAGCTAACTCTCGCTTTATTTTCTTGAGTAAAGGGCACGTAAAAACATTGGTTGTTTTATGTTTTTCAGGCCATTAAAAGAAACGTCCAAAACTTAGTTTTTTCTGTTCCACTTTTATTCACTGAATATTTAAACTGTACGTGCTATACAGATACCGACTATTTAGCATAAAATGTTCTTTTCTGAAAAACAAATTTCACATGGACTTGACCCCTAAAAAAACAATATTACACAATTTATCTAAGAATGTATAGAGTATGAAACAATTACTAATCTTGAAACGTTTTAATATTAAGTCCTATTGAGAAAGTCTAAGCTAGTAATTTCCGCAGAACAAGACAATTATTTGTATCCGTGCATATTATTTCCTTCTTCCGGGCAATACAGTGATTTCTTTAAACATGTTCTACTTCTTCGTAGACGTCCAAAGTTATGCTTTTGCCAAGCTGTGAAGAATAAAGCGACAATTCACATGTTTCAACACGCGAACTCATTTGCATCTACACGAACAGCTATTCATCAATTTTATACATATACAATGCATGTATTGTAAAAGTAAAGAAAAGTGCTTAACTGTGCTTTGCACAACGGCATGAAGGCATATAGAGGGTGTGAAGTTAGGACACCACACATTCTTGATCACGGCCGAATTTGGGTTGATGTGATCTGCACCACGCGCCTGGCCGCCTTTACTCTCCAGTTTCCTCCAGGTACACACTTTATACGACGCTCGCTAGGTGGGCGCTTGAACGGGCGGAAAAAGTCGCCGCCAAAAAACGAGCCAGGGTCTCTCGCATGGTAGCCAGACGGCCTAACGACTGAAGTATTACGGCTCTTGTATCGTTGACATAACTATGCAATATTTAGCATTACACAAATATTAATGAAATTACAAGAGCATCTGTTGTATACGTTTGTAAAATTGGTAATACTATAATTATATACTCGTATAATACACTCTAAACGTAGGATTTTCACCAATAAGAGTAATCAACTCAGAAAGGAGCAGCACAACAAAGCTAAGCTTATCCTTATCCACAAAACAAACTTGGCGAGCAGAAAGTTAATTTTAAAAATAAAATAATAATTTTAAAAAACCTGCCGAGTGGTGGTACAAATTTTGAGTTCGCAAGAAGTGTTGAATCATTTTTAAAATACTCCACACTACAACTTTTAGTTAAACGCAACTCTGGAAAATTTCAAGAGTTCATTGAAAATTTCAAGAGTTCATTCATATCGCTGCGCAGTGGGTTCCATACTCGAGAAAGTCTCTATCGTCTGTCATAACCACACATCTTACCAATATTTAATTTCACAACTTGTCATCCTTGCTGAATGGGCGAGTATGTGGCATTGCGAAAAAGCACAGACCCAAGATTAAAAATACACCTCCCTTGTACCCATTCAAGGAAATTGTTTACCAAGAGCTCCGCAGAAAAGACGCTAGACAGAAGAGCGTTTCTTGTTGAACCTCTGGAGAGGCTCAATATTTAACTATCTCTCAGAGGGAGTTTGAGGTGCGCTATCGAGCGGGTTTCTTCAATTTACAACCAGGTGTCTGGACGGGGCCACGGAAAATTGCTGAAAACAGAATCAAACTATACGGTAGCCAACTCCTCCACGACTTCCCCTCTGCATTAAGACAATGCATTACCTACACTGACAATTAATTACCAAGGATCAAATTTATTTCTTAAAAAAATGTAGATCAAAGTATGTGAGAATCCAAAATTAGGAACCGAACTCCATCTTGATTATACAGTAGAAAGCTCATTCATTATTGATTATTTAAAATTGATGGGTGCGTCTCAAGACCAGGGGAACGGTCCCCTGAATTAAGCAGAAAAAACGAAATAGCTGAAACATCATTCAATTGTTCCAATGGAGATTATGTTTACAGTTTACATATTTAACTGGATGTTCGGTATTTCCATTTTTTTAAAAAGTAATAACAAAAAAAATCGTGAATATTTTCAAATGCTTTCACCATGAAAGTGAAAATATATATGTACCATTCTAAGATGTCATGTTTACAAAATATTATAATGTTAAGATATCTCAAAGAGTTAGATTCCCGCCGGAAACACATTCAGCAATAGTTCGAAATCTACATTAAATTGTATTTCTGTTCTGCATTCGAATGAATTTAATCGTAATACGAGGGCTGCTAGGAATGGATTTATTGTTTCTCAAAGTATTCACCCTTAAGATCGATACACTTTTGCATACGCTCAAACCAATTTTGAAAACATTTTTTTTTCACTCTGAAGCTCATACCTCAGAAACCGCTGTTCGGAATGCGTCAACAGCTGCTTCAGGCGACACAAATCGCTCACCACGCATCTTATTTTTCATGTGTGAGATTGGGAACAAAAATAAGTCATTAGGTGATAAATCAGGTGAGTACGGACAATGAGTCATTAATTCGACATTTTTACTGGACAAAAAATCAACAGTTTGGTGTGCTGAGTGGGAACTGTCGTGGTGAAGAATAATGCGACGATTTGGGTTTGTTTTACGCAATTAATTGATAACCTCTGGCAAACAAATTGTTGTATACCACTCAGCATTTACAGTCCTTCGACCTTCTAAAGCTATTGTTGCCACATGTCAGGTGTAACCGAAGAAACAAGCAATTATTTGCTTGGCAGCACTCCTCGAACGAACAACTTTTGTTGGTTTCGGCTCACTTTGAAACACCCAAACAGTGGATTGCTGTTTAGTTTCGGGTTCGTATGAATAGATCGAAGTTGCGTCTCCTGTAACGATGAAGTACACCAAATTTGACTTGCCTCGGTTGAATTTTTTGAGCATTTCCTTACACCAATTTACACGAGCCTGTATTTGAGCTTCGATCAAGTTGTGTGGGATCCAACGGCTTGAAAGTTTCCGTAAGTTCAGATGATTATGCAAAATCTTATGTGTTGCTTTCATGTCAACGTTCAAGGATGCCTGAATCTCACGGTATGTTACATGCCGATCTCTCTCAATCATTAGACGCACAGCATCAACATTACTGGCAACAACAGACGTGGATGGACGACACGAAATTCATCACTGAGAAATGTGCGACCACGTTGGAATTCAGAAAACCAATTGTACGCAATCCTATTGGATGGTGCTTCATCCCCAAAAGCCAAATGAAGTCGCTCGATGCATTGTTTCAGTCTTAAACTGCATTTGAAATCATAAAAAATCATTGCCCGAAAGTGTTCACGGGAAATTTCCATTTATCACACGAAACTCTTACTTCAAACTGCTGTGAAAAATAAACGAATAGGCTTAAACACACAATCAAAGATAATTTAAATATAAAAATGGTCTATTCTTCCGATTTTTATAATAGCGAAACACTAGCGCCACTATTGGTGGTAGTTTGCAGAAACTTCTCCAGCAACCCTCGTATATCTGAGGCAACTTTTAGCTTCTCAGCAGAGAGAGTTCAGCGATTTAAATGATTTGTTCGTACCGTCCGCCAGAGAAAATAACTTATTTTTGCGTAACTTGCAATATGTTGCGTGGCTTGAGTGATAATGTTCGTACCGTCCGCCAGAGAAAATAACTTATTTATGCGTAACTTGCGATATGTTGCGTGGCTTGAGTGACAAAAAGTGTGTTACGTCGACAAACCACTGGTTACGGATTCTAGAACGTACTGGAAAGTAAAGAATAATTTTTCTATAACAAATAAGTATTTATGAAACGCCGAACTCTATCTCTGTATCTGCAGCGGTGTCCACACGCAAAACTGACTAAACTGAACAATACAGTGTCGCGTTGAACTGGTATTTTCTAGCCTTTTGAACAACGTAAATTTTAAATGTACATGTAATCTGAAATACAGAAACGTTTATCAGTTTTTCTCAAAAAGCGCAGACAGATGGAAGGTTCGCGAAAATTTTCTCGCATTTAACATTTTTTTTTGTTGAGAAGTCAACAAGTCATATTTTGTGCTGTTGGATGGGCTACATTCTGATGTGTCGTAAGTTGACGCAGGGGTGCTCTCTTTATTTCAGTTTTGTTGATTGATTTCCGGGCTTTGGTATTTATAATTTTGGATTTACTTGTGGTATTAATGTTTAATATTTTATTACATATTGATGATTTTAGAATTATATTAATTCATTGGTGGTTTACAAGACCACTTGTAAATTAAATTTTATCCTTTTATCCTTGATACTGAGGTCAACAATGCTAAAAAGCACACCACAAATTTCACCAGCATGCGTGTAGCATATTTCGAAAGATATCAATCTCACAAATACTACTCTTAAATGCGTGTAACATTCAAATAAACTGAGTGATACAATACATATTCCACACAAGCCCTACTTTGTTGCGATATAGGTTTGCAGCTGTAACACATAATAAAAACTTTTAAAGACACGATCTTTCGTAAAACCAGGACAATTTGACTACTGTCCATGACAAAAATATTGAGCCCTCGGTTTGCGTGCTTTAAAATTGTACTCCGTTGGAGGAAAAAACTCACATGTACCTCATTGGAAAGCTACAATGTCTGCTTTTAGACAAAAGCAAGACAAAGTGATTTTAACTGTGTTTTCTATTCAGACAAAAATGTTCGTAAAAGTGTTGTTTTTTCGGGTGTTTCTTATATAAGTAGAATTCAATTGTATATAGCTTTGTGTAAAACCGTCGTATAAATATGATATTATTTGTGATTGAACCTTGTTTATGTGGAAATATCTAAGCCAAATATAATGGTCCTATCGTCTGTGGAACAGTGACAATTAATGATTAATTATGATGTTGCAATCTCGGTAATTGTCAGCCCAATGGTCATGAAATGCATATGAAAATGATGGCCGTGGAATAAAAATCAAACTTTCATATCTCATTCTTGCACACTGTGCGAATTGAAAACAACGGAGAGAATTGTTTTTTCTTGGCAACCGGTTCCCGCGCGATTCACATCGTTGCTAAGAACGCACGTAGAACGTTGCCAAGCGTCGCCCCTTGCCCTTTAAACTCCGCGTCCAAGCAGCTTTGACACGGGAAATGAACCGAAATTTTCATTTGCCACTTCTGTATTTACATTCCTGCAATGAATTATTGCCTGAACTCCCACATAGCCATAATAATGCTTACGTGCATTCTATCCAAACAGTCGGTCTCTTATAAGTTCGCTTTCTTACTCGTACGCACTGTATTCAGTGATGGCGGTGATTCTGAAGTGATTTTTTTGTGGCATGAAAATGGCAAGACGGTAATATCATAGTGGTGCAAAAGTAATTATAGTCAGTGGCAAGAGATATTTCGACCAGGGGAAAAGAAGAAGCTCATCTCACGACATAAATCAAGGTGTCAAGTGCACGGCGGAGTGTTTGGGGGTTACGTCAGCACAGTGAAAAAGGTATGTAAAGAAAAAGGGAACAGCAAAAATTTGCATCGATCCAATATTTTATTGGGCGAGTTTTTCCAAGGTGTAGTGAGAAGAAAGATACACGACTTTTACTTTAATTATCCAGTTCAACAGAATCCATTATGAACAGCATTTTATACTTTTACCTTTCACTCACATTTATTGAAAATGTATTAATGTTTTTAGTCCTTTTGTCTCTCTTAGGGAGCATTCACACCGAAGAAACACGCGACACGCAACACGCGACAAGAAAAACGTGTCGCTTGGAAGCCAACACTCAGTAATCAATGCAACCTTTCGAAACGAAGAGACACGGCAAGATGCAAGTGTCGCGTGTCGCTTACGTGCGCCTCTGACTGTGCCGTTTTCTCAATACCGTGCATCGTGATGCTTAAGTTTGTTGTTCACGCATGCGCAGCGAATACTTCATTCCAACGAGCTGTATTTAGACTCTAGAAGAGAGCCCAACCGGCATTATGTTTGAACCTCTAATTTGTTGATATAATAAAGTATCGGTATGTACAATGTTTTAACAATGTTTTAAGATTTAAACACAACGTTCACTTTGCTTTATCAAGTTTTTTGATGCAGTTATCTATAGGCTGTAATTTGCCTTCAACATCGTGAAAAGAGGCCGTGTTTTGGACATTTACCTGACTGCTTTTATTTGGAAAAGTCAGCTTATGGAGGCACTTTAGTCCAAAATATATTAGTCAACATGGTAAAGTACTCTAGTGTATTGTTTTTCAACCGCCGGGCCGCGACCCGATACCATGCCCAGTATCAACTATACTGAGCACCGAAATGTTTTGCTGAAACTGGCCGACAGCTATCATAATCCCAATATCATCTTTCAGTTGTGAGTTTTCGTTTTTTAAGTCCATATAATGCACAAATAGACTAATCAGAACTGGATCTGCCCGGTGCCTCCCCGGTTATCGAACCCGGGATCACTTAATTACAAGGAGACGACGTTACCACTTTGTCTTCCATACTTTTATATTTGTCAACAATCCTACACACGTAATCAAACTATTATTACTCTTATGATTATGCTAGAATTTATATATCAATATTTAATTTCATAGGTACATGTTAATTCATGCATAAAATCTTAAATACTGTAAAGATTTACAAGGAAAGTTCTTCGGCTAAGGGCACTGACTTAAAAAAAAATAAAAAAATACCCAGACATGGTTTCACGAACGTTGAGAACCATCTCTCTAGTATTTAGGGATTCGCTTTGTTCAGGCTGAAAAGTCTAGCGTATACAGTTTGAGGTCAGTGTATATTATTTCTCAGTTTTCTCGTGCACAACATGCCACTCCCAAGTTTAAAAAATGTGCACAAATTTTACAACGCAAACTAAATGTAACAATGTCTCTTGTTACGTTATTTTCGGGTGACGAATACACTGATTAATGCAATTATATCGGTACCATCATGCAAACTCAGCGAAGAAACCAGTGTCGCTTGCCGCGTGCATCTTGTCTCTTCGGTGTGAATTCTCCCTTAATGAACGCACAACTCCTTGCTTATTACAAGAGTTGCAGCTGTGAAACACACCAAAATATAAAAGCAATATTTCAGGTGCGTTAAATGCTGAAACCACCACCACTACTCGACTCGATGATTAAGTGAATTCTGCGAGATAAACACAATTTGCATGCGTTTTTTCTCGAAATATATTTTATTAAAATGTTAGTTGGCGTTAAGGTTTCAAATGCGCAATTTTTTAAATATAATTTCTATGCGTTGCTATCGCTAGTATGCACCTCGCTCTGTTTCCCTTTCTTATGAAATCGGTGTACACAGCAGGTGCATTATTATTGTATACAGAGAAGACTGGATCTCTCATCGACTTCATTCAAATCCTCCTCATCGAACATCGTTTTACTCAATATATCTGTTTAAATGTGAGACATAAAATAATACTGGGAAAATGATGTTCTCTTTAACTCCACTTACTTTTTGCACAGGTAGGCTAATCGAGACTGGACTTACAGTTTAAAGTGGGATCCGAACCACTATGTACTTTCGCCGGGTAGCGAAGGAGACGATGTTCATATGAAGATAAAAGCTAGAAAAATTAGGGGGAAAAACCCTGCAGTACAGCAGTACTCCATTTGCAATATGATACATATTTCATTCATTATTTTATGCTGCGACAATACTTTGGATCGGCTCGACGGAACGCACTTGCGCGATTCTCGCAGCGAAGCGGCAACGCTGTGGAAGTCGCCTGTAGCCCGCGGAGTCTGAGATTGGCAACACTCCGTCATACGTCATGCACCCGTTTACCATATTAGGAGTGGGAAAGAATAATTAATATCTGGAACCATATTTGAATGAAACTTCTGGAATTTGATCAAATGCGTTATATCAACAGTTTTTTGCAATTTCATTGAATTAGTAATTATGCATTTCAAGTTTGCACGTTTCCCTACAATGTCAATTTTTGAAGTATCTAGAAAAAAATATGCATTTGTTTTCTACAGAGGTGCAAAAATAATCAAGCTTCAAGTACCCAAAATCTCAAGATTATATGTACAGTCGATTCGATTATGAACTGTATGGTGTTAAGTTCCCCGTTCGTGAAAATGGGAAAGAAAAACTACACTTTTTTAAAAAGTAGATACTTGAAGCTTTCCAATGAGGTATACTTGACTTTTTTCCTCCCACGGAGTACAATTTTACAAGCAAATAAACCGACGGCTCCATATTTTTCTCACTGATAGTAGCGTCCTGCATGAACCCTTCCATGGTCAACTGGATTAATGCTCGCGTATCAACCACAGCACCTACACAAAACGTTTGGATCGGACGACCTGTCTCTCAGGCCAAACAGTGGCTCCCATTCACAAGGGTTCTATGCTCCATTGGCACAGTTCCCAAATGCGCAACAGCATCAATGAACCGGACGTGTTGGCCCATTATCATGCGGCTTGTTTGCGCTCGCGTTAGCATCAAGCACTCGGCAGAACCCACCGACTGCCATTTCGCACAGGAGCGTACACAAGTTCTATTATCGTAATAAATGGACGGTCGTTTGCCGTCATCTGTCCGTTATCTTTCCTGTGACCACTTCAGAAGTGGATGCATCAATAAACAACAGGTAGTTACAGATGTAATGTAAGGCAACAAAACAATTCATGTTTACACGGAATTAAAAAATCTATATCGCTCAATCGCTACGATGGAGGCAAGATAATGATGAAAAAAAGAACACGGACAGACACTAATTGTCAGATTAGAATCAATGAAAACTGATTTCGCGTTGCGTCGTGTACGCAATTTACGCCTGAAAGAGTAGCGTTTGATAATCGATTCCTACGTGAATGTTGCATTCATTCATTAAAATACTTTCTGGAAAATCCCAGAGAGAACAGACAGAGCATATTATGCTATTATACTCTTGCAAATATTAAGTTTCTTTACACAAAACTCTGAAACACACATGCCAACCTTTTTTCTCCTCAGCGAAATAAATAAGAACGGCAAAGCCTCATTTTCGTCGTCAAACTTGCACATTCAGTTCGTCTCTATTTTCTTTGTTACACACCTAACTACAGGAAATTAATGTTACAGAAAAGCGAAATCTCCATTATGGAAAATCTGCCCTATGGGTAATTATGGGAACGTACGTTTATCCATATGCCAGAGAGTACGCATTAATACTATAATATTGGTAATGTTAATAGACTAAGATTATTAAATTTTTTGAAATTACTAAAAATAAAGCGAAAAAAGGAGTATAATACCAAGGAATACTCACAGCCACTGGAAATAATCTAAGGAAATGGGAGGAAAAAAACCCTAATTGACGTTGGACCGAGGCGTTGTGCATCACAGGATTTCGTTCCACTAGTCGAAGAAGATAACCGATAGCATTTCCTAGACACAATTCTGTTCAGTAACGTAATACAACTCGCGAATCTCAGTCTTCCCCTTTAATATCGCACGGGACGATTATTCAAGTTCCATATACGTATACATTCCCCTCCCCGAATCCCCAGGATATTACAATGGTTTCATCAGTGGTGACCGGATGATTGCGGGTCGTTTGGCGACGAAGAGGAAGGAAGGTAAACTTCCTCAGGAACTAATGTAAAATCGATATTAGCTGGATTCTGTGTTTGACGTTTGCAACTCCCATATGCTACGGGCAGACTCTACGGTCGTGGAGAATACAGAGAGCACGGCTCACAAGGGCAGGGTCACAGGAGCAAAGCAGACATCAAAAAGACGCATCTCACCATTATGGAGTATTTGCGTGCAAGAGGGGCAAGGAAAATGTAATTACAACTACAAGGAAACTCTCAGCAAATGAACGACGATGAGTCACAACTGCAAAAATATACTCGGTCTGCTTGGATGAAATCTTCCAATTTGGAATTCAAAGGTCGTCGTTTGCGACAATCTAGACCAGGCACGTCAAACTCTTCCTCCCAAAGACATTCCCCTGGCCCGCTTTGGTCAGTTGTACCTGTACGTACGATTAAAATTGCAAATATCATTTCCTTATTTTCTTTTGATAAAAGTTAAAACTCGTATTCACGCCATTATCATCCGACAGATGGGCGAGCGCGTTGAGTGGTCGACTCACGATTTCGCACAAAAAGTTCCGGTTTCGAGGCCCGGCTCGGTCACTGTGTTCCTTAATTTATCTTCAATAAGAAACATGCAACGTTAGAGCACAACAATGTCTTATATTTCCTGGAAATCCTACACATTTACAATAATCACTGCCGTTCTGAATATGCCATGGGCATTTTAATTTATCTGCAAGGAAGAAAATAGGCTGATGGGTAGAACTGCGCAGGTACTACATATAGAAAAAGTAAAGCGAGGGAGGGACAAAAGTTGCCGGTTCCCACGCACTGTGAGACAAACGTCAACCGGGCTGCGTTGCCAAGTTCGATCGTCAGACCGACCTCTCTCCGGGGCACTTTTGTGTCACCCCTGACCTTTCGAGCAAATACTGTCAGTTTGTATCACATGGATTACAAACACCAATTCAAAAAGATATATCTCATTCTCTTACACCTACGAACACACGGGGTTGTGCTCAGACGTGGCAACACCCACCCGCCTAATTTCATGGCCGTGCGTTTAGTAAAACATCTCACTAAGAGTAATTTCTAAGGCTTTACATGTTGAACTGACAGCGAATTTTACGAGAAACGAAAGCCTGAAGGCAATTTCCTTGATCATTACAGAATATTACAATTTAATGAAAGGTCACTGCATTGTATTTTATTACACCGCTTTATCACGTAGTCCATAGCGAGAAACGTGTATTTGAAGTAAAGCCGCCAGATGCTCTCTTTGGAGTTCGTTTTCGATAGCTGACCCGTGCAGTCACCTGTTGTCGCATTCCCTCGTGCGTTGAGACACGATCTCCGGAACCCGGCATAAATCTCTGCCGTGACGTCAGATAGTGGTCCGGAACCAATTGGGAGGTTGTCGGGAGTCACGTTAGCCACCTTCGCTCCATCCATCACCACGGAGGGTGAGAGGGTGACGGCGGAAGCTCACCAGCACGACCTCTTTTCGGAAGCTTTGCCATCTATAACTGAATGGCTTTTGACAAAAGTCCAAACTAACGAAAGTCTAGGATAAATCGTCTCGCTTTTACGCCGAATTATACTATGCGAAACATTACACTGTATGTATCCTTTCATACTCCTTCAGTCGAAGATAGGTGGGAAAGCATTAATTCTGTATATATTATTATTAAACAGAGCAGGCAGCACATTTTGCTGTAATTTATAACCAGGGAACGGATTTTATATGTAGACTCGAAAAATTCAGTTTATATTTTCCATATTTGTACATATATTAGGTTGTTGCTCCTATTTGCATTTTTTACATATTATTTCCACATTTTCTCAACATATACTCCACATTCGCACAATAACGTTATGTTCCCGTGTGACCGGAACGCAGTTATAGTCAATATAAATCCATGTTAAGAGAGAACAGAAGGACATTCACGTTCAAATACAACAAAATTGTTATTCATCGTGTTGGAAACAGAAAATGAAAACACATTTTACAATTAATGTCAATGTAAGCGTACTGTATTTCATGTAGCTACTGTATTTCACGTAGCTCCTGTATTGTCATATATTACTAAAAAGGTAAATTTTTACAATTTTAAATCCATATTTAACTCCATATTTTGGTGAAAATAATTACAGGGTGGCTACTCTAGGACAATGATATAATTCCTAGCTATACGACGCACGCTTTTAGAAGCGATGTCGGGCGGGGCCACGCAGAGGGTGTGCGTGGCGATCAGCGAATGGCAGGAGTGCAACGTTGTACAGTTAGGAGACTGCGGCGCGGAAGTTAAAAGCCGTGTTCTGTATTTTTGTTGCGCGCAAGAAGTTTTCATAAAACTCTCCACTTTAAGGTTCATCATAAGATGGGGCACGACATTTTGAACCTGACTGTCCAAGTCCCATGAATTTCCGTCGCCTACAGCAGGAGTTATCGTTCCTTGAAGAAACAAGGGAAACATAACCTTTCATTTCCTTCCGCCTGTTTTTTTCGTTGCCATCGTGTTGACACAGCTGAGTTGTTTTGTCTAGAGGAAACTGTGGGTGTTAAATTCATCTCGATATAAACAATGACCCTTCATTGTTCTGGGCGTTCTCGAACATTGAAAGTCTGGGTCAATTTGAGTTCAGCGTTTTCGTAGCAAGGCTGGTATAAAATTATTCGCTTATCGTTCACTCGTGCGCCACGAAGAACAGTTTGTGAAAAGATTAAATACAGCCCTTTCGTGCAATAGTGTGTGTTCCGTGTGTTCTTTTTATTTTAAATAATGTCACTCTCGAAACCTAGCACCAGTGGTACAAGCACCAAGGGTGCAAAATCTAATCATTAACTTCCAGGAGAGTGATTCGGAAATGAGTGAAATCAGTTACACGGAGACCGAGGAAGACGAAGAGAGCGGTGATGATGACCTGGCAGTTCCTCTACAATAAATACCTTCAAGCTTCTTTCAGGTATGGGTTTCTCGTATATGCTACAGTGATATGATATTTTAATCCTGTGTATAAATATTCACTATATTATTTCACTGTACTCATGCTACGAACCAAAGTAAAATAAGACCAAAGATAAATACGTATTTTTATGTGATAAAAACAATTGTGTACATTTGTATTCCACCCAACCGGCTCAAATCAAACAACCGGCAGTGAAAGGATTAGACCTTTCATTAAAATCATACTGTTTATTATATCGTTATTTGCTTATTTTATACATAGATTAATATTGCTGTTTCACTAAAACATTAGTATTCGAGAGGCATTACACATTTTATTTTAAAATTCGCCTCGACGTATTTCTAATTTAATTGCTACATTAAATTGGGTCTGTTAATAATAAAATGTTAATGAAAATTTGAATCGTGACAAGCATTTCTCTCGCTTCTCAAACACGCACACCGTCCGCCGCACCCCATGGGAACGAAACGTAATTAAGGGTCAGTTAACGGTTTCTACGCACTTGCATCGCCGTGGCGTTTATTCCACGTGATTAATTAGTTATTACAGGTCAGCGCGATCCAAGAAATACGTCTCCGGGTGGAATTTGTTCCGATGGTCTCAAGAAATGATTCATCGACCGGGATTCAAATTAAGTTAGTGTGCCAACGCTCGCCCTCAAAAGCCTCCAAATGCTTCGGAACGACCACAATAATTATGTTGCGACTAGGGTTTGGGTCTTCCCGAAATGTCCTCACCATAATAATCACTTCAAGGCAATTTCATACATTCCACAAATGGTAAAATATGCACTAAATATTTACCGAAAATGATACTTTACATACATTACAATTTATAAATAGCAAGAAAAATTTAGCATTTAGCAAGTAAATTGTGAATGAATGATAACTGTATTTGATTATTTACATATTATTTCCACATTTTACAACATCCTACTCATACGAAGAGACTGAATCGAAAGAGGTACTCTGTCTTCCTATTAACGAGCAACGGCATTTATAATAACGACTAATTAATATTTTTTGTTGCGTCGGCACATACGGAAAATTTGCACCCTTCAGTTTATACGATGAACCCCCCCCCCCTTATCTAAAATCCTTATCCGAGTGGTTAAAAAAAATGGGGTGTAAGAAGCCTCTCGAGAAATGTTAAAAGTACAGGTTAAAGGGACCTGCACAGGACATACATAACATACAAGAAGAGCTAAAGAAACACACACAAAAAAACCTCCCTCAGACAGAGTGGAAAAGGCCCGCTGTTCTGCGAAAGCTAAACCACTATTTATCTCACAACATGCAGGGAGATTAAAACTTTGTCTGAGGAAATTAAGTAAAATTCTCTTCACAATGCAGTTGAACACTTTACGAACGAAAAGGAACTACTTCTTTCTTATCAAAAGAGCACCCACCTAGAATCCACATGAAGAATTATGCAGCGCGAAACCAAGATCGTTAAGAATTTAAGATATAATTAAGTTATGACAAAAATTCAGTGTATGGATAAGTTACTATGTGTAACAAAAGACATGTTATTTCATTTGAAATATATTACATAGGTCACCATGAAAAGGTCAATTTTACCTGTTTTTTTTGTTTCCCTGAAGGAAAAAAATATAAACCCACTCGAGTGGGTTTGGGCCAACCATCAAACATGGAAAAATACACGCATCCACATGTTGAAGCGAAACTTATTTCCTAGTACGTAAATCGGAGTTACAAACACATCAAAAGACAGGAGAGGAAAAAAATGACGTCATTGCATCTGAAACAACTCCCATGGCATTTGTGCTCACGTACACGCCTACGTGGGGTTCGGCGAAGCGCGATTTTTCCTTCTGTATTGGGAGAGGACGAAAGCCGATGGTCATGATGAATGCAGCTCAACGTTACCATCAGAAGGGAACGCGAAAAAAATATTAATTCTGAAAGCTTTTCAACCGCGAAGTTACCAATATGACCTACTTTCACTTATGCCAATTATTGTAATGAATTAGTAGCAGCTTCTATAACGTGCAACTGAGAAGGCAGAATGGAAAACGAAACTTCCGTACAAAGCAGGATTCAATTCAACTGCGCTTTCAAAAAAAGTTAGCTCGCTCCTTCAGCTTGTCTAGTTAAGAGAATATTGGAACACACAAAATCATATCTGCAACGTCTCTTTTAATGTTATCTCCATATATTCATGACCAGCTTGCATTTGGAATTATTTATACGATTCAAAACCTGGGATAAACCTGTGTAAAAAATACGCAAATAGGAACTAACAGAATTTCTCTATGCCGAACGTTCGTCTGAGGCAAATAAAATTACAGTATCCGTAAGGTATGAGTGTAAGTATAATGAAAAACCTCACAAGAGCGATAAAATTACAGCATTATTTTAAGTTAAAGATGGCCGCTGCATTACAATATTTGCTTCAGTACAGAAATAGTTTATTGCGTTCTATGCTAAGAATACACAGAAATTCTTGGACGAAGAATGTCCGATATCAGTATGCATGGTTGGGACTCTCCGATACCTCAATGGTTAATTGTATTATTTTTTATTTAGCGTAACTTTGCGGTCACTTTTGGCAAACGCGACGATGAGGATGAATGGTAAGACGTAACTAATAAAAAGGATGCTCACAAAGAACACGTGCGACAAGGCCGAAACTCGAACCCGGGAATTTCGGTGGCGACCACTTAAGACGCTCGACCACCGAGCCGGCACGTTAGTGTAAATCCAGTTCGGAGTAGCATCGTGAACATAAAATGGACTGAAGCATATCCAAATTTTGAATAACCGAACTATTATAATGAAGAGATTTTCAGGGTTAGCCACGCCAGTTCCTACCAGTCTTCGAAACTTTGCACACTGTCTTCAAGGAATCAACATGAATGATACGGCCTTCAACAACACATTACAAGTAAGGCCAGGTTTCGCAGGAAAGCGGGGGGGGGGGGGGGGGGGGGGAGTTGAAAATTGTAAAACTGTATGATTGGCATGAAAATGAATGAAATTGTTTCCATATAAACTTCTTCTAGATACTATGGTACTTTCTTAATGTTATTTTAATTATACATTTTGAATTTACTTCTATTAAACAGGGCACAACACCATTAAAAATGTTCTTTTCTGGTTAGCTGGGTTGAATATTCAAGTTTTAGAGCAACTCTGTGAGCAGACGTGTGTCTACTTTAAAGTTCTTTATGGTTCTGCACTCATACAAAAACTTGCACACCCACTAAGAAACAAAACAATGTTTCCGAGGCGCATACGAGTTACCTACCTGCAGAGCCAAGGCAGGGTTTTTGTGCGGACGTTTCAAAGCATCAGGAACTACGCGATAAAGTACATTCGTCTACCATCTAACGTATGATAATGAAGCTGCAATTCGTGATGGTAAAGTACAAAGTAGGATTAATTAAACAACTGCCATGGCGATAACCAATATAGACTCAAAAATAAGCGGAACCACTTTCACAGACGCTGGTAAGGAGGAAACGTAATTAAAATAAAACGGACAGAAAATTTGCTTTTCAGGAAATGAGATCATTTATCCAGTCAGCCGTTTATTTGCCAAGCAGCAGGGCGAAAAACACAGAACCATTTTCCGTCTTGCAGAAGCTCGTTACAAGTAACAGGAAAGCCATCAAGTAAGGTGTATCTCTACATCTTCCCGCTTTTGTGTGCAGGACCATTCAATTTTATCGCTGCCATCAAGATCAAGCATGCAGGCTCCCAACTCTCTGCCGCTTTCATCTCTGGGAAGCTATTCGTTACACGAGGTCCTTAAGCCCGGAAGTACACGAAGCTTCCGATTCAAAGTCAATGTTTGGACCAACGCCGTATTGCTGCTAAGTGGTTCTTTGATTCGAGAAGGAAAACTTTTAACGAAATAAACATTAATAGGAAAACATTTTTACGTCGCACGTTCTGTAACCAAATTGGCCAAAACTTGAAACACCTTAAAAAAACATTAGCTGGGGCAGAATTTACAAAAGTACGAGGGATATCCAGCAAATACGCCAAGAACAGTTAACCAAAAAGCCGATGCTGGTTGTTGGTAGTCTCGAAAGATGTCAACATACGCGCTGCAAATAGCTGTTGCGCAGCTCATACCACATTTCCCCACTCCATACTCCGGACCGACGTTGGTTCGCAGTGTTGCAACCTGGAGGGAGTGGAATGGTCTGAGGATTTTCAACGAAATTTGTATTCGCTTTTTCCTGGGCTGTTTTCTACGAGTACAGAAATTCAGCTCATCTTTCGCCAACGACTCTTTTCCTTCTTTTAAAACGTGAATTCCCCGATAGCGCAGTGGTAGCATCGTCGCCTTGTAATCAAGGGATCACGGGTTCGATTCCCGGTGGAGGCACATAGTGGTTCGGATCCCACTTTAAACTGTACGTCCAGTCCCGAATAGCCTTACTGTGCATAAAGTGGACTTAAAACAATAAATCAATCCAATAATTTTAAAACTTGAGAAACCATCCATTTAGATACTCCCGTGGCGGCGCTTGTGGACTCGACAACATTATACTTAAGTTTATGTAACTCCTGATTTCGCAAATATGTTGCAACATTGTAAACAATTTCTCTGGCCTGCCCTCTAAGAGGCTTTCCAGAGCAGATTGTGGATTTCGTTGGACCCGGCATGATTTGATTTTTACATTTCAAAAATATGCAGCCAATAGTAAAGAGCAAGAACATTTCAGTGTTTTGAAAAAGAACATAGGCAAGCGTGTTATCAGATTGCCTTCTCGTAGTAATTGTTGTACGATAAACAAAATAACACCCACCCCACTCGGCTTAAAAAAACAAAAAAAAAACAGGCCACTGCTCGATGTCGCATTTAGAAAATGAAGTCATTCGCCCAGTAGTATATCTTCGTTATAAAAACGCGCGTGCGTAATACTACAGTTTACGATCCGCGCACCAAGACCGGATTAAATCAAATGAACCGCTGATAAACTGAAAAAAGCCGGCACCGACAATCTACAAAGTAAAAATAGTTTGTCATTTGTTTTAGCTTAATTTTGCTTAGTTGGCACCACTCGTAGTCTCAAAGCCAGACCAGTACGTAGAAGAGGGTGGGGAGGATGACGTAATAGGAAGTGCTCCGCAGCGATCTGCTCATATCGGGACTTAACTTATCACGCTATATATTTTTAACTGTTAGTCATTTGCAAAATAATAAATCCTCCCTACCCTGGACCTACAGTTTAAAGTGTGATCCGAACCACTATTTGCCTCCACAGGGTATGGAACCCCGGGCCCCGTGATTGCAAGCCGACGACCACTGCGCCATCGGGGAGGCCTAGAATTTAACAAAGAAAAAGCGTTTAAATTCTTCACAAACGAAAACACAACACACACATCATGGTAACACCCATTCAAATACACAGTTTCCAAGCCGGTATCTTGCATAAATAAGAACAGGTGATGATGGGATTATTTATTTAACAAAAATATTTTATCAATAGACTTTTTATTAAGAATGGTACATGATGAGTTAAAGGTACACGAAGTTGCAGAGCTCAACTTTATAAGGTATAATTCTATTTATTGTTTCAGAAGTATTATTTTTCGAATCACATTTCTTAGGCGGTTTATGGCAAGGCATTTCTCGTACTCGCACACAAACTGCAATACCGGGCGTTGGTAAAAAAATATTACAAGATTTAGGGACTAAACTATGTGAGATACCGAAAAATTTTGCAGTCAATCTTTTTGTGAGCGTTCTTGCCAACGTTATCGTAATTCTTCACTTTGAATTACGCAAAGACAGATTGATTTTTCGGTAGGCTAATTCCTTCAGGCAAGCATCTTCCTCCCCCTGCAACTAGGGCGCGGTCTCTATCATCTAATCGCCTTGTAATCAAGGGGTCCTGGGTTCGATGTGGAGGTACATAGTGGTTCGGATCACACTTTAAACTGTAGGCCCAGTCCCGATTAGCCTTACAGTGCATAAAGTGGATTTAAAACACCAACTCAATCTTTCATCTACTAAACTTAGCCATAGTTCGGGGTTTCTCTACCTAGAAAGGTACGCTGTCGAAAACAAGTATTTACGATGTGGATGATAACGGTCAAAGGGCACAGCAACACGAGTTGAAAAATGAAATCAACGCCGGGGTAATCACCCTGCGTCTATTCGGAACGGGAGACGAGAAGATACCTTTCCTCGGAAGCGCCAGAAGGAAAATTCGGAGGCACAAAAAGGAGGGGCGAGTAGAACATTCGCAGGAGACGACGTAAAAGAAAAAGAGCATCAAGATTGAAGAGGAAGGAGAGATAATGTAATTCCGACCTGAAACCTGGCATCAAAGGATGAGATTCCGATTGAATTCACCGAAGGAAAAAGCTACTAGTCGGAGGCAGACGCGAGTCTGCAACTTTGTGGTTCCTCAAGAAAAAGAAGTTGGCAAATGAGTGCTACGTTGAGATACTTCAACCCACATTTCAGAACATTATTTGTTGTTTCAGCGAATGGGAATGAGACAGGATACATTCAGGCTTTCTTTTAACGTGGCTATCGTAGCAGAATCTTCTTTTTAGGGCAATCTCAGTTGCGCAACAACGTAGCATTCTCCTTTCAACCATTAGTTCGTAAAGTAAAGGTTTGATGTGGAAATTTGCATTTCAAATCTTGCCACAAAATACTGAATCCACCTCTGTTCAGATAGATTGGCAGACTCTGGCACTATCGAGTGTGTTACCGCATCTCAGTAGGAATATCATTAACAAAAGAAGGAAATTATTATTTTTATCGAGTCTGCGAAAATTATAAATTGTTACACACGATATGCCGGTGAGATCAGAAACGTAATGCTCGATTCCAGCTTCACTATTCTCTGTAGCTTATCAAAACATTCAAGTTATCAAGTTAAAAAAAAAAAAACCTGATTTGTAGCGATCACGAAACATATTACAATAATCTTACAATTTTTGAATAGTTTCGAGTATATTATATCGTGTCCGTTGATGGCATTTCAAGCTGTCATCATCGAAATTTACTGTTTCGAGTCCTAATTGGCCATGAGAGTTCCTTTGCAACTGTTACATGATCGATTTAATTTCATCATCATTCATCCATTTCGAGGATGAGGCAGGAAGCAAAATAAAGTCACGTTTTGTACATCTTACATTCGAAATACCAATGAAATGATTATGGTTGAATTATTTCGAAAATATAAAATTTATTCCGTGAACCAATTTAAAAGCTGTGTTGATGCTTCAACAACGCAAAATAGTAGGTATGTTTTACTACTCGATAGCATGGTTGGGTTTTACGAACTGGTTCCCGTCTCGTGGTAACTTATATTTAAATATCCATGCTGAGTCATCTGCCCGGAAGGAAGTTAGATGACCACTGTCCAGAATTTCATCGCTGTCATCAACTTGGAAAGAATTTAGGGAGAGATTTGATCCTGGTTTTGCTCGTACCTAATAGCTGCCCACACACACACTGGACAAGAATAATTATGAACAGTGATTCTTGGAAATAGTTACCTAGCAGAATTGGTGCATGGCACAAGATTGAATTTCCAGTAACCGACCCCAACTTCCCCTTATCGATATTGTTCATTCCGGGAGCAAGTGAAGATGTTCATGCCATCAACATTACTTTAATTAATGGTAAAAGTATACATATATTCCTAAAAAAATATAAAAGTAAAAGTAGAAGACAAGGCAAGCGAAGTTTCTAATACTAACCTAATACTAACAGGCAACGAACATCGGTCTGCATGGGTTTGGATGTCTCTCGCAGCTGACTGTTGTCTCTGAATAATTCAGCATGCTGATTCCAAAAATGAAACCTATTTTTATCCATCACGTCTAGTTTTTCAGAAAAAAAGCAATATATCGTATTAACTGCCTTAATTTCACAATAAAATGTGTAGTTCCATCATTTACCCAATAGATGGCTCTGTTTAGATGGTGGTAAAATATTGGTTTCTACAATACAAATCCTCCAATTCTGAACTATAAATTCAATAGAATAGTAAGCATTTAATCCACCTTCTACATTCACAAGACACATTGGGATGAAAATTGTATGGACTTTGATTACATAAGCTTTACTTTCGAAATCGCTCATAAAAATTTCCTTCACAAAATGTCCAAAATTCAATGCTATAATATGGTGGGTTGATTGAACCTACTGACGTGGAGAAAAATGCTGCCGTGATGAGAAGAAATTTATGTCATTTCCGTGATAAGAATTCAAAATACTTCCAGAATCACCTATTGATTTGAAAACATCCGATATTTGTTTTTTAAAAAATGCAGGGTCGAGTAATTAATAGCAAGTACAAGATTCCTTCTACGCCCTAAAAGCTGTGATGATTAATCTCCTTAAGACACAGACGTTCATGCTGTGAAGTTTGCACTTGGACGAAGACTTCTCCATAAGCAACGTACGGAACAGTAGCGATTTATCAACGCCTTAGAACTTTGCAAATGGCGAACGGTCTTCCTGCTCTGTGTAGCTTTTTCCGTCGAGCTCCAAACGAGAGTGACATTTATTAGTGGATGAACACGGCAGGGAATCTAATAAACGTCCCTTGACGCACTTTTACTCCTTTTCCAACACACGGTCACAAACACAAGACAAATACGAAAGGAAAGAGGCCAAACCATTAAGCAAAATTGGACTTTGACGAACTATTTTCCAGTGATATTTAGAATGGAAAGGCTCGAATGAAGTATACTATATTCGATCCTGTCACACTAAAAAGCAAACAAAATATTTTAAATCGATTGTAGGCGTCCGGAACTCCAGATCTATTGTTTACTTATTGTACATTTTAAAAATATTTTTCAACCACATAATGAGTTTGCACTAGAAGAAGGGAACATGCAATAAAAAATCTCTCTCTCACTCACCAGACAAAGTAGCCAATAATAAATATCGTCTTACCTGAAAAGAAAAAAAAAAGAAAATTTAAATCCATTGAGATGTTGCAGGCCAACTCCATTAGTAAAAACAAAGGTAATTTAAAAATTACAAGGTGAATTACGGTAAAGTCAGGAGTTAATTGCCGTTATTAGAAACTTATTGAAAAACAGGTAGAAAATCCTAAAAATTGCACCCTATCCCGAAAAAAAAATGGAAATATCGCGTAGACTACTTTCTATAGATTATTGCCACTGACTGCTTGTTTCCAACAACGAACATAAATTATACGAATTTTAGGATATGTTTTATTGATTCTATAACAACTCCTTACTATACCATATTCCTCACTTAAATAGAAAAACCTACTCTTCTAAACAAATAAATCTATGGGATTTTGTATGCATGACATTATCATAATAAGCAAACTAATACTTCCTCCACCAATCACATCCGATGTATGAGCGGGAGCATGTTTTTACTTAGATTGTGGACGAACGTGCTAAACGAGGAATGGTTATGCTCCTATAGTCACTGTAAAGGTTTACTTGCTCTTCAGGGGAGTAACCTGCCTTGGCTCGACCTCTTACTTGATTTCGTTGCTTCCCCAGGCAAATAAGATGCATTACACTTTCAATAACTAACAAAAACGGTTCAATATAATTAAAAGACATTGAATAACTACCATATACTTTACCATGGATATTAGAGAAAAAACTCAGTTATTTTATCTTGAATGATAGCTCAGGCGTTCAGTTTAAAAATATATAAAAATACTATCCTATTTCCTGGATTAAATATATACAAAGAATTACATAAGAAATAACCCCCACATAAAAATGATATGATTCTCTTTAATTAAAACACTGAAATTCTCTTCTGAAATATATAAGAGAGGTTTGTACGTTGGCCTAGACCATCAGTACTATTTCAAAAAATGTATCAAGCTTGACACTTGTATACAGACATGGTTCTCTAATTTCTCTCCCTCTCTTGTTGTTCTATAAATTGATTGATTGAAATTACAACAACTAGTTATGCGCTATTCTTGAAATTATTATAAAATTGTGTTTATTCTATTTCCACCCTGTCACAGCCCCTTTAATCCTAGATTAAATAAAAAACCGGACCCTTGACAATGTTAAATCTACAAATTCAAACTAATAATTTCGCGCAACAAGGTACTTGGCTTTTCACCAACGGATGGACATATATTTGAAAATAAACGCCCCCCTTAATACCATCGGATACGACGGTTCTCTAAGAACAATAATGTACACCGAAGACTAAGCGACTTTTCTATGAATAAATGACTTCTTCTCTGTAAGTCAACTAAATTAACTACATGAAAATTACTTTTATCACCTCGCCAATATTATAGTGACTCAATTTGTTGCCTAGTAATAAAGGGTCCCGGGTTCGAGTTCGGTGGAGGCAAACCACATAGAACACAGATCCCACATTAAACTAAGTCCAGTACCGTTTAGGGAATTGGAGCATCAAACATACACACTGTGTCATGCAAAAAAAAATAAATAGGACGCATTACGTTACGTTATATACAAAGACTTTTAGATAACATGCTCACCTACATTCTCTCAGAGGTCCCGACGCTCCACCTCTAAGCCCAGGAAATGGGAAGCCAATATCGACTGGCAGCATAAGGGATTCAGCGACTCAGAAGGATATGTAGGTGGAGTCACTCTGGGAGCAACTTCCACTAGAGCAAGGCCCCATATCCGCGACGCCGCCTCGTGGCTAACTCGTAAAAATGAAGCCGCAAAGAGAAGTTACGAGCGCAACTGTGAGCAGGAAGAACTGTCGGCGAAGAGTCCTCAATGACGCTCTTGGCAACTGTCTGGTAAAGGCGACGGCATCTGCTCTATATCCGATTCGACCAACAGCGCGATACTTACTGAACAAATGAAATTCGTTTCTTGACTACCAATACATAAAACTTGGGGGGATGCAACATCTAACAATCTCTGCAAGAAGTATCGAGATTTTGAGTTTTGTTTTAAGTCCACTTTTATGCACAGATAGGCTAATTGGGAGCGGACCTACGATTTAACGTGAGATTCGAACCATCATGTGCCTCCATTGGGTATTAAAACCGGGATCGCTCGGTTAGACGTTACCACTACGCCATCAGGGAGGTACCGTATTGAAATATTATTTTTAGACATTTGATTCGGACTACCGGTAAACATGAAAAAAAGCTATTACTATATACAACCCTACAGACAATAAGAATTTGAGATATTTATTGAGGATGTGTAGTAATAAATGCAACCATTAAACCTCGTCATCAAGGATTACTGTCAGATGTGCATTCCGCCTATCAGATTTGGAGATAGCTATACGAGAGAGAGCATGCTTGTCGTGACGGATGAACATGACGAGATCAGTGTTCACAGACAACTTACACAATAGTTTAGACTAAGAATGTGTCAAGTTTTACTCTACATCCGCAAGATACGTCGTAACATCAATATGTCCTGCAGGCAAAGTTATTTTGAATCGATGATGCTCTAATATTTCTCGCAAAAAAAAAAAAAAAACTGTAAACGTGGCAAATGCATCCAGATTTTCGACGCATTAGAACCAGAGGAACTTAACTCCAAAAGTGCGATTTTCAGTTTTGTATAGAACTCCTCTGGAGAGCTATATTTGGAGTCAGATCGACATATCTCCACTTCTAATCTTTAGCAGAAAGGTAACTCCAAATTACTGACTCTTTTTTAAGAGTCAAACATATTCCTAAAAACGCACTATATTTTCTCTCCCCTGTAGATTTTATAAACTGAGAGTTGCGTCCCTCTGGATCTCACACGATGAATTATTAATATTATTAAAAAATATTTGGCGATTGTCCTTTTTATAAAAAAATACTCAGTACTCTCTTTCCTTTCATTTATAAAGATCTCATTTTTTTTTTTGCATTCCAATTTCACTTGGCAATTTATTAAAATAGTATTTCCAAACAATATTTTACTATTTTCAAACTTCCAAATTAACCAGTCGGGTGTCGCTTTCCCCTTCAATACACTCCATTCGCTTGTTTGCACGCCTGCTTTTAGTTCTGTTGGCGCGCATGTAATTAACCTTTGACCAGACGGTGCACGTGACAACACTACTGCGTCAGTCTGAATGACTTGCATCGATTCGAATCTAGACGAAATCTCGTATGGCGACCCTTCCCCATTCCCTATATCGTGTCAAGTTCCACGAGAGTGAATAACGCCTACAGTTTCCAACCGGTAAGCAAAACCTTGCATTTATAGATTGAGAGTTTTGAGAGAAGTCTGGTATGCGCTGTCACGTACATTAAAGGAAATAGCGGGAAGCACGGAAAGCAGTTTCGACTAAATGCACAGCTGCAAAACGCCGTTAACTAGTTGAGACAGACTTTAGTTATTTTTTTCCCCAGAGACGGTAGTTAAAACTAAGGAAATTTATTTTCCTTGCCTGCATGAACGAAGATGATAAATAGAGAGAAATTACAAACTTGAGAACAAATGGAAAAAATACGATGTTCAAATTCCCATTACAAAGAAAGAAAGACCATCAACAACAGTACACCGACTAGGTGGCCAATGGTTCGAGCCTCAGCCTAGGCATTGTTGTTTCTCTCACCACAGCCATAGCTGCTGGGTTTCTTCATTATCCCGGCCGTAAGGTGGAATGGTTTCCTCGTGTACGAAATTTACGCTTTTTTCTTAATTGTAAGAATGTTTGGTACATGCAATTGTGAGGCACACACATATTTAATAATAGAAACTGAGCGAAAAAGTATGCGTCGTTTCTGAACCTGAGCCCTGCTTTCAAAATTTCAAAAAGCACAGCATGTACTTTGTAGTTATCAATTAAAATGAGAGACGTTCAGTTGCAGGTGGTGTCAAAAAGATCTCAAACAAATTTTCAAAAGTTTAATGTACGCTTTATAAGACCTCGCTGCATACAGAGCGATATGACTGGATAGTCTTGTGGTTGTGTCACGTATTATTTCAAAGATTTTGATCCAATTTTCCCTTTTTGTGTAGCGTAAAAAATTGCTAACTCTACGGAGAGAAGGAGAAAGTCTGTGTTCGGAAAACAAGAATTTCTCTGCACAATGAGGCACATTGAATACACTCAAGACAAACTGACGGCGGCTAATAGCCACCATGGAAGTAACAACTAAAGTAGCCTGTGTCTAGTTAAACCGACAGTACTGAACTCGGACTTATTGATGTAAGTTCTATATATCTACTCCATGTCCATAGATCGCATCAGTTACGATAGACGGGTCGAAACTTTTACTGTGAGAAGGACAATGAGAATATTGGGTGCTCTATTTTGCCATCCACTCGTCATGGAAACCGTGTTGAATGCCATTCGCGGACGTGCCTACACTTCAGATCAGTACATAGTCGGGAAAATCCAATTCATATCTCAGACCTCATACAGACCAAGTAGTTTGCATGCATGCGGAGTTTGAGCTTTTTTCTTCTTCTTCCAGTTTCATGAATCTAGATTAATCCTAAGTTTTACCAGTGGGGTTCCATGAAAGGGTTTCTTCCGATTTGCAGTAGTACTTCGAAATGGCTAATCAATCCATAGAATTTAAGAATAACTCAAAGTTCTCTATGATAAATTTGCCACATTTAAGGGTTAATGTTTATTAGATTGTCTACTAGTTCCCCCTTAATTCTGTTAAAATCTGTGCTGCACAAAATACGAAGAAATGCTGTTCTGTAATCTGTCGCATTCAGTAAAAGATTGAGGTAATTCTTACACAACTAGTTGTATTCCAATTTAGATAAATAGCACAACAATTAAACTGATTATAGTGTTATGCTAATTATAACGATCACAGTACAGTTTTTGAACGATGTTAAATAATGAATCTGATAAACGGGATAACATCCCTTTGTATGCGAGATCAATCCGTTAACAATGAGAAAACAAGAAATCCAAAATTTTCAACGGAAAATGCAGGCTCGACCAGAAAGTAAAACAGCGATAGCGAGGGATCAGGCGAGGCCAGGCCGGCTCGGTAGCTCAGTGGTTAGAGCAATGGCACGGTACGCAAGAGACCCGGGTTCGAGTCCTGGTAGAGCCTGCATTTTTCGCTGAAAATTTCTAAGTAGTACATCTCCTGTGTGTGCCTAATCTTCAAGAAATCCAAAGTATGCAATGGGATACTTGAACTTGATCTCTTAGAAACAGAAGTACAAACAAAGTAGGGAAATTCAATGTGTGACAATGTCAGACTGCCCGTTCGACATATAAAGAAACGCTGGACAACTATGATTAAGATACGTTAAAGTGTTTAAGGATGTTTTGTATTACATCGCTGTGCCATCTTTTAAACGTTCATGACGCACTCCCAGTGATTTCCTATATTTTACTTTGAGATTTGGCCATTTGTCGCTAATCGCGAAGATGAGGATGACTTTTCATATGATGAAATTGACGAAGGGGCACTCACAAAGAACACTCATGCAGGCCGTGATTTGAACCCGGGATACCTGGCGCCGTAGCGCGCTGTGCTAACCAATCCGCTACGGAGGCCGGCTAAATGAATTTACTATCCCCTAATTTACTATATTTTGATTTTTTCCTTCTACAGTTCAAAACAGCCGACCTCCATGGCGGAGTGGTTATTACAGCGTGCTACGACGCCAGGGGTCTCGGGTTCGAATTTCTGCCTGAGCATGGGTGTTATTTGCGTTCCATCACCAAATTTCATCACTTCATCACTCATCCTAATATTCACGATTAGCCAAAAGTGGCTACAAAAGCGAAGTAAAATAATCCAAATCAATCAAGTTTAAGAACAAAATATGTATAATCGTGGCAAAGTTTTCAAGTCCACTATTTGTTCAGATTTGCTAAATGGGACTGAACCCTTGACTGCAACGCGGTAGCGTTAGCCAGAAGCCTATCGAGGAGGCCCTTGGAGAAAATCAATTTCCTTCTGGTCGCGACTGTGTATGCCTCGCCGCCTGAAAAACTAACAGAATCCAAAAGTGCCGAGAACTCGATGGACCAACAAGGACCGTTTAGACTTCTTCACGGAGCTTCGCTGTATCTACCTTCCCGGTTTCGTTCTATTTAACCATTAAATGAGAGGAAGTTCAGCTCTCGCAACCTAACATGTTTGTTAAACTTCAATTAAAAATTGTTCCAACAAAAAGCTGAGTAGAGATGGTGAATCCTGCGCTGGAGTGGAATATTTTAATCATGCCAGGAAAGTGCTGACTTATTTAACGTGGCTCGCAGCTGCTTCTCTTCCTTCATTTTGTCAATTATTCATTACTTTATTCTTCCTCAAAGAAGGCAGAAAGGACACATTAAAACAAAGCAACACAACAAAAAATCAAAAAAATCGAAACAAGTGGGCACATTGTAACAGTCATATATTAAACAGCCACAAATGGGACCAGTATTTGTCATGAAAATTGATTGGCACAGTAAAGTAAAAAAAAAGTCCCGAAGAAATGTATCTGAGTAGTGTTGATAACAAAATTAAATCTTTTACTTTGTCTATCTGGCCTGGTGCATAGACCATTAAATCAAAACCCCTCCTTATTGTTATCTATGATGTTACTTGATGAACATTACTTGCTCTAAAACAGTCAATTCATTTATAGGTCGGTTTCATGTGACGTCAAGATGTGGACAGGCACCATGTTTGCGGCCAATTTTATTTGTCGTTTGTAAAAAAATATCCACCGCGTACCGTTCGTTACATCTGCACGCTTGCTTTAAATCACGAATGTCTGTGTTAGTATCTCCCGCCCACCCGCTTGAATTCCGAATGCTTACAAGAACTGGCCTCAACCATGGCTGCTCGAAGCCAGGATGCGACAGTTTGTGACGTAGGTGAAAAGCACCTACATGTAACTGGTCCGCTGTGGCGATTTTTATACTACACTCTTGTTCAGATAAATGGCACGGTTTATAAGGTTGGGGAGAAATATGTGCCACTTTATTTGAACAGAAGTGTACATATAAATACTTTTCTCTAGTTTACAAGTTTACTGCATAAGTTAACTTTGCGTATTGGAAGTGTACACTTGCCATGCCAATTGTTGCACAATTCACATTTATTCAGTAACGTTGTTTTACTAGGTTGATATAATTTCTGCATAAGGTAATTTTCTTTAATGATCTACTCCCAAATTTTAGCACCTGACCATCCTTATTTGATCATGATACATCTCAATTCGGTACAGTTAAATCAAAATACAGTATGTAGAATGGTGCCAAGAAATCATGTCTACCAAAGACACTGAAAGATAGTTCAAAATTATTTTGTTGTGTGTTGTGGTCAGGCTTACAGAGGTGGTTAGATTTTTGGAGATTAAATAATGATATAGCCTCTTGCAGGTGCATCAATATTAAAGGAAACCGTTGCACTAACTCATGCTGCCCATTGGACAGGCTCTCTCGTTCGGAGGGCATTCTTCGCCGCCGTCTCCGAAGACGTAACTGCCTTATACCGCAAAAGAGTTTGTTTCAAGAAAACTTTCTTCTTTCAAAGTCCCCCGGGGCATCTGCCGTGCTTCCCACACAACGGGGTTCAAGGGTGTGTCGGAGACCAGAATGTGAAAAGGTTTCTTCGCTCGATATCCAATACTTTTGTAGACGGCGGTAAAGCACCAAGTTTCAAGATGTTCCAGAACTGAATAACTTCTACCAGCTATACAGTTCTTTAGGTTTATGGATCAGTCTCGGTTGCACGGCACTCATCCGACAGAACTAGGGGTTTATTCGAATCTTGGAACCAGAAGGGAATTCCAAATGTGTTTGGCAAGGAAATGCATTAGTAAGAAGACAATCGACTGCTGGGGAGAGGTTAAATGTAATGCCACAGCAAGCAGGAAAACAGGTGTAGCAATGTTTCAACGCCCTACTTTACTCTTCACGACAAAAGGCAAACACATTTGTGAATTAAATAAAATTACAAAGTTCTTCCATAAACGATCAAAAATTCTATCCAGTGCGGATAACAAAAAGGTGAGCTACAATTTGGAGTAATACATTAATACGAATAATATTTTAAAATAAGAATCTGATTACGGCAATAAAAATACCACCAGCACTGCGGTTGAGTGATATATATTTTGCGGATATCACACTACGACAGCGGAACTATAAAATGTGCCTTCGGTGATATTTTAATGATGTTATTGCTGCTTGAACCAAATCGAATTATACAATATACGTATATATATGTGTGTGTGTATCTTGACATCTCGAATAAATGTGAATATGAGCGTTGATAAAGACAACATTTAGTTTTCACAGTTAGTGTAATCTCAAGTCATGGGATCGGATACAAAATATGGCATTTTTTATGTTGCACTATTGCCTCTATCTCAATCACGAAAATGTGGATGAAAAGTGAATAGATAAACGAGACCAGGAAACTAATACAAAGAAATACCCATGAATTGCACAGGATTCTACATTATGATACCTTGAGTCTGAGTGCGCTGAAATAACGCGCCTATCATCGGGACCCGAGTGTTCCTTTATGGTTTGAAAATGGAATATACGAAAAGAATATGCGTTTCAAACACATGAAAACGGATGATATACGAACAATAAAATGTAAGGGGACCAAGTCCAACAGAAGCCACCAGCGAAAAAGGAAGAGCGAAAGTAAAGAACGCAGACCCCCGTGAAGGCTCCTGCTAGACTAGGAAAACCTGAGGACAGAAATGTGTCGATATGTGTTTAATTAAACGCATGCCAACCATTGCTAAGGGAGCGATAACCGTTTCGGAGGAAACAAACCAAGCGGAATAGTTGTCAGGTGCTGTGCATTCGTGTTCAGCTGCACTGCAACCTGGAATTTTCATTATGCGCGAAATGAATTGGTCGATTTACAAATATTATGATGACGTGATCTCACGTATTTAATTATCTAAGTGCTCAACCAAAATAATGAAACATTCATATTATATAGCACACAAAGTGTAACACATGAGACGGATGAAAACAATTGCAAATAAACGCAAAAAAGGTATATTATAACGTGGCACACGCAGAAGCAGTACAGAGACGTTATAAACCTGAACAAAATAAACACACCTATATTCTGCACATTGAATATTTCTCTCCGTTCCGCGTTATATTATATCTTTAAATTATCGCCTTTTCTGTGACAATTTTCATAGAATTAATCTGAAGATCGAAACCGAAGATGACCGAGTTCAGTCTTAAATATCATTAATGTCTTCCATACTGTATTTTTCTTTTGCATTTTACGTTGCGTATTTATTTTCTAAATTAACCATCCCGATGAGGGTGATGAAATAGGTTAAGAAAAACCATCTATGCATTATCAGAGTTGCAATCTACGTAGTACTTTTGAGTACGTCACGAAGCAAAAATTGTGAAATACAGTATCTCTAGATAAATACGAACTAATTCATGACATTCCAAATTCAAACAGTGAAACTTTACTTAGATGCTTTTCGAAACTGTTTAGTATTTACCGGATGAGTCATTCCTGGGAAGTAATGGAATAAACCAGCGATGCACCGCAAAAAGAAAAAAAAAAAGCTCTCGCCCGTTAACTTTGGGAAACTCCTCTCCCACAACAGAGAGTTACAACTGTGAAACGAGACCTCTGAGCCGTACCAGTGGAAATAGTTCGTGGATCGCGATTATACGTTCAGACTAAAATTAGGCAGCTTCCCTCGACAATCTAAAACGCACCTCCGAAACACTCATCCCCTCTATCAACAACTCTCTCAAGACGAAGTGCATTTACTCAGAACAAAGCTTGCCTCTCCAATCTGTATTCTCCCCAAAAACCTTGCTTGGAGAGAAAATATTTGACACTTTTACCGGTTGGAGATATGCAAGCAACCACTGCTTACTTTGCTGCACGATTTTCCAAAAAGGAAAGCGAAATGACGAGTATTAACGTGCGTAATTGAGGGAAGGGGCGTTATCTTGTTGCTACAACCTTGAATATTATTCATCAGTTCGCTGCGAGGCCGTGAGCGTGCAGCAAAGAGATTATAATGAGATGAATGGTCTTTTTTTTTTTTTTTTAAAAAAAAAAACAACGGCAAGGGCCGTGAGAGCTACTCAAGCAGCCCGTATTATTACTAACAACCAATCAAAACCATCGTACCCATAGCTCTTACAATCAGAGAGATACAGTATTGTCGGCATATTCAGTACAAAGAAAAAATGTAAAATTTGAATATGACTAACTAACTAACTCTCTAGCCTTCTCAAACCGGAAGGTTTATGGCTGCAGCAACAGACAAGCTTTCCATCTGTCCCTATCCTGGGCAAGGTCAATTCAATCTTTTCCATCCTTACATATTTCCTTTAGGTCCATCTCAACGTTATTCCTCCACCTTCTTCTTGGCTTTTCTACAAGTCCCTTACCATCAGGTTCCCAACAAGAATCGTGTAAACTCTTTTTCCTCTCCCATTCGTGCCACATGGCCTGCCCAGCTAAGTCTTCTTGATTTAATTATTATTCTAATAATATCTGGACAGGAATACAAATTTTATAGTTCTACATTACGTAACCTTCTCCACTCACCAATCTCCTCATCCATTTTAGGCCCAAATATATTCCTAAGGATTTTATTTTCGAATAGTCTTAATATGATGAGAAAGTATTGTTAACAATGAGACACGTTACTATTTTACAGGTATCGACCGATTAGTTGTCGTCTCACCTTGCATACGACGAAAGCTAAGAATTACATTTGAGAGGAGTTACGTCAATGGAGTAATCCCTTGTCTCTTCTAATTTGTTCGAAGTTTAGAGCTTCTGCACAGATGCCAGGTATCACCCAACTAGAATTAATCTCTGAACAACTCAGTTTTCCTTTAGTTGTTGAGCCTCAGGCTCTGTCACCAGGGCAACCATCCATGGATCAAATTGTTTGAGCCTCGCGCATTCGGACTGCTAAAAATATTTTGCATTACTGCTGGTCCGAGGGGCTCCCCGTTATCGTAGTGGTAACGTGGTTGCCTTCTAATCAAGGGGTTCCGAGTTCGATACCCGGTGAAGGCACACAGTGGTTCGGATCCCAGTTTAAACTGTAGGCCAAGTCCCGATTAGCCTTACTGTGCATAAAATGGACTTAAAATACAAAGTCAATCAATCAATCAATCGAAGGCTCTAAGCACACTTCAACGATTATATTTCTCTGTTGACAAACCAGTTTAAGCAAAGGAAATCCGATACAGTCCTAAAATTTTATTAAGAGAACTAAACCACCAAAACCTGTTCCGTGAAGCAAACTAGGGAGATCATGATTTCAATAGGGATGCGAAAACAAATTAACCTATTAAGACGTAATTAAATTATAGCAGCCTACTCTTCATTTAACAATAATCTTGAAACCGTCTTGGACTGTGAAGTAAGTACGCGTATAGCCTTCAAGAACACACACGAACATGGAAAGTACACTGACAGGACTAAATTAACACATGGAAGTGCAGACTGGAAGAAATCAGGTCACGGGGGAATTCGGGTAGTTTGGTCTGCCTTCTTTGTTGGTGCCATACTCTAACAGCTGATGATAAACCAGTGAATGTAAGTTTCATTAGTTCAAACTTAAGCTTTTATAATGTATTTGTTGTAGTAATATTTCAAGTACAGTGATTTCTTTCTTCATATACAACATAAGTAAATACGATTACTGCAGGGGTCTGTCTGTACTGGCTGCATTTCTTGAAACAATGAAAGTTGGGTCAGTTCGGGTCTCTTTTAGGGGGGGGGGGTAAATTGGGTCATTCATTTTTTTTTTACTACCGAAGTAATTTCTTCATACTTTACGTCCTGCATATATTATTAGTATATCACTTGTCCTCGAGAACTGTACAGTAAGTGTTAGTTTTGACGTATGGTAAGAGGGTGGGTGGTCATCTTAGTATTTTAAGATTTTTACGAGTCCATTTTTAACACGAAATATTGTTTTAGATGAAAATATTTTATTAATACCTGGATATTTTTTTTCAATTAACTTCAATCCCAAGTGTCCCTACCTGCAGTGTTGCCAACATGAAAAAATAGTTACATTGAAAAGTGCGAAATAAATAATGTGTGAACTGCAATATGCATATACAGTTATTCTACGTTAAAAATGGAGGAAACACTGTAGTAAACAGGGAACTAGATCAGATTTCAGTGAAGAAGAAGAATCACTTTGTAACTTATGCTAAATGTGATACAGTGATGGAAGAGATCAGAAGAAAGATGACTAGATGCAATGTCAGGAATGTAGATTGTGGTAACACACAACGCTGCGTTAATGCCTTTGGACGAATACAGCTTTGGATGTGGAATATGTAAGTGCAAACAATAAAAAAGCTGTGAGACTCGATTTACTCCAGAACTGGTTCGGTAAAAAACCGTATCACTGGGGGTGTTCAACGTGTGTTGTAATAGGTCAGAAATAAATTAAAGTTCTGAATTTTATGTTGTTTAGATGCTTTAAAGTATATTTATTGTATAGCCTACATAGTTTGTGCGAGAAAATATAATTTTCCCCGAAATAAAAAAGGTTTTGAAAAAGTGACCGATTTCTCCCGGTCTACCCTACGTGCACATACACTGTCTCTCAAAATTGCTCATTTTACTATTCAAATCAGTGCGAAGTGATTCCCGAAAAATATATATCCCTTTCTCATTTATTCCTGAATTTCTCTTGCAGAGATCGTGGATGAACTGGATAATTTGCTTGGGCGATTGTAATTCATTCGCCACCATCTCTGCATTGAAACGATGAATAATGCAATTGCCGAAACTCATCCCACGCTTTAATTATCTTGATTTCTATTTAGGAACCGACTGCGTACATGCGGCAGGATTGGACCGCGGATGTATGAGATGTATGAGGTGTTCATATAGAGCTGATTACACTCATCACTGAACCGTGATGAAAACAAAAGGGAAAGGCGTCGCCAGAAATTTGGAATCCACGACTTTTGCGACACCGTCGTATGCGACACCAGCATTTCTGCCGTCATATGCGACACTGTATGGAAAATATATTCCATGACAGTTGCGACACCGTCATCTGCGACACAAAGTGTAAATAGTTTCCCGTCACACTTTATCCAGGCTTAGGACTGGCAGCATCATGGAAGCTGGTGTGTTTTAGAAAACCTTTATTAGTTTTACTTCACACTGGCATCATGGAAGCTGGGTGTTTAAAAGCTGGATGTATTTATCCTTTGTCGATGACGGATTTTTTTTAGATACCAGTATAGGAGCAGACTGCAATCCCTTGTCAATGTAGACATGTAGAATGCGTCGTTTCTCTTGTACTTGAACCAACATCTTACTATTTTCATTTTAATTTCTGAACGTACGCCATTCTCCTCAAGAAGCGCTTAAGATCCCTATGCATTTCACAGTCGGCAAACGCTCTTTGTATTCTCTCATCTAATGTAATGTACTGACGTCGTCTACGTTTCCCTTTAAGATTAAAGGCCCTCCTCTCACATAAGTAGTCGTTGTACACAGTTTCTAACCTTAAAAGTCTTCACTAATTGGTACACGTTAGGACTTGACTTTTCCGTCAATACATTAACTGTATGATTCCATCCATCGACTGCATTGTTAGTGCTGTGGCGCTGTTGGGAGCAGTTCCACATGGAAATGTCGAAAACAGAGTTGTTCATCCACTGTTCAACGAAATAATCCAAAAATTTTCTCAATATGTCGTGGTTTGGCGCATCTTCCATCACACACAGCCATCCATCATCGACGTCAGCCACACGGAGGTAAGCCAGAGCTGTACACATTCTTATACACAGCCGCACGTCTGGATCTATTTTGTAATCGTTTGTCAGTCCCAACTCCTGCACCTTTCGCCACAAACATTGGTTAAAGTCATAATTACAACCACTGATCTGAGTCTCGGGAAATACTTTCTTCAGAGACGCTATTGTTGCTGCACGTACGCAAATGTCGCTTATTCTGGTAAACAAATTAGAAATCTTAGGGGAAAATCCAAGCAGTGTCTCTTATGACGGAACTCCAGAAATTTGTAGTGGGGTGGGGAGGGTTAAGCTGTGCATATAAAACTGACTACAGAAATAACAATAATGAAATAATAATTATAAACTAATAATAAACTACTTTTTTGCTCATTATGTCCTTGTGGAGAGACTTCAACTTGTTACACCTAATGAATGATACTTTTACACACCTCGATTCGCAAAAATCTTTGATCATTTAAAGTCCGCCCGACCAAAGAATGAACTTCAGAAAACCCAAACTTTTCGCCACTAGTTGTTTGAAGGGGGGAACATCGGTGTTGCTACACGCCTGATTTTTGGCCAGTCGTACATACCTTTTCCTTCAACAAGAAGCCTCAATCCGAGACCTATTCGTTTATTGCGTAGCGGCAAGCATCAGGGTTCGCCGTGCTTGTCTTTGTTGAGGGTGTCAGCTAGAATACCACGAGAATTTCCCTGAACGACGGCAACTGGACCAAGCCGATTGGTTCAGCGGTTCATGTGACCTCCATGGAAAAGACAAAAATAGAATTTTGAAGTTTTATTATTTCTCCGAACAGGCTTTAGGGAGAAAATTTAATAATGAGGTCTACATTCTGTAATCATTCACATAAAAATCTCGTTTTGGGATTTTGAAAAGTCATGGAACCATTTGAGGTAGAGTATGAAGCATTACTTCTGAACCTCTCTCCTGATTCCTGCATTTTACACTCTTCTTGTTCGATTATTCTGTTGGAAAAACTCTACATACTAATTAACTGATGTTTAGTTGCTCTACATTTAGAACATTTATAATTGAGCTAGAAACATCGTAATGAACCCTACGCGGCTTAGGAATTATTTCTAAAATCAAAATTGGAATGTCAACAGTAAATGTTCTGCAACGAACTACAATCCACAAGAATTCCTGCAAAGGGTTATAAAATACCTGCGCAAAGGTAAAGCTCCAACTAAAGTAAAAACACAGGGAACAACCTACACATTACAATGGCACATTATTGGAGAAAAATAGGACTATAATGACAATAACCACTTCCACCTACAAAGTCTAATATCTGGTACAAAACTTAAGAATCAGCAACCTCTCCCTCGAACGGTCGTAGCCGTAAGCATACGTATAACTCGAACATGACGTACCAACAACCTGAAAACTATTATTAGTTTTCAACTGTAATTCATGACATTTTATCACATAGTATGAACAAAAAGGCGTACCATGTTGCTAATTTCAAGACTGACAAAAGCACTCAAATTTAGCTCTCAGGATTTTTATTGAAAGTAGCTTAAAAAAACAGGCTTGATGTAAAAAAAAACTGAGACATCTCCAATGTGTTAATTGTCCTTTTCTCTGTGAAGTATTTTAACTTAATTTGCCTTTGGAATAAACAAATACATTCCACAAATAAATATTTGCAGAAAACAGATGAAACTACAGCAAATTCGATTACATAGCAAATCTGACCCATGCTGGCCCCGTTGGCGTTGGACACACTGCCATGAACCTAATGAGTTACCAAAGTCACTTGAAATTATAAAGTAAAAACAAAAACGAGAGAAAAAAAAGGTGATTCTTACGTGTGCGGCTGTAATAATATGACGACCGTGGATGCGTATGGGTGATGTCATGCTGATAGAATTAAATACTGTGAATTCTATGAACAGAATGAAATACCATGAATACACAGAGCAGAGGATCGCGCCCTTTCCAGAAAGCATGATGCTTGAAAAGCGCTCATGACAAGATGCCTGCAGACGGGGCAATTTTCAGAGGTAATCAGGTGCTCCCCGACTTCTCTCAAAACTTTTCCTTTACATCTTGCTCAGTTGCGAGGCTTGGCAGATGGTTGTGATGGATTATAAGCTCCCCGAACTCCGAACAGCGGTTTGCCTCCTGCGGTTGTACGTCTCAGTAATTGCGAGCATTTGCGTCATGAGCATCAGCAGCAGATATACATCGGAAACTCCCAGAACACGGTATGAACACCTCCTGCCTTCCATTTCTCTTACACAAATACCACGTATTACTTCTTCGTGCACCGATCGGGTGAACAATAACAGGGGAGCAGGTAAAAGCTATCCATTGTTATTGACTCATTCATAACGCAGACAAAAATATTTTTAAAATTTCACGATAAGGGCAAAAAGACAATAACATTTGATTGATTGAATTAAAATTGTTTGGTGCGTCGGCACGTATGACATTTTGCACCTTTTAATATTTCCCCTTATCTAAAATTCTTACTTAAAAATTTAAAACAAGGAGTGTAAAAGATCCCTTGAGAGAACTTAAAGAGTGCAAGGTTGTAAAAGGACATGTACAAGACAAGAACAACACACTAAAAAGCAGCCCAAGAATTAACTAAAAACTTCTGCACAGAAAACGGAAGAGTCCAGCTCTTCTAAAAAAGGTAACAACATTTCAAAACAGAGATCTGATATCTGATTTCACTAAGAATAGATAGAAACCGTAAATATTTGTTGCTTCATATATTATATCGCGCACATACGTATATATAATCACGCTGTACTGACATGATCATAATGTTGACTATACGAAATACTAATTTAAATTAAAAATAACATCACGTCAAACTATCCAGAAATGGCATTCAAGACATGCGCTAAAATATATGTTGTCTGGTTAATAAAGTCGCTTATTTGTACATTTAGGCTAATCACGAGGAAGGCGTGAGGAGGCAATGGAAAGGATAGGACAAATAAGTGAAGAAAATCCATTGCCCGAAAGGAGCATCCCATCATTGCCTGGTGTGGCTGAGGGAAACAAGGAGGAAAAAATTCAGTCAGGTTGCTGCATGTATGAACCATGACATTTGCTTCTTTTATCGGACAATGTGCCACAACATTTAGTATACTATGGACAGACTGTTTAACCAAGTAAAAACACAATCCAAGAGCTATATCTCATTTTATTTGTCCGTAATTATCCACAGCGTAATCTTTTTAATATTAATTTACGTGACACACAAGAATTAAGAACAATGGCGTGGATCTGTGGCCTTCACTCTATATGATTAGTTTCTTACTCTCGAAAATATACTCTCCACCGTGTTCGGAATTTACGGGCACTTCTCAATGGTAATCAAACATTCGCAGACACAATCCATTAATACTTATATAGGGTCGGTGAGAAGTAATAGCTGTACATGCACATTATGGAATACGATTACATATGTGCTACGAATTTTACAATATAATGATGTTTGGTTCGTAGGTCCGTATTTTCTTCATGACGCCATGAATGGCGAACGCTATCTGACAATGTTGCAAGGGTATGTTTGGCCCATGGTATCTCGCAGGTAAGCTTGGGCAAGCCGCCACACTTTGCCCTTACCGTACGGGCCTGGTTGGACCACATATTTCTGGGATGTTGACTGGGACGACGAAGCCCTCACGAATGGCCTACCAGAAGTCCAGACCTTGTTTTCCAGTGGAGCTGGGCAAAGGAGGAAGTGTACAAGACAAAACTCTGCACTGTGCAACAACTGGAGGCACAGATTCGGGATGTTTTCACAAACGTCCCGAATGAATTCCCACAGAAGGCCATGGATTCCATCCCCGTTCGTTGGAGGAAGCTGGTGGATGCCGCTGGTGCCTACATTGAAATTTGAGCTGGCACATGTAATCCTATTCCATACTGTATATGTACAGAAAATTACACCGACATTCCTTAAATATTACAAAAACCACAGCAAATTTTCAATGCCTCGTTACTTTTCACCCACCCTGTGCACAGGAAAACTTCCACTGCGGGCATTCTATACGAAAACAGACTTCGGAAATATTGGGAAAATATTCGGTGCATTTTTCCATATCGTGATAAATAATTCCGTTACGAACTCGAAGCGTTCCTTGAGACATGATCCACGAGTGTCGAGATGCTCTCACACGTTCTTCATCACTTTTCCCCGTTCCCACAAACCAAGGAGAAAGACTGCATTTCACCCTTTCCGCCCGGCGGAGCCCGAAGCTTTGTCGTTCTCCTGTCTCAGCAAAACGCAGAAACATTACCTCAGGGATTCAGTGACAAATTATGATGCAAAATGGATGGCGCGGTTAAACACGACCACCATTCACGGCGCTGATTTATTCAAAGAAGGGAAGCAAACACCAGGGGCTACGTAAACTCCGCGCGTACATGGCAGCCTTAACAATGGGTGGCAAACACCATGTTGTAGGAACAGAACCAAGCATGGGTGTGTGTGTGTGTGTGTGTGTGTATGAAGACAACAAAAGGCTGCCCCCACGCAACAGGATCAATAGCTACCGCATACGTAACAATTACATCTACGCACGCATACCGTTTGTTCTTGCACCATTCACTCTGCTTGTGCTTCCCAGGCAGCACGGTAAAAGTACCCGAATTAACACGAAATAAAGAGGGTATGCGAAAGTCATGTAGAAATCAAGTGAAGTTAAATTATAGATGGAACTAGCATTAAAGTCGAATAAGCATTCGCAATAAGATATAAGAAGAGAAACTGATTTCTCTCGAGGCTGATTAATATTTTCGTCTCGCTCTAGCTACGGTTTTGCATTTTTGCTTTAAGTCCACTTTATGCACAGATAGGTTAATCGGGACTGAGCCTACAGTTGAAAGTGGGATCAGAACCACTGAGCCTACACCGGGAATCGTACCAGGGTGACCTGGTTATAAGGCGACCACTCTAGCTATACTCTGTCGCGGTGGCAGAGACGAGGGGGGGGGGGGGGGTCGAGTGAGCAGAGCGAAGCAGTACACGCTGCTGCGAAGGCTGGTAACTGCAGTCGTTTCGCCCATTCAATTCCATTCCCTCTCACGTGTTCATTGGTGGAGCTGTCTCGCGTCACTACTTACGGAAAGATTTGTTTTCGTTTGTCTGCTTCAGAGATGTCCGGGACAAAGTATACGTGTACTTATCACCGCGTGTAAGAGTTACACCTCATGAGGCGGAAATCCAAGATGGCGTTGTGTGTCCACTTTATGCACAGTAAGGCTGGACCTACAGTTGAAAGTGGGGTCCAAACCAGCATGTGCCTCCACCGGGTATCGAACCCGGGACTCCTTGATTACAAGACGGCGGGGATACCACTACGTAATGTGGCCTCGGCGCCCGGTAGTAAGCATGCAAGCCTAACCAACAATTATACAGTTCTTAGCGTAATATGCTTCGGATTTATACCTGAAAATGAACTTTGTAGACGTACTGCCTGTCATTCGTCGCACTAGACTAAAATTTAAATTGCTCAACCCAACACATTACATTCCTGTAGGAAACCTCATAACAGGTACAAAGAAGCATCACGGTGGAAACGAACACCGAGACCGCCAGTAAAACAACTCATGGCAAAACATGCGCTTCCCTAGAGAACAGTGCCCGTACTTTACCAAGAAATCAGACTGGGCATTACAACCGTCAGAATGTTGTTGCGTACGATTACAGCCCCTTCACGGTCAAGTGTCCGACTGCGGGGAAACTAAACTTGTTTGCATACAGGGACCGCAATCTCTCGTCACCGACTTCCGACGCGGGCCACCGGAACTCATTCTGACCTACACTCCGGGTAATTAACAAGCCATCCTGACTGCACATGTTCGCATCTCCCTCGAGGACACAAGCATTTCAATCACTCCTCTAGAAATTAATTACGGCGGGAGTGAAACTCTGCAAAGAGCATATTCTTCGGTCCTAGGCAGGCGATCATTTTTTCTAGATTCCATGCACTGTGAATTTGCTAAAGTGCAAATCACGTTTGACAGTTTGACCATCTATTTGTGTACCGGCAGCGTTACTTTGCATATCAAGTAGCTGTAAATTCAATTTCAGCTGCCAAAGCACACGTCAATTTTACTATGAGAAAAATATATTTCTAGAGTATTTGAAAATAAGATCCTTAGGAAAATATTTGGTCCTAAAAGGAATGAAGAGACAGGTGAGTTGAGAAGGTTACATAATTTAGAACTACATAATTTGTATTCATGTCCAGATATTATTAGAATGATTAAATCAAGAAGACTAAGGTGGGCAGGCCATGTGGCACGAATGAGAGAGGAAAGAAGAGTTTACAGGATTCTTGTTGGGAAACCTGATGGTAAGAGTCCAGTAGGTAGACCAAGACGAAGATGCAGGGATAATGTTGAGATGGACCCAAAGGAAATTCAGAGAGATGGAAAAGTATATAGATCTTGCTCAGGATAGGGACAGATGGAAGGCATGTGTTACTGCAGCCATGAACCTTCGGGTTTAAGAAGGCTAGAGAGTGAGTTAGTTAGTTTAGTCAAAATGAAATCTCAGGACTAGACATACCTGAAGAATTTGAAGAGATTTTTCAGCTGAACCAAAAAACAAGAATGTCGACCTCCACAAAAGCTGAGCTCGATATTCTTAATATTGAAATTCTTCAAGAACAAAAAAAAAAGTGACATGTCCGAGAAACAGGGACTGGGGGAAAATTTCAGCTAAAATGCTTTTCAGTCAAGATGGCCAATTTCTTTGCATATGGTGTGCAACTTTTAGCGCTATGAGTAGTATTTGCTGCCATATTGTATCTAAAAAGAAGTGGAAGCCCTATGAACAACTTTCAAGATATCGATGCCGCAAACATGGGAAAATGGAAACGCGGCCACTAAAACAAACCACAGTCACAGCATCAATTTACTCATGGTTTTTCATTCCAATCAAACAGAATTTGAAACCACAACGCATTATCTGCCGCATAGCTACAGGGGTATTGATATTGAAAGGGAAATGAGGACCACGACATTATCGATACAACGAAAGCTAATGACTGTGACAAATAAAACCGTGCACGAAACTACATCTCCTCTTCACCCAGACAAAGCTTGCAGCCCATTCCTCCGTTAATTATACGCAGCATTGACGTTTTCGTATCCATTGTTACGGTGACCAGTAAAATTTCCGTATCTTTTATACGGCCACTTGTTCGTACAAATACACGCGATAACAAAAGTTCTAATGTAAAGTCAACCAATATATACACACATACTTTCACAAGTTATTGAAAATAGAAAATGAAAACTTAAAGCGAAACCTAGAGATTTTCCACGACCTTGTGTCAAAACCTGCTAGTCAACATACGGGGAAGTTCACAAGAGACGCGTGTAACTTACGTCAGCAAAATGATCGCTATATATGTTCCATAAAAAAAAAAAAAAAAAAAAAATCCGAATGGATTGAAAATTAGATATATTTATTGATGAGATTTTTACTAGATCGAAAATGAAAAAAAAAAAATTCAAAGCAAATGGCTGGTTGATTACGACACACACAAACTGACAACGGGTTGTCTCTGGAAGTAGCTTTGATTCACAATGGTACAGCCAACGGCAAAGAAAATAGTAGGTTGATGATGTCCTCTGCTTATTGACGTTTTTATTTCAATTAATGATCATCACATTTGGAAACAGATTGAATGAAAATTGTGATGGACAATTTGCCTACTATTAATTTTGGCGCTGTGTACTAACTCGTTTTATTTTTATCCGAGCAAACGGTATTACTCATTCTTTAAGGTACGTCACCCAACCTGGCAATGACATTCTCTTACCACAATTGCGCGATTAATCATTCCTACAACATTGCATTAAATTTGTTTTTTGTTTGCATTCTTAATTAGTGTCGTTTTTCTGCAACTTCATATTAATCCCGACGAACTTTAACTCCTTTGTTTCTTGGGTCCCTGGGAGTCAAACTCTCGTCCACATTTGAACGCTCCCCGTATTTAGCAGTAATAGAGTTGCATCTCATATGTAGTTGTTACACAAGAGAATGGAAACACATTCCAGTTTTATAGCTCACTAATGGGCTTTTAAATACGGAGGTTAAATCCATTCAAATAATACCGTTGGTGAAACACGCAGTATAAGCAGTATAACTTACGTATTACGTACATACTGTACTGAACGCTATGATCTGTATCGGAGCGAACGCGACGCCCGCAATAAACCTCCAGGGAACGAGGGAATAAGAGCCAGGTTTATTTCTTCCGCACAATGAGGAGCTGGCCACTTGGCATCCGACGGTGCACCAGTCACGATGCTGTCTCTTCATAAACAAGGCTCTCCAATACAACGGTATGTTCCGCACATAATCACGCACAGAACAAAGGGCCGTCAATTTCAACGTTGGCTTAAATTGCACAAAGAGGAAAAATGTCATCTCTAAGAAAAAATAGATATACTCTTTCGATTGTGGCTCAGTCAATGTTTTCCGGAGAGAGTACGGACTGTTTAACTACAACGATTTTCTTGGAGTAATGTTAAGCACGTAAGAAAAAATAAAAACAGTAATATGAAGGGTCAAAAGAAAGAAAAAATACAAAGATTCTGAGATATCAACAGCTTAGAAATGAGATTAATAGAGAATCGCCGAAGCGAAAGGAACTGCGAATAGAAATACCTGCTTCACGTACGATATTTCTAAATATATTGGATTAACATTTAATTTTCATTTCTGTTCAACTTTTACTTATGAATGATTTGAGTTTATTCATCACAGTACATTATCATGAATTACATAACCCAAACTAAATGTAACGTAACTCCGAATCTCATTGGCATTCCATTTTCAAAATTTGTATAGTTATTGAATGATAATGTTCACATGGCATGTTTTTTTGGGGGAAAATTAAACGACAAGTTTTTGAGAAAATGACTACCAAAATTTTGATTACGCCACCTTCACAAATTTTCCCTCCAACATAGGTATGTAACATCTCGCATGAAAAAGCCCTTCATGACCTTTACAAGGGGGTCCGAATCACTTCTATACGTGCACGGCTTGCGGAGATATTGCAATTTCAAGTTAACAAGGTGGTGAAAAGAAAAGTCGAAATCGCACATTTCTCTTTGGGAAAACTTTTGGATGTTTTTTTAAAAAAAATACAACAAAGATGTGCAAACGGTATGCAGGATATATAAGTTTACAGGAGCTTGCGATGGTAGCAGGCGGCTTCTGTTTTAATTTCCCCAGTCGAGACTGCCACGTTGGAGCGCCTCATTCGAATTCATCGCGAGTCTCTTCAAACGAACGGTAATTAATGAGTGTGCAAGTGCCAGGGGCGACGTTTACATGGTGACGGCTAATGGACTACGTACGCTGTAAGGCAATAGAAAGCAGGATAGCCCCCCCTTTTTTTTTTCTATTTTCAAATGTCATCGCTACATTCCAGATACAGCGTCACCTCTTTTGTAACTTCGAATATGGCATAAAAAGGGAGGGAAATTAGGTGGGTTAAAGTAATGGAATCTGAAACATACCACACGCGACCAATCCATTTCACTTACGTACAGTACAGGACACTGCTGGATTGTAACAATCCCATAACAACTCAACGGGGATCATTACAACCCAGAAGTGTCTGTGACTGTACATAGGAATGTAACACTCAAAATCTAAAATATAAAATGCGCATTACTCCTCTATGGCAGAGAGTCAGGTTTTAGAAACAAACTTTGATAGGTATATATCTGCAAAATAATTCCAATTCACGTGTCCATTATTGGTAAATAGTTCTCGAAATAATTACATTCTCAGGGCTGATTCCCTTGACTATAGATTCGTTCGGAAGCTTGGTTGCACGAATACATTGGTTGTCGATTTATAAGATCGAGCTCAACGAAAGTTTTAGTTGCAGCAATTCGTACAGAAATTTAAGACTTAAATTGGCCATTTTACAAAACAGTCCTTCAATATGGCCAAGGTATTATATGTGATGTTCTCAATGAGTACTACAGTCTTTACACAAAAATGTCCACATTTTCAGCATGTGCACATTCATTGTGCCACCAGTTCCCACAGGGAGTACAGTCATGGAAAATAGTTCTTGGGCCACGAGACCTACGATATCGTAACATCTTAAAGCCTGTTGTCTATGCAACCCAAATAACAAAATTGTCGCTTGGGTTTGCCTGGCGGACCTGGACTCTCGGGAATGATTGAGTATTGACAGCAGCGTGAGTCATACCCCCAGGCCCAGCCATAACAAATAACAGCTGGGTGCCGTGAGACCACCAGAAAAAGTTTCAGGAATTGGTTTCTTAACAACAGCTATTCGTAAGAAAATGTTCTCTTTACTGATATTAGAGTCATTGTCAAGAAAGTTCACTGAAATGGTGGTTTTCGTCGAATCATCATCGTGCAACACACATTCTGTCAACCCAGAAGTCCTTGAAAAAGATTGGAGTTAAAAACAACTACTTGACAAATGATAAGACGAATCGATATCCATTAGTCCCAACTTAGAATTGTGTGTAAGACATGGATCATCATGTCCTATCATCCATTTCATAACTTTATTAATCATCCTCATCGCTTTTGTTGACGCCAAGTGCTAGAAAAGCAATATAAAATAAGCAAAATTAAGAAATTAATAAATGACATTTTCAGCGATTTCACGCAGCGACTCAGTTGCATGTAGACAAAGTTTCATTAATCGGGAACCAAGGGCCCCCTCGTTGTGCTTCATTGTCATTTTCCCTCCACTTTGCCTGCCGCGATTAACCTGATGTTGATTAATGCACAATCCACAAAGTGCACCAAAGCGGCGCATATTATGAATAGGTAAACTATGTGATATTATGCAAATTTACAATTTAGTAATAAAATGTGAATTTTGGGGGCTTCAGTTAAGTGGCTGCACATCGATTACGTAATCGCGATATCATCAAATTGTACGAAGCGTGTCTACACCTACGTAAATTGTCAGTCCCCGTCATAGCGTGCCCAGACCTTCTGATTAGAGGGGGATAGCCTTGATTATATTTCAGGCCGGAAAAGAATAACGTAATTTCATCTCACTTGTTTAAATTTTATTGCATTGATGGGTGTGTTTATATATACACTCCTCCCCCCGCCCCACACACACATATAAATACACACACACATATATATATATATATATATATATATATATATATATATATATATATATATATATATATACAACACACACACACACACACACACACATATATATACATATATACCAACAGTAAAAATCATATAAATTGTCTCTCAAATCTGCGCGTTCCTTTTCCTCCCAACAATTGTTCATGCACTTAAGAGAAAACCTTTTAGCAGCAGTACTTCTCTCCTCGGTAATATAAAATGCATTACAGAAAACAAATTGCGAGCAAAGCGACCAATAAATTTTCAGATCCAAATTTTTGCAAAATGAAAACAATGTCGATTTAATATGGGAAACAAATTCATGAAGCGCCATATTATTCTCTTTTACAATTTTTTCATTTAGATCGTTTGGCGTCCAGGGTTAACTCCCGTCGACCCCTAGCTACAGCTCTGAACTTGACTAGACTGCAAGAAAGCAGACATTGCGAGCGAAGCGAGCAAGAACATTTAACAAAAGGTATTTATATTTGTATAAAATTTGAAATCAAGGGGGCAATTGCAGTTCTGTCTCCCCCCCCCCCCCCAGGTGCTCTTGGCAGTCTGGAAGAAATAATGCAAGAAAGACGTGAAAACAAAATCCATCGTGAGTATCCTTTTGTCCTGCTACTCTTGCTTTCCTTTACTTCCATGTTTGCCCCTAAAATTGATTTCCGTTCAAGGTTGTGGGGGGCTGTGGTTTCGCCACTGCACCCCCTTCCCCCGTAGTTGCCTTTAGTGTTGCCCACGAGACGAGACTTTGGCCTGTCTCGTCTCGTGGAAATGCTGTGAAATGCTGGCTCGTCTCGAAAATATTCGTTTGTCTCGGGACACATGATCAATCTCGTCTCGTCTCGAATTTTTAAAAGCCTGTCCCATCTCGTCCCGTGGGCAACACTAGTTGCCTTGAACTTTCATCGGCTTCAAAATACTTAATTTTCTTTAAGAGTATAATATAGTTTAATAACGGCGATAGGATTCATCTATCCTAAATTTCTAGGTGAAAATATAATAATATAGGGGCATAGATGTCTGAAAGGGAGGCAAGGATTGCCACATCTTCCCCTTAGGAAACGAATGTCAACCAAAAAGTACGTTTTCACATGTATAATTTGATTTCAGTCATAATAATTTACATTAATTATTATAATGAGGATGCAGGAATGCGATAATGCAACACTATTATTGGGGTAATATGCCCCATGGAAAAATACCTTGCTTGTCTCTTCGTGGAAAAAATCTGCAGACGTCCATGATTAGGGGTGCATTTGCCCTCCCCCTGGCCCCATGGGCGCACGCCTATGATCCCCGTGGTGGAATATGTAGCGCAAAGCCAGGGCTTTAAGATCAAATTTGATTTGTTATTGTTTTTATTAGTAATTACCTCAGTTTTCTTCCTCTGAAGTTAAATTATTCATGACGACGATTTATGATTACATTAAAGACATGAATGAACATACACAATGAATACATTTTGGTCGGAACTCGAACTCGGAACCTTGTTCGGCAAGAAATAAAAATATCCATAAGGCATGAGTGTTTCATTGGAGATGTTCCTCTACTTCCGTCATTTTATCACTAATATATTTCTTTAATATACAATAATAAGTCACAACTACCTAAAAATAAATATTATTTTGCATTTTCACATGCATATGTTTTTTTACGGTTAGAGTGTGAACTGGCACCTGTTTATTTAGATTGTTCATTATGTTTCGTGTGTAGTTAAAGATAGGAAATATGCTTGAGGAACGATTAGGGCTATAAGAATTCCGTCCGTGACGGAGTGGTTAGCACAGTGCGCTACGATGTCTGATGTCATGGGTTCGAATCCCGTCGTGTGTATGGGTGTTCTTTGTGAGTGCTCATTTATCAATTTGATCATATCACTCATCCTCGTCGTCGCGATTAGCAAGAGGTGAAAGAAAAACGACGCTAAATAAGAAAATAAAAAGACTTATAAGAATCAATCTTATTTCCGGACATGTCCTACATTGTATAGTTGTGTCTGGCCTCCGGAAGGAATTTGAAAGAAATCTCAAATGTCTTATACGTATTTTGACCATCACGTAACTTCAAATTAGATGGAGAAACAGAAAAACTGAGGGAAGTCTAAGATAACGTGGTTCCTTGGAGAAGTATGCTTAAATCAAAGAGTGTGCATGGTTGCTACTGGACGTACGGAAAAACAATTACAATCCCAGGCTCAGAAATTACTTCACGATTTTCTAGATCCGAAAAAGTCCGGATATATGTACAAAAATGTTTACTTTGTGAAGTTTTATCGATATAAGTGTCGGTAATTTGTTCGAAGTAACAAGTAATTTTTCTCGTTATTGGAGAAATAAGGCACACAATTCTGTTTTTTCCCAGTGTATAGTAGTTTTTTTTACATATTAATAAACAAGAACTTCCAGACTTTGTTTACGAAATTGTGAATTTTTTCCTTCCAGAATTCATGGATTGTTTTCTCTTCCTGGCCCCACATCGACGAACAACGTTCTGTCTTACATACACAAGTTGAAATCACATACAGCCGTGCTATTAATTAGCAGTTAAGGAATTTTGAACTCAACCGTTCACTTCAACATTAATTTTTCAGCTGAAGATGTGTCATATTCTCGTTATATGCTAAGATGTCCTAGTAACCTATTATAGTTACTGCAAATACGATCGTGTTCAACATTTTGAGACAATTTGTCCTACTTTCCGCTGAAGAGTGATCTGATAGCCCTATGAGTGATGAGAACTGTTTTTACTCAATTTCTGATATAATTTATTCCAGCATTTCCTTCAACTTCTATTACCTTGTTATTACCTCCAATGCTTACACAACTTTTCCTTCGTGCTCGACCATTGGGTTCAGAAATGTTTAAAACACCCCCATCTCCCGCGTGTAAATAGCAGGCAACAACACTCTGGAAGATCATAATGTATACAACTTGTATACTACATATTTTACGAAAATATTAGAATGTTAGCTTGATATAACTGTGGATTGGAACGAACGAAATAAAATACCTGTTTTATACGCACACTAGAACGAGCGCAGGCCTGCTGTGAGTCACTCTGGCAGTGAAGGTCACTGATCGAAGCAATTGGTGCTTGCTTACTACAAGCAGGCGCCTTATCTTTCCTCAACGAAACACGGAAATCTTAGTTACATTCTTTCGCCAGACTAATGGTGAACATTTACAGGAACGTAAGGAGTAGTATCGTATTCTATTGGAATTAGATTTCGTGGTGTTTAAAAGATATCATAACAATATGTAAATCTCTTTTGTGACCTACACTGAACTTATTTTAAAGTTTCATTGACATGTGAAAGCGGAAATTTAGAGATCCTTCTTCCTTACGATTTCTAAACAACCGAAGAGTGTGGTGAACGTGAAACTACTTATTGTTCGCATCAACGATATGCATTATACAAATGGTCCTTATTCAAAAACCCTATTACATCACAGGAAGTGATATTTAAAACAATTCTACCACGTATCCAACGTAACCAATATTCAGATTGCTTCCAAGCTTCTGTTTGGGTTATTTTGTGTCGCATTTTTACCTCTTGCGATAACGCGACGACGAAGATGATGGGTAATGATACGAATGCAATGCTACATCTAAGCCTCAACAGGTTTCAAAAATGGATCCTCTGGCTTTGTAGAGAGTTACGGTGATTTTGATTTTGATTTTCATTTGGTATTTTAAGTCCACTTTATGCACACAAAGGCTAATCGAGACTGCATCTACAGTTTAAAGTGGGATCCCAAACACTGTGTCTCCACCGGGTATCGAACAGGGGACTCCTTGATTACAATGCGACTCCTCTACTAAGCGCCATCGGGAAGGATGAGAGAGAGAGAGAGAGAGAGAGAGAGAGAGAGAGAGAGAGAGAGAGAGAGAGAGAGAGAGAGAGAGAGAGAGAGAGAGAGAGAGAGAGAGAGAGTTACGGTGACTACGATAATGAAGAATTGAAAGTAGCAGAACGCCTAAGCTATTCTTTTGTCAATATTGGAATCGTTAATGAATGTTATGAATGTCAGTTCAAATTGAAAAAAATAAACTACTTGTAAAAGATTTCCAGAGTGCCGTTACTTCTCTTTCCACACATTACTTTGCTACTATGTAGATATTTGCATGCTAAGATGTAGAAAGTGATGCATTTTCAGTGTTTGGAATTGCGATTTATTTCTGAGAATGGAGTGAGTAGTGGGAAAAGGGATCACCTCACATGTTTGGATTATACCTCCCCGCCAAAAAAAAAAAAAAGACACAAAATATATATCGGCTTTTGTTCTTATAAGGAAATATAACATGTATGAATTGTCTCAAGAAATATTGGAGCCTATTCACATCCCTATGGAACTTGGAAGAAAGCCCACGTAGAGATTGGGAAGTTTGTTACGACAAAATTGGGATGTATAGTAAATTAAAATGCAAAGTCTTACCTTGTGCTTTGCACCAAGCCATGAAGGCGTATAGGGAGTGTGGAGTTAGTGGAGTTAGGGCCCCACGCTTTCTTCATCAGGCGGAAGGTGGGAATGATGTGATCAGCACCACGCCCCTGGCCGCCATACCCCCCCCCCTTCCCCAGAGTTTCCTTCAGGTACCGACTTTATACGACGCTGGGTGGGCACCGAAGCAGCTTGAACAGGTGGACAAAATCCCGATTATCCCCCGTCGAGGATCGAACCTAGATCTCTCGCATGGTAATAAAACGCCTGAACGACTGTGCTACTGCGGCACATACAGTAATTAAGGCAAGAATTGTTTTAGCGTTTCGTTCAACGTTTTTAGGGGAATCATTTTCGGAGATATAACGGGTAGCTCTTGTCTGTTCTGCGACCTGGGTTGAGAAAAGGCGATTTTCTGACGAAGAACAACATTCCACCTGACAAGTCACGTGACTTTCCTACATTTCCTGTGCCTGTTGGCTTTTGCATGAAAGACGAGTTGCTCTTGAGACAGACAGAATCACCCGATCACCTAATGGAGCAATGTGTGTTGCCTACCCTTCCGGCATTATTTACTGCCATTCAAGTCTTATGGGGAAGAACTTTTTTCCACCACTGTACAAGAAATCCATATTTCACCTCCATGATCATCGCTGTAAAACCTGTTACAGTAAGTGCACTGTGAATCGTTATCTCCATCTTTTGATTTTTGTTGGGTAACTTTTTCGATCCCTTTCTGCTTTCTGTTAATTTAATCACTTTCATCTCTGACATCTTCCTTATGTGGTCTCGTGACGTCAGGACTGCTGCTCTTTGGCATATTGCTGTAGCTCTCTGGGTATTGAAGGAATATGGCATAACTGTCTGGCCATTATACAAGACTATGTAACAATACACAGTTCCGTTTGTGACTCACAGATGGCAGCACCTGTTGCCTTCACACAGTGCCTTTGTATACTACAATGAGCACATGTTACCGACACAGGACGCTCCCGTTTGCAACAAACATCTAACACTAATGCTACTTAAGAATATAAATCACAAAAAAAAAACAATATGGCTGTTCTTTACTCACTTTCAGACACAGTTGTTTCATTAAAACACGCGTACGGGTGAACAAAGCACGGAGCTAAACATTCACTGCCACAGGACGGTCGTCATATCTCTCACTAACAGTTCGGTAGTACCCGAACATATGTCTCTTCAGTCGTCGAGGCACAGCAGTACGATATATAATTTCTGGCCATTTTACAAGACTGGCCGTATTACAGGACATAAGTATATCGATCTATGTGCCCTGAACATATCTTCTGTCCACCAATGAACTATATTTTTCTTGTTATCTTCAAAGTAAGCAAATTTTACCCATTTTCAAAAGCATATTAATCACACTAACCCTATTCAGGATTTATAGAAAACAACTGAATAGATTAAATGTGTGTGTGTATATATATGTGACATATATATAGAGAGTGAACCAAAAATAGGTGGACAGTAGGTGGAATAGGGTTTGTGTTAGGGTTATACTATGACAATGGTGTTCATTATAACTATTGGGTTGAAAGTTTATCGTCCACGGCTAATTCGTGGCTTATTGGAGGATGACCCGGACAGGCGGATGCAATTTAGTGAGATCATGCTGAACGAAATTAGAAAAAATCCAATAATTTTGGATAACATTATGTGGACCCATGAAGTTTCTTTCAAATTATCCGGCCATATTAACAGACATAATTCTGTTTACTGGTATAGTGAGAACATACAGTTAACATTAGAGCAACAACTAAACCAGCCTGGTGTCATCGCATATCAAGTTCTGGTGTTTTAGGACCAATTTCTTTTGATGGAACAGTCACAAGAGATAAATATCTCGAAATGCTCATTAATCGAGTTGTTCCACAGTTACAACTGCCTAATTCACATGACCTGTACTTCCAACAAGATGGGGCCCCTCCACATTATGCAAGATATAATATGTAATCAAATAAATGTTATCATTTACTTTGATTCACTCTGTATATATCTTACACACACATATGTATGAATCACACATACAAACGCATTTATCTATTCATCTGTTTTCTATAAACCCTCAATAGGGGTAGTGTGATTAATATGCTTTTAAAAATGGGTAAAATTTCCTTACTTTCAAGATAAAAGGAAAATGTAGTTCATTGGTAGACAGAAGATACTGTATGTTCAGGGCACATAGATCGATGGATAGAAGTATCAAATATTTGGTACTTTCACATAATTCACGAAATGTCAACTACTTTTTGTTCTAGGTAATCACGAAGTCAGGAATGGTTCGACTGTTAATTTAGAAGATAGAAAAAGGAGCTATCGAAACTATTATTAGGTTGAGAATTCCGAAAATTCATGCTTCTTTGAACTCAGTACATTTCACGTTTCCAGACAATTGTTTCGGAGTTATTAAAACATTAAAAAATCATCGATAATTGACGTTCGAATAGTTTATTTCATACACAAACGGGCGAGCCAACCGAAATAAATTTTGTCGCATTAAACTATCATTTATTAAGGCTTCAAGGTCCCGGGTTTGATACTCGGTGGAGTCAAATAGTGGTTCGGATCCCACATTAAACTGTAGGTCCAGTCCTGATTAGCCTTCCTGTGCATAAAGTGGACTCAAAACACCAACCCAATCAATCAATTAAGGCTTCAATTTTAGAAACCTTCACGTTTCTTAGTTTCCGAGATTCAACATGTGACTTAAAAAGAGTGTTCTCTCTCGCAGCAAGATCGTATTAATTGTTCTACGTTCAGCTATTATTTGTGACCAATACTCTTCCTGCTTTAGACTCTTAAAAAAAAAAAAAAAAAAAAAACATGGAAAAACAAAAATGCAACGTATTTAATAAAAAGTGCGTGTAATAATTCTCGTGGAAAAATAAATACATCTAGGCCACAATGCCCTGGGCCAGTAAACATTATTATCTTACCTGGAAAAAATATGATTAATTAACAATAGGGGCGTTAAGTGAAGCAACAAAATAGCCGTAGCGATCAGCCCTTGCCTGTTCTTAACGTGTCATTCACGGCATCAGCACTGAGAGTAATTGATGAGCTAGAGAGGAAGCAGCTCCGGTCCATGGAAAAGTTCTTACTTTGCTCGAGACCTCCAAATAGGAGCCCGCTCATCTTGGTGCTGCAAGTGGGAGCAAGATAAGAACGGTATCGAACTATGCGACTTAACGAGTCAACTTCCAATACCAATGGCGTACAGTTGCATTTGCCCAAACCCAGTATGTTAATTACTTTACGGTTGGTTGTTTCAAACTTTAAATCACTGTGATTGCCAATGAATTAGGCTAGGTGGTAAACCAGCAACAACTAAACCTCGTCCAGAAATAAAGCCAATTCAATTCAATAATAATTTGTAATGGGTTGAAAATCCGCGAAGAAAGCAGTGGATCCGTAAGAGTACAGAAGGGACACCATAATACGTATTTACGAAAACAGTACAAACTGCAAGCGGAACTTAACCATCTATTCATTAACATTTAGTGTTGTCGGATAAACGTTTTCGTTGAATAAGGATTTCAAATGCTATCTAGAATGTGTTATCCCATTATCTGTTGGTTCCACAAAAGACTAAGCTCTTCTGAAGTAAGATTCACAATGCCGGCAACGTGAGAAATCGTGTAATACAATACCGCAAGTATCTCAATAGAGCATTGTTACGGTTGCCACTTCTTATTTATTGTTACTGTTATACAAGCATTGGATACTAATGCAATTATTGTGCAATTTATTTGTACAGAAAGGAACAACAAAATAAATACTGGAAAATCAAATTTTAGGAATTATCACATCAGGGTATTGCCACAACAAATTTATATTTTTCTTCTCTTTACAACGTATTAATATTCCGTTTGGAGTAGCAGCCATTTTGTATTAACCGATTTGAATAATTTAATGTCAAAATCAAGAGTGGCAACCAACACATTCAGGATCAATATACAAAATACATTCGGAGAAATTTGTTTGCTTGCTTCCCTTAAAAAAAAAAAAAAATCTGAACTTCAAATGTCCCTGTTTAGTATTACACTTTTACACTTTTGCCGGTAAGTCATCCACAATAAACAGGAGCATTAATTAAAATGAAAAATGTACAAGATTATATTTAAAACCAGGGTTGTTAAACGTCAAGTATTAAAAAAAAAAAATCAATTCCGGTCCAGGAGAGAAAATCAGCAAGCGTAAATGGGTTCTGGACCGTAAAGAACCTTTTTATCTGTAAAATATTACAATTCGGTCCAGGTACCTTTTTTCAGGATAAATTTAAATACGGTCCAGGAACCTTTTTCCAATTAAACAATATACAACTTAGACCGAATATAAATTAGGCGAAAAAAAGGTTCCCGTCCTGTAGCGGAACCCAATAGAATTTATGGGTTCCTGGGCCTACAACAGTGTTTAAAACCTACACTGGTAGCACAGCACAAGTCCGCACACACTCATCTATACGCGAGCACGCACCGCACTCAAGAGATGAGGGGTGAGCAGGGGAGAAACCCAATTCACTGTAGTGGAGAGGCGAGTCTCGAAATTACAGACGGCCGTGACCTCTTTGAGAGTCAGGCGTTAGGGAAATCCCAAAAAATCAGAAATATGAGGGGGTACGTTTCGCAGAGAAACAAGAGGAATTCCAGTGGGAAAACTTCAAAGCGAGAACAAACGCTCCCTTTCGAATGTAGGCTTTTCGCTTCCCACGTCTCATTACGGTCGACGATTTCAGTCTTTCGCGAACGTGTCTGCAAAGGAGGAACTTCGCCAAAGGTAGTTATTCTCTTCTTCCACTGGGATTGAATCATTCTCTGGATTTCCAGTGTTGCACTGTCCGTCTTATTTAACGATTTCAGTTCCTCGCAAGAATTCTGTTTATCGACCGAACATGCAAATAAGTATTAAGGATGGGACAGATTATAATAATTATTCGGTACCGTATCCCTTTGATTGGCAGTGGTCTGGTCGGTACGGCGTCTGACTTGCACGCGACAGAACCGGGTTCCATTCCCGGAGTGGGTGATTCAAGGGCTCCGAAGAATCCAGCTTCAAATCGATGGGTATCTGGGGGCATTTCTGGGGAGTAAAGGCGATCGGAGCGTGGTGTTGATCACCTGACCACCAAAATGCGAGAGATGGGAGAATGCGTGGGGCCCTACCCATGGGACGGTGCTACATGCTCTGGGAATTTTACTTTTTATCTTACGGTATCGGCCGATATAACCATATCGGTGTATCGTTTTATCCTTAACATTGCCTGTACTTCTATGCACCTAGAAGAGGGTGCAAAATGCTTTCCTTATTTTTATGAATCTAAAGGTGTAATTTCAATTTCATTAATAAAGTAGACTGGTTACAAACATCAATTAAGGAGACGAATTAACCATTCAGGTTCTTTATATGGAGTTTGTTTCGGATAGGTAGAACAGGGTACTGGCATCTATACATTTCAAATCGGTCCATACACCACAGACAAATATAAAAATTTCATAGCAACAATTTGTTTTGAAGATCGTAAGTATTACCAAGAAACTGCTATTTATATTAGTAAGACATTAGTGGACTGCTGTGAACGCCAATGCAAAAAAAGATACTAGACTACAAGTAATTCGGAACTCACGCATCCACAATTTTTGTTCGCATTAACTACACAGTAACTAAAGGGGTTCCTGTTGCTTATTTTCGCACATCGAGTAATCAATGCCGGCTGTAATATCTAAATAGCTTGGATGAATATGATTAGCGAGAGGATCAAAACATTAGCTGCATAAATTGGGATAGACGAACCGCATTAACATAAGTCAACAACGCAATTTAACCCTGCATTTCGGCGCTGCAAATAGTACATGCGTCTGGCGAAATATAAACACGCCGTCGGGTAAATTGGATATGGCAGAAAGGTCACTTTGCAAATATAACGGTTGATGTATTGGTTATTTCACGCAATATGCACTCATTATTCATTTCATCATTAGTTTATCATCACAATTCCATACAATTGTGCCTACGAGACAATATCTCGTCCACGCGGTCCAGTAATGTTATAATGAACGTAAACGAAACAAGTCAATACATGGATCAAAAATAACCGAGGCTGTTGACTAAACAATGAAATGAAATGGGAAACGTCGAGAAACATATATCATCCACACTCGTCATGAATTTTATTTTGCATGTTCCGTCATTTCTCTGCAATTTTTGTAAATGGGAACGAATGATTCATTGACGAAGGATAACGTCACAAAAAGAATGCAAAGACCGGGATTTGAAACGAAACCTCGGTGGCGAGATCGTGAGTCCATCCATTGAAGCCCTCGGCCACCGAGAGAGCAAGATCACCAGTATGATTTCCAAGGCGTGAAGTTTCGTCATTTCAAAAGTACTTTTCTGTTTTGTGTAAAGGGTGGCACGTGTAAAGATTCATACTGCTCATGAAAAGAATGTACAAAATAATATGGATCTAAACTCACGATCCTCACTATAGAACGATTATAAAATTGAATTAGAAAATTTAAATGAAAAATCTCGGCTTTGCACACGTTCACACGCTCAACTATTAACTGCCGTAATTACTTTTCATTTAATTGATAGCTCTCCTGTCTTTCTCAACTACCACACAGAAACAACAGACCCTGCACCAACTTGCGTGTGTGGCACCGGCATGATAAGAAATTAAGATTGCATATTTAATCAGCAATGCAAGTGTGTCCACATTGACAAACTTTAAACGCAGTTCCAGGAGTAACATATAGCCTTTGTCAGAAATGTCCCAGGGCTGTTATTTTAATTCTCAAACTGTGATACTGGAACACACGAACTGTCCGTTATGTAGTCACCTGATATGTGTTGTGCATATACATTTCCACTGAATTTGAATTAAAATCTTGGGTGGGTCAGCACTTAGGCTATTTTGCACCCGTCACTTTATACGGTGTCCAGCCCATTACCAGAACTAAAATAACATAACTGTAATGTCGTGTCGTAATTAAAATATTAAAATATTCTGACTTTCTTAAAAGCTGAGGCTGTAAAGAGGCACTCAGCACACATAAGAACAAAACACACACACAGTCCTATGAAGATTATACTGGCCGTAGGTCCAGATATCTCCATTGAAGTGGTTCCGCGTAACCACCACAAGGTGGTAGGACTGCGTTTAGCAACACACTCTTCGTAGTGTTGGCTCATTTAGTTGGAGTTACACATGTCGCGTGCCGGACGCGGAATTGGAGCAGAGTTAACATTAAATTCTGTGTTAACCCAGGGAAAACGCCTACGGAAACATGGAACATAATACAGCAGACCTATGGTGACCAGGCATTATAGAGAGGCCGTGTGTTTGAATAGCACTAGCGGTTTCAGTAGTATGTGTGAGGAACTTGCTTCGAAGACCGCCGTGTTACTCGTACTGTTCGCATGACATCAGATGTACTGAAATTGAATGGGGATGTGTGTCATAAAATTTTATGCAATGGTTTCTCTTGCGTGATAATGCAAGGCCCCATACTGCTGACCAAGCTCTTCCACATTTTTCATATTCGGCAGATAAGTCGCTGTGCGTTGTTGTTGTAAGTCCACTTTATGCACAGAAAGGCTAATCGGGACTGGACCTCCCGTTTAAAATGGGATCCGAACCACTTATTGTGCCATCATATATATATATACACACACACATATAACAAACAGCATATTACTGAAATTTTCACCTTTAAATTCGTTTAACCTTAGTTACTAATTCCAGAGACTATTCAAAGTACATTTACGAGGATATAACATTCAACATTTTTTTTCTCCTCCGGATCCTAAGATTAACAAGTTCAAATATGTACATTTCCTTCCACTGTAATTTTCTACATTACACTATTAGGAAAGGCTTGTGACACATTTTACACACATGCGCAATAAACCAGAGCACGTTAATTCGCAATTATGCAAAAATGATGCAAACAAATATTTTAACCTCGTTATAACCTGGTGGCAAAGGCTATCACTTGGAATGTAAGGGCTCTATGACTGATTAGAATTTATGCCTAAAATTCCTTCACAACTGGTGACATCAGTGCTTATACTAATCTCGTCGCACATCTGGCATTATCCACTACCGAAAGATGACTATGAATATTCTCTGTACCAGCATTTTACACCCTGATAAAAACGCAAACTCTTGCAATGTAAATTTGAATATAACACTGACCACTTCTGACTTTACGGCATATGGACATGAATGACGAATAGAGAGAAGGGAATAAGGATTCTTTTTACGTGTCCCTGCGATGAGCGCTGAATATAATCTCGTGAATATATCACCTCAATCGCCATCGTTAAGTATTCCAATTTTCGCAGAATACTAAATGAGAAACTTTATATTCCTTCTCCGGTTGCAGCTATGCCGTAACATACAGAATACACACGTTGGTTCAGCGTTTCCGTTCTTAGTGGGTCGCAAAGGTTCCGCTGTAAGCGGAGACTCCTCTTTCATGGTTGACATCACCACGGTTCAGAAATTCAATCCAATAACAAAGATGCACTTTGTCAAGTCGTAACTTTCAGTTGACTTTCGTTAGTAATTTCTCTTTCTCGAAGCGAACTTTATCGCCATATCGCTGTAGGGATTACTTAACGCTTCATACGAAAGACCGAAAAGAATGCTGAATATACACTTCCCTTTTAGCAAAACAGAAAACTCGACAACACTGCAAGTATTCCACATTTTACCAATTAAATTGCTTGATTTCCCTTCTTATTGACATCAAGTGCACGTAGCACAAAAGGTAAAATCGCCTATAACAAATTCCAATTAACGAGCACTCATTTCACAATGATAATCTTTTCAAAGAATAAAATCTAACGAGCTTTCCAGCTTTCAACTGCATCGCTCCAACCTCTGGTACATCAGAAATCTGCCACATGTCAATTTACAATATTTCTCTTTTTGTGTTGCTACGAAATAAAAAAAAAACTACTGGGTATCATTCTAACATGAAAATCAGCACCTTGTACAGTCAACGGCAAAGAAAATTGTAGGCAAATTGTCCACCGCTATTTTCATTACTTTTTTATTCTACATCCTATGTTGTTTTAAGGAATGAAACTATGATGGTTCGAAGCAGGTATTGTTCTTTGCTTATTGAAGTCATTATTCCAATTCATTGTCATCCTATCGTGTAATTCAGACCGAATGAAAATGGTGGTGGACAATTCGCCTACTGTTTCTTTCGCCGTTGGGTGTACATGCACAAGCAGATGAAGTATTTGGCAAGTGTGGATTATTTGTTGTATCTTAAATACGATGAGACATGGCTGTTGGTGATTAACAAGCATTTCTACTAAGCTATCAATCACACAGTAAAACAAATGCATTATATGTAATTCAAGATTATGAAATTTTTAATGAAATGTTATTTGGATATGAATCGAAAATACTAGGAATATTAATCAAGTGTACAAGTTGCGTGTATCTCCTACCTCGATAGTTTGCCGCTTTCGCATTACGGTAGACCAGGGCATTACGGATCAATTCTGATCTACAAGAGCATTTATTGCCTATTGAATATTGTTAGTGATACAAAATTATACAAAAAAATAACTGTAGTTTCTACTATATGTTCACAGCATCGTATGAGCCAGAAGTTAATGATACGATTTATTAAAAAATATTTTGTTAGAAATTGCAGTTCATGTGTTTTGCCCTAAAAGCATGGGTAAAACGAGTCACTAACGGGGCAATAGGAAACAGTGAAATCATAAGTAAAACAACATAAAAAAACTACAAAATATGTTAATAAATCAAGTGCTGGATTAAAGTGGGGGAACCTGACATATGACACACACAAATTGTTTTCTCCCAACAACACAACGCTCGTGATACCATTTACTTTGTACTTTCTTCTTACCTTTGGAAGTAGATGCCACTGTCGCGTTTTGTTTTACCTTTATTGCTGCAATATGTTGTGGCGAAGTGACGGGCAATGTTGTTGGGCGCTTACTTTGTACTCTGGTAGACATCGCTTTCTGTGGTGATGGCAATAATTGACGAACTTGTTCTTCTGCATCTTCGCCGCTTTCTCTACTGCAACTGAGTGCAGGCTGTTGATTCGATTAGGTGTTTCTGGGTAAGATGTCAGCGTGCTCCTCAGTTGTTACTACACCTACTGTCCTATCTGCATTGTCATGACTAGCAATTTAATTTAACTTATGTGCGGGAATTGTACGCCGGTTTAGTGGGAAGTTCCCAATGGTCTGAAATGCATTGACGTCATTTACAACAGTTGCTGCCTTTGTCCACGCTGTCTTGAAAATCTGCTCAAACACAAACTTCGTAATACTACGAGTATGCTGTTGGTGTTGCCACTGTGTTGCATACTGGTAATACATGTATAATGATTTTATTATTGTGAAAACAACGACATCAAGAGGTTGCATTATGTGGGTGATGCGAGGAGAAAGCGAGGATAGCTACATCTGCAGTGTTGAAAGTGTCGCGTTAGAAGAGATACTGTTAAGTAACACTACGTTAAACGCACTAAAAGAGGGACATTCGTTTTGCCCCGTTTTCCCGTTTTTGGTGATCAGTAATGCACAGATTTCCTTACTTTTGAAATATATGTCATATTAAATAAAAAAGAAGTTGAGTTAGCCATATAAAATACTAAACCAACACAATGACACATCCTATGTTTATACATGTGAAATAATATATTACTTTTACCATTACATTTTGTCCAAGAACTCTTATAATTCCTTCTTTTTCCCGCATCTTCATCAACATGCTTAGCAACAATCACTTCTCACAGACGGGCGCTAACTGCCACACCGATCAAAGGCAGTTCGCGGGTAAGAGGAAATATGGCAATCTGATCTGCTGTTATCTGCAAGCTCTTAACTGCAACAGTTTTCGAGTTATCTCGAAAACATTAGATCGATCCGTAATGCCCTGCGATCCGTAATGCTCTGGTCTACCGTAATTCCCAGTACTTTGCATATATCAACCATCAATTATTCAGAACAAATTGCATATGATATACCATTGCAGTACACCAAGAACGCAGATGTCTGGAAAGCGTGAAAGGTAGAAATATGTTATCTCTTAGGTAAAGTCCTCCTGCGTAAACTGGCGGGCGAAGTAAAGTGAAATTCCGCCGTGTATTTTCATGCATTCTCAACATCATCTCTTCCGCAAAAGTTTCATCAAAAAATAAAGTTGAAAGGAAGCAAGGACGCAAACTCATGTAACAACATCCCATGAAATATTGGTACGAAAAATTATATCTTAAACTCTTGAAGTACGTATATCTCGGAGAGAGAAAAAATTAAAAATACATGAAATGATACTCAACGTACAGGCCTTTTACTAAATCAAATAAAAAGAAGGGTACAAAAATCCAAATTCAAAACAGAAGCAAGAGTCTGTCCTTACGAAAGTGCGGTGCAGTTCTGAAAACGACAGCTGCAACATTTATAAAGAAAACATACAGCTGAATCAATGGAACTTCCTACGGAAGCGAACTGCCCATCTATGTACATAACGAGCGATATAAAAGGACGCATTCGAGCGAATGAAACGAGAAATAAAAGCAGCTTTAAATTGCTTTTAAAAGAAGGGATTCGGTCGAGACGAAACGGGGATTTTTTTTCACGCCTACAAAGGGTTTTATTCTGCCTTAAAAAGCAATGTCACGATTCAATTATACATTAATTAGATGAATTTTTCGACCAGAAAATGAAGTCCCATATGTTGTACGGACTAAATTATTTCACTCAAATGAAACTGGCACATTTAAAATTTCAGCCATTAACGAATTACTTACATATACAGTGTGTTAAAAAAAAGAAAGACGATTTCAAATAATTATATTTAATAATGAAAATGTTTGGTTTGAGTTGGTGTTTTAAGCGCACTTTATGTACAGTAAGTATAATCGGGACCGGGCCTACAGTTAAAGTGGGATCCGAACCACTATGTGCCTCCACAGGGTATCGAAAATGATGAAAATGTGTTACAGGTGCCCAACAAATTACAAAGTATTAAGTAAGCCCTCGAGTCACTCACCGTATTCTAAATGATCAATGTGCCCTCCACCTGCTGCACGGATAAGATCAAGACGATAGCTGAATTCGTTACAAACACGTCCGACAGTGTCTTCTTCCAGAACATTTATTGCAGCTGTGATTTCCTTGAGCTCATCCATGTCAATGGGTAATGGTGGTCAGTCACAGGTGAAATGTCCGGGAGGGGTCACGAGTGCAGTGTCAAGTCTTCTGTTGCATAGACGCCATCTTGTGAACGACTAAGGTTAGTGCCTACTTGGGCGCTACTCATGTTATCTAGAGGTAGTCATTAAAAACTATAGGCCACGGCGGTTCAAGTGGTGCAAGTTTCGTTCACTGGCGGTACGTGGTTGCAAAGATATGGTTTTAAAATCGGGTCATTCTTTTTGAAACACACTGTACTTACATTTGTTTATCTACCTTGGTTGCATTTATAGTTTATACAGAAACACCCATGTACCGAAGGAGATGCGCAGAATACTCTCTTATTCTCAGTGTCTATTTTTATTCAAGTTATTTTGCTTCGCTTCTCTACATTTTGGGCTACTCGCGACGATGAAATGGTGATGGATAAATACGATTCTCAACAACGTTTCGAAACTGGGACCCTTTGGCTCCGTAGCACATTATGCTCACAAACTTCACCGCGGAAGCCGGCTATGCTCAGCTCCATACTACAGACACATAGGGAGGAGGAATTGGGGGTAGATAGAGTAGGGAATGACGCATCCAGGGTTCGAATCATGCTGGATTGGGACCTATAAAGATTTTGGACTCATGTACGAACGCCATTTAATGAGAGGTTGTGTGGATTAGTATCAGGTTTTGACATATTCGGCATTTCAAAACGGAGGCACTTGGACTAGACAAATAAGGTGATATTTCTTGCAACTCACACTTGCATTAATTTCTATTTCTTTCTTGACGTTTACCCCTGTTCAAGTACTGGTCACGTTCTTCTATTTACGAGAGTAATTCCTTAACTAAGACATATGACTCTTTACAGGGTAGAAAAGGAGGATGAAAAAGACCATTAACACACAAATTCATACCTTCTTTAAACTGGTGATAATTAAAATACCCTGCCGGAAAAGTCCCTATCTTAAAACTAAGATCGCGGTTCTAGTTTCTACTTGCATGTTTTTCATGGTTAACCGCAGTAGTACCATGAGTAAGGCCAGTTTACGCCCGCAGGCCAGTGTAAATGACTGAAGTAAAATTGTTGGGGGCTTCGGCACGTGTACTGCAATGTGAAACGCAGCCCTCTACCACACTATTCTCTGTGGATGTATTGATTGATTGATTGATTTAAAACTTTTTTGGGTGCGTCGGCACTAAAGGCCATTTTGCACCCTTCAATGTATACGGGGAAGTAGACCCTTATCTAAAATTCTGACTAAAATCATAAAAAGGGGTGTAAATAGCCCTTTGGGAAAACATTAAAAGTGCAAGGTTGTAAAAAGACCTGCACGAGACAAACAAAACACATTAAAAAGTCAGAACAAACAAACTAAAAACCTCCTTACAGACGGTGGAAGAGTCCAGCTCTTCGTAAAAAACTAAAAACATTTGATAAAATGCTGCTGTCATCACCCAAGAGGGATGACAAACAGCCGGAAATGTTAAAAGTCTGCCGGAGGTAAGCAAGATCGACACATTCAACGAGAATGTGTCGAATGCTTAATAAAACATTACAAACACGACATAACGGAGGGTCCAGCCCTTGCAGCAAGTGACTATGCGTAAGACGGCTGTGTCCTAGACGCATGCGAGTTAGAGTGACTTCTTCTCGCCGAGAGGGACGGGACGAGGAACGCCAAGCACCTATGGTGGGCTTAATAGCGTGAAGCTTGTTCCCCGTTTCCGTATCCCACTCGGCCTGCCAAGTTTCAAGAAGGCGACAGCGGAACATGTTCTGCAGGTCGCTAGCTGGCAAAAGGTGGACGAGAACATCGCCGTCCGCACTAGCAGACTTGGCGGCAGCATCAGCTGCTTCGTTCCCCTGAATGCCTACGTGGCTAGGGACCCAACAGAAGTGTACATCGGCACGGGCAGATAGGGACACAAGCCGTCTGAATATGCGTTGCGCTACCGGATGCCGGGAATACGGCGAATTCAGGGTCTGCAACACGCTGGTCGAATCACTGCACACAAGGACTTTCTTCAGACCATTGACGTCTGCAAAGTCCAGTGCCTTTAGAATGGCGTACAACTCTGCCGTATAGATGGAACAGGCAGGGTGTAGCAAGTAACTGGAACTTTGAGAGTCTAGGACGAAGGCGCAACCAACTGATTCGAATGTCTTGGACCCATCCGTATAAAACACGTTAAAATTGGGGGCTTCGCACGAAGTTCTGAAAACCGTTGCTGGTATACAACCATTGGTGTCTCTGACTTTGGAAGGGCAGTCAGAGAGAAATCGATAGAAGGTGCAGGAAACTCCCAGGTAGGGAGAGGCGAAATGAGTGGAGAGACGCCAGGAAGATCACTGTCAACACCAAGTGCTGACAGGATCTCGTCTGCACGAACACCAAATGGTCTAGTGACACTAGGGTGGAGCCGATACCTTTCCAGCCTATCCTCGTCTGAGATGGTGTGGAATGAAGGATCTGAAGGCATCGAGCGAAGATGGAGGAAGTAGTTAACTACCAGCCGCTGTCTTCGCAGAGACAGCGACGGCTCAGATGTCTCTACATACAAACTGGCGACTGGACTGGTCCGAAAAGCACCAGTGCACACACGTATACCAGCATGGTGCACAGTGTCTAGGATGCGAAGTCTAGATGGGCGAGCAGAAGAATACACAACACATCCATAATCTAGCTTCGACCTGATGAGTGCACGGTATAGGCGAAGCAATACCGTCCTATCAGCACCCCAAGAAGTATGAGATAAAACGCGTAAAAGGTTGAGAACTCGAAGACAAGAGAACTTTAACTGGCGAAGATGAGGTAGCCATGTTAATTTCTTATCGAAAATGAGGCCCAGGAAGCGGACCTCATTCACGAAGCACAGGGGAGACTTCCCCATGTACAGGTCAGGATCTAAATGACATGTACGCTGACGACAAAAGTGAACACACACGGATTTCTCGGATGAGAAGGTGAAACCTGATTGGGAGGACCACTCAACCAAACGGTTTATCGTCAGTTGGAGTTGACGAGAAGCTGACGCGAGATTCCGTGAGCGACAAAAGATCGTGAGGTCGTCGACATAGAGGAGGCCATGTACTGGGGAAAGAATATTTGCCATAACACTGTTTACTGCTATGGCAAAAAGAGTCACACTAAGTACGCTGCCCTGCGGGACACCGTTCTCTTGTTGGTGAAGATCCGAAAAGGAGTTCCCAACACGTACGCGGAAAAAGCGATCTGATAAAAAATTTTCAATAAAGTACGCCATATGGCCACGCACGCCCCAAGAATGGAGCTGCTTTAGGATGCCAAAGCGCCACGTTGTGTCATATGCCTTTTGGAGGTCAAAGAAAACTGCAACTAAATGTTCCTTGTTGAAGAATGCATCCTGAATATGTGTTTCCAGCTGAACCAGATGGTCCAGTGTGGAACGGTTGGAGCGAAAACCACATTGAAAATTACTTATCAATGAGTTTTCCTCCAAAAACCAGGTGAGACGCTTGTTGATCGTGCGTTCCATCAACTTGCACACACAGCTAGTTAAGGCAATAGGCCTATAACTCGAGGCTGCGGTGCGTTGTTTACCTGGTTTCAGGATGGGAACAATAATAGCTTCTTTCCAGGAAGTGGGGAAAGAGTCCTCCAACCAAAGCCTGTTGAATACCGCCAAAAGGAAATGTTTGGCTCCAATGGGTAGATGACGAAGCATCTCATAGTGGATCTTGTCCACTCCAGGAGCTGTATTCTTAGAATCTCGAAGCGCCTGATCGAACTCCCGTTCAGTGAATGGAGAGTTGTATGGCTTGGTGTTATGACTTCGAAAAATTAGAGGGCGTCGTTCCTGACGGTCCTTCTCACGGCGGAAACGTGGTTCATAATTTTCAGAGCTAGACGCATCAGAAAACTGCGTGGCCAAGATATTAGCTATGTCTCCGGAATCAGTGTACAACGTCCCATCGTGCTCCAGAGCGCTCAGAGGAGTAGATGCACCCCCCTGGATGCGACGTACTTTGGTCCAAACGGCTTTCGACGAAGCCTGCTTCGTCAGAGAAGACACGTATTGGACCCAGCACGCCTTCTTACTGGCTCGAATAAGCCGACGGGCACGGGCACGCTTTATGCGGAACTGCTCGAGGTTTGCGGCAGTGTGGTTGCTATTGAATCGATCAAGGGCATGATTGCGGTCCTTGATGGCTGCACTGATCTCCGCAGTCCACCAGGGGACTGGGCGTCGCCTCGCAGGTCCACTGGGATGTGGAATGGAGGTGCGTGCAGCATCATGCACTCTTGACACAAATATATCTAAGGCGTCGATGGCTGGCAAAGTCGACGCTAGATCGAGTTCAAGGTCCACTGCACGCTCGAAGGCACCCCAGTCGGCCCGACTGAGATGCCAGTGAGGGTGTTGTTCACGTAAGTGCTGAAGATGTTCGAAAGTTAGAAGTGATCACTCCCACAGAGATCAGGGTGAACGCTCCAAGATGTGGTAGGAGCAAGGCTGGGACTGCAGAAGGACAAGTCCAACGCAGAGTATGTGCCTGGGGAAGGACTGAAATATGTGGGAGTCCCATCATTCAGCAACGTTAAACCTGATGCCTCACGGAATTGATCTACAATTTGACCCCGGGGCTCTGTACGAACGGAGCCCCACAAATGATGGTAGGAATTAAAATCGCCCAAAAGAACTACAGGAGACGTAAGTTGCTCGAATATAGAAAGCAGGTCCTCAAGAGAGAATCGCTCCTCCCTTGTGATGTAGACACTGCAAACGGATATTGGCTGTGGTAGATGTACCCGCACGGCGACAGCTTGGAGGTGGGTGGTGAGAAAGATTGGTGTTGAGTGGATGTTATCTCGAACACCTATTGCAACACCACCGTGTGCACGACGACCCTCAGGAAGCTTGTCGGTGCGGTAAAGCGTGTATCCGTTTAGAATCATCGATTCATTTGGACGAAAATGTGTCTCTTGGAGACATATGATGGCAGGGTCAAATTCAGATATTAAAATTTGCAGTTCCTCGAGATGTGTACGGAAACCGTTAAGGTTCCATTGGAGACAATAAGCCATAGCTGGAGGTATGGTTGTTACCTCTTAAGGCGTACTTTATTTCTAGGCCCTGTCACCTTGATAAAGTCTTCATCCGCGGCTTCGTCCTGTATCATGTCCTCGGGTAAGGACACAGAGGGCGAAGGGGATGAAGGGGGAGTGGGGGCGGGTGCCTTCAGCGCCCGTCGGGCAGCTTTCAGCTGCGCTTTAAGTTTCAGGGTGGTCGATGCCGCCCTGACTGGAGAGCTACTGGATTTGAGAAAGTATTCTTTTCTGTGTACCTGCTTGATCTTCTTTTCTGTGGAGCGAGGCGTGGTTGCTGGTTTCCTCGAAGCAGGGCGAGCCTCTACGGGAAGCGTTGTAGTTTGAGTGGACACGTCGTGGGTTTGTACACCCACACTGCGGCGGGTAAGAGAAGCTGCAGCAACTGCAGCGAATGGCACAGGTAAAGTGGTGCGTATACTTTCCCGGAGACGTTGTTTGGCTTCTCCAGCGGAGATTTTCTCTACAACGACCAACTCTCTGATTTTCTTCTCTTGTTGGAAAGAGGGGCAGTCACGATGCCAGACTGGGTGCTCGCCTTTGCAATTAATGCATTTGGGACCAGAAGAACAAGGTTCGGTCCCATGATCAGGCAGACTACACTTACCACAAAGGGCGGTAGTGGCCTTGCAGGAAGGTTGTGTGTGCCCAAAGTGCTGGCATTTGAAACATCGCATCGGGTTAGGGATGTACGGCCGGACTTTGAGTCTCAAATATCCAGCCCGTACCCTATCTGGGAGAGTGGTCGTTCCAAAGGTCAGTATAATTGAAGCAGTTGGTAGAAGTTCTCCGGATTTTCGAGTCTTTATTCGCTGCACTGCGGTGACATGTTGGTCTGAGAGTGCTTCAAGGATCTCTTCCTCCTCAGCGTTTAGCAGATCCCAGTGGCGAATCACACCTTTACTACTGTTAAGTTGACGATGTGGTTCAACATTAACAGGGAAGTTGCCCAAAGATCTTAACTTTAACAGGTTGTTGGTCTGGCGATCTGTGCTGGTCTGGATAAGTAGACTCCCGTTTCTTAGCTTTTTTATTTCTGGTACGTCTGAACCAGCGGCGTAGTCTAGCTGTTTCTTGATCAGGAACGGTGACAAGTCCTTTAATGTAGCAGCTCTATGTTTCTTTGTTGTAGCAGATTCATCGGTACTGTCGGTCTTCTGCACAATACTAATCACAAGATAACGTGGCACGTTACTTGTCTTTTCCGATAATTGAAGCGGGCTCGAAGGCCGCGCTCGTTTTGGGGGTTTCCCCCCGTTTGAGTTGTTTTTTGTACCCATATACAAAAATGATTTTAAGTGGAGGGTCCATAAATTGTCGCCTCGACATGCCCTCTATGCCGAGGAAGGCCTACCCCCAAAAATGGAGGCTACTCGAGGACCAAACCGAAATCCCCGAGGCCACGTTCGCGACTGCACCTACCCCTGCAGCCAACACTGTCCCATCGGCACGTGCAACTCACACCTTGGGATAGGGTTTTTTTATCGAGGTTGTCTCCTCTAGCAGGACCCTTAGTTATAGGGAGGTCAAAGATATGGAGATGAATGACGTGATGGAATGGTGAAAAACGTGAGATATGGATATGAAGAATGGGTGAAATGATGAGATGAAATTGACCTCCCTACTAAGCCCCCTCGCCCCGTCAAGGCAGTCCTACATGAAGGGGTCTGTGGATGTATTGTGGGTTGCTTGGATGCGGCTACAGAAAGCGCAGGAGTTCATTTTAAATAATTAGCGTAGCGTGCCGTTGCTTTATTGTGACTGATAGGATGGAAGGAAAGGGGGACAGCACAGTCGAAATGCACCGAATCATTAGGACGAGAAACTCAGAAGTCTTGTTCAGCCAATATTTTTAATGAGGTTTACAAAAGTATCAGCATTTTTTCCAGTTCCTGAATCCCTTCCAAATCGCATTTTTAGGTCCCCAAAATTCGTAGCTCTTATTCCGTTTCTAATTGGTTGCAATAGCATGGTCTGTAGCTTATTGTTAACGTGGAACGAAAAACGGTTTCGAGAACAAGAATTGAAAAACTGGTTTCATGAAATGATTTTCGTCAAAAACGTATTATTGGTACACATACAAATAGTACCTAGTGAAAAGTCTTGGACGCCATGATCAATTCTTCCAAGGGCAAAAACGAAATATTTACGACATAACGTAAATCTCATCGCCGTTTAAACTTTTCACGAAAATAGTTTAAACAAAGAAAGCGTCCGGATCAGTTGAATTGTTCTTTCAAGTCCACTTTATGCAAGGACAGGCTAATTGGGACTGAACCTACAGTATAAAGTGGGATCCGAAACACTGTGCACCGTGCCTCCCCCGGGTGTGTCGGGATCATATCGGGGCTCACTGGGCTTAGGACTAAATCTGGCCCTCGTTGGAAAAACCGAACACCTTTCACTCTACCGACCTAAATAAATATCTGATGCAATTGTAAATACGAAATAACAATAATATTAAATTCAGATTGGAAAGTTGGAGCGTGAACTGGTGGAACAATTAAGTTATCGTATCTCCGAGTATCAGTATCAACAGTTCTAATACCTACCACCTACACGATTACTAGCAATTTTAAAAATGTGCTTTTATCAGGTCAGAAATATTAAATGCTTATGCAGAGACTGGCGAATAATGTCAAAGAGAGCTGGAGAAGATTCCGAAGTTTCAAAGTGTGTTGGTTTCTCTCCCATCGAAAATTTAGAATCTTCTCCAAAACTTACGTGGCTGTTAACCCAAATTTATGCATTTGTGCTGGAGAACTTTTACTTAATGCTGTTAATTTTGCTGTATCGACATAAACTGGAACAAGACATTGAGAATTTCATGTTCGGTAACTGACAGCTTCGGGAAGACGCTCGAATAATTCCTGCCGTTGACAAATCTTAGCGAAGTTGTCAGTTTCTCGCGAGAATTTCGAAACCAACAAAACACAACGTCAGACCGTTCAAGCTTCCTCGCTTTGCAGCTGCGTTTATTAAACCGCCGCGACAGGAGAGAATCGAAAACGTTCTGACGTCAGCAGTTCGCGATTCAGCAGCACATAATGAGAGGAAGGAAACTTCCTTATAGAAGAACACTCAAAAATAATCCTGTGAAATCGGTCCACTCTGAATTATGATCACTTTAATATACGCATAGAAATTATGGTGGTAGTTCATCATAATTTTAAATTGAGGTACAGTCGTATCGGAATATAAAACTCCTTCAAAATTTCCGAAACTCAACCCGTGAGCTTTCGAACAACTCTTCACTTATCTATCTTATGGAGTAATATGTAAGAAGAATGACACATTGTATTTTAGTTATTATCTAACGTGGTTTTTATATTACTGTAAGGTAACCGCGACGATCGTAGGGCTTTACACGCTAGAATTCATATACCACGACACTGTATGTTGGCAAGGCAGCATTCACTGGTATACTGCATTAATATCATTGTAAATATTTTACTGCCTCTATAAATTTTAATTTGTACATCCGTTAACCGGATGCAGTAGTTCCTTCAATATACGGAGGTTGTGAAGGAATCTAGCGTTAGTACAATTACACTGGACCACTGGGCGGTTTTTGGAACACTTTTCATTCTTGTGTTTGTCGCTTTTTAAAATTTTCATGGCTGTGTCTTCTGACTAATGCCTTTACGGCACTTTACAAAAATGGCTGTTTGGGATAAAAGAGAGTTTTTCTTTCTGTAATGTTTTTGTACCCTGAGGCGGGGGGGGGGGGGGTTGTACGGGGAGACACTGGTTGACTGGAGGTTTTCCTCCCGCCTCCATGTTACATGTATATTGTGCATTACTTCTGAATTTGCTTCATTTTATCCCAACTGTGTGAAATATTTATTACAATGTGAAAAAAATTAAATGAGGCTCTGAGCAATCGCTACCTGCGCCACTCCCAAGGTTCTAGGGGAAGGTAGGTCGGCTTCCAGCCCCTTTAATTAACTTTTGGGCAAGGTAGTAAAGTTAGTCCTTCACTTAAAGTAATGTTCATCAACCACAAATTTCAGAGGCGCCTTCTCTCAAAGTCCCTATCTTCAGCCTCCCCGCTTTTCAGCGCTTATAGCCTGCTGTTCCTCTAAGGACTACAAAAAACTACCCTACCTATCTTCTTGTACGATAAATCTAAACTTTTTTCTTTTATCTTCGCACTGGTTGAATAAAATAGCCAGATGTCGGTCACACTGGTACTTCCCTTTGACACGACCATGTTGGCAGTATAGCTCGTAATATATAGGCTATGTATGTAAGCTTCTCTAATTAACATGTCACAATTAACCCCATAAATGGTTTGTAATGCATAAGATGCGTAAATATTTATCGTTCTTTTTGTATTTCGATAAATACCCACAGAGACCATCGATACACATGCAACGTTCGAAAAAAGCGAGGCGAACGGCAACCTGGTGCAGGGAACGGTGCATTACCCATCATTGCTACTCACATCTGTCGGGAGTATGAGAGCTCTTATACACTGAGGGCTTGCTGGGTGAAAATATGGGAAACTCGATTATGAAACATTGCATAACTATTTATTTAAATAAAGGCTCTTTGAACATGCTTTAGTCAAAACTTGCTTACAATTATCATAATTTACAAAGTCCAATTTACAATAAAAATCCCTTTGCATAAATCTACACTCATTTACAATGGCAGAATGAGAAATTTTGCATAAACCAAAATAAATAACAATTCTTAAACAACTTAATATTATTAAAATTTGCCCCTTATTAATTCTAAAGTTTCCCTACTTTGGCGCTACTAACTTTTAATCAGGTGCCAATGACATTGATACTAACATTTGCTTATCCTGGTTATAGTCATGGTCCTCGTTAAACACTTTATCTCTCCCAGAGCGAGGAGTGGGGGATATATATACCAAAAGTGAAACGTTCTGGCACTTTTACATTCAGTACGAACATACGTGCGGGTGCCTTCCCACGGTACGCGGTGACAACACCGGGGGTCGAACCAGTCGGTATGACAAGAGTACCTCCTCACAGCACGAAGCCGGGATCGAAACTGGTTCGTTTACCTACCGCTCAGTTATAGACTTGGGGACGAGCCAACTAAGGCTCGGGTACCTTGTTCCTCAGCACGAGGCTGGGGTCGAACCAAGGTTCGGATACCTCTCCTCAGTCTCAACCGGGTTCAGACCAGGCTGTTAGGGCTGGAGATGAATCTCTCAGCTTAAGCTGAGGAGCCAGCCCTCGATGTGCTCCAGTCAGTGTCCACGAACCAACTGATACTAAGAAAAAAGAAAAAAAAAAAGAAAGAAAGAAAGGAAAAATCCCCGCCCCCAAAGGGCTCGCGGGGGTGAGTGGCGCCCGACCTGAGTCAACTGGCGACTACACCAAAAGGCGGAGACCTCACGTGGAACGTTGATGCACTCTTGAGCACATCATAGTCCCATATTCGGTCTTTTACCTAGGCGTAGTCTTCCCCTCAGAATAGATCCAGTCAAGCCGGATTTCTCCCTTGGGGAAGCCTCCATTCATGCTTGGCATGCACTAGTATGCTAACTACCTACATGACATCGGGATTTATTTAAACCTGGTTTCAACCTTGTGAAGAGATTTTTACCAGGCGGCGAAAATTGAAAGATGGTGAAAAAAACTACATGCTAAGAAGAGAACAAAGAGAAGGGAAGCTCCCGAGGGTAAAACCAAGTAAACTTGTAAAACCTCGGCTGCGTCTAGTATGCAAGCTTCGTCTAGATTCTGATGTGCGAAAAAAAACCACGTTGAAGGGGGGTAAAAAACACACATCCTATTGGTTACTATCCTTAATGGAGCCGTGATGCGGCAGGCAGGATCGGGAAGTGGGAGGTAAGGTGTTTTTGGCTACGAGTAGCCGTCAAGTCTTGTGTTAGTAGGACCTACTCATGCACACGTCGCTTCTCTGATGTTGGGGTGTGAGGGTTCATCTGACTCTCAAACTTTGGGGAGAGTTAACGGTGCGTGGGTACTCCTGTTTCTTGTATCCTTTAGAGGTGGTCGGTGGCTGTTGGAGCTTCCGGGGGCTGCGCCGTAGACGAATTCGAGAGTGCACAAATGAGGCACTCACGTTCCTCCACCGGCCCAGCTGAAGGCTTCAAAAACCGGCTTAGTACTAAGATCGACCTTGAAGAGGCGTACTTTCACCTGTGCGGCTACTGAATTCTTTGGTCGTACTTGTGGCGGAGCCTGGATCCCACTTTAAACCGTAGGTCCAGTCCCGATTAGCCTTACTGTGCATAAAGTGGACTTAAAACACCAACTCAAACCAATTGTGGCGGAGCCCCTTGGTTGTTTCAATTGGCACCACTTTTGCCGTTGTTGACTTCAGAGGCTGCGCAGTAGACGAATTCGCGAGTGCACAAATGAGGCACTCACGTTCCTCCACCGGCCCAGCTGAAGGCTTCAAAAACCGGCTTAGTACTAAGATCGACCTTGAAGAGGTGTACTTCACCTGTGCAGCTACTGAAGTCTGTGGTCATACTTGTTGCGGTGCCTCTACGTTGCTACAACGGGAGTGGTGCTTATTGTCATCGGGGGTAATTCCATAGAACGCTCAGAGGTCTCTTGTGCTTGTAGCGCGTTCGCGGGTACGTGCCTAGATTCCTGATCAGTTCGTTGTCTATTTGATTTTTCTTTTTGTAGAGTTTGGTCATGATTTTTTCGTTGAAAGCTTCTATTTTTGGAAGCTTGTGCATAATGTGGATTGGAGTCATTCTGGTGCTCCAGGGTAGGTTCAGGATGTATCTGAGCATCCTGTTTTGGTATTTCTGTAGGAGGACTATATTGCCTTTGTTCCCACAGAACCAAGCGGGTGATCCGTACATTAGGATTGGCCTTATCATAAGTTTGTAAAGCAAGAGCTTGTGTGATAGTACTAACGGGCTGGCCGAGTATATCAGTGACTTAATTTGATGGAAGCGGACTCTTGCTCTGTCGAGTACTATTTTAGTGTGCTGGGAGAAGCTAAGCTTGGAGTCAAGAGTGACTCCAAGATATCTAACTTGTTCTTGCCAGGGTATGTTGACCCCTTCCAAGGTGATTTCTGGTGGGAGGGGTTGTCTTTTCTTAGTGAAGATGATCGCTTCCGTTTTATGGGCGTTGATCTTTATCTTCCATCGGTTATAGTATGTTTGGAGTGATTCTAGGTAAGTTTCTAGAATTCTGACTATTCTGAGACGTCTCCATGAAGATTGGTAGATAGCCACGTCATCGGCGTAGACCGCTATTTGGGATTCATGGTGACGGGGGATATCCGAGATATAGAGGTTGAAGAGCAGAGGGCTGAGTATAGACCCTTGCGGAACTCCTGCTTCTATGTTTCTTGTGTTCGATTTCTCCTGGAGAATTGATACGAAAAATTTCCGTCCGCTTATATAAGATTTTATCAATCTTATTAGCTTATCTGGTAATCCTAATTTGATAAGTTTGTGTATGAGGCCTTCGTGCCATACTCTGTCAAATGCTTTTTCTACATCTAGTAGCACCATTCCTGTATCCTTTTTTTTGTTATAGTGCTCAGTGACGTGTTCTATAACGCGTGTGAGCTGGTGCACCGTGCAGTGTTTTTGTCTGAAGCCAAATTGCTCTGTCGGTAGCAATTGCTTTTGTTGCGTTATGAATTGCAGTCTCTTCATTACTACTCGTTCGAATATTTTTCCGAGGTTGTTGAGTAGACTGATCGGTCTGTAGTTTTGTGGAAACGTTTTGTCTTTACCCGGTTTGGGGAGACAGATGATCTTGGCTATTTTCCAGTTTTCTGGAAAGTATGCGAGTTTGGTGCACGAGTTAAACAGCGCGGCAATGGCTTGCACCATGTTAATTGAGATGTGCTTGAAGAGCACGTTTTGGATCCCGTCTGGTCCCGGTGCCTTGAAGTTGGGTAGATATTTGATTATGTGAAGTAATTCAGGGACGTTTGTGTGAATTATATCTTCATCGTGATCACGGTTTGATTTAGATTTACTATGGTTGCGCTGACCAGCTGCGCACAGTAATAACTACTACCGAGGCGCCTCTAGTGGCATACATATGAACTCGGTGCTTAAGTTATATTGAATACAGCCAAAGTTACCAATTTAGGGTATTAATTAACATACAGATCAGAAGTGCCATTACAAAATCAACTAATGAAAATACAACCTTGATAACTTAAAAACGTACAAACCAGGCTGACAGCCGGGGACGTTACACACACAAAATAATATTGCGACTCCATAGTGTATTTTATTCATGTTTCTACTTATTCCGTACAAAACCTTTCTTCAGCTTAGTAACTCTTTGCTGAACGTTCATGTAAAGTATCATTTTCTTGTTTAATGTTTAAAAAACATCTACGTAGACAAAGTTAATATTCAGTGTAAGGTTCATGCCTCTATCGCGTTTTGTACAAAAGCTACATACGTTCAAAATCTCGGTTGCGTGACTCTTTGGACTGTACAATTAAAGGAAACTAATGTGTCTCCTTGCCGGAGATGGATAGTCTCTTAGAAGGAGTAGAATCAGGAGATCAGACAATACCAAAATTCCTTATGTTTCACAACATACTTTTCATCGTTTCCGTGCAGACAAGTAATTGTCTGGTTGGCGAAAGAGCATTTTTTAAAAAAATAATAATAATAAAACAATACGAAGCAGTGGGATTCGTGTAAACCAGCCTTCAGAAGACAGTAATATATAAGGACAAACGCTTCTCGGCCCGTGAGGGAATATGAATGCTCGGTTCAGCTTGTAAACAGAAAATACTCTATAAAGTGACTGTAGAGCAAAATTATCTGGAGTTGTAAAGCGCAGTGGCCTCAAAAATGTCCTAAGGAATGGCAGGAGGCACGTACTTCCCGAAACAAAAGGTGTCACGTCGCAATAATAAAGGGAGCCGCTTAAGAAGTTTAACGAACGTATTCTCGCGAAAACAGCGCGTAAAACACGCACACAACAAGAGAGCAATTAGCATGCATGTGCGTAATTCTCGCCCGGGGACCGAAAACGGGAACGCTGTCTCCGCGCCGTGAAATTCCGAGAGCAGCGGCGGTTTTGTGCGGCTTTCCCCAACAACAAACGATGTCGAAGCAAGGAGGTTATCTCCAGGAAATGAAGTGGCGGAAGCAATTCCTAACGGTTGAATAGTGGCTGTTGATGACGTTTAATTGACTGAAAAAAAATGTAATTTAAGACTGCTAGTCGATAGGCGAACAACGGAAAACCACTACAGACAAGAGCCATTCACCATGAAATATAGAGCGCTGGAAACGAACGAAGAGAAAAAAAAAATGCATAGCTAGGGACACGAAAAAAACCACCAGGATGAAACAGAAAAGTAGTTGAGTTTTGAAAAACTAGTTTGCGCTTGTAAGTGTGCACGAGCCTTCATCACAACAAAGATTCGCGTAAATTGTAAACGGTCGTACACCTCCGTAGCAAAGTGTGGAATTACGAAGGGAATGTGTAGACATTGTGCCGGGCAGGAGATAAAACGCAGTCATGAATAAGCTCATGTATTATTCCACGATTTAAATTTTGAAAATATACGGTGTGAAATTTGCGAATGGTTTTCCTGAAAGTGGAATTTCCAAATAATATACAAAACACGTACATATCAAGGCCCCTCTGTACAAGAAACGTAAGTAATGGTCTTTCTAAAGTTGCCGGCATAAATAAATTATGTGAGATGTGAATGACTTTAAACTTCGGCGAACGGTCAGCAAGTAAGAAACTTACTAATATTTGTTCTGTATCACTACGGCGCCATATTGGCCCGATAGGCTCACTTTGGTGTCGAGAACACCTTTATTTTAAGATACTTAAGAGAAATCGATCAATTTGACTTTATCGGGAAAATTAGACGAATGTATTAGGTAATACGGTCGTTAATTCTACAAAACATGCCATGAAATGTGCCGGGAGCCTAGCTTACCTCCTTTAGGGTACGATTGATTGATTGATTTGCTTTATTTTACTTAGCTTTTTGTGTCACTTTTGGCTAATTTGGGAAGATGAGGATGAGTGATGAATGGACACTCGCACACATCCATACCCTTGCCGGCATTCGAATCCGTTATCCCTGGCGTCGAGAGCGATGTGCTAACTACTCCACCACGAGGGCCGGTATTTTAGGGAACGAATTTATAGTTTACATTTTCAAATCAAACCTTCCTCTTCCTACTGCTCGCAAAAGAAAAAAAAGAACTCTAGGTACGATAGCTCGTAACCTCCTGAACGTGAATGTTTCTGTTCACCTTTTCTAGAAAAAGTAAAGTCACACACTGTGCACTGCATGAAGGCAAACCTACACTCCTGTTCAGATAAAGTGGAACTTTATGTGAAGTGTAATGTACACAGGGCGATTTTTTCCGAAAATATCCTACTACCTCTTGTTTGCAGTGACTGTGGAAAAGCAAAATTACAGCTATTTTGTTCACCTACACACCTCTCCCTCCTTTGTTGAACTATTCTGGCGATATAACTATTGGCAGTTTAGCATTCACGCACGGTTTTCATTTTCCTGGGCGGAAAAATAAGCAAACTCTGTTCGACGGTTTATTTCTGCATCACACTGTACTGAGAAAGAGCTATTTTAGGCGCCAGCAGATTACTCGTTAGGTTAGATCATTTCTGTAAGCAAACATATAACTTCCGTTTGAATGTCGGAGCGCCTACTTTTTGAACACCTCGTTGGGAACTGAGTATTGTTGCTAAGAGAAGCATGGATATCTCTGCTTCGACGTCGTCGCCTTGTAATCAAGGGGTTCCGGGATCACCCGGTGGAGGCACACAAGTGGTTTGGATCTCACTTTAAACTGAAAGTCCAGCCCCGATTAGCCTTACTGTGCATAAAGTGGATTTAAAATACCAACTCAACTCCACTATCTCTCCTTCGAACCTCAGAAGCTCATTTAGGATAATATCCCTCCTCTGTTGTATAAGATCTTCGGGGTACTCGACATAAAGATGTGTAATTACTGGCCTCTTTTTAAAATAGGGACATTGGTGCATGATTTTTGCGTCATCAAAAGGTGTTGGACTGTAGTAAGTCATAAAGTTTAGTCAAGAAGCCTGACTTTTAAGTCCATCAGTCGAGGTTTAAGACCCATCACTACTCATATTTCACATGGATACTCCTGGAGTTATATTAAGCCGTAACAATACGATTTCCGTTTGGGTAACATTGTAAAATACAACATTTCTATACAGGACTATGAGATTTCAAAATGCAACCGGAGTACGTAGCTTCATAATTGATATGTCCTTTATCTTTCAATTCGATGGTGACGAAGAATCCAAAATTAACCCGGTTCTAATTCCTGACAGAATGTGCGCGCGAGAGTGCAGTATCTCAATTGAAAATAGCCATCAGGAAGCTTTCAACGTCCAACAAGTGTTTCAACATTATCATAAAATACCATAATGAAGATAAAAATCTAGTTAGAAGAATGCTGAAAGTATAAATATGACCTGCAATTATAAAATGTTAAGTTGTCAGTACACATGTTGCAGGAATGATCGCTATGAATTGCCTGGTAGTTCAAATGAACGGTGCAAAACGGTCTCTACTGTATAACAAAAGCGGCACACAAGGGCAGTAACATAAATCGAGTATATATGCAACAGCGGTTACGGCGAGAACATCCAAGAACTTTGTTTCTGCAACCGAAACATCCGGAAAGTACTGTGGGTTGCATATGTTTAAGAACCTCTACACACAGTGGTTGCTGAATCAAGTTTCCTTTTTTAGTAACAGTGTGAAATGATGAAGTAAACTTCGAGCTTTTACAACTAATTTATGTTTTTGAAAAAGAAAATTGAATCGTTACAAGAATCAAGAAAAGCAATTAAAAGAACAAATACTGCGCATTACGGACACGGGATCGTTTCATAACTACAACAAGATATCGATTCTGTACACTGACAGTCTGTTTACTTGATTCTACTAGCTTACGAAAATTACGATAGCATGATTCTACGTTTATTTATCTAGAAACAAAGACTAATGAATACATAGCATTTGACAAATAGAACTCTAAGTTACAACCATTAAGAAACAAAATGATGTTTGGGTAGTTGCAAAGTAACTCTTCATCATAAAATCATTGACAATATTTCATACAAAATTGTTGGTATATAAATGATTCCGGTAATTCAGGTTTTATACTTTTTGGATGAACAATAAGAAACTGATACGAAGTTGCATGAATGTTTTCGGAAAGTGAGTTCCTAGTGGAAGGTCGTGAGAGCTCTGTGATGGAATCAATAGGAAATTACAATATACATAACCGAACTTTGTTCAATTCTCTATACACCTGACCCAAGACGTGACCAGAGTGCAATAAAGAAAGGCACACTTACATTCCTCTCTCTCCTTGCTTGATTTTCCACATTTCGTGCTGGGAATACATGCATTTTAATAAAACTGTTACATTAAAAGTAATGAATCCTCGTGAATTTCTTTTCAAATGATATTATGAAAGTAAAAATAAGTTTAGTAATATCAACTGTCACAAATCAGGAAAACCAAATTTTGTCTCATTTCCGCCAAAGAAAATTATTTGATATTTACAACAGAAATGATTTCATAAACCATCATTAGCATATACAGATACATTGGAACAGATAAAATTTACCTTAACTTATGATGTTAGAATTTAAGCCCGTTTTAAAAACATTGTCCTTCTTACCCTAAATTAAAATCAGCACGAAATTCCATTAACTTACCGTTTTTGCTTCTTTGGTTGATTCAATTAAAATTGTTGGGTTCGTCAATGTACGGGAAATATTGCCTAATGTAAGATTCTTACTTAAAATGTTACAACAAGAGATGCAAAAACCCCTTGAAAAGATACAAGGTATGGAACCCCAAACTTTAAGTGTGCTGGCTAGTTCATGAGAACATATTACCTATCTGATGTATCTTGTCTGTGCGAAAGAAAATGTTACATAAACCAAATACAACTTTGGAAATGATAATTGCATGTACCATTAGAAGTTTTCAATTACTGCACGAAGACTTCGTAACCGTTCATAAAGATTGGAAAATAAATTTGCAATTTTATTATAGTATTAACTTTCAAGAAACATAGTATGGAGAAAAATTCTGTAAGTGTAATAACATTCATGACGATATAGCAACTGACACAGGTAAAGTTATTGATCCTCGCAAGATAACCTTTACTTCCGACGGTTTTTCTTTTTCTAGCTCGGGAACAGGCGGTGCTAAACCACAGGCACGAGCGAAATGTCTCTATCATAAAAGTACGTCTAAACGTCGTAGAGCCTTTCTATTTATAGACCTAGTTCCAATTCGCTTTTTCTCTTATTGTTTGAAGAACCAGAAAGAACGAGCCGGCGAGACGGCCTGCGATTGGTTCAGGGTACGGTGGGAGAGTCCCGGCGCCGGCTGCATGCTCTCGGCTCAGCTCGGGACCTGGGAAACCGGGACCATCGTCCGTGGCGAGAGGACGTCGCTATGCCAGTGTGAGTGATAGTGCGCGCGTGGATATCCCCCCTCGCATAGCATGTGACCCAGACACCGTTTCTGCGAGGTTATCTCTTTTTGCCCCGCCGCAAAAACGGAGAAAAGAACCAGTATGGCTGCAGGTGAGTCCCACGAATAAAAGAAACGCGTTCCTCTTTCTTACTTAAAACTTTTCTTTTTACCGTACTTCTTTCGCTTTGCTGCTTTCCTCTCTATTTTCTCGTCGCTTTCCGCCACGCTAAAGCCTTCCAAACTTCGACAGGCATCGTTGTTTGTGCGTGACTGTGTGTGTGTGTGCGTTTGTGTGCAAACACGTGGTACGCTACGTAACAACCGAATGTTTCTCACCAGTTCGAGCGAGCGACAACAGGATGCGCTCAGAATGCCATCAGCCACAGGTGCCGCTCGCGATCACTCCCCTGGTTACTGAACCTGAAGAGCAATTGTGCTCAATTCTGAATACATTTCATCTTCATTTTTCTTGCATCCTTAACTAAATCCACATTTACGAAATCATGCCTCAGCATCCTTACTGGAATGTACAATGAACAGGGGACCTCCACGTTTTCTAGGTGGAGCATCCTGGGAGCTTACGGAAGTCAATTCGCACATCCGTCAATTCTTGGCACACCCATACAAGTTTACAGGGTTGTAGACAGGAAATAGCACATTTCGCGATCGAACCGAAGTACAAGCACTTATATACTGGCAGTTAACGGTGCAATCTTGGATCGGAAACCACGTGACTCCTTGCAGCAGCGACGTTCGAGACACTGATTGGCCTTTGTTTGTGACATCATTTCAGCGAAAGCCAGTCGCATGCTCTTATTTTTTATACACATGCAATGGCACAATACATACTTTAACATAGGGTGTAATATAAATGGTAGCCATTCCTTAATTTAAGGATTCTATTCACTAACAATCGAGTGTTGTTGAATTGCTTCCGTTTATACTTCGCTTTACTACTACTCTTGTGGCTCATCGTAAAGATGTGGATGACAAAAACACACGATCACAAGCACACGTGAACAGGACAAGCCCCAAAGAGGGTCCAGTCGCCAGGCCCTCGTTAATCTCCAAATATGCAGTCCAGAGTGTACTGCGTGGAAGAGAGGTTGCCATCAGAGTGCCTTTCGAAAAGTTCACCCCTTACATACCAACATCGAGTTACAATGGATTTTTACTCAGTGGAGTGAAATAATTTTGATAAATTACAACAATACAAAACATATATATATATATATATATATATATGGATTTGGGAAGTGGGTCCGGAAAATATGATAATCATTTCAGACACCATTGTTTTACTTATTTCTGGTGTGTTTTTCTGGCTAACAGTTCTATCACATGACTACAGCCGCTACATGCTGATTGCAACAATGTTTGTATGGGTATCCTGTGAAAAATTCATACGTCGTAATTAGAATAAAAATAAAGATGTCATAAATATCTTATTATCTTCAGGAGAGTAAATAAACACCTGGTCATTCGCTCGAATCATATGTGATGCATAGACATATCTGTATCTTGTTGTTAGATTTACTTTTAATTAAAATGCACAGTCCCATGATGTACAGAAAAAAACACCTAACCCGAATTCTACGCCCATTAAAAAAGGTTTAAAATCTTCCTCAGAAAATAAAATCGCTGGAAAGAAACCCTATGCTGGATAAACACAGAAAAACGTTCTAGTAGAGAAATTTAAAACATACTTACAACAAACACGAGAAACTTAAAAATTGTATAATTACAGCTGAGAGTAATCGCCAGTAATCAATTTGACGTAATTAAGTCAAAATCATTGTCTAAAACATGCCAAATTTTCCATCTCGTGTCGACGTCATCAGTTCGCTTGTATTCCTTGCCAGAACTGAGTTTTTCTATACGGAGTAAATTTTATTGGTTTGGATCAGACATGAACATTTTCCGTTACTATTTGCAGTTGTGCATAATTGCACTTCCAATAAAGACTTTATCACGATGTAATGAACTTAAAGAGAAACTTGTGTACGTAACAAAATTAAACAATACTACCAGACAACGTATTTATTTATTTAGGTCGTGCTTATATTAATTCCAACTTATTCCGGAACAGCAGGCAGGTTAGTATTTTTAGGTGAATGACTGGTATTCGCCTTCTCTGGATACTTTCATGTCCCTGGTTGGTCGAGGGGGAAAGCATTAGCATTATCAGTTAATTTTACTTTCATCCTTATCTTTGGAACTATTTTCCTAAGGGGAGCAGCGGTGGTCTAATCGGTAGTAAGTATGACGTCACGCGGGAGACCTGGGTTAGATTCCATGGGTGGCTGATCTAAGGTCGGGATTTTTACTGCCTTGTCCCCGCAAAAAGCGGCTCTAGGGGTCACACAGCTTCAAATAAATTGGCACCTAAATGGGTAAAAGCGGACGGAACGTGGTGCTGATCACATCACCTCCAAAATGGCACAGAGATCGAATAATGTGTGAGGAGGCCCTACCACCACATCCCTTCCTATCGCATATCATTTTCAGGATGGTTTCAGGATGCACACTTGAAATTCCGAAACGAAATTCCGTCACTTTCTTTAAAATATACGAAGTACTGATTGAACAAAGCTTTACATTATTTTGTATCTAAAAATTTCTCAACATTTTCTGAATCAGTTTCGAAGTTGGATACGTGATGCACTATGTCTTAAAACGTTCATAATGCTAGAGGGCATCCAAAAAGAGGGAGATGCTGTTCAAAATGTTTCCCTACTTTGTCATACATAATACACATAGCACATTGTACAATCCTTATAAATTTCACTCTAAATTTGTACATTTGGAATATTTTAACCTGATGCTGCACAACAAACCACTGGCATGCGTCTCCCCACTGATTTTTCCCAAACTACATAAATGACAGATTTTATGTAAAAGCAAACTCGATTGCCGGAAAGCCTGTCTTCCAGTTAAATATCTGCAGACTTAATTCGTCTGTTGCAATGTTCTCTTTCTCAATTTTTTGAAGACTTCGAGCTGGGCCATAGGTGATTTTGAAAATGTGTTCTTGAAGACAAGTTTTTAGCAGTTGGGTTTAAGTTCACCTCATGAACAAGCAGACCCACTGAGACTAAACATTCATTTAAAGTGAGGCCCGTACCACGCAGTGCCGCAACGGGATGGTAATCAACAAAACGATGTATTTCTGGGAACAATTGTGTTAAACAAATTCAAAGAGCCCATGTGAAGAAACTTACAATATTGCAACATTTCCTAATTTTTCAATGACATGAAGGAATACTGGAATAATTTAAACCGCCCAGCGCGTTAAGTGGACCATTTTCTACCTAGCTACCAGTCTTTCAGAGATCAAGTCCAAATATTCTTTATGAGTGTCCCTCCGTCAATTTAATCTAATCATCACCCAATTTCGTGGTCGCGATTACACAGAAGTGGCAGTAAAACGATTTAAAATTATAAAAATAGAAATACAAATAGTCTATACCAAAATTAGTAAAAAATGTACCTATTGCAAGTACACCAATCAACAAGTGCAAGCGTTCATATCAAAATAAATGTCATCGATTAAAATCTCGTACAACACTACATATAATAAATGGTTAGTTAACCACTGTGAAGAAATTGAAACACATTACACATATTTCTGTTTCGTTGTATGGAACATATCAATTTTATTACGTGTAATTGGAACCAGTGTTTATGCAAAGACTAGAATTGAAACAAACTTTGCATTTTTCTTAAATGAACTTTATGCTCAAATAGGCTAATCTGGATTGGACTTACGAGTTTAAAGTGTAATAAGAACCACTGCACAATGTGCTTCCAAAGGGAATCGAACCCGGTACACCCTGATTAGAAGACAACTGTAGATACCATTTTTAGATCAGGAAATTTAAGAATTCCCAGAATACATTTATTTATCGTGTATGAACTGAAATTTGAAACTATTTTTCTTACCTTAATTGTGATGTCAGGTTCAAAATAGAATCACATATACACACACTCAAGAGGCTTTCTCCAACTGTCGAGTTACGTCAAAAAATTAACCGTAGAAATAGCAAAACATTTCAGATACAGTATGTCAAGTTTACTTGTGATGTGCTACAGAATACGGGATCTCTTTATAGGTATAAACCAGTACCCCTCGCCATGCAATTTAGTGTGGTTAATTACGGTAACCACGTATTTTGCAAACATTTAATGAATTAAAACGTAAAAGCTATTGGCTTCCCCGGAAGCATAAAGACACACAATACGGTATCTAAAGCTTTATTTAGCGTGGTAGATCGTGAATCTTGTTCTCCCTGTTGTTCCTCCTTGAATCCAATGAAAACGAGCGGTTACAGCACCAGGTTTCTTTTCAAAAGTTAAAGTTCTGTAACTATTTACGTTGTTTTTCTATCCCTTGGTCTAATCGCGCTGATGAAGATGAATAATAAACTGATTAAATTTCTTGCTTATTTCTACGCAACACATTGATACATTGATGCCTGAGCAGGGTTCTAACCTGGGACATCTGGGATTGTAGAACATTACGTTAACTACTTCGATAATGTGAGATAGAACTTAATATTAGACATTACTATTTCACTTCAATGAGGCCATGCAAAGAAGCCGGTTTATGTAAACGTGGGTCTTAAAAGGCGTTAAATAGGGCAGTTAGTGAGCCGAAGTTATATCAACATAAACGGAAAGATAAACGAAACTGATGATATTATGATAAAAAGTTCAAAACTTTTCCTGAGAACCTGCAAAGTAAAGTTGTTAGAAAATTTAGGAAAAAGCTTGCCTTCGTTCGTAGAACTTCCAGTACGGTGCAAAACTTGCAGTTTTCAGGGTGTGGGGCTCGGTTAACTGAAAGTTAAACAACTACTTGAGAATGAACAATAAAATAGGAACAAAATAACTTAGCAATACTATAGATTCACTTCTTCGGCTGTACTTAATTAAAGCGGGGCTACAGGAAGGGGGGGGGGGCACAAGATATATTGTTATGAGAGATAATAAGCTGAAAGTCCTGGCGTTACTAGATACACCATGCCACTAAAAAATTGTTAGGTGCGTCGGCACATTAGGCTATTTTGCACCCATCAATGCACACGGGGAAATATCTCTTTATCTAAAATCCTTACTAAAAATTTAAAACAAGGGGTGTAAAAAATTCCTTGGGAAAAATTAAAAGTGCAAGGTTCTAAAAGGACTTGCACAAGACAAACACAACACATTAAAAAGCAAGACAATACTAAAAGCTCCCTCACAGACAGTGGAAGATACTTCTCTTTGAAGCAATTCAACAATAATTGCACGGTTAACTTTATATCGCAGTCCTTTCATCTAAGAGTGATTATAAACAAACAAAACTGATTTCTCACTTACGAGACTTTTGCCGTCAACACCCAAGGAGGTGGCGAAATCGTAGAGCAGGAGAGGGAAGGAATTGTTGCAAGTTCCTGTGCAGAAAATTCCGTGAAAATATTTTACTAACTAGCAGTAGAAATTGTACAACGATCATGAAACATTATTCCTTCTTATTTCAGGTTAACCTCGGGTACTAACCGATAATTTCGATGTTCGTCCAATCCATTTCGTTGGACATGCTTTTGTCTCGGTTTTCTTTGCGTGTGTCTCTCCCGAGGCTGAAAAGGCGTTTCAAAAGTTTGTCAAGTGCCGTTCCAAAAACCAATTTCTGCGAGCTAAACTCTCCGGGAAGCTGGATCCAACATCAAAGGTTCCATTCAATGACGAGAACTGGCGCCAGAGCTGCTGACAGGTTGCAATTCATTTGATTGGCTTCCCAAGGGTGGTTGTGCCCCCAGGGCTTCCCACACAAGCATTTTAGGGTGCTTCGGATGTAACCATTTCCTTTCATAAACTGACGAATTATTGTGTAGCATGTAGTCCCGTTTACGAGTTGGGAGAGATGTATGGTAGAAAAACAATCTCTTGATTGCCTGCCTGTGTGTGCATTCATAGCAGACTCTTTGCCAGGTAACAGTGATACCGATATATACTCGCATGGGGTGAAACATATTAGCGACGTCGGTCATTCGAACAGATTAAAAAAACATACCGGAGCAACGCACGTCTTCATATACACATTCGCACAAACGCACCGTACAACAGCACCAGCAACGGTTGAAGGGGAAAACTGGTGATTAAATGATTCTGAAGAAGTTGTCTCAAGCAATAGAAATCCTGACGCATTTTAGAGCGGACATTCTAAAACTACAGTATTTTTTCATTTTTGTTTACTCACCTACAGGGTATATATACTTCATGTAGGTGACATAGACGAGAAAGATACCAAACCATCTTAAGAGATATTAAGGTGCATCGGATGGGACTGTTTTTCTTGCAGCTTAAATTTGCATCTTCATCACGATTTATTTCTTTATATCTTTAAAAACGTTGGCTTTTCATACGAAGCTGAATCCAAATAAACTTGAAATTATGTTCCATTATATTTGTTCTCCTGAACCATACGTATGTAAATCAGAAATATAAAATCCTAGCGAAAAATTCGTTTCAGTACCTTCGTTACTCCCGCCACCCACGGCAGACGCAGCTCTATAATACACGATAAGTCCATGTCGATGGAGCATACAAGCACAAAATTTTAAAACATTTTTGAAATTTAAAATTTACTATTGGAATATCCAGAATTTACAGCGGATACTCCTTCTCACGAAGAATCTACAAACGAAGATAATTTTTAAAGAGGTACAATCTTGAATGCAGTTACAAAAAAATTATTAAAAAGCATTATTTCTTATCACTCATTGCCATCAATGAAAGGTACTATGCATTACTTTATTGTCGTGAAATATTTCTTAGAACATATTTAACTATATGGCAATGCAGTTACTGAGAGTTTAAATTGGGATAATTAGAAAACGTGACATGGAACTAAAAACTAACATATTTAGTGTATTGAAAATATGTAGTATCACCTTATTCGATGTACTGAGTGCAGTGAATTGGTTCGTAACTAAATTTAACCAATATATTAACGTTAATGCGCAGGAACCAAGAAGATGCTCTCCATTACTGAACTTTCTGAAATCTCCATGCCAGTCAATACTTCACGTGATATTTTAATCGTCGCCAGTAACATGTCAAACACACAAATGGCTGTTAAATTTGTATTCCGTAATTTTACGTCACTTTCCTACTTTCATATGTTAATTGTCATGAAGATGAACGGTGAACAGATGGAAAAGCAAATACGTTGAAAAGTCCATGCCTTGCGAAGGATTCGAACCTACGACCTTTGGTAACTTATTGCGATACACACGTCACCACAGAAGCTGGCTACTGTGCTGATCGTTCAACCAAAGAGAGGACAAGGTTGGAACAACAACACGGTTGTAGCATGTTAAGTTAAAGTTACCATTTACCGCATTTCTTGTTTCCACGAAACAAAAAAAGGAGAACATAATGAGTGCCACTTAAATAAGTGAATTATGGCTGAGTTCAGAAGTGAAATGCGTGCGTGGTAATTGATGGTAATTGTACAACAATGTTGGAAGCATCCTCCCTAGTGCCTCAACAAGAGAGAACTTCTCCGTCCGATTCAGATGCCATCTCTGGCGTGTAATGATTTCTTCCCGAGAAATGAATTTTCAAAAATGCAACGGCCAAATCGGAAGCACATCCTACGAGATAATAGTCAAAGAATCAAAATTGTGTTGCCTGACCAACGAAAACATTAAAAGGAAAGTCGTTCTGCTTTTCAACTACACATGAAAAAGTCACAAAAAATTAGGCTTTCACATTTCCTAAGTCGAATTGTATAGAATATGCCTCCTTGTTAGATATAAAAAAAGACCTCACATTTCCGCATCGATTACTTTTCTAGGATTCATTCTAATATGTTAGAAGCATCTTGCAACCCTTTAATCTCCTCTCGCGTTGGTGTTACTACGTCAATCTAGTAAAGGGTTTTCTTAAAATGAACTGGTAACTATGCTTAAAATGTTATAACTGTCACGAGTTGTCATTTTTGTTTAGCATACTGTGACAATTCATCATGACTAAATACACGCTTCAAGAACGTTTCGTTCTTAACAAAATTTGTATGAAATTAGACGTTCCATTGAACTTGAAACGGATCATAATTTTGGGCAAAAAATTATCTTCTCAGATGAAGCTCATTTCTGGTTAACTAGATATGTTAACAAACAAAATTGTCGTTTTTGGTGTGAAAACAATCCACAAGATATTCACGAGAAGCCCTTGCGGCTTGCATATGCAAAAAGTCACTGTATGGTGGTTTACGACATGGTGGCATCATCGGACCATTTTTTCCCAAAAATAGGAAGGAGATGCAGTTATAGTGACTGGTGAGCGGTACCGATTGATGTTAACAGATTTTTTGTGCCAAATTTAGATAAAATTGAGTTGGAGAACATGTGGTTCCAACAAGGTGCCACATGTCACACTGCTAATGCCACTATCGACGTATTGCAAGAACAGTTTGGTGAAAGGATAATTTCAAGAAATGAAGCTGTTAGTTGGCTTCCAAGAAGTTGTGATTTAACTCCTTTAGATTGCTTTATGTGGGGTTATTTGAAATCCATAGTCTATGCAGACAGACCACGAAGTCTTGATGCATTAAGATTGAACATCGAACACTGCATTCGTGAAATTAAGCCCGAGTTATTGCACAAAGTCATCGAAAATTAGGTTCATCGAATTCAAAATAATATAAAAAGTTTGGTTGTATCTGAAATAGTTTTCATTTTATTTCATTGTAAAATCAATTCGTTCTTATTGGAAAAACATATACATGATGCAATGTTTAATTGCGACATTCACAGCAGTTGCTGTGTAAATGAATCACAGTCACTTCAAATATATATTTTAGTGACGTCAATGGGAATTTCGAATAAATCGATAAGTCGATATTGGCGTACATATATGATGCAGTGCCTCCAGATACCAGAAATACCGCTGCCTGCATTTAAAATGAAAACACATACATGACCCGCAACCTTGTTTTCTCCAACATCAGTTTTCGGTAATTACACACACACACAATAATTAAAAATGTTAAGTTTTTCCAAGTGAAACTTAAAAAAAATATGAAAACGCTATTCACCAATAGAAAGGCAGGCATATTTACGGAAACGTTATCAATCATAGCGGTCTTCAAGGACAGCCGAGTGTAGCAATTAGCAAAATGAATGAACCTTCACCTCTCGGTGTGAAAAATAGTGTAATTGAAAAGTTGTCAAATATGTCCGTGATTTGTTCACAACGACTTCCAGTTGAATCAAATATATTTGTGTTTTGGCAGTTTTGGAAAACATCATTTAATTATAATTTTGGAAAACATAATTTACTTTAATACTTTAATAGAAGATTCTATTTTTGCCAAAAAAGAAGAAAAAGCATTTTGTTATGCGAAAACTGTGTTCAAAGCTCACATGAAAGTGTATTAAATAAGCCACCAAAGAAAACTCCTGGAAAGGAATGACAAGGGTTGGGTTTACTTTCGAACACGATCAACTGCACGGAAGATAAGGTTCCGTACTGCAGTGCGTTGACGTGTATAATACTCGTTGGAAAATTTCATTTAGTGCGTTAATGCAATATAGCAACAAGCCACGCGTGAACTTCTCCAGGTGAATGCAATTTGCATTTAACGAGCTGCCTTTAAGAGGATACAGAGCGATTAATGAAGGTGACACAAAAGATACGCAAGTTCCTCCTCCACTGACCCCCTTTCTTGGGAGCCAGCGCAGCCGCGAATCACGAGGTTAGCGATGCACCTCCACCTCTCTATGCACAAGAACATTCCTGAATTTCTTCAATAACATGGTAGCAAATTTATAATTAAGAGCAACAGTGATTTATTCTGTTTGAACTTCTCGTTCAATCAAATGTGTTCAAAGTTCAAATACGAAATAAATCTCTCATGGGTAGTTACAGCGTACTTTTGCACATTACTGTACACTACAGGGCCTTGCGAAGAGCGCGTAGTCTACTTTTATACACAGATAAGCTAGTCAGGATTAAGCCCAGACACTTATAAGTAGAATTCGAAAAAAAAGTAACGTGTTACGAATTAATGAATTAAATATCCTCTTAATTCCCTTCTTAATATAGGTTTTGATTTCTCTCCTAAGTATTTAAATTTAAAACCTATTCAAATAGGTTTTTTTATAATTAGGTTTATGTTTCCTCTAATTTCCAAGTCTATTTGCTTTGATGATTTAAGTATTAATCTTAACTTATTTGCATTATTCCCTAGTATATATCAACGTCGTTTGCATAACAACCGAGTTGCACCAGTTCAGTCCCTTCGTTTCTTTACCTTCTTACTGCATATTCTAAACCTAAATTTAGAAGCAAGAGATAAAGAATCTACCTGTTTCGACATGAGCAACTACATATAGAATATATAAATATAATTGGAAATAAACTATAAGTCAATAAGTCAAACGACGACATGTGACAATTCTTAAAACAACATTACAAAACACGGCACAACGGATGGTCCAGTCCCTGTAGCAAGTGACCATGCGTTAGACGGCTGTGTCCTAGACGCATGCGGGTAAGAATAACTTCTTCTCGCCGAGAGGGACGGGACGAGGAACGCTGAGCACTATGGTGGGCTTAACAGCGTGAAGCTTGTTCCCCGTTTCCGTATCCCACTCGGCCTGCCAAGTGTCAAGAATGCAACAACGGAACACATTCTGCAGGTCGCTAGCTGGCAAAAGGTGGACGAGAACGTCGCCATCTGCATCAGCAGACTTGGCGGCAGCATCAGCTGCTTCGTTCCCCTGGATGCCCACGTGGCTAGGGACCCAACAGAAGTGTACATCGGCACTGGCAGATAAGGACAAGACCCGTCCGAATATGCGTTGCGCTACCGGATGCCGGGAATACGGCGAATCCAGAGTCTGCAACACGCTGGTCGAATCACTGCACACGAGGTCTTTCTTCAGACCATTGACGTCTGCAAAGTCCGGTGCCTTTAGAATGGCGTACAACTCTGCCGTATAGATGGAACAGGCAGGATGTAGCGAGTAACTGGAACTTTGAGAGTCTAGGACGAAGGCGTAACCAACTGATTCGACTGTCTTGGACCCATCCGTATAAAATACATTAAGATTTGGGTGCTTCGCACGAACTTATGTAAAACCGTTGCTGGTATACAACCATTGGTGTTTCTTCCTTTGGAAGCGCAGTCAGAGAAAAATCGATAGAAGGCGCAGGAAACTCCCAGGTCGGGAGAGTCGGAATTAGTGGAGAGACGCCAGGAAGATCACTGCCAACACCAAGTGCTGACAGGATCTCGTTTGCACGAACACCAAATGGTCTAGTGGCTCTATGCTGGAGCCGATACCTTGCCAGCCTTATCTCGTCTGAGACGGTATGATATGAAGGATGTGAAGGCATCGAGCGAAGAAGTAGTTCACTACCAGCCGCTGTCTTCGCAGAGACAGCGACGGCTCAGATGCCTCTACATATAAACTGGGTACTGGACTGGTGCGGAAAGCACCAGAGCGCACACGAATACCAGCATGGTGGACGTGTCTAGGGTACGAAGCCTTGATGAGCGGGCAGAAGAGTACGCAACACATCCGTAATCTAGCTTTGGCCTGATGAGTGAACGGTACAGGTGGAGCAGTACCGTCCTATCAGCACTCCAAGAAGTACGAGATAAAACGCGTAAAAGGTTAAGAACTCGAAGACAATAGAACTTTAACTGGCGAAGGTGAGGTAGCCATGAGTTGTCTACGAATGTGATTCTCTAATAAGCCTACTGCATATCCTTTCCTTCACAGTACTTCCCTGAAACATATCTGTATATGTACAGTCACGGACACTGCCGGCTTGTAATGAATACATTGACTTTCAATGGAATTGTTACAAGTCGGCAGTGTCCGTGACTGTACATATAAAGGCAATGTTTGCTTCATTCCCATGATATTTTTGATAACAGAGTGGGGGGGGGGGGTCCGAAACCAACTACAGAGGCTCTGAAATATTGGTTTGACAGCGCGCATATGCAACATTAGGACATATGAAAATACGTAATACAAAAGGGCAAAATGAAAAATTTATAGGTCAGTCGAATGTTCAAATATAGTTTTAAAAGTTTCGAAAAAAGAAGATTCAGTGAGCAATGTCTTTTTGGCATGTTTTTAGGAAATTTCGCGGAGCTTTGGTAACAAGACACGCTGAAAGGAAATTTCCTAACAGCTCACGGAGCAAGAGTGGAAACTGAAACAAGTGGCTTTGCGCATAATTTGTGAATTTCTATCTTAACCCCATTCCATTTCAGTAACTTCGCGATCTCAGTTCAGTCGTATTTTTAAAGTGGTTACGTGTTACAAGTGTTCTTCCGATTTGCTATTGTTTTGTAAAGTGTTTGTTAAGTGTTATTTCCGTTTTGCTATAGTTTTAATAATGGCACATATGACCTCCCCGATGGTGCAGTGGTAGCGTCGTCGCCTTGTAATCAAGAGGTCCCGGGTTCGATTCCCGCTGAAGACACATAGTGGTTCGGATCCCACTTTAAACTGTAGGTGCAGTCCGGATTATCCTTACTGTGCATAAAGTGGACTTGAAACACAAAATCAATCCAATTCAAAGTAACGGCACATACGTACAGATTACAACAAAAGTTTTATATACGATTTGTATGTGATTACAAATTCTTGTGGGGACGTTCGTCGACGATTTTCAACAAAGGTGTGCCTGTTCAACACAGAAATATCGTGCGAAACCTTGTGAACAAATTCAGGGAAACAGGATATATTCTCGATAAGAAGCGAACGATAAAACTGCGTGTACCTACCGAGGATAAATTAGCGAAGTCTGAGAAAGATTAGAACATACTCCTCAAAAATCGCTCCGACGACTTGCACAGGAAATAGGATTCCGTAACAATAGCATGGCGAGCTACCAAATTTTTAAAACTGAAATCGTACAAGGTCACTGTTGTCCAGGAACTGCTACCACGCGATAACGAGAGTCGGGTAAATTTCTGTAACTGGAAATTTGGGAATGTTAATGGTGGGGTAATTGATCCACGTTTAATATTCTTCTCTGACGAAGCATGGTTCCATTTAAGGGGCCATGTTGCTTCACAGAATAACAGGTATTGGGGCTCAGATAAATCCGATATTATACACCAAACTCTTTTGCATGACCAGAAAATCGGTGTTTGGTGCGCAGTGAATGCATACAGAGTTATAGAGGCTATATTTTATGAAAATACCATAAATGCACAGAGATACAGTGACGATATACTCGCACCATTGTAAGAACAACTAACTGATATTGAATGCCAGTCAGGGTTTTTCCAACAAGACTCTGGCACCTCACACACAGCTGAAGAGTCGTTGGATTTCATTCAGGAAATTTTTGAAGACCTGGTTATTAGCAAAGGATTGCGACCCCCACGTCTCACTGTATGTAATTTTTATCTATGGGGGAAATTGAAAACAAACCCCCACACAGTAGAAGAACTGAAGGAGAATATCAGAAGGGAAACTGAAGCAATTTTCAGAAGTTGAACTATTGCGTGTAAATGAAAATTTCCTGAAAAGATGCCAGAAATGTGTGGATGCAGGACGCCACCATTTCCAGCATCTATTGTGACAAGATACGTGCTTATTTTGATTATAATTGTAATTGACACTTTAATGATTGTAACAGGAATGAATTTGCAATAATTTTCATAACATAGTAGTCTATTACAGTAAAAATTGGCATCTCTGAGAGTCCAATCTGCCAGCTTCCAAAACATTTTTTTCTCAATTTGTAGGGGCTGTGCCCTCCCGTCCCTACGCTTTTGATGCCAGTATTGCCATTTACACTCAGCGTAAAGAAATGATTGTAGTTTAGTGAAACAAAAATAGGGGACAGTGCCAGTGGCGCCAACTTAAATAAGCCTGTGGGGCTCGAACCCACACAATAATTTGCCTGTTATATTTTTTTTCTTTAGAAATAAAGTCTCTGCGATTAAGAGATGTTTTTATCATTATAGACTGAAAGAATTCTGGCAAGTTTAATTACTAACTGTTTTCAAAATGTTACATAATTTTTATATGATACTTTTCGGTGTCCTATATTACGTACACCATCCAGGGTCATCGCTATTAGAAATCTAAGGGAGGTTAAATAAGGGCTTATAAACAGGATGAGGATTGATAGGCACTAATCGTTCTGCACATCGCGCTACGACGCCAGGGGTTCTAGGTTCGATTCCTGCCTGGGCATGGATGTTTGTGAGTGTTCATTCATCAATTTCATAATATCACTCATCTCTATCTTCGCAAATTAGCCAAAAGTGGCACAAAAAGCGAAGTAAAATACATGAAATCAAATCAAACTGAACGTGCTGAACATTTTTCATCATTTCTATGGATTAGGCACTGAAAAAACTGTTATCTTTGAAAGAAGCACTTGTGACCAAAACAGTCACAAAAGAACACTATACCTGTGAAACATGAATACCAGTCCCTAAGGCACATAGTGGTTCGGATCGCACTTTAAATTGTAGGTTCAGTCGCGATTAGCCTTACTGTGCATAAAGTAAAAAAAAAACACCAACTCAATCAATCAATCAATGCCATTCAGAAATGTCACGAGACTGTTTTTAAACATAAACGCCTACATTATCTGGCCAAGGAACAAGAAAAGGCATTTTATGGCAAATCGTTAGCCTATTATTACATAAAATCTAAAACAAATCTCCGGGATCAGCCTACAAATTTCCTAAAACCATGCCTGGATGCACGAGGACAACATTTCCAACATCCCCCGTGGTAATTAGCGTGCTTATTTTGATTGTATTTCTAACTGTAATTCTGAGAAATTGAAGTCATTTCGAAGCTAGCTGTTTCCATAGCGGAGATATCGCAGTTGGCGTCCGGGAGACCGCCAAGGGTGCCGCCGTCAGGCGCCCAAAGTGGAAAGAAGGACCCTAGCATTAATACTGGGTGGCAGATGTATGTTCAAAATCCTGACAAATTACCGTCATGCAATATTTAGTGCACTTAAAACTGTAATAAATTAATGCATTAAGAAAAATATAAACTGTGAAAAATAATATAAACAGACAAAAATGCCTTAGTGAATATCTCGTTAAAGAGCTGATAATATGTAATCAATGGATGTTTCATTTAGGTTACAAGGTGATATCCAAAACCTTCCGAATTGCTGTGGTTATCTGGACAGCAGTTGTAGCAGAGCTATGCAACTTCAGATTTTACTACATGTTTTGTAATCACCGTGCCAAGTAACATGTAGTTGGATGGTTCTGTTTATTTTTCAGGCGGAGTTGGGTACTTGGGTTATGACGATTTTTGCGATGGGTCCTAAAATCGAATAGCAAATGGGCATAAAAGTTTATGCGAATATGGGCAAAAGTGCGGAGGATAATGAATGAAATGTTTAGGGAAGAAATCAAATGCCGAACACAGGTGTTTAGATGGTCATGTCCAGTTGACAAGCGGCCGGGAATCCCTTGCTTTCTGCTAGACAGATGGGCAAATTTAAACAGGATTGTCATATTTTATTCTCAAGTCATGCGGATTCTACGCAAATAATTCCTGCCGGCAGCCTAAATGCTCGATTCTGAATGTTACAATGACGTTAAAGAAAATTTGCAAAGATAATCACCCGAATGTCGGCAATCGCGATCTTTATCACCAAAAGCGAAAACCTGCCTACACCCCCTGATTTGCCCTAGCCAACTTTATTTATTTTATTTTATTTATTTCGTCTTCTTTTACATGGCGAAGTTAAGGCTGTGGAGCCTTTTCTTCCGCTTGACCATGTTCAAAAAAAAAATAAAAAAAAATGAATATCAAATAATTAAAATATTGAAAAAGAAAAGAAAGAAAAAATATATAAAAACTAGAGAAATAAAAAATACAAAGAAAAATTACATATAAGAAAGGTAATCTAACCTATAGATACGGGCACACACACTCACACACAATATTTTTGCCCTTACACGCGTACAAGCAAATACATAACACTACACTTTCTTAAGCACAGTCCAATAATTGTATTGTTTTCTTTGTATTTTTTTCCTGCCGTCTGTAATTGGAGGTTTACCTCTGTTGAGGGCAGTAAATAAATAAATAAATAAAAAAAAAAGGTAAAAGTGCTCCCCTGTGCATAGCACCACGCCATGAAGGCGTATAGGGGGTGTGGGGGTAACGCCCCACACTTTCTTGATCCGGTCGTGAGTGGAGATGATGTGATCAGCATCACGCCCCTGACCGCCTTTACCCCCCAGAGTTTCCCCCGGGTACCCATGTTATTCGACGCTGGGTTGGCGCCGGGGCCGCTTCCATCAAATAAATAAATATTACACATACTTAAAACACAGTCCAAAACGGTATACTTTGACGATAATTTATCTAAACTATTACGTTAAATCATTTTTGTGCCTTACGTCCTTCTATCATTCTCTGCACCCGCCACATTATTAGGGAAATCAAACATTTAATTCTCATTGTATAATATGTGTAACTTTAACAATTTTTTGAACGTCACAACTGAGGAAGAGACATGAATTTCAGGTGGCAACTTGTTCCAAAGGCCTGCTGAGGTAACAGTAAAAGAATTTGCATAAAAGTTGGATTTGTGGAGTGGAATGGAGAGCAAAGACCTTTCGCGCGATCTGGTGTTGCGGCTGTGAAAGTCGGAAAGATGTTGAAATCGGTTATAGAGATATTGCGGGTCTTTTATTTGGAGGGTTTTGTACAGTAACTTTTGCAATATCTTTAAATTTTCTACGTCTCATGATGCAGAAATTCATTTAAACTGTAATCTACACCAGATAGTAAAATATATTTGGGGAGAAAACCGCAGGGTGAAAAGTCTACACTTGGAGGGAAAATTTTCGATATAACCTCCCCAAGCAGTTTATACACTGTATTTTTCATTCCTTTCATTTATTTTTTATATTAATTATGATGACAAAAGCGGCTCATGTGACCGTAAGCCGCGTAATACAGTTATGGCTCTGGGCCGAGATGGCGCGTGAACAACTTTGAACAACTCTTGTTGCAATATAAATATTATTGTCTACATGCTAAAGATATGTGTGTAAATAAGCGAGACGTTACGTGACGAAAATGCCTGCATCTGTGCCATGTCACGCGCTATCTCGGCCCAGAGCCAAAACGAACGTACTGTATATGCCAGAGAGTCACATAGGCTCGCTTTCGCCACCATAAGCCTCTAAGAAGGTACAATCTGGAAATCAAACATCACAAAAATCTACACTGCAGCAATCTCTCCGTTCGAAAGCAAAGATAAATTAGTTTTATTCCTAACTTAACGAGAAAAAGGAAAACTACACCAAAACTGCACAAATCACTACGAGTGGATAAAAACATTCAAGAAAGAACACTCATGTATGTATTCTACACGAAAAGACGAAAACAACTTTGAACATCCGACAACCTTTCGAACGGAGCATTTTTTCCCAAAACGAAGCGAGGCGAAGCATGATAATGCTCGTCGCATTGGGATTGCATTAAAATTTAATGACGGGATAAGACACGAGCCGGCAGAATGCTCCGCTCTTCCTTCTCCCCTTGATTCCAGACTCTTCGCCGCGATTACCCAACATGAAGACGTTCAGGGCTTATGAATAAAACTAAATTTGAATTGCTAACCCTCTCATTTCTCAACTCGCCGAATAATCCTTAATGACAATTGCGAGATGGCGGACATTAAAATAGACGCTGCAGCCAAATTTCTCAGGCCTCTTCGTGAAACGCAAATATTCGTTCTTCGTTCCTACGCGCAGAGAAATCCACCATCTATGGTGAAGGCCCACGTAGAACAAATCAAAGCTGACAAACAACTTTGCTAGAAAAAGTTGAAATTTTCTTATTCTTAAAAAGGCAAAGAAAACATTTTTTTGAAAACAGAAGGTCGTGCAATTCTCTAATTACTATCTCGATCCCCCACTTATGAAAAATGAAGGAGAATGATTTTTCTAGCTTATTCATCACAATATTTCAAATTGTCGACAAAATTTGATATTTAAAACAGACTTTATGGCCAAGCGTAATCGGAAATGAGCTTGCTTTAACAAACGAGATCCGAATCCTTATACAGTGTCTGTCCCCTTGTGTCAAATGTACAGATGAGAAAAAGAACAATTGTTACAACAGTTCATGCAACGTGAATGTCAATAAATCTACATAGATTGCTGCCAGATGCCTCAAGGCAGAAAGATGAGTGAACACTACAGATTATCATACTTGCATGTAACAGCAACTTTTGTACAATGGAGTTCTTACGGCACTTTTCTAAACCATTTAATAAAAAACACAAATCTGGACTTTTGAGTAGCCTTTCAGTTGTTGTATCCCAACGTAGCATCCTTGAAGAAATAAATACCATAGAGAGAATATCGCAACACGCACGTAGAAGAATGCGGGTCTCTGCGGTGATACGTGTCTATACGAGACGAGAATACTGTCCACAATCGTCCTTTGGCTCACCCCAGACATGAAGACAATTAACCCACATAGAAGGACAAATTTTATAGAAGTTCTTCCTTCCTTCCAATTCTCTGGAGAGTGTGATCTCCGCAAGATATCGCCCAACATCTCAGAGAAGTGGAGCAAAAAAAAGTAAGTTATACGGAGGACGTGAGATTCTGTGTGGACGAAGACGCTACTGCCGACTAGAACAATCAAAGAATTTCTAGAAATCTCTTCCAGCCAGGGCCTTGGGTGTAAATCGTCTTCACTCCCTGACCACAGAGGATCTGGTATAATTGAGTTATAACACCGAGCACAACGGCAAGGACAAATCGCTGAAGATTCAGCTATTTTCAGGCACGAAAAATCATCAAATGGATACAAGGTTCTCTTTCGTCACATCCATATTCTCTTGAGGTATTCCTTAAGTGCATCTTCTCAACAATCGCTCCTGGGTAAATTTTCTACGAAAGGTTATTTGCAAAATTTGTTACTAGTAATGAACAGATTTTCAGTTGTAACCTAGTGAACACTATAATCGTAAATAGTCTCCGTACTTGTATAATAAACCGTTAGAACTGTTATTACGTATCAATCAACACAGAGCCATTTAAAAATAAAGTTCGTGGGCACAAATTCTTGGAAGCATTAATCCTAAACAGTTACGTCAACACCTTACGAGTTCCTAATCTATGCGATACTTCCGCTGGTAACGCCTTGGAAGCACTTTGTAGTTTAGGGCTACATCACGTATTTCAGTTCCAGTGTCATTACGTCATGTATATATTTCGCGGGGCCAAAATCAGAAAATGCACAACTACCGCATTTGCGTTTAGACATTGCAAGCATTGTTTTAATACGATAAGTATTTTTAACATTGCAATATCTTAGAATAAATATAAATTTCATATTTTCTAAAATTGCAATTGGATCATCGCAGCAAATTTATTGTCAAAATATATCTGTGTAATGTTTAGCTTTTAAAAAATCGCAATCTATGTAATCTAAAGTTCCACACGGAGATAGAGTTCATTATCAGAACGAAAAGTCATAGAATTTTGTTTGAGATGTTTTGTAAGTTAATTTGTATTTGTCATTTCCTCGAAGCACCCTTCACATGCATACTTTCTCTCTCCGCGACTTATCATCCAAGGAATTCCTGTTGAGTAGCCACCCTGGTATTATGCAGCAAATTATACATGCGTAATTCATTTTCATATCAACATGTAACTGCTAACACCACAAGTAGCATGGATATTTTTTAAAATGATCTATGCAAATGAAAATCTAGTTAGAAAATTAATATTTGGTTACATATTCCTATTAAAATTTTTACGGTTCTTTTGAAATTTTGCTTTTCATGATTGTTCGAAAGCAATATTTTTTTTAGGAATTTTGAATCATTTTAAGTTTTTTGGAACCTACTTCAGGATTTGTCGAGCCTAATTTAGAATTTTTAAGATCTATTTTCGAATCTTTAGAGCCTATTTTAGGAACTTAAAAGCACAGTTTTTAGAACCTTCATATCCGAGGTTAGATTATATTCCAAACAGAATATTTCGCACTAACTACGTTTGATAGCGACGAAAATACAAGAATCGTGAGCTTTAAGACAAGTAATTCAAATGGTTTTTCGTTTATGAAGGTGCTTTCACAACGAGGTTTTAATTGTAAAACCTGCTTGTTGCGGAGATGGAACTCTGAACGTGCGTTTAGGTCAGCCCAAGGCGAAACCATTTTGCCTCGTTTCCACAAACGTTTGTTCCGACCAACCGAAATCCTACAGTTACAATTAAAAACTTGCTATGTTACTGCGTGCATACTCCGTCTTACTTACTCTTCCTCTTACGTAGGAAAGGGGTTGCCTCGGAGCGACAGGTTTTTAATTGGACGCCGCGAACAGGAAATCCTAGGGAAAAAGACACAGCTTCGACTGGCGACAGTTCATTATGAAAAGGCTTTCCAGCGTTCTGAACAAGGCCTTTGTTCTCCGAATCGGGTGGAAAATTCGACCCTAACAACACTTTCAAGAACAAGGACCTACACAATCAGGCTTTGTGTAGAGGCGTATGGTTGGTTACTGTAAGACTAATTCTCAAAATGGAGGCAGCAGAACTCTTGCTTCAATACTCCTAGAGAAATAAACTATATCTCTGATATTTATCAGGAAGTGACTTGTAGTTTAGTTAAACTTAGAAGCGAAGAGGATAAATTTAACGTAGAATCAAATTTCTTAATACATTTTTCAAACCGTTCTACTTATTTCAAACGCATCAATTTTTGGCATTGTCCAAATTCATATTCTTCTCAGACTTAATAAATGAAAAATACAGCGAACTCCTATTTTAGCGGCAAGTTCTACGAAGATTTCCACACGCTTCATTAAAAAGGAAAGGAAAAAAAGTATGGAAATACACACACACACACAAATTTACTTCGCCAATGATGAAGCAAAGTTTTCTCCACATTTTGTTTATCGCGACTGGAATTCATGAAGAGATATTTCATGAATGATACCAATGATTAGGCTAGGATTCGAAGACAGAACTTACACTAGCGAGTTCATGGGTCATCTACTCGAAACAGTCTGCCGCCGAGGCGCTTGCATTACATACATGACAGTAAGATTTGCACATATAATTTTAATTTTAAATATAAATTGAACGAAAGGTTGATCTTGAATTATGCAAGCTTTTCTTTACCTACATTGAATGAACTCTGGATTAATATACATTTGAGTTTGTAATAACCATTCCGAATTAATGAGAGTTAATAATTAGTAATTTTCATGTTGTACACATGGATCAAAAACTTAGTTTGAGCATCTCGAAAATACTGTAAACTTTACCCTTTGATCAATTACTTCCTGCTTTAGTCCATTCTAGTTTCATCCGAATCTAAATTTACAACCCCTGTTTCGCGTAAGATGCAGTTCTAAATCTAAACGCGGTTCTAAGCGACATCAGTTTGAGTTTGTTATCTTCACGTTATGCACAAGAAGTCTCATTGGATCTACACTTTAAAGCGGGATTCGAAGCACGACTTGCCTGCATCGGTTGCCAAACCCTAGACCCCTTGATTAGAAGGCGACGACGTTACAACCATGACATCGGGGAGGCCCGTGTTCGACATCAAGTCAATAAAAACTTGAGTAGCCGAAATGTATGTTGTGGAATTCGATGGACACTGAAATAGTACTTCTGGATTGTAACAACCACATTGACTTTGAATGGGCTCACTACAACCCAGAAGTGTCCGTGACTGTACAAGAAAACAGTTCAAAGTACGTCAACATCGTCCATTTCAAAACGCTACTGTCAACATATCCGAGTCGATATGTAGTTGCCCATTAAACTACTATAGAGGTTGACGGAAGTAAAATTCGAGCACTAGCAAATTTTTCTCAACAATGCATAAAGAAAGAAAGGTGGTTTGTGAAAAAAAATATTAAAAATATTATTTAGTAGCTTACATATATTTAAAACGATAGATCGTACGAGTATCGACAGATTTTAATAACAAAGTGAAGAAAGGGGAAACTCGAGCATAATTACTGTAACTTCCACAAATTTCAACCTGGGAACCGTGGCTTCACAACGCTCAATCGTACTTTTGAAGGTTATTAAAGTTACCTTCAACCCCTTATCTGCTGCAACCACAAACGGAGAGAGGTTAAAGAGGTTGCATACAGATAAGGATACTGTTCTGAAGAATATAGAAAAATCTGCAAATGCAAGGAATAAGATCTCTAATGTTGGTTATGGGAATTAAAATTCTTAACACAAACATCATGTCAGAAATTAAAAGCCATTATTTGCCAGCACTAGATGATATGCGCCCACTCACAAGATCCGATCTATACTCGTAATCCAGTCAATAAAGGTTTCATGTCGGGAATAATTCCGTAAAGGCTGAATTATGGTCAGTTGCTACAAAAAACATTCAATTCGATTTTTTGGTGTCAGTCTTTTTGCCGTAATTTAAAAAATATTCTTCAATTTTTCTTTCTAGTACCTTTAAATTTTTACCTTGTACCTTTTGAATAAATGCTGCGACACGAAATTGTTTTCAATAAAACTTGTAGCCTAAATAATAAGCTTTAAAACGATAAAAGTTTTACGATGGATTTTAATTAAAGGTTCTCCATAAAGATATGTCTCCAAATGGAGGATAATACAGAAAAGCATGTCACGTAGCGACGATCATCTTAGCATTCTAGCCCTCGACTTTTAATGAAAGTAACAGACCTGGTAGGGATTAATTCTCATACCATTTAAGATATCTTCAATCGAATAGTTAATAGCTATCCGAGTGCTGAAGGCAGCCATATTGAACAGGGTTTTATCACATTGGATATTTTTTATATGATATACGTAGTATCTTGGAAGATATGACACCTATCAACGTCCTGTTTTCTCCGAAACGCTTCAAATAGTACACTTTCATAATAAACCAATACAGAAAAATAGTAGTTTGTAGAAAAATTTACTTTTTTAACACAAATTTATCATAAATTTAACATTTTTGTGAGACTAACTGCGAGTTAAAAGTCTTTCAAAGGCTTTCTCGTTCAGCGTCATCGTATGTGAAAAAATATGATGAAGTTTAGGATTTTTAAATTTACTGTAAAGTTTAAGCTACTCATAAATTCGACTGCGATATGACTGCAATTAATTGGAAACTTCACAGCAATTAAGCATTATCGAAATATCACGCCAAGGAAACTTTTAATACGTTTCTCCATTCAAGCAGGTGAAACTGAAACAGAGTCACGTTTTACGTATCTCGAATAAATTATTCACGTACAGTCCAGTGTTACGAAGGGTCGCGGTGGTTCAGTGGACAGAAAGCTGAGTGTCACGTGGGAGACCCGGACTTGGGCGATTTCAGGTGAGAAGTTCTCAAGCGACGTCCCTGCAGCCTCTAATGAATGGGTGTCTGGGGGGAACCATGGGGGTAAAGTCCGCTGAAGTGTGGTGCTGATCACATCACCTCTACGAATGACATAGATTGTGAATGTGTCAGGGTCTATTTCCAAACTCTTCCCATATGCTTTCACGGCATGGATATTCCGCCCCGTTTATCTCTGGAGCAAGGGAACAAAAACAAGTGTCTGCGCAAGTAGTGACGTGAGACGGTTCCATCAATGAACACGTGAGAGGGAACGGGATTGCGTGGAGGGCGGAAAGCGACTGCAGTTACCAAAATTTCCAGCAGCGTGTACTCCTTCGCTTTGCCCACTAGATTTCCAGCCCTTCCCTCCCGCTATGCACGCATTGCTCCGGAGATAGCCGGGACGGAGTATAGATTTACAACTTATACAGTATTACGAAAATACACGAAAACACGTAAACTTATAATTTGATACACTCAGATTTTAGGCACACATAATTTTATAGAAGAGTTTTCCGAACGCCCCTTCAAATAAAAGCTACTCCAGTTCTCGAAAACGTCTGTACAGCTGCAATATCACTTATTCTCTCATGTAGGCCCTGACGAGACAACCAATAGCGAACAAGAAGTAATTTCCTTCCCTAAACTAGGTATATTCAACGCATTGCTGTTCCGACAAGTTTCTACTCACGTGTACTGGCCAGTGAGCTGACCAACACAGAAAACTGCACCGTGGAGAGTAATTATTGCTGCGAATGAGATAATCTCTTTCTCCCCCCGGGGAAGTCCTTCATCCAGACTCTTCTTCCTAGCGGCCGATTGTAAACCACGGGACGTTAAATCCCACATAATGGCCTAACGCCAATATTCCGGGATCTCTTGACATCATTAAGGGACTGTTTTCAGCTGCAGTCTGGATGCGATAACGTCGTCTGACGATTTCCCAAACGCCACACGATGACTCACCGGCTCCAGCAAGATAACAAGGTCCGGTTCCAGCCAAAGAACTGGAGCGAACTTCTCTTTCGGTACAGCCTTACGACACCATTTTCTGCATTATGGTTTCACTCAGTTTATTCTTTAATGCGGTGCCATTATCCAAGAACTTGGGAATGTCCCAGTGGCCACACCGCGAATTAATGTTTTCTAGAGTTTACAGGCGCGAAGCAGAAGACAGCACAAATTTACATCTTGCAGTGTACAAGGGTAATGTACGGGATCCTATAGATTTTTTTTTCGAAACGCTGCAGGATACACAGGCGTGAATATATTTAAAAAAGGGAATTATCGCGATTCAATTTTGGGTCTTTTTATTTAATTTGGACAGCGAGAACTATGGGCGACATATCACTTTCGATGTGCCAATATTGCATGAATTTCAGAACACAGGACCACAATTCCCTTGAAATTTGTATTGCGCTTTGTATTGAAAATGTATTGTGATAAGTCAATTTCTTGTACAGTGGGATCCACGAGTATTACCGTGCAAATTGTCCATCGCCATGTTCGTGCACTTTATTTGATCCAATAAGACCTTCAAGAATTAAAAGAAAACTGAAGGTAAGGTGTTGATAACTTCTGCACCAGCATACATAGCTATAATTCCATCGCTTAAAAACACACAGGATGTAAGAGAAATAGTCATAATAGTCATGGACAATTTGCACGGTAATACTAATGGATTCCACTGTACCTCTCCTATCTTCGAAAGTCTGGAAAACAAGAACAGCCACGTCCTAATATTTCGTTGGCGTTCTGAAAGCTTGCTTTGTGTTTAAGACCACTCTTCACAGCCTGCTTCTGCCAGGAACATCGGAAATCAAACCGCAACACTCCTTCCGTAACATGTTCCGAGGTTTAATCAGGATACAAGAGATATTCGGAATACTATAAAAAATTTCGTTACTAACCCGTAACGCAAGGACAACGGGCTACAAGTCTTCTTCGATGCCACAAGAACAAGCATGGCAGCAATAATGAGAATTCTTCACTAATATTTGTGTATATTAATCTACTTGAAGAAGAAAAAAAAGTTTTAGTACGAGTTCTTAAGTACCTTGGGAACATTATTATTGTGTTATACTTTGATTACTTTTATACATATTGATAATCAAGCTGGGTTTCAATGTTTAGTACGTAAAGTGTGCCACGAATATTGATTCTTGTATCTAGCCAATGTAGTGCATAAGTACTGTAAATCTAAACCTGTATTTTTATTTTCTGAATTTAATAAAGCAGATGACCCATCGCGGGTGCAACTGATCTCTCTTTTTTTTTTAAATCTAAAATTTAATTTGAAACAAAATATGACTATCGTATGTTATACCGAGATATCTGCACTATAAAAATAGTATACCATTATATTATTCGCTGCTAAACGAGAGACTGTAAGTTACAACTGTAGATATGGGATGTTGTGACAGATTTTTAGTTTTTCTTCCACTTCAATATGGCCGTCCAATGTCAGATTGTTAACAACGCTAAGATGGATCGGTTGCCAAGCACGTTGACTGGTAGTAGACTTTTGATCTTGCCACCAAAGTTCCCACGTTTAACTCCCGACATGATCATGGGTGTTGTTTGTGAGCATCCCGGCATCGATTTCACCTAATTATCTCTCATCCTCATCGTCGCGATTAGTGAGAATTGGACGAATATGAACATAAGCATAAAGCTGAACAGAAAAAAATGGAATAATGAAAATATTGACGATAGTTTGCTGATCACCAGCAACAAGGGATTAGTTTTTTTTATTGTGTAAGCACTATTCTTTTTAGTAAATCTGGCCAAATAGTGTCCAAGAGGAACCTAAATTAAAACCTCCACCTTCAAAAATTATATCCTCGACAAGGTAAGCGCTATGGTTACAAAAACATGTAAAATTAGCCTATGTACACTCACGGACACATCTGGTTTGTAACAAAGCAATTGAAAGTCAATGGAATTGTTACAACTCGAAAGTGTTCGTGACTGTACGAGATACTGTTTCGAGTTACGTATTCTTTCGTTAAGCTCTTTCAAATTTCTAATGAAAGTTATTTTAGTAATTTTGGTTTCAATTAGGTTATCGGGCCAAAGAAATTGAACTTCGTTAATTATCGAACAATCCATTTTTGAACTGTGTGTTAATATTTATCTAACATTGGCCGCTGAAGGCATCAGCGGTGCTTTGGTATCTGAAATTACGCGACAAAGTTTTAGTGTGTATCCGACTTTCCAGACTGCACGAAGGAAAGATTGAAGCATCCTTTAGAAACAAATAAAGAGCACAGGCCGTAACAGCCAGCGATTTCGCAACACTCGAGGCTATGAAATCCCCTTAATTGGCTTGGATGTTGGTGTGCTGCTTCAGGGTCTATTCTGGCGTTCCTTCTCTTGGAACATCATATGTGCAGAGACGTAACATCCGCGCTCATTGTTTCTTCAAGGAAAGGAGGATCCTTGTATTAACAACTATCAGTATAAGAGATCATGTGATGCTCCCAGGCCGGTCATCTGTAACGCTACATAGAAAACTAGGAGTAAAGTTGTATTAATATAATCAGAGTTTTGCTGCTAAAACATTGACAACATTCACAACCTGACAATCTATACATATACAGATCACGTTGAAGCAATTTAATTCATATTTTGGATAAATGAACAAAAGCTGAAAACAATGTTCTTATGCGACGGTCCTGCCGTCCGCCCGTGTACACTACGGGCAGCGAAGAAACTACAGATCTCTAAAGGTGACTTGGATAGACCTCCAAATAATTCCTCAATGTACATGTCTGGCTATCCAAAAGTAACCTGTCCATTGATTTGCTTTATTTTACTTCGAATTTCTGCCATTTTTGGCTAATCGCGAAGATGGGGATCAGTGGTGATGTGTTGAAATTGATGAAGGGATATACACATAGAACATCCATCTCCTGGCCGGGATTCGAACCCGAGACCTCTGGCGTCGTAGCGCGGTGAGCTAACCAATCCGCCGGCAGTACGTCTGTCCATGAAATTGTCATCAATCAATTACTTAAAATGTTGCAATATCTTTGAAAGGATTCAAAGTAGAAAGGTCAAATTTGGTGGACTAAAAACAGTCGCCTTTGTAAATTACATGTATTCTCTATCGACTCGTCCATTTATCTATTTCTAGTCAACAATTTAAGCCAATTGATGCCTACTGATTGACTCGTTCCTGTAGTTTCAGGTAATTGATTTACTGGCCAGAAACGCTGCGAAAAACATGCTTCTGCCTGGGGGAGCAAAGAATAATAAGTTAATAATTTATATCTCTTTATCCTTCAGTATCGGAAAAACGTCTAAAGCTACAAATCAGCAATTCGATGGATGGGAAAAATACCATGGATCAACAAATAAACCTGCACGTTTATGTGTTACAACAAAAATCCGAACCAATGGATGTATATTAATATTAATTCATCAGCAACTGTTGTAGTCAAAGAAAAAAATTGATATAGGGGCAGATCAATCATGGAGTACTTATTTATCAAAGAAACTAAAGTTCTTTGTCAGTTTGTTCCCACTTCTTTGACTAATTTACCTTGTATGTGTATCTGTATGTATATATTGTGGAAAGACTCAAGTGTGAAGATGGGGATGAGTGAAGATATGGTGAAATTGATGAATGGACGCTCACAAACATCCATGCCCAGGTCGGGATTCGAACCCGGGACCCCTGGCGTTGTAGTGCAAAGTGCTAAGCACTCCAGCCAAGGGAGCCGGCGTAAGCCCTTGTACATTTGTCGTGCATTCCTTCCACGTGCAATCTCAAATTTAATGAATATTCGTCGTTCTTCACGTCTGAACATTGTTTACGGCGGTATTACACACACACTTCACTTTCACGTCTTCTAACTACCACACAACAGTACTATTCAGCACGAAACACCTACACACGATCCGTAGTACAAGATTAAATCAAGACCCGATCGTCTCTTGTTCCAGCGTATACCAGCAGTGTTGCCACTACGTGAAAAATGAATCTCGTATATGAAGAAACATCAGTTTATTGGGTTAAGTTTTACCTGTCTCGAAGGTCAACAACGTTGAAAAGTCACATTCGCGACTGTCCTCTGAAAGATCTGTGTTCCAGTTCTAGTGAGGCTGTGGGCCATCAATTCTATTCGTCCTTCCATGTACACTCTGCTCCAGCTATCTCTTGAGCAGAAGAATAAAAACAAGTCTCTGCGCAAGTAGTAACGCAAGACGGCTTTACCAATGAACACGAGAGGAACGGGACTGTGTGGAGGGGGAAAAGCGACTTCTGTTACAAGCCTTCGCAGCAGCAAGTTCTGCTTCACTCTGCCCACTCAATTTCGCCTCTTCTCTGCCGCTATGCTCGGCCTTGCTCCAGAGAAGGTTGGGACAAGGTATATTCCTTATCGCGACGATAAGGGTGAATAGTGAATATATATAATATAAAGTGACTTTAATAACCAAAGTCAGATATAAAGTGACTTTAATAACCAAAGTCAGAAATTTACTATTAAAGCAGCATTAATCAATCTTGCAACATACGTACCCACCTAAAAGGTACTACACAAATATATCGTAAATGTTTGCCGAAGTACGGCTACTAAAATTGCCGGTTAAAATACTAAAGTCGAGAATTCCCGTCATTTTTCGCTTTATACACTGCCAATTCACAACGCCTGAAGCAAATTGAGCTTTCCAACTTTCAGAGGAGGAAGCTAACCTGTTGAATTGAATGGAGATGTTTGCGTCAGGGATGCTTTGAACCGTTGAACGGGAACGACAGCATTGTACGAACTTGCTTCCGGTTTGTGCCCACACCACCATCGTGATCTGGAGGGAGGGGGCGTAGGCATCTGGATATCTGCCAGACACGAAGAGAAAGCAAGCTCCGCTTCCTAACTTCCGTAAATCTGCGACTTGGATGGTGGCTCAAAGCGATTCCATCAATTGGGGTTCGACCCTGCTTTCCTTTCGCCCAACTTGGATGTTTGACAGACTTCTGTGCCAGAAGTGAAATCTGTGTCGGAAATCAGCTGCCGCTGCGAAAGGAACGGAATCTTCAAATATCCGTTCGCATTTCTCGCAGTTCTCGTTTAGCGTAGAACAGTTAGGATCGTTATTCAAGGGTAAAGTGTTAGAACGGAATACGGACGGATTCAATAACGGAACGGAAGGTGAACCAAACATTCATCGTGGTTTCGTAAACGCAGTCGGTGGCTTTCGTAATTTCTCTCAATCGAAAGTTCGCCGCTGCGCAAGACAAGGCACTTCCTCGACGTCGTAATGAATTATCTTGGATGAAAACCAAAATATAAGGTAAGAAGATTATAAGAATGTGTATTTCTTTTTGGCAGTGACTTGACGAGACAAGACGTGATACAGACTAATCTCGTATCGAGATGCAAATGCTTGTCTCTGACTCAATCTCTCGAGATATTTTAAACGGCTTCGAGACGTGACCGAGGTTTGTCTCATCTCGATATCACCCGTACTTTGAGAACAGAAATTAACTTACTTCTGTCGCTTACCGTCTTAAAAATCCAAAAAAGTTACAGTATTTGCCGACGTACAATTTTTTTGGAAAAATCTTTGTCACAAAATTTATAATTCATTTACAGTATTTCAAATATTCAATCTTCGAAAACTTACCTAATCTAACTAGGAAAGAATACACTTTAATCTTCTTCGCCACACACCGAAAGGAAATAGTTCTACTCAGAACAGAGAAAATTTCCTAGTGCGTCTTATACGTCGGCAAATACGGTAATTTTATTTGCCTGCATCATACAGAAAAAGTACTCATTTTCGCCCAGTTTCCACCAGATATTTCCTGTTCAGACTAGTGAACCATATGGGGATTACACTACACTGCCGATATTAATTAGTTTTACCTTGAACGTTGGAAAGAAATATGAACGTGGAAGTTTCCATTTTTCACACGTAAGAAACTGCATTCTTCTGGGTATTTGACTGAATAACATCTCCCCTCCCTCAAGCATACAGTGGCGGAGCATATTTGTGTTGTAGAGCGCTTTATTATAAGTGTCTCCATCACCGACACACAGAGAACATTTCGACGGCAACTGAATCGTTCTCCTTATCAACCGTTCCTGTTAGATGAAAGTGTGCTTCATCACTCATCATCAACGTCGTATGTTGTCTTCCAGACGTGGCACGACTTGCATCTTGCACGGGTGAAAGTTAAGGTGTACGTGGAACATTCGCCGAATGCTTCGGTCCGATATCTGCAACGCTAAAGCACGTTTACGTGGTGATTTGCATGGACTCCGCACTGCAGAGACACGGACGCGTGCCACGTTTTGTTCCGTTCGCACTGACCGTGGTCGCCCGGGTGGTGATTTATTCTTCACACCATTGTCTTACCCAACAACGTATATCAACAGGAGAAGGTGCATCGCGTCGATCAAGTTGTCGTCGAAATGTTCTCTGTGTGTCGGTGATAGACTCACTTCTAATAAAGCACTCTACAGCACAAATACGCTCCGCCAATGTTCAGCGCTCCATGGCTAACTGCACACGTCACTGACGGAACGCACACTTGCCGCCTATTTTTCAAGGTACCCGCTACATGCCTGCCCCTTCTCTGCAACAAACAAAACCATGGATCGTTGAAACCAGTTTATTATTTCTGTCGCACCCTATACATGTACTGGTACCGAGTAACTGTCTGAACGTAAACCTCTAAAATTTTGAAAGTTTACTTATTATAGTATTTTGTTACCGATCCCGAGTCAAATGCACACTAAACTTTGAATTGCATTTTTCTACATTTCAGGGGCAGTTCCTATGATAGGGTCGAATCTTCGTTCCAACAATGTGACGGGAAACACAACACGGGTGTTTCAGTGCCATCCTGGAGGAACCACAGAAGCTGCCATCATCATCTGCCTAGGAGCGCTCGGGATGGCAGCCAACGTAATGCTCATGGGACTCATCCTCAGCAAGAAGCAACTACGAAGGTAGGCGACTCTTATCTGCTCCGAGGGCTATCTCCAAACATATGACAGTTTCTCTTGGCAGCGAATTTGCGCTTCCATTTCCTTATCAGTTTTATTATTATATTTTTTTAAGGCTACAGGGGGCAGTCAATTTTAAAGCAGGTTGGTTTGAAATGCTAAAAACAGCCGTCACCATCAGAGCTTAAACAAAGCTAGAAAATATTAAATCAGAAAAAGAATAATAATGAAAACATGTTTTAGGGTTTAGAACCAATTTTCAAAAGTAGATGACTAAAGAACTGAACCGATTGAAATTAGTTTTAAAGAGATTTGATATTGCAATTTTAAAATAATCTGTTCTATGTAACTTTCACATTTGAAGTATATCGCAAATATACAATATATAGCAATTATGGAAAAGGCACCACTAACATTGTGATATAACCACGATAATTGAAAAATATGTTACAAAAACATTTTTCCTCGAGAGATGATAAACATTCCTCATTCTGAACTAAGGGAAATTTGGGAAATTTTCAAAAAAATATTAATTATATCATCACTTTAGTATTTCTAAGCCTCAGCCACATGTCTGATTAAAAGGCAAAGATACAACGGTTTTATCATCCACAACTGAACAATGCTTAGGAAAAGTACTTTTCAATTGGAATTATTCTGGGACGGTTCAAGAGAATTAGGGAGAAATCATGAACTCATAACAAAAATTAGCTTTTCAAACAAAAGTATGAATTTATTTTTGCGATAACTTGAAAAAAGGTGTGTATTCGCAGAAGGTTGGGATAACTGTAATTTGTTGATACTGTCCACCACCCTGGTAACAATTCACATGAGATTGAAAGCACGTGATTCATTTATAATACAATATCTTTTTTTACAATATTTATTCCAATTCCTAATTTAGAAACTCGGAGACTAACTATTACAATCCTAATGGAGGGTAATTATAAAAATTAACTCAATTTGATGTGAAACTATTCGTGTCGATATTTTATACAATTTTCATAACGCTTGGTTAAATAAAAACATCTAATATTCAAGACTTTGCTTTTTAAATGATAATCAGATGAAATCGGAACAGAAATATGCCTAGACCAGCCGGGAACATTCGATGAATGGATAAGTTAGTGAGAAGCCCACTACTAAAAAATAGTGAAACTGGTAAACATTCGTAAACGGTACTGTACTTCAGTTTACAGATATATGTTTGCGTGATTGCGTCATTCCACAAAATATTACTTGTATCTCTTTTGTCATAAAAAATAGAAAAAAAACAACAAAACTAACCGATCAAAATGATGACATAAAAAATATTTCAAATTAACAGCAGCACAGCAGCATTATACAGAGTGTCTGCCTAGACTGTGAATATTAATACTGAGAATTTTGGTTTCGGGTACTTAAGTTACATCAGTGACCTCTATTCTGTTCGACACACATTTGGTTGTACATTCTGTATTGCAGTGGTGCTCATCTTCAGCTCGCCTATTTTGTGGGGAGTTGCATTTGGAGTTATTAGTCTTCAGACCTGGCAGGTCACAATCCTTTGTCTGCAAACATCTCACGAATCATAAACCCAGTGAGAGTAAACGAGTCAAGTTGTACTGGCTTGGAAGAACAATCATTCACTTCGGTTCTCTTCCACTGAGTGACTAATTAATTGTTGGTAGGCATTTGCACTTGCAGTGCCTTCAAACAACCCAGTGGGCCAATCTACATCTAGACACAAGACACCGGCTTCGCCCGAGTTTCGATAAATGATGTGAGTTGTCAGCACCTCATAAGCGATAGTCAACGAATCGATAAGACCTAGAGATGTCTGCGACTACACACAAGGGATATCATCTTGAAATAATTTAGAACACACACACACCTACATACTTTAGCAAGGATAACCGTCTAAAATCAGTTCACAGTCTGCCAGAAACGACACTTGCCACCTGCTGACAAGCCGCCTTAATGAACACAGCTCAAACTACTGGCACTGGAAGCTAATAATTAAGAAATATTTACACTTTAGTTTACAAATAAAACATTACAATGCTGACCAAGGCAAAATTTATTGTATAAAAAATATACACTAAACACGTAACGTTTAACGAATTTATTGTGAATCTCGTGTGAAGAAGACCCTAATAAAAGATGGAAACGTTACTTTTAGCGTATATTTTTATACAATAAATGTTGCCTTGGTGAGCATTTGAATGTTTTATTAACATGGAAACAAGGCTTAACAGGATTACCATTTAGTTCACGGTATACTTTTACGCTGAACACCCTGTACGTTGCAAACATTAGCCAGAAATGCCGTGAGCGGTCTCAAATTTACCTATGGAGTAAAATTCAGCATAGATTACATGGTCGCGAACAGAACACGGCAAACTGTCGAAACGTGTTGGGGGAGCGTTGCGGGAAACATTCCTTCAACATATGCTCCCCATGCGGAGAATGCGAACAGCGCTGACGTCAAGAGAAGAAAATCGAATTATAAACTTACGATGGGCCTGAACCATGTTTCATCTTCCTACGAGTTGTGCGAAGTACTTTCCCTGGGGAAATTGGCCCCCGAGGAAGCAATTCAAACACAGAACCATTATAGGGCGCTTGCGTGCTCACGAAAGGACAGAAACAAGCCCCGAACTCTAATCGAAATTCAACAGCAGTCCGTATCGGGGACAAACCGTGTTAAGCAAACGAATCAACAATTACTGCACACCTCCCTGTTTACTCGCGGCTACTACATTAACCACTGGGAATTTTTCCTAAACAACAACTACAAAAAAGCTATACAATGCATGCTTGGAAAGCCCAAAAGGGAAATTAAACAGGCGAACTAAATTCAACACAAGATTCTGGGAGGAAGAAAAAAATATAATAATGCCGACCATACATTTCTGTTCCATGCCGGCTGCATGCATGATTCGCCTTTTAAAGAGAAGAGTTACAAATTATTGGCCGCGGCGGCTCAGTCGGTAACGCGTCTGACTACCATGCTAAAGGTCCCGGGTTCGATCCTCGGCCGGTTCAAATCCGGGAACATTTCTAACGATGGAAGCGACCCCGCCGCCCACCCAGCGTCAAATCACATGGGTATCTGGGGGAAACCCTGGGGGGTAAAGGCGGTCAGGGGCGTGATGCTGATCACATCACCTCCACTCACGACCGAATCAAGAAAGTGGGGGGGGGGGGTTACCCCCACACCCCCTATACGCCTTCATGGCGTGGTGCTAAGCACAGGGGAACACTTTACCTTTTTTTTTTACCTTTTGTTACAAAGAATTACACTAAACATGCATTAGAAAGAAATTTCCTTAAAAAATCACAAGCGTGTGTTTTCTTTTCAATACATTTACTAAGAAATAAATAGACATCGCGGTTATAATGCAACATATGAAACTTTTAGTTGATCATAACATATTTCGTGTTAATGTTGTCAGAAGGTATAGACCACTAAGACAGTTGTCACTGCCAATTTAAATTCCACTGGCAGACAGATAGATCACTTGAAATACTCAACATCCCACTAGCTGAATCTGGCATTTTCATTCACGAAATATTATTCTAGTATATGTAGTGATTACCGATCAATCAATCGGCTGGTATACTCTGTCCAAACGATCTCTGGAGCAGAAGAACAAAAACGAGTATCCGCGCAAGTAGTGACACGAGACGACTCCACCAATGAACACGTTGGAGGAACGGGATTGCGTGGAATTGGGGGGGGGGTAACTGCAGTTACCAGTCGTGTAATGTTTGGCTCTGATCACTAGATTCCCCCCCCCCTTCTCTGACGCAATGCGCTGCCTTGTTTCTGAGATAACTGAGAACAGGCAAAGATCACGAATATGTTGTTCAATGAGGTAAGTGCAATAGCTTCCGAGTTATCGAGGGTTCGATTCACATCGTTTGCTGAATAAATATCGGCTGATTCTAATAGACAAACGGACACTATGGTCGAGATCAGAATGTGTTAGTATTACGAATACCTTTCAGTGAAATCTCTTTTCTGTTTTCGTTCCTAACAGCCTCTAAGTAATTGTTAGGCATCAATTGCTCACTACAAAACTGCAATGAATGAGCCAAAAGGGAAGAAAAATAACATATTAAAGTTGTGTCTGCCCGTAAATGAGTTCACCAAATTTCAAATTTATAAAAAAGGTAAAAAAAAAAAAAAGTAAAGTTCTCCCCTGTGCTTAGCACCCCGCCATGAAGGCGTATAGGGGGTGTGGGAGTAACGCCCCACACTTTCTTGATCCGGTTGTGAGTGGGGGTAATGTGATCAGCATCACGCCCCTGACCGCCTTTAGCCCCCAGGGTTTCCCCCAGGTACCCATGTTATTCGACGCTGGGTGGGCGCCGGAGATCGAACCTGGGACCTTTAGCATGGTAGTCAGACGCGTTACCGACTGAGCCACCGCGGCCACGTACAAAATGGCATTTCACATTTATAGCTCAAATTAATCAATAAATTTCAGCGCGCTACCCTTTAACAGTCTCCCAGATATCGACATGTCACATGACAATTATTGACTCTCACGACTAGACGAACGGTCCGATTGGTATAATCGATTATGTGTTAGGTACATTCTATGGATTTACCACTTTTTTTTTTTTTTTTTGTAGCTGCCGCAGTTTCCGAGATTCCTATAATTATCACGGTGGGATAGACGGACATGATCGGCCCATATGGGTACCTTTTAAACTTTGCTTACTAGTGCCCCGAAATCAAGAGGACGCTGAAGGGTGAGCAGATTCAGCTGGAGACGGGGAGCATAATTAAATACCCTCCGATTGTTTCGTCTCGGTTTCAATTTTTCTTCGTGAACTCTGTTAACGAAATCAGCCGGCGGCAAATGCCGAGTACCAAATGCATATTCACGAAAGGCTCTTCACTAAACCACGAAAGCCTGTCTCGTTTCTTAGAACCGAGGCTAATCACACAGAAGCTCTTGAATACGAAACTAACAGCCGCCGCCCAACTTGAAACTTTCTCTCCGTTTCGGTGTACAAGTGGCGGCTTAGTCTTCTGATTTCCAATTCAAACCTTTCAAAGTGTCCCAAAGCGAGTGCCAGATCCGTTATAACACCCAATCCCGATGTTGGTACCAGCAGTAGCAGGTCCTAAAACGAACATTTTTTTAACGTTGTTACTCTATACGAGTAGGCTTCACTTTTGTTTCTTATTACTAACACCGAATATTCAACGCTTACGTTATTATCGTATGCAATGAATTGAATTGAATTATTGTTGTTTTAAGCAGTTTGCGAATTAACAGGGGGGGGGGGGGGGAAGCCGGCGATTTCCTCCGACAAAAATGTTTATCCTGACAGAAGAAAATAATTTTATTCCCTGCCAGGGATGTTTTTATTCCCCTCAAGATTCATTGAGTGATTGAGTTTAAGTATAAGCCCACTTTATGCACAGTAAGACTAATCGGGACTGGACCTACAGTTTTAAGTGGGATCCGAACCACTATGTGCCTCCACCGGGTATTGAACGCGGGACTCCTTCATTACAAGGCGATGACGCTAACACTGCGCAATCGGGGAGCCCCTTATATCCCCCACAAAATGGAACTAAAGCATGTAGTATGCAATTTCTTAACTATGGAACAACTTCACTGATATATCATTAGGGAAAATAGTTATTTAACCATTACCCTGGCCGCGGTGGCTCAGTCTGTAACTACTCAGTCTTACCATGCTAAAGGTCCCGGACCACCCAGCGTCGAATCACATGGGTACCTGTGGGAAACCCTGGGGGGGGGGGGGGGGTAAAGGCGGTCAGGGGCGTGATGCTGATCACATCACCCCCACTCACGACCGGATCAAGAAAGTGTGGGGAGTTACCCTCACACCCCCCTATATGCCTTCATGGCGTGGTGCTAAGCACAGGGTAGCACTTTTGTTTTATTTAGTTATTTAACCTTTAAAAGCAATTGCATCCCACTTCGCGTTGGAGCCTTTACAAAAAGCTCTCAGACTAGCGCCGTTGCTCTGTTCATTGTTAAATAAACTACGAAAGCCTGTCGCAATGGCAAGCAAGAGTTGATTTCGCCAGCTTTATTCGTTGTACGTAGGTCACTTTTCTTGCAGCACAACTTCATTGAGTTTTGAGCTAAACGAGCAACAGAAATTTGGTCGAGTTTCTCAGTGGTATTAGTTCAATAGCTATTTTGTGTATGCGTTAGCTTAGAATGTAAATATAGTCTACTGTCTCTAAATTACGTGGAAATGTTATCACAAGATTTAATGTCTTACGTTAGAACCATTTTCTAATGCACTTGGAAGTGCAAGGCAATAGTTTAGTTTACTAACTGCTAACAAAAAGTATGGAATATTGTTATATTAGGCATTAGCTGATACGCACAGCAATGGAATGCAACAACACATTGTATCTGTCTTTGCTGGACGTCCTTGTGTTCTCGCCGACATTCCACCGTGCCTATCACCTATTGCCTAATGTAACAATATTCCGATCTTGTGCCTAATGTAACAATATTTCAAACGTTTTGTGAGGAGTGTGTATATACCCAAAAAACCTAAACCGGCCCCCCAAAATAAAATCACAAATAAACTTACACCACTGATTGGGCATTCGCCCCAAAGCAAAATATCAATTCACACACTGGTTTCGAGTCCACTTTATGCACAGATAGGCTAATCGGGACTGGATCTACAACTTAAAGTAGAATCCGAACCACCAGGTATCTACCTAACCCTGTATTGTATGCAACGTTTGCGTGCGTTTAGTGTGGACAACCCACAACCACTTACAGTGCGGTCAAGTTAAGGATGTAATGCATTTAGCGATATCCCCACTTATTACAGTAAAGAATGGTCATTCTGATACGAAGAAATTCTACAGGGTAATGGGAGAAGGCACGTCAGCTGGCAAAACATAGCTAGCTATCCCATTGCTTTTCGAAAAACTGTTATTTTCTTTTATTTGTTTAACCCAATTAGCCAACGGACAGAACCTGCAGGCGGTGATCATGCAACCGAATAAGAGCGGGATATAATCAACGTTACCATGGAAAGCTACGAACGAAAAAGGAAAAAACGGCACGAACGCACCAGCAGAGCAGCAAGCACGGGCAACGAATCTTTCGAGCGCGAAATAGGATTTGATGCTGTGGCAGCGGGAACACGTTGCGGTTGTTACAGCGACACTCGCAGAAACCGAAGCTTCCCAAAACCAAGTAATTGATTCGCCCGATAAGGGGAAGCACGTGCGAACGACGGTCGCACGAGACGTGGGAGGAAATCGATCTCTTAAACACAAATCACGTTTCGCACCAACACTCGCGATCCGAATGTCAGAAGGAAGCACTCGGAACGTTCAATAATGAACGTTACACGCTACCTAAATACATTTAAACTTCTATATTTCACAATAAACAAAAAGTGAAAGCTACCTTTTTGTATCTCTGTGCTGAGTATGATTGTCTCTTTTTGGGTTTGACTTGCACCATAACATCATCCTGCGATCTCCATCGTGGATCAAAAAACAAACAAACATGAATTTGAAAACTATTAGTAAAACACGAGTAATGTGAGTAAACAAACAGAGGCAGACAGTGTGATGGGATGAATATCCATGTTCTAACTTCTAAAACAGAATACCATATTCTCGACACGGTATAGCTTTCCGATAGTGAAATGAATAATTATGTCGCTTTGTAATCAATCTGGCTTCGACTCGCGATGATATCTACTCACTTCACCTTAATATGTAGGTTCAGTTCTGATTAGCCAGTGCAAGCATTAAATTCTCGCGCATATAAGTTCTCGGCTTCGTCTAGTCCCCAGAGTGCCGACGAGGCGGCGCAGGAAGCAGACCAACCAATGACAATGTTCAGTAAGAAACTCCCTAGCACAAGTGACAGGCATAAGTGATATAAATGTGTATCTCCTCTTATCTAAACACAACTGGTTAATGCAGTCACTTCCATAGCCAATCCAGCCACATCCATTTCTGATAATTCGCTGTTGAGCGAGGGTATAATGTAGATGTCTACTTTACCCACGAAATAATTCCATGTAAGCAGATCAACACATGAATGACTACTATCGGGTTAAAATTACAAGTTATATCAAAATTTAGCTTATTCTATTCTGTGTTAATCTATGCTAATATTTTTTTTGTCGAGCATGCCTTATATTTTTTATCGTCGTGAGAACAAAAAGTGCAGTTTTTTTGTTTCTTTTTAACGGTCGCTCTTTTTAAATTCCATAAATCAAAACGGCTTGTCCAATCGTGATGAAATTTTAGTATGATGCAGGCAAAAAGGTTTTAAACGTAATTCTTAATTTTCAGGATTTTAAAATTTGTCGAAAAACAGTTCTTATCAATTTTGCGAAACAACTTTTTCTTAGTATTCGGTAGTCCTACAAATACAATTGGTCTTGTTTTGAAGCCAATTGCATCTGTTTTTAAAATCCATTATCATTGTCAATTTACATTTCGAAAGAGATTTTTATTGAACGGAGTAAAGCTGTACGTGGAATGTGGCAACAAGGCACACAGCGATGGACGTTGAAACCGGGGGCTGGCACTGTGAGTCAGTGCTTGCGGTGTTGTCATAACTTTTAATTGTTAATTTTTAATTGGAGCCCAAACTCGAGTATCTATAATTTTTAAACCTCAGTAGGATAACTTGTGCACACTCCAAACGAATGCGACCAGAACATTCTCAAAAGACAACTGCAGGCTTTAAATATTTTCTCCTTGCTTTGCCATCCATGCAACGCTATCCCATTCCGTTCTTACAGTTTTAAGGCAACCCCGGAGTCGTCGCGAGAACCTGTTGGTGCTCGCCAACAAGAACAAGTTCTTTACGTGCCAGACAGCCCCGGCTCATCTTCTCGCTTCCACGCTCTGCCGATTCCCGGCTAATTTATTCAAACAATTCCCACAGGCTTGCAAGACGGTGCAAGATTTGCCGCGATGCGACCAGCCACGCAATCATTACCACGGAGGTGAACGGACGAATCATCTTAGTTTTTGTCAAGTTTCCTCGGTTTATCGCGTCCAACGTTGCTGGAGACAGAACAATGAAAATCGACTGGTGCTAAAACGGGAGGTTCCGAAAAGAAGATAACTAGCCTTCCTCGTCACTTTCCGCTGGTTATCTTCAAACGGATGGTTTTCATCGCGGTCCAAATATCTTCCACCTCACTTTTCAAATCTTGCCCTCACGCTACGAAGGAAAAACTCGGGGGAGGGGGGACGGGAAGTGACCCCGGGGTTTCCTATCTACACTTCCAGGCGAGAGGCTGGTGAATAAATCCCACAGCTCGCCGTATAAATCGTAACCGCTCGGCTTTTCAAGAGCTTCCGGTCCCGTCTAGCGAGGTACTTCCCTTAAAATTCAATCTTACAGCCGAGATATCCCAGAAAACGAATTCCACCGTAAAGGAATGTACTGCAGGCACTTCTATTCGTATAGCTAATATTTGTCAAGTTTATTTATTTCATCAATACATCGAGGCCTGGAAAAAGAAGTTCTCGACACGGAAAGATACTTTAAGAAGTCGTTTGTTTGCTTCCAATGGCGTGGTGTTTACGCAACTTATCTGTTAATGGCCTAATATATATGTTTGCACCAAATGCAACAGCAAATTTAGGTGCAGAAGAACAACTTTAATTACGTAATGGAAGAGTTTCATGCGTGGGCAACATTTCCAGGAACTTGCAGACACAAGAGTGAAATACCGTTAATGCTATCCTAATTAATTCCAGAATGTGACTACTGAATAATACATAAACCGATTAATAATCTCATTAGACGCATTATATCGATTTGAAATATCATCTGCATAACTTGAATTGGTACAATTATGACCTTTTCGTTGAGTTACTTGATAGATCTGATCTGATGACCTGATGGATGTTGTGCAAGGCAATTCCGGGAGTTACACATTAAAGCACAATTGAAACGCAGGATAAAATATGGAACACAGACAAATAAATATTATGGAGCATAAATATCTTTACGTAGAATTACTACCATGTTTAATTGGCACAAGCAAATATATAACATTCAACATTTGAGCAAGCATTACATAGGAGTTTCAATTAAAAAATTAGCGAGTGTTCAACACAAATAGATGCTCTGTCAGCACTGTTTAGTTAGAGATGAGGTTCGTAGGTTTTGAACATAAAGAAGAAAAAATAATGGTTTATACCTGATTGCTTCAAGACTGAATCCGCGTTCTATTAAATAAATCATAATTTTTTTATAATTAAAAAATAGTAAAATTTTAAAGGAGTAAAGTCACTTTTAAATTAACAAAGATTTATCATAATATTTAAATGCTATCACTCAGTGTTATTGATAAGTGATATTCCTGGTATTAACAACTATCATCTAAATGTTTTATAATATTAGATCAAAATTGTCCTTAATTTTACAATAATTTTAAATAATTGCAATGTACAGACTATACTGATAATTATAATTTCAACAATTACTTCTAAATACCGTTGTGTGCGCAAGGAATATTTATTAATCCCAAAATGACAACCAAGAAACATGCGTTTTCGTCTCGTTAAACGGACACAAATTATTTTCATTTCAGAATGAAATGACTACGAGGCAGCATTTTCAGAATTTATCGTAAACCAATTAAAATGTGTTTACCATTGTCGAACAAAAACCTGTGCAGCTGTTTCTGTGTGTGGTGAACATTCACCTTGACACTGTTACAGAAAATGATGACACTCAAACAACAAGTTCTCAGGTCATATTCGCATGACACTTAGAGATACAAAATAACATGTTCCATATCGCAAATAGAGCTTTCACCGAAACGCTCGCACGGTAAGGAAATGTGTCGTCGGACCTTCTAAAGCAGAGCAAGGTGGAATGACATAGCAGATACACTAAATTTCTTGTTCAAAAGCACTGAGCAACAATATTTCATTTACAAACGAAACAATGGGGAAAAATGACAATTCTCATACAAATTAATACCGATCATTTCCTGCCGAATTACAAAGTGATTGCATTTGGCGTTGGACTTCCACAGCAATAGAGGTAGGGAGGGGGGAGGTGGGGAGGTAGGGAGAGAGAGAGAGAGAGAGAGAGAGAGAGAGAGAGAGAGAGAGAGAGAGAGAGAGAGAGAGAGAGAGAGAGAGAGAGAGAGAATGAATTTCCCAGCCATCAAATACACTCCGCGCGTTTAAATGCACAGAGCGTTTCCATACCGAATGGAAATAATGGAAATCAATCAAGGGAAACTTTTTATACCTTCAATCAAGCATCGAACTCCAGAAACTGGGGTTTAGTCCATGGAAAGTTTTCCACACGTGCATATGTTCTCTAAATACATAGAATAGACTACACTAGCTACATAAAATCAGAAATCATTACTTGCATTGAAAATTAATATTTTCAACCTGCGGAAACAAATTCTACTAATATTTTACTGCATGAAAAAGGTAATCTGAAAAAGCTCTTACTAATAGGAATTTTAAACACTTATACATAACGTTGTAATTAATTATTAGTACTTAGAATTAAGTCCATACTCACACTAAATAAGAATTCTGCAAATAATGACAGCTTACCTAAAAAAAAGAGAAAATATAAAAATTAATATGTGTGTTCACATGTATGCACATTAAGAGAATGCCCACCCACATCCTAGAAGATAGCAGTAATACAGAAAACACACAATTAAATACTATAGAAAAATATATCGATTAAATAGTTTGTGGGAGAATTGGACCTTCTAATGCAAGCTTGTAGGATTTTGATTAAAGTAGTGTTCAGGCTTCATTCAGTGTTGCCGCGTTCGAAACTGCGCGATCAGAAGCAACGTTTTTCACTGCTGGGAAATAATATTTGAATTTTGATAGAAACGGTAGTTTGCCTTGAGCTAGTTCAACGCCTGGAAAATATATATATATGGTTTCTTTCTTTGCTAAAGTTTGAAGTGACTTCAGCCTGAAAACAATTACATTTCGAAGAGAAGTTAGGAAAATTCTTAAAATATGCTATTTGTCAATATTTGGAGGTATGCATACATTGTGTCGTAAACCGATAGGGCAGTGATAGCGTCGTCCCCTTGCAATCAAGAGGTTCCGGTTTCGACCAAGGTGGAGGCACATAGTGGTTCGGATCACACTTTAAACTGTAGGTCCAGTCCCGATTAGCCTTACTGTGCATAAAGTGGACTTAAAAACAACAAATCAATGTAAATTAATTTTTTTTAGCTGAATTATTTTATACGGCTGCTAAGTACCTCGGAAAACTAATCTTGATATTGTGTTTGAGACTCCGTGCAATTCCTTGTTCTTGCACGGTTTGATCAATTTCAATTACAATAATATGTATGGAAAAACACATATTTTTATTCCACTCACCTGTCACGAAAAACACTTTTAATATGTACCCGTTATAAACCATTCACTGCAGAGAAAATTAGTGCAGAATTTCTTCGCATTAACAAAAGCAGGTGCACTAATAGCAGAAGCAAAATGGCACCATCTGCACCTAAGACAACCATAGCGTGTCTACTGAAGCGTTCATGTAAATCAGGCTTGTCGATTCTCCCAGTTTAACGTTATAGATGGTGGTTTGACAATTATTACGTTCCTTAACCCTCTGGTCATGTCCCCCCTTCCCCTCCCGTCCGCTCAAGAAGTTTAGACTCTAATTGCTAAGCAAAACACGCGAGAGTCATGGAGAACCTATTTAACAACAGCACTCATTTTCCCTGGACAGGAGAATTTTCCATAGTGGTGCCTTTCGTCCAACCAGAGACTTTCAATCCACATGATTAAGTTTTTCGATCTAGAACAAAATCTCTATGGCGGAAGGTCTGATTGGTCTCGAGAAAACTAAGCTCTTTAATTAAGCACCAATCATCTCGATTTCTTTATAACCCATTTCTTTCTATATAAGTCCTCGTTAAAACAGCAGAAAAAGGAACCGAGAAGTAATTTAAACTTCACTTCCAAGGTTCCGTCTTTGTGGTCTCCAATCTTAATGAATTAAGTTTCTTCTTGAAAGGGTGCTCGTTCTTTAGCGGTGTCCTTCCTGTCTTCCGAATTCACCCTGCAATATGCGCGCTATATATACTTGCTACACAGAAAATCTATGGAGTTCGTCAAAGGGTATTCCACTACTGATACATTTTAATCGAAAAGATCTTTCGGAGATTCTACGTCAAAATTCTTATAGTGTGTACACACATGAACTTGATTGATCGATTGGATTTAGTTTAACGTCGCATTTTTGCCGGTTTTAGATAATCGCGACGCTGGGGATGAATTGTGACACAATGAAGTGAATAAAGGAACAAACACATATTGGCAACACTGAATGAGAGTCCGCACGCCAGCGCGTCTTCGGCCTGCAACGTGTCGGTTGCCAAGGTTTACTTTACCCCCCCCCCCTTTTACACAAACATATATGAATTTTGACGCCACATCATAGAAAATTAAGGCAAGAGATTGGTTCCTGGTTTCTTGCCAGATGGATTTTACGATAATTTAAAAAAAAAGAGAATGGAAATTCTCCCGCTCATCGATAGGCATATCCATTACGTTGAACTCTATCCTAATAACGATGACGCCGTAAAAAAAATACACCGAGTATAGATTTATCGAGTGGGAACGGGAGATGGGGGAGAGGTTAGTAATGTATCGAATGTAAAATGTGTATTTTTGACAAAAGTTAACATGATTCTCCACATGTTTCTAATAGCTTGTACATTATTTTATGCATCCTTGTGTGTGGCAGACCTACTAAACGTAAATATTTGCCAAATATTTCCGTGGTGGCTTGCATGTGTAGATATGAGGATAAATACTACTGTGCTCAGTGTTCTTCAGGCCGTATACTGCACACTTGAAAAAAATAAAAGCAAATGTTTAATTATAGCTGCTTTCGTTACACGTAATATTTAATACCCAGTATTTGACATGTATTATATTTGACATGTATTATGTTACTTTTCATGCAAGATATCAAAAGTTCTGAATGTGTACAACGTAGACGTACCTAGTATTAGCTCTGGAATAAAATGTTATAGTAAGAAGTTAATGTTCCTTGTGTAGAAATATTTAATATGTATCGCTTAATCTTACATTCTCGAATTCGAAATTGAAAGGTTTTCTTCTAAAGTTGAGGAGAAATAAATTAAAACAATTCTGCTAATTACTGGCTCATTTGATCGACTTAACCCCACCAAGAAAGTATCAACAAAAAAATAATTCTAGAAAGCTACAGTATTGCAAATACCCAATATGCAGATGTAGCATCGGTATTTCGAGGGCAATACAATTCACTACTTGTGACGAAATTCTCATCGTTAAGATACAAGGAAAACGAAGTACGTGGAATGTCCGTGCCATTGAATGAAAGTGTCCCGTGGAATTTGATACCGAAAAGAAAATGTCCATCTCGCGAGAAGGGTTTAAATTTATGCCTCCTCAACCTCGATAACCAATAACTTGATACGTATAATCAGTCCCGGGTATCTCTGGAGCAAGCGAACGAAAACACATCTCTGCGCAAATAGTGACGCGAGACGGCTAAACCAACGAAGCCGTGAGAGGAACGGTATTTGCGTGGAGTGGGAGCGACTGAAGTTACCAGCCTTCGTAGCACGCGTACTGCTTCCATCTGGCCACTCGATCCCTCCCCTCCTCTGCCGCTATGCGTGGCCTTGCTCCAGAGATACCCGGGACAGAGTTTACATAAATAATTCCATTTAGCAAAATCTTCACCATACTAAGCTGGTATATTTTTCTGACTTTTCCAGGTGGTCTCAAGGACTTCTATTCCACCAAGCGCTAGTGGACTGTGCGAGAGCGGCGATACTAATGCCGCTAGGGGTGAGCATATTAAAGTGCCAACCAGTGAACAAATGCTCCTTGGTGGAAACAGCCTTCCTTCTCCTCGTCACCGTGTCTACCGTCAACATGCTCACCACCGTTCTCAACGACGCTCCCGTCTTCCCGGAGGACGAAGAGGAAGAGAGCATGCCCCTCCTCATGGACAGCCCCCAGTGCGTGGTTTTCGGAACGTTCATGATCTGGTTCGCGAGCATCACCATAAACTTGGGCCCGACGTTCCTGAGCGGGGCGCTGGCGGCCAATTCGGAGACGGGCCACAACGCCCCGAGTTGCCCCCTGGTGCACGGACCTTTCCGCCACTACGTGCTCAACGTGCTGTGGATAATCATCAACGTGCTGTGCGTCGCGCTCACGCTCTTCCAACTCCACAAGCTGCACCGGGACCTCACCAAGGCCAACGTGGAGGCCGTCCGCGTGGCGGGGCTCGTCACGACGATGATCAGCGTGACGTCGGGGACGGGCGGAGACGGGGACGATCGGGGGGAACACCGCCGCATCCGCAACTACATCCGGCGCATGGAGAGGGAAGGAGTGCAGCGGGTCAAGATGTTCGTGGTGATCACGGTGGCGTACGTGGTCTTCTGGGGGCCCTTGTTCCTCGTCACCCTCCTGCAGCCCGGGGAGGACGCCAGCATCCTCAGCTACGAAATCACGCTCCACGTGGCCTACGTGCACGCTTTCGTGAACCCGACGTTGTTCCTCGTGTTGCACCGTGGACTCAGGCAAGCGGTGCTCGATCTCTGCTGCTGGCACTGCGAGCTGGTCGACGACTTCGCCACCAGGGTGCCGCCACTGCCACCGCAGCCGGCACCACCGCCGCCCCCTTTACTCCCGGTAAATCGCAACTATATGTGAGTAGCGAGAATGTAACACTTTCCCTACTTTAACAGAAAATATCACAATTTACAGGAATTTTAAATTTTAAAAAGCTCTCGACGGGGATTGCTAACATTCAGAGAACGTTTCCCACATTACTGAACATCATTTTGCAGACTAGGTTCAAATCTCCACCGTTTCATATTCTTCTTTTGGATACAAATTTAACACCAGCCATATGTCACTTCAGAAACACATCAACATGGGTGTTGTGATGTTAAATGTTAGATGTTGTCTTTGATGTTAAGATAGGGCAAAAGTAACGAGAAGTTCGGCATTTGTTTCCCTGAATCAAGTACAAGAACTGGCGAAAAGTAGATACAAAATGTATCAATAAGAAAATGAAATTACATTCAATTTATACAAGATTAGAAGTAGATTCCTTGGGAAACAAGTGCATAGCTTTCTCTAAGCATTTATTCATAACCGTACATTAAATGTTTTATTTAAATAATAATAATAATAATACAGATTGATATAGGAGGGGGAAAACGTAGCCTTGCTAAACAGATAGGGATAAAAAAAAAGTTTATTTTGAAACATGTTACGAGGTACGAAATATATACAGGTGTTTACACACGTTTGTTAGTTCATCTCATCTACATCCAATTCGATACGCGGTGGAGGCACATAGTGGTACGAAATGTACTTTAAACTGTAGGTCACGTCCCGATTAGCGTATCTATACATAAAGTGGACTTACAACAAAGAAACAAACTCAAGTACATCCAATCGAAATTATTAAACACGTAGCTTTCTATGTAAGATCTTTAGTTGCATAAATACAATTAACTATTTTGAAAAGTAGCAGACATTTAAAAGAGTACATGTTATAAGCAGCAATGATATGAAACGAAGTCATAGACCAACTGGAACTGGAGTCACTCAAGCTCAAATTAGGACACAAAACAAAATTTACAAAGTTCCACGTCAAATGCGTAACCACCCACACCGTGCTTGCAAATGTACTACTACAACGCATGAAATACCTAAGTAAACTTGCTGCATGCCTCACTCGTTGCTACAAAGCTCTAACTGCTCCGATGATTATCAGTCGGGTCATAAGATCCTTTATATTGAGGATTCGGCTAAAGATGGGCCAAATGATGGCAACAGTACCATTTTATTTAATTTTACTCCGAAACTCTGGCAACACTGTATGCATATTCACACAAGGTTAGTACATGTGAAGCTTATGTGAAGGTTCTCGGTATAAAACTGCCAAGAGAACATTTTCTATTCTTTAAGTTCACTCCAGTTGGTAAAGCTTGGCTTCACAGCTCCTCTTAGAAATAGGGCCCTCTTCAAGAATTCCCTTTTACATGGAGTCGTCGTCTTCTGGATGCGAAGGGGCAATACGGGAACAACCCAATGTCGTTACTTGTAGAATTACAGTCTAAGCTAAACCCCGAGATCGTACACATACATATACAGCCTGTAGAAAAATTCGAGACCTAAGTGCGGTGGAAACTCAAATCGAACTCCAAGCTCAATGAATCACCTAAGAGCACAGCTACAGCAAATCTATGTATTTTAAAAATAAATAAACAAAACAATAATTTCAAGGGAGCATAAAATAGCAGCGATTGAACGTAACGCATCAGAACGAGTAATAATTGATAGGTGAGCTGTAGGTTCAATACACACCGTCAGTGAAATTAACAAAATGTAAACTTCCAGACAAATAAGAGAGAAATGCTATCTCGAAAGGTAGTCTTAGAAAAGGTAATGTTTGTACACAGTAATAAGCTCTGCACAAGCAATTACGGTTGCATATTTGAAACCCAACGCTGAAATGGGGACGGAGGTAAGCTGCTAAAGAGATTGTCTTTCAAACCCCGAACGAAGCGGGGACACCCGCACAGGTAACAGTTGATTGATTCATTCATTTACCTTATTTTACTTAGCTTTCTTCCACTCTTGGCTGATCGCGAAGATGAGGATGGATTGTGATAAGGTGAAATTGAGGACATTCACAAAAAAAGTGGAAAGCACAAAACACAGGACCCGCAGAGAATGATACTGACCGTGAGTACAGTCACCAGAGCCTCGTTAGCCGGCAAAAAAGCCGTTCAGGGTGTACTATGTGAAAATGAGGTTAACACTTGGGTGTATTTCGAAAGGGTCATCCCTTACACCCGGCAGGTAACAGTTTTCTCTGGAACTAAAACGCTAAGTGACAACACGGAGTTTATCCGATAGAACATTCTTGGTCTTAGAACAGAAATATCTTACCAAGAGCTGACCCGAAAAACAAATGACATAAAATCCGATCCGAAGGTTCCGGGTTCAAGACCGGCCTGAGTATGGTATTATTTGTGATTGTGCCTTCGTCAATTTCATGTAATCTCGTATTTTCATCGTCGCGATTAGCTGAAAGTGGCAGAAAGAAAAACGACGTAAAATAACAAAAATACAAGAATCTGCTCTATACGAAGTAGCCTCGGTCAGTGCTCGGTCTAGTGACGCTTCAAGAGAATTACATGAAATAAGTAAGACAGTGGAGATAATGGAATGTGCTTAAAACAGCTGAAACACGATGTTATAAACCGGGTACTAGAAGTTATTATACGTTAAATACACGTAGTGATGTGCCAGTGGTCCTCTGTATTTAAAAAAAACAAAAAAACAACGCAAATTACATACAAAAATAGCTTCAAGGCCGTGGTGGTCTAATTCGAAGGGCGCCTAACTTTCACGGAGGTGAAGGGGCCTAAGGTCGGAATTTTTCCGGCCTTGTCCCCGCATGAAGCGGCTCTGGGGTTCGCCCAGCCTCAAATCAATGGGTACCCATGGGGGCAACCCTGGGTGAAGGCGGCCGGAGCTTGGTGCTGATCACATCACCTACCAAATGGCCGAGATAGAGACTGTGTGGGACCGTACACGCACAAACTTTAAATGTGCCTTTTACGGTATGGTGCTATGTGTACGGATAACATTACCTTTTACCTTTACAATAACAGCTTCACAAGGTCATTAGTAGAAATAACGACATACCGGTACACTTTGCTAATATGGTTTCTTTGATTTTAATTAGATCGTATCCGTTAAAATGCCGTGCAATAGATCTCTTTCTGCATGATGATCTACAATTGTCATAAGATATTAATATTTCCTCAGCTCCTCTTCATTTCCCGCACACAACCAAAAATCGGAGATTTCTCCTAAACATCTTCTCGTGACCACACATGGAGCAGATGGAACTACTGTTCTTTCCTTCAATTTCAGTTGTGGATGAAAAAATCGATGCAATGTAATCAAGAAAATTTAAATATAAAATATGGGTATTGGTTCAATGATAAACTGCAAAGATCAAAGTTTCCTACGAAATCAAATTTTAAATGTGCTGTAGAGAAACGCTCGCGAAAATGCAATTTTTAAAACTCTCCACGGGAAAGCAGAGGCTTAAAATTTTTCCACCAACTCATTTAGTTTTGCAATTTCTCCTGAGTGTGTGCTGTTTGCCAATCTGATGGACTTGATAGCGGTGGGAAAGTGCGTGTTGGTAATTTCGAGACGACATTCACCTTGCTTAAGCTGGAAGTAGGGAAGCGTAGAACGAAGTCACCTGGAAATGTTGAGAACAGTTGATTGGAGAAGGAAGAAAAAAAGGGTTTTGAACGATCGGATCAATTAAATATTAGCAGCGCTTATTTATATATTTCAAAGAAATCTACCTCGTGTAATGCGAAATCATATCAACTATAACATGATCGTCAAAAATACGTGCGGGGTCTTTAGTTCGTGAGAGACCACTTTTAATATGGCGGTAATACACAATTCCAGGGTTTATCGGATAATTTCCCAAATTTTAAGACTAGGCTCTAAACGAGACATTTTCTTAGCTTTTTTAAAAAATATTTCTACGATATCCCCTTCATCTACTGCATTTAAGGGTTCGAAATATATATTATACTTTGAAAATTACACACGGTACTGAAAATAATGGTCATTGCAATTCATACATTTGATAGAAGGTATAAATCTGCTATAAACGCGCCACCTTTTTGTTCCCTGTGCATCTTTCAATCGAGACAATAAAAAAGTTCTCGAAACAGCAATGATATAGATTAGTACAAGCAGGTTGTTTCAGGGATTTCAGCGCTTTAAGTATAATTCTACAGATTTTGAACACAAATATGAATCAACTATGATGAACATATATAATGAGACATTTTAAGCTCCAGTTGTTTGAGATGATGTCTCAATGTAGCTGCTGTTTCATTTCGTGAACATAAAATACGCAGATTTTAAATGTATTACCAGTACTAATATTCAAGAACAAATTCTTTGAATCCCAATGACACCTCTAAAAATCGTGTTGAATCTTAACAGGAAAAATTCACGTTAGAACAAACGTATCGTATATTCACTCACTATATCATCGAACTGCTTTTAACTATCCCACTGCAAAGTAAATGAGGCCTGTTGATCAATTTGCGATCGAGAGGGCTTTGTTGGCTGACCAGCTGAGCATTAAGAAAGAGTATGTTTGTCAGTAAGTAGTGCACGTCATGTCGTGATATGTAAAAGAAAAAGGCTTATCGGAAACATGATGGGTTGGTGTCGTGATCTCAGAAAAAAGTTGCACTTGGGTTGCACTTGTGAGTTGTTCGCGGGCCGCCACAGTGAACATGTGCCAAGACTGGCGTCCAAATGGGCAGAAAAACTACCCCCGACTGAATTCACGAGAGCAGCGAAAGGTTCATGTGCGATGTAAGCGCCGAAACAACAGACACGCGGGTCAACAGACGCAGCACAGTGCAACACTTGACAACCCAATACAACATAAGGTGGCCAAAAGAATTTCTAGCATCGCCATGCTCCGTAGACTTCCTCGACGTCACACACTTCTCACCAAGGTTCATCAGAGTAAAAGACTCGCCTGGTGCAATGACCATGCACGTTGGACGTTTGTAAACTGGAACCAGGTGTCCTGTGCTAATGAGTCACGTTTTCACCCCACTCTGTGGATTGTGTTCGTATCTGGCGGGAGCAATATGAAACCTTGGATTTATTGTGCATGGTGTCAACAGTAATGGCCTGTGGAGGTGGGTGTACGAGTGTGGGGAATATTCAAATGGCAGGAATTCAAAAGGTTTGGGTGCGCGAGCTCTTTAGGCTAATAGTATGTATCACAGTATAAAAGGTCCTTAGATACACAAAACCTCTCATGGATTAAAATATAAGTGTCTAGATATAAATTATCATATGGAAATGAACTCTTTACCAAGAACACGTCCTATAAAAGTGAAAGAGGGCTAAAATTAAAATTGTCATACTAATCATTAAAGCTGAGGCCGCATCGAAGTGCCCAGTACACATGAGAACAAAACACAGCTACAGACATGATTATCCTGGCTGGTAGGTCCAGGAGCCATAGCCTCGTTAGCCTACAAATGTGCAGCATGTACTGCGTGGAAGAAGGGTTGACACGTCAGTGACGAAAATTCACCCCGTACACCGGCAACAACCTGTAGCATTCCTATAAAAATTTATGTATGTTTATATGGGATGAAGGAAATCTTGTGCTTTGTGTCTTGGTAAGGGCTCTTCGAGATCTGTGCCGTTGAAAAGCAATCTTGGATCTAATATTTCTTCCAACCCACTCAGAAAATCCACGGAGTAAGTCCCTGCTCCGAATAACCAACTCTTCCCCAGGATGCGATGTGGCGGGTGCGGACCCTGTTATGAAAATCGCAGCAGAAATGCTGCGTGCTCTCCTTGCGTATTTCCTCACGTCCCACGAACCGAAACCACTTTATGTTCATGTTTCTTTCATGTTTGCCCTTCCGAGATGAGCGCCGCGAATTCATATCAATCTTGGTTCCGCGGCGTTCTTACGCTCGTTGATACAGACTTGGACCTCGCCGCTTGAATTTTCAAGTTTTCCTATTCAGAAAACGCCGTAAGGCAGCCAAGTTATTTGATTGCTTTTTTAAGTTGAAGAAATGTAGCGTACGTAACGAAGAGAGCGAGACGGCCGATTCGGGTTAAAAATATCGCAGCTGAGGATTCGGTAACTCTCATGCGGATGGCCAGTCGGAAGGGGTTACAGAGCGAGATGCTCGAGAAATGGGATGCGATTTCCTGTTGTGGAGAAATGAACATTTACGAATTCTCTCTGCTCCACCCACACTTTTGGTTCCCTTCGCTATTTCTCATCTCATCCATTCGTCATGGCCTTCCCCGGTAAGCGTACGACGCAACGCAAACGAAATTCGAAGCGTAAACCAGAATCCTTCGCTGTCTTCATTTAGTTTCTTGACGTACGGACGAAATACAATACGTCACACTTAAAATCGTAAAGGTTTTAATCTGGAGTAAAGGTTATTTATCTTGTTTCTAAATACATTGAGTTTGAACCAGCGATATTTAACCGCATACTAAGAACAGATGAGTTGATTCTGACAGCATACCAAACGTACAGAACAACTGACTTAAAACTTTTCTAACTGCTCCCGTTCAAGCGCTAAAATTTTGAATTTTCTCTGCAAAAAGTATCTCAGGTATTCCGCCGTCTACATCACACTACTTGTCTACTAAGTGCCTAAATTGAAAACTTTTCGCAACGATTTTTAACGGTGAGCTTCTCAGGAAGCAATATTTAGTAATTATGTCAATGGAAGATGTAAAGTTTTATTTGTTTCTGCATGACAGAAAAGGAAACAAACTACTTTAATGACTTTTTGATAACACGAAAAGTACTTTAATTAAATGTTTGATAAGAACAGGAAAACATTATTTTTTGTGCGTAAACGGACAATATCAATCACATTCTTTTATGACTAACACTGATTTCTGAAAAATGATACGAGATATTTCATTTGACGGGTGAGCCTTGGAAATGACATTCAAACGGAACAGTCACGGTGTTAATTTACATGTTCCAAATTTATTGTATTGCAAACAATGAGTTCTCTAGTCTGATCAAACATCACAGTGCTCCCATTTGGTAAATATACTCGTGGCATCCCCGGGTTCCTGTCTGTTCTGGGGGAACATATGAAATTAAAAGACAATCAAATCAATTATACTGTAAAATTGGATATTCAGAATTTTCTCTTGCAACAAAATATCATTATTAGGGAAGTATTCATCAATTTTGTCTCGGAGCACAAAACTGAGAAATAATTATATGTCAAATCTGAATGATGAATATTTTCACAGACAACTATTAGGTTGCATTGGGAAAAAATATATGTGCCTTTGATATTCAACAATTCCAAATCAATGGCCAATATAATAACGCCGCGGTTACGTTGTCGTTGAAATATCATTAGAGAGAGAAGATCAGACGGGAGGGAAAAATCGAGACAACCCTTTGATCTGAAAACAGCAAAGCACTGGCATAATAAGAGCTGTCGTTCTCATTAATTTCCTCCAATAAAAATAGTAGGGATTTTAAAGTTTGGGACATTCAATTCGTTTCCCTGTAATCAAAGGACTTTAAAACATGCCACTCTTCAGTTGAAAGTTCACATTATGCACAGATACGCTGATCGGGACTGGGCCTGCAGTTTAAAGTGGTAGCGGAACCGCTATGTGCCTCCACCGGGCACTCTTCAGTTATCTGTGAAAGTGATGTACGAATACAAATGTCAAATGCTACAATTACTATTTTGTTGCCCCTTCCATATGATGGTTGCGCGAATTGTGATGCAAAGATATGAAAAAATTAACTGCGCTTCGAATAAATATTCTTTTCATTTAAGTAGAATTTTACGTTGACAAAACTGTGAGGAACAGTAATGTTCACTTTAAGCAACATGTTAATTGTGAATGAGCTCCACAGTTCAATAAAACAAAAAACTCCACTCTTGAAACAGTAAGATCATAAAACAGGCGTATCGAAAGCATCGAAATTATGAGCATAGGATGCTAACACAAGTGCAGTATTGAAAATTTCAATCTTAAAACATGTCTGAAGTTGAAGAAGAGAAAATAAAAGGTTCTTCAGCGCTTAGCGTTTGGTAGTTTGCTGCTCTAGAACATTATGGGAAACAATACATTATTTAGTTCATTTGTATCAATTTTCTCAACTCCAAAAATGACGTAATACCTCGTATAATGAAAACGGTCGATGTGTTGAGAAAATGAACATACCACTGCCCATCCGCAACAGATACCATTAAAATTAGGAATATAAGACACAGAATTTCTACGTTGCATGCAGGTGCTGTTCTCTTATGTAAAAGGCTACACAAATTCAGAGGAGCTCTTTGGTTACCTAAAAGTATGAAGGGTGAGTTTCAATAACCACACAATGACAAAGAAAGCTAAACAATATCCTACTAGACTGAGTGATTCAATTGGATTAGTTTACTTCGCGTTTGCGCCACTCTTGGCTAATTGCGAAGAGGATTGATTGAGTTGGTGTTTCAAGTCCACTTTATGCACAGTAAGGCTAATCGGGACTGGGTCTACAGTTTGAAGTGGGATCTGAACCGCTATGTGCCTTCACCGGGTATCGGACCGCTTGATTACAAGGCGACGACGCTACCACTGCACCATCGGGGAGGCTCCAATTGCGAAGATGAGGATGATTGGTTATTAGATGAAGTAGACCCAGGACAGCACATCACAGTCCCATAGAGGATTATACTGACCAAGGGGTTAAGACGCCCGAGTCTCGTTAATCTGCAAGATGCAGTCCAGGCTGTACTACGTGGAAGTGATATTAACATTTGGGTGTCTTGACAAAGGGTCGCCGCTTGCACTCCAATATACCAGAACACGGGCATGTTTCCACATAGCAATTATTGCTGGGAATATTCTGAAAGCAGAGGCTTCCTGAAATTGTAATTAGTTCATGCCTCGCTTTGTTCACGGGCGAAGTGCGTGAAGAGAAACGCAGTGCAACAAGGTCCATCGATTAAATCTTAAGCGGCCTAAAAACATGATGTGAAGCAGCAGGGGCGGGGGTAGGGGAGTCATCAAGATTCCTCGGAAAGCGAAGGCAGGACTCTAGGGAATACGCTTACAGAAATTGAATTAAAGCCAGGTCTCGTCAAGGCATGTGAAACGATCACTTACGTTGTAGTGCTCTCACGTTTCGTCACGTCGAACGATATTCACGATTTTCTTTTCTGAAGCTTTCCAACAACATTCACTGCCTTTAAACACACATCGCTACTTTGAAACTCTAAAAGCAGTTAAGTAGGTACAGAGTTAAGAGGAAAAATATTACAAATACACGAAGAGAGTAATATTGCTTTAAAAGCAAACATGCTCGCCAGATATTAAATTAGGAAGGATCTCTCATTAATAATGGTTGCATATAGTGTACTGTTGAACAAAATCTTTATTTGCCTTGTAATAAAGTGATCCCGGGTACGATCGGTGGCAGCACATAGTGATTCGGATTCCACTTTAAACTGAAGGTCCAATCTTGATTAGCCTTCCTGTGCATAAAGTGGACATTAAAACAAAGTCAGCAACTTTTTTATTATTACCATTATTTTAAATCGCAGGTGATGATGCGATATAACGGTGTTTCTGTTCTCGGAAGCAACGAAGAGGGAATGGTCAGACGTGATCTCTTGTGTTTATCAGAACATATTTCTCCAGTTTCCTCCGTTTATCAATTCTGCGGAGATGAAATCTGGCAGCAGGTCCGAAATCCCAAGCTCCCAGCAAGTTTGACGGGGATCTTAGCGTTTGCAGCTGGTTATCATCTACCTCTTCTGATACTCCTGAACGGTGTTTGGTTTCCAACGTTTCTTGCAGAAACCTTCATATCAGAATATCACTTCATAAAAGATTACTTCACACAAACTACGTTAAAGTACATGAAACTGCACGCTAAGATCAAAGTAAAATTCTAGATAACTGTAATTATTTATATGAAACATATTACACTCTATGAAAGGTATGATAGGATAGAAGAATAAGTACTAGAAGGAACAAAAAAATTGTACAGAGCATTGCTATTAACAGGACTTCTAAATGTATTCGACACAATCACTATTAGTAATGCGAATTCTCCGCACAATACTAACTAAAAAATACATTATTTCAGACAAGCAACCAAGAAAATAATACAGTTCGAAGCTCCTACATCGTCAGTAATACATGGTACATTATAATACTTTTCTTCTAAACAGTACACATTTATAATATTTTTAACAATGAAGAGACTCAATTCGGAATTTCAGATGACGTATCACATCATTTTATTACAATATGAATTTCCGTAATTACTTATATCCCGGTCATCGGGGAACCTTTGGGGATAGACGTTTAAAGAACATTGCTGTAAGTGATGATTACTGTCGGATTCATGTTTACAAGATTGATTGATTGAGATGGTGTTTTAAGTCCACTTTATGCACAGTTAAGGTTAATCGGGGCTGGACCTACAGTTTAAAGTGGGGTCAGAGCCACTACGTGCTTCCACTGGGTATCGAACCCGAGACCCCTTGATTACAAGGCGACGACGGCGCCATCAAGAGGCCCTCATGTTTACAAGAATTTTATAACATATATCCACTTAAATGACATTATATTTCAGTAAATCCGCAAGCAAAGGGTAAACAAAACAGACAATCTGACATATTGCACATACTTTTCTGCCTGAATAATATCAATAACTTCATCTAGAATAGCAGCTGTAAATGTTGCCTTTAGAGAAATCACAACAGAGCAAACCATAAAGATGAAACTCGTTGTTGACTTTACATGGATGTCCCAGTTGCTTGCTTTAACCAGCGAGGCCAGTGCTTAGCTGCAAACAAAGCGACGCCGCAACGGATGACGAGATCCAATAAAGGCCAAAAGGAGCGTTCAGAGATTGCTTCCAATATCCGTACCCGCTCGCATAAATTGCTCTGCAGCTCCTCAAGGTACCTGCGGAGGTTTTGCGTTCAGGCAATCTTTTGGGTCCGCTGCAATCACAAAAAAGGAAGTTCAATCGAGCTAAGGCTTCCATCCACACCCGTTCACAATGGGCCGCATATTAAATTTCCAAATCCTTCTATTTGTGAAGGACCCACGACACGCATAAAAGGCGTAAGGCGTACAATATTTAGGCAAATGTAACAATGCGATTGCCACTTTTAAACCAAGCCTAATTTTGCCAGGTTCAAAGCTATATGTATGTGTTAAATTTGCTAACTTGAAAAACAAAGAATTTGCTTTACGTTAAAAATTTAATAAAGGAACTTTAATTCTTTTACTCAAAAGATCACAGCATGTAAATGTAAACGTGATTCATGGATGAATTAACTCTAATCTATACCTCAATATTCTCCATATTAAACTTCGAAGGACACATTCATGAACACAGTCGGTTACGGCTTGATTTTACCATTATAAAAGTTTTACGTAAAACCAAGAACTAATTTCTTTATTTCAAATTGTAAAATTCTGGCATTTTGTGACTGCTCCAAAGCTTAAGCGTAGCTTGCTTTCCAGCAGCGGAGGAGGCTAGGAGAGAGAGGGGGAAGGGAGGCAGAAAATGAAAAGAGAAGGGAGGGAGAGACGCGAAGAAGGATGATATTGAAAAATTGTACGGGCGGACGAACTCCATAAAGATTACATTCCAGTTATATTGAATGGACTGGAGATTTCTGCAGCGAACAGCCCAACAATGATTCGACAATTCCAGAAACTGATTTTTTCCCCGCCTCAACATCTCAGGCGTATTAGCGTCACCAATTCAACCTAGTTGCGTCGCTCATCTACAGGATTACCGTGCATGCTGCCTGTGCATTAGAAGAGGATAGAAAAACACCATCTTGTGTCAAAAAGATTCCCAAGTCCGTTTCTTCAGTGTCGAAACAGGATCCAATCCCCGCTCGATAAGAAATTCAAGCAGTAACCCGGGAATAAAATGCAGGAGAGGAAACGACGGGGAGAAAGAAATGAACCTTATTGCTTTCTCAACAGCGCCTCGCCCGGATGGCTAAAAAAAGACAGGAATGGCACTCAAGAAAGGAATGCTCTCGACCGGTTTCAGATTCTTCAATTTTTGCACGTCTGGATCTATTACATTGAAGAAGCTGCACGGAATAAGGAGGTGAACAAAAATGTGCGAAACAAACTCCTATCGCGGAATGTTAATTCACGGGTGCATGAAATCAAATAGGTTCTGTCAGAGTATATCAAAGAAAATCACACGCCATTTCAATGGCAGGTTATACACACAAAAACAAATATTATGAATAGATAAAATGCAAAGGCAATTATGGCTAAAAGTAATTTTCTATTACAATATTTCTGACACATTACTGCAAACTATTCCCTTGTGTCCGGTCAGTGGAATTGCAAGTTATCATTTGCATAGTCAAATTTCCCACGTATCGATAAGTGTCATAAAAATAAGTAAAAGAAATCAGTATGCATAATGATTTACTAAATAAATATTACTACAATTACTACAATTTATCCACATTTTTTTCAATGTCATAACTACGATACGCCATTTTTTTATTTTATAATTCCTTTGAAAACTAACGTATTGTTAACCATGCATATAATGCATAAATATGGAGCATATTCATTGCTCGAAAATACGAATAACTTTATTTCCATTTCTAATTTGTTTTATTTTATGTTACTGAAAAAAATATAGTGATTTCAGACATTTCGAAATATTTATTTGTTAAACTGCACACAGTGTAACAGTTGATAGTTCTGGATTAGTAAACATCTTAATGCAAAAAACAAAGTAGAGCGTGTAAAAAAGACATACACACTCGCAAAATTTATGCCTCTCTGGATTAAACTTGATGAGAATAGATGACTAGCTGGTGAAAATATGTTTCACAATCAAACAGGAGAAAACGGCAATGCATCGGAGATTCCAACGTAGCCTCCTTGTCGTCGCAAAGCGATCCGATAACCACTACACATAGGGAAGTTTTGTTTGATGGTACAAAAGTGTTTCAACTTCAATATATTATATTTAATACATAGATAGATTATTTTTAAATCAACGAACAACGGCATCATCGAATGTTATTGGTGTACTTTCTCTATCATTAACTGCAACTGCACAACGCACCTCTCTTTATATACAGGGTGTCCGAAAAGTCACGCAACCGACACACTGAACGTACAGTCAGTACAGCAATAAAAATGAGACGCCTACATCCAAAGCGGCCGTAGAAGTTGCGACTGAAAATTTGTTATTAAAATCCACTTATCGCCGCAGTTAGGCAACTCACTTAACGCCTTGCAGGAAAGACAGTATTTCAGGATCAGGGTGTCCCATTTTTATTGTCTGTGACTGAACATAACTTTGCACAAAAAACGATAGAGACAAAAGGATAGGCAGGTTAGTTTATTGTACGATAAATTTCAAATATTTTCTTTCATCTGGGCATTGATTGAAAAACATAGTTAGATATACGGCACACCTGCTGCAGACCTCTCACTTAAAAAAATAAAATTAAAAAAACTTTTATGAACATGCCATAATTAAATCCATAAATCGTCTATAATACATTAAACAATATCGTTCCTTCATCAATTCGATAAATACACATCGATTTTTTTCCCAAGCGACTTCACAGCTGTCTTATATCAATGTTTGTACTAAAACATTTTTACACCTAAGTAACTTTTCCCACATACTGAACGTTCATAGGCATAGTAAATACCCATTAAAATTCATGTCTCTATCGCATTTTGTACAAAAGTTTCGTACGTTGAATCTCGGTTACGTGACTTTTCGGACATCCCGTATAAGATGTGTGTGTACGCACGCAGTCTAACAACGAACGAACTGGGGCCAATAATGTGTGCTACAAGGAGAGTGTATTCCTGTGAAAATTATATTCAATAATCTAATGATTTGTAACAATTCTGCATATTTTTAAACTGGTACAAGTAACAGTTAAAGTAGTGGCACCGGTAGTAATCAATAATAAAGTATCAGGATACACACTTAAAAAAATGGCATCGGGTCGCTCCTCCTCTAAAATTACAAACCAATTTAAAAATGGGCAATACCATAACTCCTACAGCCTAATTGTCATAGCGTAAAATATATCACATATAATTATTTCATATTTCGTCCACAGGGAAACCACAATATGATGGCGGCTCGTGGCGTCGTCGGCAGCGACCCCTGGGGAGCCGGCGGCGAGGCGATTGCTGAAGGACATCGCACTTCGCTTCCTGTGAATGGGGGTCTGGTGAGGTCTTCCCCTACGTCCAGTGCAGGAGGTTCAGAATCTTCACCTCAGTATTTCAGTGAATAATGATATCGAGCTTTAATGACCGGTAACGCGAAAACTACGGGAGCAAACGGCTGTAACGAGGAGCTTCAATTTCAATCTCTAGGCATAATTTCAGAAACTATTTTACAGGAACAAAAACAGTTGATGATGCTGCGATATAAATAACTTCATAATAAACCATATCTGCAAACAGTCATATCCAAGGGTGTACAATGTCCATCGGTGACGGAAACGCTTCACACAATATAGGTTTCATTTTTAAAGTGTAGTTTATCGTTGTCTTCATATGAATGAATTGTAGTTAAGGAACTGTTTTTAAAAACGCAAAACGTGAAGAATAGAATTGCAATCCTATTTACAGGAGATACATCAGTGAATCGAAGTGATACAGACACTGCACAAGAAATTATCAGGCAAGCAATCAAATATCGATGTTTCCTGCATTACGTTTCCTTCAGTTATAGATTTATCGCTTCTGTTAAAGGGCAGAGTATTTTGTAACTGTAATTTTGGTATCTGTTCTAGACGTTTATGTAATTTCAACAGTGTTCATGAAATACTTAAAAGATATGAAAATCATGGATTTCAGATTAATGTTTTATTCGTCTTATATATTGTACAATGTATGTTAGTGTTTTGTTTCTCATTTCTTAATTCATGAAAAATTGATTTAATTCTATTTCATTGTGAGATTGTTATAAATGACTGCAATGGCTACGATGTTCCTCTATCTTCCTCAGTGACTTTAGTGTATCGCAAATGTGATTCAAATCAAACTGAAAGTACAAGAGAATCAATTCGTTAATGCTCATACATTGCGTATCTGTATAAAAAAATGTGTTATGTGGATTTAAGATTACATGTTTCTTTAGACTGTAACAAAATGATGTTAATTTTTTATCCGATTCCATGGCAACTATTTTATAATTTCATTTTGCCCATGTTCCATTCAACTAGTTGGTTTCTTTCCTAACACATTTCACAAGGTGGAAAAGTTGATGTCATATTTCTAGTTACAGTCTCTTAACATACGCAGAAACATAGGTATGTGTTGCATACCTATGCACATGTTACTTAAAAATATACAGTAAATTGTTTTGAAGATACTGCATGTTCTCCTTAAACATCCAGCAATAACATTAGTAAATTGAAGTTGAAAATGAGAAACTAACTGCACGTGAATTCCTTGAATCAATAATATATTTAAATTGCATGAAGGCGAAGTTAAACCATAGGTTGATTGATTCCTTGATTAAAAATATTTTGAGTACTGCGGCACGTACGGCAATTTTTCACCCTTCTAAGTAAGTATACGGGGGAAATCTCATTTAAAACCCTTACCTTGAAATTAAAAAGAGGTGTAAAGAGCCCCTAAGTTAAACCATAGACTCCTACCAGTTATTACAATAAAAGTATACAAAGAAGAAGAGAAAGAAACATATCTACACATAAAAGAGACAGGCAAAAATAACTGATAAAGTGCAACTACGAGTGTGTAACACAAATTATTAGGTTCCTCTACTTGTATAATATTCAATACACGAAATATTAACTAATAATGCAAACGACGGTTGATACAAATTCAAATGAACAATGACTGTACTCGGAATGTAAAAAAAAAAGAGGGAACAGAAAAAGATACAATTGAAAGTTAATGAGATGGGATCGTTACAACTCAGAACTGTCCGTGACTGTACCGAGTGGTTATCAAAGCAAGGCAAAATCGCGGAGTTATCTTCTGCTCAAATTCCAGTCCTGTACACAGGTTACTGTACACACTCGTGTCAATATCCCAAGACTAATGTCAAAACACCAAACTGACACCAACACTTCATATCAATAAGCCATTTCCATGTGTACATTTACGTTTCACCTCGACGAAAAGTGAAGGGAGGGGGGGGGAGACGGTGGTACGGTAAATGAGTAATTGGTTTCGTATTGATTATAAAAGCTCCACGACACGCTTGACAAAGAGAACTCGTTAAATGTGTAAGCAAAGAGCATCAATTAAATGCATATCTCATATATAGCGTTGAGTCAAAAAGGAAAATGATATTTCCAATGATGCTGATCATCTTGGCATAAACGCCAACAAAGTCGGCAATGTTCCCAGGTAAAGTTATGAGCGCGCACAACATTTTCCTCACTTATATTTGTACATTTAGGGCGCAAATAGCGGACCCCAACTATCAACAAACTTATAGAATTAACTCCCATTTTTGTACGATAAAATTGCATTTATTTGTTTACTAAGAATAGACTGCAACAGAAAACTGCAGAATTACAGCATTATAAATAAAGTTTGTATTCGGAAAATTGACAACTATGCAAGAAGAAACTCAGTGGAAAAAGTTAATTAATTAGCAAATATTTTTAATTTCGTACCATCTACACTGGTAATACGTATATTGAAGGAACGCTCAAAAGATAGTAGCTATTAATACTCTGCATCGAAGTATTCACATCATCTTTCTTTTTTAATTTCGTCTCGTATCGCCAACATAATTAAAATTATTCATTAAAAAAGCTCAGTTCTGTACTATTTTCGCACTTCAAGGAAGGAGGTACACATGCATGGGAAAAATAAGGTTTCAATAGATAATTTCAAGGTTTCAAGATAAAAATGTTCTTTAAAAAATAAGATTTCTATACAATTCTATACAAAGAGTTGAAAAATATGATTAACCTATTCTTCAGAAACATACATTTGAATCAACATTTTATAAATTGCAATTATCCAAGGCAACACTTCAGAAGATGAAGAACGGCATTGAAATATTGAGTAAGATACACGTTTAGCACACTGCCAATTTTCAACTGTCTACCTTTCCAGTCTGAACGAATAACTGATAAATGGTATCAAACATTCAAAAAAACTGTTAAATAGTAACTGAATTTTGAAAATAAGGCATCTGCTCATGACTAAGTAGGCAAGTGGTATCTTGCATACAGAACAGGGACAAAAAAATATTAGAGATCCGAATAGATATTGGGTATGGTTGCTCAATTATATAAATTTCATAAACCATTATACTGTAAATGTGTAAATTTTATTACACACAATTTTTATTTTTATTGAGTTTTCACATATGAAAATACAATAAATAAAAGAACGTTTGATTGATTGAGCGATTTACTCTATTATACTTCGCTTTTTGTGCCACTTTTGGCTAATTTGCGAAGATGGTGATAAGTAATGATATGATGAAATTGATGAATGGACACCCACGAACATCCATGTCCAGGCGGGGATTCGAGCCCGTATCGTAGCGCGATGTGCTAACCACTCCGCCACGGGAGCCGCGGAAAAGAATGTTTGAATAACATATTCTCGTTGCCTGTAATCCCTTTACGTCGGAGGGCATTTCACTTATACATTAGCGGACAAGCAGGTCATTGAACAATCACTGGAATTCTTCCATTTGCAGAACATTTCAACACCTGTTTTGGACATTTAATTTGGACATTCAAATAGTACAAATAGTACTAGGTCATTCAAATATGACCGGGACTGATTATTTTTTTTTTCATATAACCTGTCATGCGCAGTAGTTGTACCTCCTTGGGAGAATAGAGCCACAACCCCCACCCCAGTGTTGCCACATGAAGGGAAATTTCCCTTTTGAAGGGAAATTTGGAGCTAATTTTAAGTGAAAAGGGAAATTCGATGAAAAATAGATAATTTTCAGGGAAATTTTAAGACAGACTCAACACTAATTATATAAAACATTATAAGGGATTTCAGTTTTGAAAGTGAGAACTTCTTTTTTTTATTTTGTCGTATAATTTGTTCTGAGAGAAAGGGTGTATTTTGGGTTGGTCCACATCTGGCTACCGTTTGGAGCCGGAGGTCATTGACCATTCACCCTTATGTGCCGGTTTTGGGAGTGGGAGTCTGAGGGTATTGTTTATGTAAAGCTTTCCGCGGTTCTCTGAATTTTGCCTCAAACACTGCACGTGCAAACCATAATGTTCCCTTTGTCGCAAACTATCTTTACTTCAGTATGCATTGGACACTGGGTTATTCTAGTGTTGCCACATGAAGGGAAATTTCCCTTTTGCAGGGAAATTTGGACCGAAATTTTATCTAAAAGGGAAAAGGGAATTTCGATGAAAAATACCACAATTTCAGGGAAATTTTATGTCATCTGACTCTTCATTATTATAAGTTCCATTTTCATATCCACATTTTTATTTTTTATATTTCTTCTTATTTCTGCTCCCTTGAATACAAGCCTGTATCTACTTCTATGTCTTTTAAGTTTATTGTACGTCGCTTTCTGTATCTTCGGATTATTGTAACGATGAGAATTAACGATTTATTGGATTCCTGACCAGGATTCAAACCTGGGGGCATCTGACCAGGAAGGGATGAAACTGACATGTATGTGAACATTTTGTTTAATTTTTTATTCATACTAGCATGGGCCAACGGAAATATTCCTACTACTGCTGCTGCTACTACTACTACTAGGGCACTGCTAATAATAATAATAATTATTATATTTGTTTAGGTGAAGGGAAATTTTGGTCCAAAAAGGGAAATTGTGCCGCTCGGAAAGGGAAATTGTGCACTCATTGTGACAACCGTGCCCCACCCTCCCTCCCGCGCAGGTTAGAACCTGCTTAGCAGTGTTGCCACATGAAGGGAAATTCGAACCAAATTTTAAACGAAATGGGATGAAAAATACCAAAATTCCATAGAAATTTTAAGACACCCAACTCAAAAATAGTGCAGATTAGTGCAGATTATGTACTATTTATTACTATTATATTTAAAGGATTTTAGGGAAGGGAAAACTGAGTGCAAAACGGGAAATTTTCTTCCTTGGAAAGGGAAATTATGCCATCAGATTGTGGCAACACTGCTGCTCAGTCGTGTCTGAGTGTTGCTAGAGTGATGAGTGAACAGAAGGTGCCGCCGAGCGTGGAACAACGCATTGTGATCAAATTTCTCGATGGAGAAAACGTCCAGCCATCTGAAACTTTGCAGACTCTCAAAAACAGTATGGGTAAGAGTGTCTCTCACGATCCCGTGTGTTTGAGTGGTGTAAGTACTTCAGAGAGGGAAGAAAGCGCGTGGAGAATGAACCGCATGATCGTTGGTCGCGAACATCCGTCACCCAGATCCAAGAAAGCGCGGAGAACCCGTTCGGTAGGAAAATTGATGGAAACGTTTCTTCTGGAAGGGGGGGGGGGGGACTGGCAGGGGGTTATCCATGTAGTTTTTTTTACAGATGCCAGAACAATCACTGCAGCTCATTATTGATTGACTGAATTTAAAGTATCGGGAGCGTCGGCACATCAGGCCATTTTGCACCCTTAATGAATGCGGGGAAGATCCTCTTATCTAAAACCCTTACATAAAATTAAAAATATTAAAAAGAGGTGTAAAAAGCACCTCAAGGTTAAAAAATGCAGATTGTAAACAGAGCTGCATTGGACAAACACAACACATTAAAAGGTAAGGAAAGCTTGCAACTACCTCAGAAACAGTGGAAGAGACCTGCTCTTCTCAAAAACCTAAAAACGTTGCTTAAAACACTGATATTGTCACCCAACATGGATGACAAGTTCTGAGCAAGGTTAAAACTCTGTCTGAGGTTGTTAAAATCGGAAGTATCTGTCGAACACTTAAAACAACGTCACTACTACGGCACAAAGGAGGGTCCAGTCCTTGCAGCAGGTGACCATGCGTTAGACGGCTGTGTCCTATACGCAGGCGGGTAAGAATAACTTCTCGCCGAGAGGGACAGGACGAGAAGCACCTATGGTGGGCTTAATAGCGTGAAGCTTGGTCCCAGTTTCCGTATCAAAATCGGCCTGCCAAGTGTCAAGAACGGAAAAACGATACACATTCTGCAGGTCGCTAGCTGGCAAAAGGTGGACGAGAACGTCGCCATCTGCATCAGCAGACTTGGCGGCAGCATCAGCTGCTTCGTTCACCTGAATGTCCACGTGGCTTGGGACCCAACGAAAGTGTACATCGTCACTGCAGCTTATTACTCAGAACTCCTGACAACAGAAGAGAAGGAAAAAGATCCGAGGTTGAAAGCGGGTAGCCTTCATTCAAGACAATGCACGGCCTCTAACAGCCTAACAACTATGGCAACCCTCAGAAAATTGAAATGGGATCTTCTGCCGAACCCACCATATAGTCTCGATTTTGTCCAAAGTGATTTCTACCTGTTTGGAAGGCATGCTGTGTGCGGATAACGACGTCGTCATCGGCAGTGTTCGGAAGTGGATAAGCAGCAAACAGAAAAACTTTTATGAAAAGGTCATTAAGATGCTTCCAGATCGTTGGAAAAAAAATGTATTTGACAAAGGATTTGGTTTTATATATATATAAATCCCTGTCATATTTGAATGACCTAGTCATTAATTAAAGTTATTCATAACATCCACTTTCGCCGCACGCGCGAATTAGCATAAAAGAAATTTGTTCTTCCATTGTGATATGTTATTTGGGGGGGGGGGAATTGCCGTTATGGATAGATACGGAGGTTTTGTTACACGCATACTGTTTGCTTCTCTTTATAAATACCAAATTTACTGTTCTCATGCAAACAGCTATTACTGTAATATTGACGCTCCACTTTTTTTTTTTTTTTTTTTTTAATGGTCTCCTTTCATCTTCCAGCAATTTAATTTTCACATCAGAAATGTTAAATGTTCTGTATAATGTATAATTTTCTAACTCATGTTCAGATAAAGAGGCACAATACCTTCATTGTACAACCTTATAAAGAGTGCCAAGGGTGTACAAGAATCGTAACGTTGTTAACAAAAAGTTTGGTTAAGTCTCTAAACAAAACAGACGAGTACGTGCGTCAATAAATCTATAATATTACAGAGGTTACATTTTTTCAGTACAATGACGGCAAATGGTGGTAACCATGGGAACACGTTTTCCGACCTATGACATATACACAAATAAATGAGATCGGGATATGGCATCAAATACTTTTCAACTGGCATTGTTAGAGCTGAATTACAATGCATTAAATGTTGTTGAAAGAAGTTTAGATTTGACATTACATACAACATTATAAGACGGTAGAATTTACTGCACGTACAAAATCGCATTATCTCTCAGTATAGCAGAAACAAATAATACTGACGACTACCACTTATTCTTAATTATAAGGCACTATTCGGACAAAGTAAAATATTATTTAAATTTCGTTACATTTTCAATCAATCTCGAGAGTTCTTAATTACAAAGACGACAGTTTAAGCATCATGCTATCAGGAAGGCTGAAATATCACAATGTACAATGTAGATTCTGCAGAATATACGCGTATTATACAACTATAACTTCCATAAACTCAGACATATTGTGTGATAAATTAATCGATCAGTTAAACTTCTCGACTTGAGGAATATTGGTTATCTGATAAAAAGATGAAAAACGTTGAGTTTTTCAGCTTTTAATAGGAAGGGATCCTATCAATAATAATACGTAAGTGAATCAAAAAGTAAGTTACACACACCTGTAAAAAACAAACAAAACACATTACGAAGAAAAAAAATGGACGAAAACGATTGAACATTTTTCGACATAGTCACCAAGGTGTTCCAAGCACTTTTCGTATCGTGTGACCAGTTTTTCGATTCCTTATGTCTAAAAATTCCGTCCAATTTATTTCAACCACTTTGAGACTGCTTCCTGCACTTCCTCATCTGACGCGAACGCTGACATCGTAGGTCTTGTTTGAGAGGACCGAAAAGGTGGCAGTCACAGGGTGCCAAATCGGGGCTATAGGGAGGGTGAGACCACACTTCCCACTTGAATTTCTGCAGTAAATCCTGTGTGACACCAGCTGAATGGGGGTAGCGTTGTCGTGAAGAGGAACAACCTCATCACTCAATCTTCCGGGCCTTCGATATTTAATGGCTTTTCTCAGCTTCTTTAAAGTCTCACAGTATGTTGCGGCATTGATTGTTGTTCCTCGGGGCACAAAGTCACTGAAAACAACGCCTTCGGAAACGAAGAAGATCGTCAGCATGACCTTCCCAACCGTTGGACAGGTTTTGGCTTTTCTTGGTGGTGGCAAATCCATGTGTCTCCATCCCATGGATGCCTGATTGTCTCGGGAGTGTACTGGTGCACCCAGGACTCATCTCCTGTGATGATTTTGCTCGGAAACTGCAGACCATCCGTGAAATGAAGAAATGACAACGCAGCATCAAAACGTTGATTTTTGTGCCCGTCGGTTAACAAGTGCGGCACCCAGCGAGAGCACAGTTTAAGATATGAGTTTAAGATATCCCCATCTGATCACGAATCAGCATAGACGCACTACCATAGGATATGTTCAGTTCACTTGCAATCTCTTTAATTTTCACGCAGCGGTTAGCAACAATGATTGCATTCACACGCTAAGCGTTGTCGAGTGTTGACAGTTGCAGGGCGCCCGACACGCGGTTCGTCGTTCACGTTCAATCTTCCCTCTTCGAACATCTGGCACCATTTTGCGATCGTGGGAAGTGACATGGCATTCTCACCATACGACAATTTGGCGATGTATTTCACTCCGATTATGCCCTTGTACCCACAAAAATCAGACGACGGAGCGCACCTCAATGTTAGACGCCACCTCAATACGACGCGCCATACTCACAATGTGACTACTCGCATACTAAACCAGCTGAAGCACGGCTGCTTCTGGTTTTTAAATAAAACATTCAGACAGTGTTGCCACAAAGCGTGATCATTCTATCTCTCTCAGTACAGGAACATGGGTCGGGTGTAACTTACTTTTTGATTCGCCCTAGTATGTCTTGAATTTTGAAAGAGGGTGCGATGACAAACTATAACGCAGCAGAATCAGTACAACATCAACATGACTGCAAGAATGAGCAAAGCTAAAACAACAAAATTCTAAAAAATAAAATATTCGGAATTTACTAACGAAAAGCAGACCGTTGCCTATAGCAAAGACAGCAGTTTATGTTCCGAAACTATTGTTAACGCCTTAAAGGTAATACCCTTATCCTCAGTAAAGTATAAAAATAAAAATTCTGTGTGTATATGTAAGCCTGTCGGATTTTTTCGAAAAAATCATTTGATTACATTCTGCTAAATCTGGTTTATGTGTATATCATGTAAATCTATAAAGATCTTCACATTCTTGTTGCAACATTTAAAGTGTTACTGTACTTCAAGAACCTTCATTTTGAAGAGCTAGAATAATTCACTAACTGAAAAATTAATACGCGGCGTCCTTAGCAAAATAATGCGTACTGTACACACTGTGCGCTGTCTCAAAACTTCGGTTTCCTTTCTTGGATTAACCTGGTGTGCATACGTATCATAGTCTCTTCCTTACTCTCGACAGCGAAGAACACGAAGGGTGAGCATCTAATTTCTTTGCGAGCAGGTTCCCTATTCAATTTCTCCCGTTGCCGCCTAGGAACCTTGCAGGATCATTTTTCTTCAAGTAGTTGATAAAAGGTTGCGGCCTCTTTCCACATAATCGATTTCATCAAGTCAATTTAATTTGGGCAAGCTTCATCTCAGCACATCGAAAACACCATGTTATGCTGAGTATGGACACACCATCCTATTCATCGGTGCCAAAGAACAACTCGTCCAATCTCCACCTTCCATCCCCAGTATCCCTTGCAGGTTGAGATGTTTTTACCGCAGTTGCCATGGAAACGGATCATTCTCTGTTACTTTCCGCGTTCCTATGTAAAAGCCCTTGATGCAAGATTCAATAAAAGGTAGTAATGTGAGGCTCAACAACTGATTTCTCGCTTGAACTAATTACAGCACCATGTGCCTGGAGTTTCACATTCTAAAAACAAGCAGCTTACTTACAACTTTTAATTTAAAATAACCAAAAATAATTCATAAAAATGTAAAAACCATATACAAATAAAATTATCTTTACATAATAGCGCATGTTCATTTATCTGCAAGTTTTAAATATGACCTGATAAAAAATCAAATTAAGACTAAATTTAAAATCCCTATTAACCTCAATTAGAAGTAAATATAAGTGTTGTTTCACAATTTGTGTTAGTGGATAGTCGAATACGAGAAATTTACGCAGTACTGTTGATTTTCCATCGGTATTTCATACCAATGACAAGCAAATACTATGAGGTTTTGGCATGGGGCTGTGCATATGGAAGTGGTCCAGTACTGATGAATGGCTTCAGGTAAGTATTTACAGTTCAAAACTGATAACATTTTATCAAAGTAAATGTTAATTTTGTTCAAAGATTTAAATTTTCCGAAAATGGTGAAGAAACTTTTCAAAATTCGACCAACTGAAATGGATTGACGCACATATAGCGTCGGTATAATGGGCAGCAACCTATGCTAAACGCATATTTTTTAAAGTTCTATGTACATACATAGTAAAATATAATTTCTGGGTGTGCATTTCTCTGAGAATTGAATTCTGCCATTATTATTACTGTCGATGAACACAGAATGAGAGTAGATGAAATAAAGGAGGAGTATAAAATGTTGTCTCATAAACATGAACGAGGCTGTTTTGACTTATGTGTTTCATAAACATACATACAGTAGAGCGTCGATTATCCGAAGTAATTGGGGGACATGGGTGTTCGGAAAACTGGTTTGTTCGGATAATCGAACTGTACATGTTTATTTGCCAAAAAGAAGTACTGTACAGTAAATTTATTCATAAAAACAGGCATCTCTTTAAGTATGTATTACAAAGTAACGTACAAAGGCAACTTTAGTAGGAATATATAGTATGTGGTACAGTTTATTAAACAAAAATATGTACATATTACATACGCATTTTGCATGAACAATACACACAGTACACAAAATTAACGTTTAAAAAAATCCTTTATTTTGGTCTGTCTAAGCAAGCCTACACGCTTACGAGAGGCTAAGTCACGTACTTTTTTCATTACAGATATCTGAAAGTGAGCGAGTACACAGTTCGGTTAAGCGGTCGTTCGGTTGACCGACGTTCGGATAATCGACGCTCTACTGTACTTCTAAAAATGTTGATATGGGCCAAATATTAGAGGAAGGTGGTAGAATAGGCAGACAAAAGTAAATATATTTTTGGCTAGGTTTTTTCAGCTAATATGATCACGACAGATTTGGCAATTTTTATGTACCTAGGTGTAATATTCAAATTCAGATGACCAGGAAAGTTTTTTTTTTTTTTTTCCCTGTATATCACATAAGAACAATGATTTTACAACGTCGCATTTCCGAAGTGTGTGGGGTCCCAGAACCACCCGACTGTGGTCAAATGTAAACGGCTTCCGATGTTAATTCCGCAAATGTTTTCTCCATAGAAACTATTGCGATATCTTCAGAAGTTAGTGTATAATATATAGACAATTTCCTTCGTCTTCAATTGCAACGCTCTCATCTTTTCGTTTTCTCGCTCTTCGTCTTTAATTGTAACACGTGCTACACTGCGCAGTACACCAGGGAATGTAGCAAAAGTTCACGTACATGTGCTAACTGTAACTAGTATATCACGCTTCAAATTATCTCGGGCATGCTTGGTGTCTTTATTTCACATATATTTATACGAAAATTGACCAAATGGACAGGAAAAAGGAGACTTTTGACCTGTTGCCACACCAAAATACAAATTTGTAAATGGAGGTTAACATCTGATACATCTTGAACGTGGCGACAGTCTAGTTGAGGCAGTCTGGTGCCACGCGAAAGGTATTTCAGAATACCTCACATAATGTGACAAAATACCTTCCTTAGCAAGCAAGTCATCGCTCACAGAACATCAAGATCAAAGGCATTCCAGTGCGAGAGAAGTGTGAATAACAACCGCGCATTCTTTATTGCTACGTGCTTCATCGATCTCTTACACGAGGACTTTCGCTGTGCGCGAATTTTGCACAAACAAGGGAGGAAAAGAAAAGGGGTGTCACGGACACTTCGCTGAACGTCATTCATAATTACAAGGACTTATTTGCCTGACTGCTCCTGCAGTGTGGTTAGTTTATGCTAATGCATCCTACCCACTTGACAAAAAACTCTCTTACCCTCACGTAATCCACACAACGGGTAACATGTTACGGTTGCAACACAAATGGTAGGTCATTAAGCGATGGAGCAAAAAGGACGTTTACGACGCATAATAGATAATCCTCCGCTGAGGCAGCAGCGATATCTTGCTCCATTACGGTTTATTATGTCCGACATTTCGCCATATTCCCTGTTTTATAATTCAGAGGCGCTAATTACAGCTAATTTACAGATGTAAAAGAAAGATATTCTGAATTACATTACAAACCTTTGTTTATTATGCTGATTTAACTGTAATATATAGCCGCGATGACTATTACACGCACTTGAATTGGGAAAGTGAATCGAAGCAACACAGGAACTGAACAAATTTAACGCATGTTAAATCCAGAGATAAAAAAAAATCAGTAACTGCATATACGAGCTGCATAGAGTAACGAAGCTTATGAAGATTGATTGATTTAAAAGTTTTGGGTGCGTCGGCACCTACGGTCACTTTGCACCCTTCAATTTATACGGGGAATATCCCCTTGTCTGAAAATATTACCTTTGGGTTAAAAAGGGGTGTAAAAAGCCTCTTGAGAAAGGTTAAAATGCAAGTTGTAGAGAGACCTGCATTGCACAAACATTAACACATTAAATAAAGTAAGGAAAAGCTAAAACCTACCTCAGAAACAAGGCCTGCTCTTCTCAAAAAAATTGGCTAAAATACTGTCATCGTCACCTAACATAGCTGACAAATCATTGGGAAGGTTAAAACCCTGTATGAGCTAATTAAATCGGCGCACTCGAGAAGAGTAACGTTGCAGGTACGGCACAGAGGGAGGTCCAGCCATTGCAGCAAATGACAATGTGTGAGACGACTTTGTCCAATTCGAAGTCGCGTTAAGATGACTAGATCTCGGCAGAAAGGATGGGAGTGGTGGGAAGCTTATCAATAAATTATGTAATTTTAGTAACATATGAAATTCACAAGGGTGAACAGAGTTAAAAGGGGAAAAAAAAACTGCACAACAAATTCGAAAATACATATCGAATTGATCTGACTTTTAGATTACGTAAACATTTTTCTTCAGTTAGACGCCATCCATAATAAAGTTACAAATTATGCAAGTAGTGACCAAATCTTGAAGTGATGCTCTAATCACGAAGGGCTGATTTTGCGTTTTCTCTGCCTGAAAACGTAGTCCAATATATCTTGGCTAAATCGCTGGCACCATAGTTAACATGTCCAGATAATGAAAATATTCAAAAGCGATTAAATCAACATAATTAGACAGGACACCTTTTAAAATGTATATAATCACCGGTTTCAGTGATTGACTTTCGACAAATTCTGAACCTACGTGCCAAAAAAATAGTTCAGCGAGATCTCTCCCTGTAATGTAAATAGTTTATATCGAAATCTCCAAAAGATGTATGATTAGAAGGAACAGAACAGCAAGCATTATCAAATTCAGTAAAGGTAATGTTGCTGGAAATAAAAATTTTACTTACAAAGAATACGAGGTGTAGCTAACTAACTAACTAACTCTCTAGCCTTCTTAAACCCGAAGGTTCAGGACAGCAGCAACACAAGCATTCCATCTGTCCCTTTCTTGAGCAAGATCTATATACTCTTTTCCATCCCAACATATTTCCTTTAGGTCCATCTCAACGTTATCCCTCCATCTTCGTCTTGGCCTTCCTACAGGTCTCTTACCATCAGGTTTCCCAACAAGAATCCTGTAAACTTCTCTTTCCTCTCCCATTCGTGCCACATGGTCTGCCCAACTAAGTCTTCTTGATTTAATTATTCTAATAATATCTGGACATGAATACAAATTATGTAGTTCTAAATTATGTAACCTTCTCCACTCACCTCTCTCTTCATCCCTTTTAGGTGCAAATATTTTCCTAAGGATCATATTTTCAAATACTCTCAATTTATAATCTTCTTTCAATGTAAGGGACCAAGTTTCGCATCCATATAATAGTACAGGCAAAATTACAGTTTTGTATATTTTAACTTCTAGTTTCTTAGATATTCAACGAGAACACAAACGTTTATGAAGATAAAAGTAACATGCATTTCCTGAATTGAGCCTACTTTTTATTTCCTCTTTAATATCATTTTAATTTGTTAGTATTACTCCTAAGTACTTGAATTTTGAAACTGGTTCAAACGAGTTGTTATCAATAATTCGATTTTAATTATTACCTAACACTTAGTTTCGGCCTGTAAGCATATATTTAGTTTTATCTTTGCTAAATTCCAAACCTCTCTCTTTAGCTCCTTTGATTTTTTTTTAGCATTATTCTTAATTGTATTTATATCATCCCCTAATAAGTCTACATTATCTGCATATGATAACAACTGAGTCACACCATTTAATTTTAGTCCTTCGTTAGTTTCTTTTACCTTCGTAAAAGCATATTCTAAGGCACAATTAAGGAGCAATGGAGATAATACATCTCCTTGTTTTAACCCATCATGAATTGTAAATTTGTCAGACACATTAATATCCACACGAATTTTACTTTCTGTTTCACTGGTGCATACTTTTATCATACTAACAAGCTTCTTAGGTATTCCAAACTCGACTAATATATTATATAATTTCTCTCTTTTGACCGAATCATATGCTTTTTTGAAATCAATGAATAGCTGATGGACACTTTGATTATATTCCCACTTTTTCTGAAGTGTCTGTTTGATGAGAACAATTTGATCTGTTACGTTTAAATCCACATTGATAATCACCTATAATTTCATTAGCATATGAGGTTAATCTTGTTAAAAGAATGTTAGATAATATTTTATATGTTGTTGAGAGTAGAGAAATTCCACGGTAATTATTGCAGTTTATTTTATCACCTTTTTTAAACACAGGAAGAATTATGGATTCTTTCCACTGTTGAGGGATTTCTTCTTTATTCCATATTAAACAAATTAATTTATGAATTTGACATATTAACGAATTTCCACCATATTTAATTAACTCAGCTGGTATTAAGTCAATGCCAGGTGCTTTGTTATTCTTTAGCTTTAATAGCATCTTTAACTTGAGTCAAGTTAGGTTCTGGAACTAAAGGTTATGTTGTGTGTACTTCATTTACTTCTGATTTATCTCCTACATAAACATTTAAGAGGTAATTCAAGTAATTCTTCCATCTATTTAGAATATCGATTGGGTCAGCTAGAAAATCACCGTCTTTATCTTTTACTTTAATTTAGGTTGCCACCCCTTTCTAAATTCATTTACACCTTTATATAAATCTCTGATATTTTTGTTTAGCTGTTTGTTTCAATTTATACGAGGTGTAGCATGAAAGGAATTTCAAATTAAGGTGTATACTTATGTGAATATGATGTTCGATAAATACAAGAACGGAATGCTCCAGCTATATTTACCAGCGGAATAATTAAATAAATTTCTAGTGAGAGAAAGGGGCAAAAATTGAATACGAAATGGATTTTTCATGGAAAAATGCGTCCCTTATGGATGGAGTGTTCCTAACTTCGTAACTAAATAAAAATTCATCGAGGCACCACAAAAAAAAAGTAGTTACTTAACTGGCATGCCTAGGCGAGATAACATACGTTAAGAGCACAAGTTCGGGGAGCATAGTTATATGATCAAATACCATGGGAAGAATCATTTAATATTTTAAAAACGTATTGTCGGGGAGTGAGAAAATATGATAAAAACGATAAAAATAAAACCACATGAGTTGAAAAATTGAGAACTGTATCAATGATTAATTCAAATTTTATGGGAGCATCACCATGTATAGGAAAACATCCTCTCAATTAAAATCCTTACTTGTGATTCAATAAAGGGGTGCAAAGGATCTTAAGTGGGATTTAAAGTGCAAGGCTGTGGAGGGAATTGCACAAGAGGAACATCACACATTTAAAAAGGTTCGCTCTGGAATTGTAATGTACGTAATGATCTGGTGACCTGTAACATTATGTATAGTATCTTACAGAAGAAAATATCAATTTTGTAGGTGCACTGAAGAATTGTATGAAATTAAAATACAAAAGAAGGATCATGGGGAGGTGATGTGATATTTTAAAATTTATGCCGACTGCCTAATACGTTTACTGGCCACTTCGGTTTATCGATTTAGATAAATATAAGTCGCACAGAATTATTACATGATCAATATTTGTTAAGAGGTTATCCAGGATTTCTGCTTGCATGCGCTGTGGTTGAAGGTGTTTGGAATTTGAATAAATAAAATATTTAGAAATAATCTACGACAGGTGGGTTTCATGCGACGTCACGATGCGCACAGTCTGATTCGATCTTCACACTCCGAATTGTTGGTCAAGTTCCGATTAGCCAATCTGATCATAAAGTGGATTTAAAACAAACTTTGACGAACTTGATACAAACCTTTTGGTTGCATGGATAATCTGAATATTTTTCCGCCTTTCATCTTAGTCATTTACAAGATAAAATAAATTCAACACAGCCATCATTATACGGTGTAGTCCTGCTTTCACATCGATTTCTTTCGGTTATTTTAAATCGCTCTTCGAACTTTTAAGTTAATCGCCACAATTAGGATAAATAATGAAATCATCATGGTACAAACACAATGCTGACCAGGGTTCAAACCTCAGGCAAAAAATAATGAACACATAAAAAAAATTGTGAAGACAAATTAGAAAGGTGTGCGAAACAGCAAAATGAAAGGATTCAATAATCAATATATTGGCGTTTTGGTAAAAGAGTTATCATCGCAATATGTAAACGGTAATTTAATATAAAGAACAGAAATGTGACAAAAGTGTGCATCAAATATAAGCTTGTCGCTAGGAATGCATATTATAAGGATATCCAAATGAAGGCCATCCAGTGGATTTCAGTTCCGTGTACAATCACAGCGCAAAATGCAGATTAAATATAATCCAAACTTTAGAATCCGGAAAACTAGCAAGTTAAATGTACTTAAGTAATGCATCTGAACGTCTCCCAAACTTCCAGTACAGCCCGTTAATTACGGTGCGAAATTCTATGTAATGTGTTTATACTTTTATGGAGGGAATGGAAAGGTCGAAGAGTCGGAAATAAAACTAGCGATGCGGAAACGCGCTTTCGTTTCATGCCGTGAGAACCCCGAGCTTATCCAGTAGGTGGTTAAGCACGGCACAGCATGCGGTCGTCCTCTCCGCTCGCTAGGGTTATCATTTACGCCACAATTACCTCGCCACCTGCGGACAAAACAGCGCTGCCACGAAAAACCGCAAAACTGGCGCAGCACCAGCTACAAATGCGAAGTCAAGTCAAACGATAGAAATGTCGAATATCCCTCCCATCGATCTTTTACACCTAACTTACACGCGGTTGTCGGTATCATCAGAATTTGCCCGACAAAATATTGCTCATTTCCCGCAATTCACGAACAATATTTGCACTTCTAAATGAAATATTGCTTTATTCGGGTCTGAACCCACTGAAATAGTCGCGAGTGCCCTTCATGACTGTATTTCAAAGAAGTTAATGGGTAATTCCGTGTCAAATCGGCCCTTGACAAGTAGGATTTTGACTATTTTTGGCGAAGTTGATATATATATATACAGGGTTTCTAAAAATTAGTTATTCAAAAGTAACCGTTAATTGTGAAGAAAGTGTATGTGAAACAGAAATGGTTTATACATCAATGAATACAGCATATCTTCAAGTTTATTGTCGCACGTTGTTAGTTTCAGACGCCACCACTGGAAGCGTGAGCGTTTGCTTATCTTACACATGTACCGACTTGGATTGGTCGTGGTGCAACGATTCCGTGGCCACCTTGTCGATGTTGCTGGGAAGAGGGGAAACAAACACACGTTCTTTAATGTAACCCCAGATAGAGAAATCCATGGGTCCAATCAGGCAAACGAGGTGGCCACTAGGAAAGTGAAGCACGTCTAATTTTGGAGATAAAGAGTCGATAGTAGTACATACCATGTGTATTTTGACTTCTGTTCGATGTTACAGAGTTGAATTCCAAAATACACTGAATCGATTTTACTCATTTCAGAACATTTTGAGCTTCCATATGTCTACTACATCCTATTGCAATTTGGTGATTGTGTTTTCCGTATCAGGGAGATAATGTATTTTGAAATTTGCATGTAGCGTGCCCGACGGTTAGCAAATGTAAGTGGACAAAGCCATTCATTCCGAAACACGGTTTTCTCTTGGAATTTACAAGTAACTTCCAAGTGAATATCACACAACACCAGTTTAACTACTTACTCTACGATTTCTTTCGAAATTTCTGTGCGAGTTTTGTTTATGTAAATGTACAAGAATATTCTCCAGTGCCTTACCAAACCTTCAAACACCCCTCAGACTCTTACACCCCCTCCCCGTGATTTATCCACGTACCCCTACTCACCTTTCAATTTATTTCACGACACCCTCCTAATTTGTAGTCGCAATATAATTATTTAGCATAGTCACCCCAAAGTTACCTTCCACCTTTCTGGAAAATTATCATATTCGGAGAATGGAAATTCTGAATAAAGAAACAGCCCCTCCTACTCTGTTTGTTCATAAATCCTTACGTGGGATCCTAAATAGTAATGGCCTCTTTATTTCTCAATTAGACAAATTGCATTGTCGAAATTCGTGGGAGATGAGAAGCGCATTTACTTGTTTGTAAAATACAAGCCTACGATGACTGCCAATTATCTCCGTGTTTAGTTGCTAAAATGATCAATTGCAAACACTGTATTGTCAACGTCAGAGCGTCGCTCCTATTTCATAGGGAGCAATGAGGTATGGTACTCCATATGAACCTAATGAGGTTAATTAATAAAATATCGAATTTCTGATAATTGTCGGCTGCCTCTTTTGCCTTTCAGTGCATCAAAGCATTATGCCTTGACAACGCGAAAAAGAGAACGGGGGAACCGTGAAAAAGGGTATAATTTGCAACGAAAACAAAGATCCACTTCGAGTATATTGAGAATGTCTTAGGGACTGTCGCGCTGCTGAAGCTTTAAAGATCTGGCTGTATATCCTGACTTTCCACGTTCTTCTTAACTACCTAACAACTTTAATTCCGAGCTTGAAAGTCTCCCTGCCTTCGCTGGCTGCTTCTTATTCTGCCTGGAGCTAGCAAATTGGGCATCGCCAAGTTTGTAAGTCAATTCCCTTTGTGACTGGAGAGGGTTTCTTTCCAAGTGTGCACAGGAGCGGGAAGTAGTTCCCAGCGTACACTTCCTTAACGTGTGTTTGCCGTCTCTCTGCTTACATCCTTTGAGGATATTTTTATCCTTGACCTTTCACATTGTTTTTTTAACTATTTTTTTTAGTTACAACATATCCTGTTTAGAACTTCTTTAATATTTACATTGCGTTTTATTTATTATTTATCACAGCCTTTACTACAGATCAGAGCGCCATTTATTATATCCTCTCATCACTGAGTTACAATTGCTAACATTTCTTTCAACGATAAAAATATGTTCCTGTTATATGTATACAGGGTGTCCCGGGAGTAAGTGGCAATACTTTGGGAAATGGTAGTATGGGTGATTCTAAGCAAAAAAAGGTTCATATGAACATGGGTCCGATTTTGAACGAGAACTGAGATATAAACAGAAATAAAAATGCCGCCACCAACATCAATGCAATCACGTAACGCCCCACACTTTCTTGACCCGGTCGTGAGTGGGGGTGATGTGGTCAGCAACACGTCCCTGACCGCCTTTACCCCTCCCCCAATGTTATTCGATGCTGGGTAGGCGCCGGAGCAGCTTCCACCGTTAGAAAAATACTGGGTTGACCCGGCCGGGAGTCGATCCCGGAACCCTTAGCATGGTAGGCAGACGCCTTACTTAGTAAACCATCACGTTCTATTACAATTTCGCAAAAAGAGCGATTTTTTCATTTTCTAGGCCATTTAGGACAATTTCATCTCGGTTCTCGTTCAAAATTGGGTCCATGTTCATATGAACATTTTTGCTTAGAATCACCCATACTACCATTTCCCAAAGTATTGCCACTTCCTCCCGGGACACCCTGTATATGCACACAACCAACTTGTGTGGTGAACAGACTGAAGAATCTTATCTTATCGCCCCTGGGGTGCCACCGAGTCAGGCAAGGTAAGTTAGTGAGTGTATGCCCTGTAGATGACAATGCAGAAACTTTTCTAAAGAACCATTTTCTAACCGTGTAACCATCAATAAGAAAACAAAGTTAAAGTTTTAAGTCAACTTCGTGCACAGTAAGGCTAATAGGCACTGGGTCAACAGTTTAAAATAGGATTCGAACAACAATGTGCCTCCACCGGGTATCGAACCCGGGAACCCTTGGTTGCAAGGCTAGGAACTTATCACTACGGCACCGGGAGGACAGTGGAAAATTGACCAGCTGAATTTTTACTAGAACGTGAATCTTGCCATGGCATCAGTAAAGAAAAGCACCTATCAAAGTGATGTGAAATAACGATAAAGCTTTTACCTTCTTTAATTAGCGCACGGAAACCGAAAATGCAAACGTCAATTTCTTGACTGTTGATACAATTCTTCCTAAAAATACAGAGACAGTTCCGAAGGCTTTGTCAAATTTAAGGAGTGGCATGACAAACGTTCTGCAGAAAACGAGCAGAGGAAATGGTGATCACGAAGAGTCATCAATATCTCGTTATCCTCTAGACTCGTTATCCTCTACCTGGAGCACTGCTTTGCATGTGGAGATTTGGTTCGAAATGTTACAGTTGTTGCACGAGTTTCTATATTCCGGCCTCGACTCCTTCAACGAAAGGTTCCATCCATCCAAAATATCATTAAACGATCGTTAAATAATTGGAACTGCTGATAATCGTACGGCAGTATATCCGAGCACTAAATTGCATCGGCCCGCCAGGATATTGGTAACTGCATTAACTGAGCGAAAGCGAGGAACAGCTTGTGATATGATCTCATTTGTACAACATTCTAGCATCGCACGTTCCGTTTCTCGATAACACATGGCAAAAATATTGCAATATTAGAGCTGGCCCACCTTCATAGGGGATTACAGAACTTGCAAAAAAATGGTCGCCATTTGTCTGCAGAGGCGCCAGGAATTTTGTACTTCTATTTTTCTTTTCCGCCTCTATAGGATTATCGCGACGGTAAAGATGAAAGACGATTAAATACAACTGACTAAAAGAGATACGCCCACGCCAGGAGTCGAACTTAGGACAACTTGAACCCAGCTTAGCAATCAGGATAGCGCATGGAATTTCGTAAGGGTGCTATGGGCGCCTTTTATTACAGCAGTCGGTCTTATATTTTGAGGCATTTGTAGTTCTTTTCTTTTTCATATAATAAGGAAAACTGGGTCAGAGGGAGATGTACGATATGCTACCGATGCACTAGCCCCGTCACCTTTAAAATATTTTGAATTGTACTCTATTTACACCCAGAAATCTGGATGGCAAAATACCCAGATTTAGAATTATCCAATATCAGTTTTGAGAGCAATGGATAACACGGATGACAGGTTGAAAAGTAAGTATTCCATATGTGGATTAAATTTTAGCCTTCCGCCACATTCTGAACTTTTAACTATCCAATTTACGGAGTAATCGTTATTTCAAGAACTGCAATAACAGATATACATCGGAGCTACGATAAAGAGTATTCGTTTTTGCAATTAGTTCATGTAAATATATCTTAAATAAACAATATACTAGCCTGATGCATATCTTACTACACCTACGTTCCTTGGAACTATTTACTCTTTTCACACAGTTCAGACTGTCAATGTTAAGGTTCCTCTTTTACATTCACACTTGTGTGCTCCCCGCTAACTATACAAAGCTCAAATCACTATTACGCGAAATCTAAAGTTTTAGGTTGGTTATGCTAACAATGTTTGTGTGCATAACAGGTATTTCCTCACCGAGGAATTGATCGCTAGATCAACGCTAATTTGTATTATACAATTCAATCATTTACGATTTGTATTTTACTTGAATATTTATTGCCCCTCTTCCACCTTCTCACTACGATGACCACAAACTGTGTTTGCATGAAATAACGACAAGAGGTAGCACCTATGTCTTGGCTGGGAATCGAACCCATCCAAACGGCCTTCGATCCCTGGTGTTGGAATTTCAAGTATATCCTTCTAAAAAATGTATTTTATTAACAAAGTAGTGAGGACATTCATATGAAACACTGTGCTTCGAGCTGTACATTATGCAATTGCTATTCCAGGCAGAAACGGACAGGTGATTTAAAAAAAATCCTTATTGATGGAACACTTTGTTCAACTCTTTTCTTTGCTGAACAGTGCAGATGCTTATGCTGGTGTAGAATCCTCTCAGGAACTCTGAAATATTGCAGCTATCAATTGGGTCTTGATCGCAGTTCGCCGGGAAAACGCCATTACTTATTTATAGCAAGAGATGGTGAGACTCTCGTTTTGTTCCAACACAGGTAATGCGTTTTAGATAATCCAGAAATGTAGGACCACCCGACGCTCGAAAGCTTAGCGTGAGTAGAGTAGATCAATATTAATCATGATTCTTTTAACTGTGCTTTTAAAACTGGAATTAGATAAGGATGTTAATCTAGTTTTATTTGAGAATGTTTTGCTGCTTATTGACCAAGAAGCAGTTGAATTTTCAACCTGAGTTCGCGAGTATACGGAGGTTTTTCTCATCTTGGTAAACATGTACTATAATAATTATGTTGCAAAATAAACAATAATGTACGCATCATCTGTGGTAACTTCATTCATTTTAACGACCACTATCGAGGATACCTTGATCAGGTTTCATCCTCACGAAGATATAATGGTAATGGAGGTTTAAACGCCCTGCAACACCCAACGCAATGACTAGTTCACGGCACTGTTCGAGGGGTTGAGTTTTAGTGTGGTTCTCTGTGGGTGTGCTCACTCATTTCAACTTCCCCTCCTTGCATTTTCTGTTATTCCGAAAAGGAAGCCTCAGGAAGGCACTCGTAGTCAAAGTGAATAACGAGTACGTTATTTATTTCTTGTATATTCTTCCTCAGAGGAAGCACTGCACGATACTTTTTTTTAATTTTTTCACAACAATGACCGAGAACGTGAAGCCAAACGTTATGGCAATGGATAACAAACCACATTGCATTTTAGTTAAGTATAGTAAGTGATATGCTTCATTTTCGCTGCAAGTGGAACTCCCAAGATTTGAATAAGTTTTTTCGCATCAATTTCAGCGTTCATATGAAGTTCAATTGCAAATGTATTTGTTTATTGCTCATAGTCCCGTTAGTCCCGTCTAGTTCGCTGCAGTTTTATTACCTTTTGTGACCTGACGTGTCTAGTTGGTTACAAAGTGCAACACCTACTCGCCTACTTCATTGATCTGGTGACACTTAGTGTATTTGGTGTATACACTGTTGACACTACCTTCTGGAGCGGTGTAATTTGCGGTGTAAGGTCACATGGTACGTACGTGCTAACCACTCAAATCAACGATGAAAGCAACAGACGGGCATTTGTTGAATCTTCTGAACTTGAAAACTGTTCTTTTTGCGTAGAGCAAATACTTGGTTGAACACTGAACACAGTCCCTTGCACCAGCCTGACACTGGGATACGCCTGCACTACAGCTAGTTATTACATATCATCCATACTATTAAATATAAATTATCCAAATAACTCATAAGGACATGAGCTATCCTTCTTCTAAAATATTTTCTTTATCTTTTCATTTGACAGGTCATCACACAGAAGTTCAAAAAATATAATTTGCAGAATACTGTTTCTACTTCTGCAATAAAATGGTAAAGAAAATATCAATTACTTTTTTATCGTCTCATTCAATGAAGATTTCGCTTTCGATTGCCGTTGGTTCCAAGTGTCTATGTATAGTAATGACAATTACACCACCATATACAACAGGGAAAATATAATTTGCAGATCGTTCTTTTGGTTTGTCGCAGACATGGGTTTTGGTGAGGGGAGGGGGGGGGGTTCGTATGGTATGTCATTCAGGTAAATCCAAAAGTCAGCTTTACTCTATTTTTTGCAAGATAAAAACATATTTTAGTGTCAAAAATCGTAGCCAGAAACAATTGAAATATAAAAAAAATTGCATGGTAGAAATTAAGTGAAAAATATACTCGTCGAGAATATACATCTCTCGCAACCGCTCCTCCGTCCAGAAAGAGAAGATAACCTGAAATTTTTCTAGGTGTGAAAAAGAACGCAATCGAGCAATGAGTGACAAATGAACGCCAATTTCTTGCACGAATGCCAGTCGCTTTGTGAAGAACTCTGAAATACACTTGGGAAATTTCTCTTTTGCCTTTTGTTCCGGGCGAAGGGCTGCAGATGGTTGATCTCATTTGTCTTGGGCGGTTCCTTCTGCATCCCAAGGGGAACGAGGGATTTCGTTTTGGCTGGAAGTAATCCACTGCACTGGGCGATTTTTTTGATTTCATCAGAATGGTCAAAGAAAAAGACTCGCTGACTCTGCCATATTCTTTTTATGTACAGAAGAATAGTGTCTTTCCCTCGAGATAGGCATCAGTTCCACATTTCTGTGGGTTGAAGACATGATATCCACTACTTGAGTACCATGCACGAGCAGTATTTAAATATTTATTGGTACTCGCACCTTGTTCTCAGACTCGAACTCCGTAAGTAAGTGGTCATATGCAATACACGTTTTTTGGATAAGTAGATTCCCAGGATCAAAGAGTTTTCTCAAGAATAACTTGCCATAAACCCCTATGCTGTGCTGATGGCAAATAAGAAATATAAATTAAAACGGGAAAAGTTCATTACAGCAAATGAAACAAATGTTGTTTCCCACCGGTTTGTACAGTATTTGTTGTAGTGTTTGTCATTTAACGTCACTTTTCATCAATGATGATTAGATGACGTTGATGTAGATGGAAGAACCCGTGCAATGGAGCCAGGATTTGAAGCCTGAACGTTCTGGAATCGAGAGCGTGGTTCGAACACTCAATGCGGAGGCACCGATCACAGTGGCTTTGTTAAAGAAATCTAATAGCATATCAGCAATTTGCAGTAAGAAACAAAATTGAATTCTACCCAAAGGTAACACACACCACAGCTTGTAGACAACACATATAATAATAGCACGTTTGTAGTAATTAGTATCATGCAGTTCAAACTATAAAAGTTACATTTTCTATTAATATGTGTCTATATTAGCATAGAAATGATCTCCCGTTGTACCCTGCATTCCGTTGTGCTGTCAAGGAATTGGTCTTACAATTCTGATTTTCATCTCTGATACTTGTAAGTATTACAACCAAAAAAGTTACAATTCTTCTCGCACATATGTGAGTTGGTGTTTTAAGTACACTTTATGTACAGTAAGCCTAATCGGGACTGGACCTACAGTTTCAAGTGTAATCCCAAACGTTGCTCCGCAAGGGATACTACTCTAGTCTACAAGGTGCCATTAATTTGTCGGCTGTACTGCTTGGAAGGTCGTGTTAATGCAATTATTTATTGAATTATATAATTGCGTAATAACATATATTCCAGTTTTCATGACATACTTACCTCAATATTTTCACCACAAAGCCACTGTAGTAATCAGGTACGGTGCTTCGGATTCCTTTCAAACTGTAAACAATTCAGAGGTTCTCATAATGAATTCTGGATATGGAATATTTTCGAACTAACTTTCCTTCTTGTGGGGATTATGTAAGAAAGGGCAAAACCGTTTTGTAGTGCGTGGTGTGAGGGGAAGGAACGACTTCCGTTTAAACCGAAAATTCAATTCTCGTCCTCTTCGTAGAGCCCTCCTCGATTTGTACTAAGGGAGATCACAAAAGCTACTTTCCTAGATTGCTCTCCCAGATCCAGTAGTCCCTTTAAAAAAATCGATAATATAGGACGGGAAAGTAATTTAAGCATTCTTCTCACAAATGGAAATGCTCCGCATGAAAGGCGGGTGGGGGAATTCGTTTTCTAGCCTGCTGGAATTAAATACAATTCCTCCAGCAATGTCTAGTTGGAATGCTGGTCTCAAGTAGGTAATCAATCATACTGGGAACACCGGAAGTAACGACGTGGAGCAGCGTTTCTCGACTTAAACGCCCAATTTAACCACCGCGGTACGCGAAACGCACAATGGTCAACAATTATGTTCTTCTGCAGCTAGTTTCCAAGCAGTTTAAGAGTTTTACACTCCCTCTCCCCTTCGGAAAAGTACCAACCAACGAGTACAATGGGCTCTAAGCAATCATCTCAAGCAATCAAATGTTAAACGGAGGTTCATAGGATCTAATTAACGGCAGATTACAACACACTAAATGGGTATTATACACGGTTTTGTTTCCAGTGTTGAGGCGTCGATCTCCATGCGAACCGTCCTGATTCGATCCTGGAGTATATACATGCTATTACCTCGTTCAAGCAGCCATGGAAGCGAAGAAACATCAATAAATATAATGTCATATATTCATTATCTCACCTACCACTAAAACGTTCCTGATTCTGAACAACCACTTGCCACTTAAACTACTAAACTTACATGATTTCTCTCAAATACTGAAGTCTAGCAGTATTACTCCATTGTTATTTGAAATCTTCACAATTGCGGGGACGTTTACTTCGAATTTGTTCGTTCAAGCCAAAGGAAACTTGGAAATAGTTTATTATTTTCTTTAACAATACTTGTATGGAAATACAGTTTAAAAAGGAATCGGATCGGTTGTGCCTCAACCGGGTTCGAATCAGGGAACAATTTATTCCACGGCGACAGTTTGTCACTACGCCATCGCGGAGAAACTTGCTGAACAAATAGTTGAATACAAGCACACATACACAAAAGCCATGCCTAATTCGCTGCACTTCTTTACTCTATTTGCACTCGCGCATCTAGTTGGTTACAAAATGCAACACCGAATAGTCTACTTCGTTCATTTGGTGACACGTAGCGTACTTTGTGTCTGCACGGTTTGCACTACGCTCTGAAGCGGTGTACAGCGTGGTGCATGATCACGTGATGAGTGCTAACCCATAGGCATAGCAGATAGGCATCTGTTTAATCTTCTGAAATCATCACCGATGTTCTTGCGTACAGCGTACTTGGTTGAACACAATATCCTTGCACCAGCCTGACACCGAGTAACACGAGTAATTTTGAAATGTCCACGCAAATTTCTAATAAGGAAGAGAGAATAGGAAAGAAAACCCATCCGTGACTTCGTCCCCGTTTATTAGAATGATTGCATTTTTAATTGCCAGGCAGAAAACCAAGAAGAAAAAAGGAAAAGATATTGAACTCGTTTCGAGTGGCTGTTTGTGGATCCCTGAAGTGGCCACTAACCCAAAAGGAAAGAGGTCGCAGAAAGAGACGACCGCCATAAAAGCATTCCCGACGAGACGTGGATTCCTGCCTCCCCACGCAGACGCACAGAAAGAGAAAAGGGGGGACTTCTGAATGGAGAAATGGAAATGCTGATAAACCTTGACGTGAACATGGAAAGAGAAATGAATTAGTATGCATAGAGGTCATGAGTACTTTCGGGCGTTTCTGACCAACCCTGACTCCGCAGGAATTAAAAAAGGGAGGCGAAGAGAAGCTTAGACGCTGTCGCTTTGGAATGGAGGGAAAGCACATTTCTTGGCAATGCAAAAAGAAAAATAAGAAACTTAGGAAGTTCAACAATTTATTAATATTCATTCAAACAGAAAATGGGTTAGAAGTGTCATGTTTCAGATATTATATAAGGTTCATTCCTTTCTAATGATGTAATGCGACGAGATAAATGTTTGTGCATAAGAAATTGTACCTCATAAACCGTATCTTTTCAAAATACTGTTTCCGATTGAAAGAGCAAACAGCGGTTTTCATTCTATGAATTTATCTTCATTGGAACAATAAACTTCTTTGGACTCGCTGTACATTGGTCATGTGTATCCGACACAAAATTCATATAATCCTAAAATTAAACATGTGTAAATATCTAAGTGGACATTTTAACTTAAGATTGTAAAGGGGATTTGGAGATGACAAACACCCGACGTAAAATCGAATGCACACACTAAATCATATCCTCAGATACAGAACGCTAAAATCTAAACACAGTTATTCAAACAGTCACTGATGAAAAGCGAGTCTGGAAGATAAAAGACGAAAGAGAAAAATGCAAAGCAACTTCCAGACGGTAAATGAACAAATGAACTTTTGTTTTCGCAGCAAGTGAAACGCTATTCACAGGTTAGAGTATACAATCGTATCGTGAAGTGCACATTCTCACACATTATTCTTTGTAAATACTTCCACATTTTTCGGTCACAGCAAATTAGCATTTTATTTTAAGAACATTTGTTTAAGATTATCCTGGGTGCGTGAACACAAAATGTAAGGGTTATTTATTTACAACCTCTGACAATAAAGTTCCGTGAATGATCCTCAATATCGAAAGTAGACGAATTCTTAATGAAACCTACCTTACTGTCCTTCGAAGTAGTCCCCTCCCATGGCTATGCACCGTTGAGAACTGCTGTACATGTCCTGGAAACTTTTAGAAAAGTCTTCTTTCGGGATGGTGTTCAAGACCCTCGTCACGTTCCGTTGGATGTCCGGAATATCCTCCAATCTCTGACCTTTCATAGCGATTTTGAGGCGTGGGAAGAGAAAGAAATCTGGAGGATTCAGATCCAAATTTCTTGCAATGCATTGCTACAGAGGATGAGAGCTGGTGTGTAAGGTACGACCCTGAAACGAAAAAGCATGGAATGGCGTTCTCCTGCATCACCCCGTCGGAAGAAGGCCAAGGCGGAAAAATTGTTGTTCCCTCAGGCAGGAATTCCTTGTGGATCATGCCATCACTGTCAAAGAAAGTGATAAGCATCGTCTTGATGCGTGATTTTTACGCCTTGACCTTCTTCCGACGGGGTGATGCAGCAGAACGCCATTCCATGGGAGGGGACTACTTCGAAGGACAGTAAGATAGGTTTCATTTAGAATTAGTCTACTTTCGATATTCAGGATCATTCACCGAACTTTATTGTCACACGTTGTATATATATATATATATATATATATATATATATATATAAACGCTTTGGATAACTTGGCGAAGGGTGTGAAAATTTATTAATAATTGTGTCAACGTTATCACGGGAACATCGATATCTGCCTAAAGTGGTATGAAACAGCGATATCGACATGCTTCATTTGTAAAGCCCAGAAACAACTTGTGGCAATTTAACAAAATGGTACAAGCCAGGTGGATCAAACAAGTGTACTAGGGTTACCAGCCAGGTTAAGTCAGCGTTTACTTCCAACTTTTAGAGGGCATACATTGCTCTTATCAGCAACAATGCTCTTGAGTCGAGTTGCTTTAAGTACACTTTATGCACAGTAAGGTTAATTGAGACTAGACCTACAGTTTAAAGTGGGATCTGAACCAGCATGTGCCTCCACAGGGTATCGAACCCAGGACTCCTATATTACAAGCCGAGCAATGCTCTTATCACAGGGAATGATTCCGTGATAACGAGAGGAATGCGCTCGATACGTTTAAAGTAAACGCCGACTTGACCTGGCTGGTAAACCCAGAATATTTGTTTGAATCACGTAGCCAGGAAACCACGTATCACTGCTCCTAACAACATAAATCTGGAAGACGGGAGCTGATTACCCAGAACAATTCAACGATAAGGCCACTGCAAACTCTGTATGAAAACAAACTGTACCCCAGTTGGCTGTTGCGAAGGCACAACCAACACGATCAATCGATACGTGCTGTAGAACATTTGTAGAACATTTTACTATTTAAAATGTGAACGTATTTGACAAGTAATTTGATACTATTCGATACCTCGGAATAAATTAAGGGTGCTCTCAATACTTCAGAAACTTAATTAAAATACAGTTTTTCAGTGGAAGACCCAGTCGGATACAAAGTGCAGCCATGCACACAGAGATTGTATATTTAAAAGTCGTATGGTCAAGATCCAACCTGACAGCACGCGAGTTTCATTTCCACTCTCAAAAGTCGCACCCATGACTGACAAACACGAACGTGTCAATGTCAACGAAGCTTTCATTTTGGTAAAACGACTACGATTCGGAAACGAGCACAGTGCAACGAATGGAACTAAAACAAGCCGTTCGTGTGCATTCGACAACCGAACGATCGAAACGTGAGATGTGCATCTTCCTTCACTCGTGACTGATTTAGGAGGCCTGCACACAAGATCTTACCTGCCTCTGTCTACAATCGAACAAACTGAGACTCGACGGTCTTTGAACTTTGATTTAGAAAGGCGATCTCGAGATACAAGATACATAGATACGTGGATATTAATAGTTACCTGTTCACAATAGGAAACACAATTATCGCTTACACTGTTCAATAATTTCGTAACCTAAATCTCAAAGACATTCATATCCCGGGAATAATGGATAACAGTATTGTGCATTTTGTCTTGTTTCTTGTTTGTTTCTCTGGTCTCGAACGTGCACGTTGAAGGTATCTCGCAAAAAAGCTTGCATCCTTCATTTGTATTCAGCAAGTCACTTCGCTCTTTACCCTTGTCCAAGTTAAAGGAGCCCTTCCCTTAATAAATAGGAAAAATGGAAGATAGGAATACAATGAAAGTCATGACTTGTTCGGCAGGGCAATAGTTCGTTGTGAAGCAATCAATAGGGAGCGGGCCTACGTATCCTCGTCGACAATCGATCCCGGGACCCCTTGGTTATAAGGCAACGGGTTATAATGGGGTAGAGGGGGGGGGGAATGGATGCGTCTGGACAAATCTCAAGATCCGCGGAACAACCCTCTTAACTCAGAACCGTACCAACCGCTAAAACCCGGGTGAGACCAACGTATGACTCACTGGTTCTCAGCGCTTTGGCAAGGCGAGTCGATATGAATAAAGGAGATGCTGTGCCAATTACGAACAAGTAAAAGTTGCGGTTGCTTTGCCTCTTCATTATTATGGCGCCGCTAGAGACTTTTACTTAGCTATCACTCAGAAAGGGACAAAAATGTTCATTTATATATTGTAATAATTCAAATCAAAATGCACATTCGTTAGGTAAGTCCGGCAAAAGTTCATTAATCCACGGGGTAAGGGACAATTTATAACGTCTTGAGAGGCTATTTCAGTGAGTCTGCAATGTTTGAAAACAGTAACCTGTTATAAAGATGAGTCGTAAGATGCGTTTACAATACAGCACGAAAATTCAATAAATAATGACGATTTCTCGAGTTACAGAGAACATCCTTTATCTACATAGGGAATATCATTCTGGAGTTTACTTAATAGCCGAGAAACAACCAAGAATTCTGAATTATTACATGATACTCATTCATTCAATTTATTGTTGCAGATTTATCTGATTCTAGAAATGCATGACGTAAAAAATGAAATTCAACCACAACCTGGTGAACGTGCTATATTTACCGACGACTTCTCGACTTCGTAAGCATTTACGTTTTTCGTACTGATATTTCTGGATGATTTTTTTTTTTATCTTACCATTCTGTCCTTCGTTCGAGATTCACTACATTCTAGCTTTGATGCTAAAAAAAAAATCATTCAATACTGTAAAAGCTTTCTCACAACAGATGAACGCTGTGAAGTGCTCCTCGTGTCTTCTATGTCGCAATGAACTACAGCAGACGAATGTAACACCCTGTACAGCAATAAATCATGAAGTTAAATGCAACTTTCCTTCCTCAAGAAGGAATATCCTGTCTTCAGGCTCCCCCGTCCCTACCCTAACTCCAATACATTAATAGACCTTTCTCGCAACCAGATGAAACTGGCACCTTGGGAAATTTCTCCTGTCTAGCCGAAGTCCAAGAAACGGAAGACGCAGAGGCGTTAAGCTAATTAGTGGCCTATACAGGTGGAGGAGTAGCAGAGAAAGAAAAATTGGAGAGAACATGGTCGATTACCGAAATTTGCAACGTAAAAACGAATTTCAATCAAATGTTGATACGGATCTGAAGATCATATAAATTATATACTGTTCACATTAACACAATACCATCCAAGATTTGTAGATCTTCATCAAACCATAGTGATTTTATTGTAAAAACTACAATAATATACCTATACCTGGATGCAGAACAACGTTTTGATACAAAAATTGAGCATCTACTCGTCTCGCTTAGTAATGCTTACTTCTTTGGTAAAAATTGTGCTACATGAGTCAGCACTCCAGGCTATTTGAACCCGTCCCAAGATGCAAAGACAATCCTTTTACTTAGGGAACATGACTAGGATTAAAACCTGGGTTGGAAATGACCCTGATATATTTAAAGCGCAAGACTGAACAGAGCGAACACAAACACACAGCATATTTGCTAACATGCAATTCAAACCATATTATCGACTACCTTGACGTCAAATTTGCTATTCTGCAGTGCATTCTATACTTCATTGCTCCTATTGAAAGTGGGCCTCCAATCAAGTCGAAAAAAAGTTAAAATTATTGAATGAATCAATATTTTGTTATATAAATGACACAGCACTACTAGATTCCGTTCCACCGGTGTACCAATAGCAAACTTCAGAGAAGTACAGAATTAAAGAAACGATGGCAACCCTAAAAATCACTATTTGTGACATCATTTTATTCATTATACTACGTAGTGCATTTACACAATCCTGCAATCTCTCCTTTTTTTCTTGTTGGGCAATATTTGCTATTTTTTCATGACATTTACAACTCTAACTTCTAAAGCGTGCAGCATAGAGGCCACTTTCCTAGCTTCGATTGGACAGTTCAAAATGGGTCCATCTTTTAAAATACGGTCTGTTTCAAAATGGCAACATTGTTGCATAAAATATAAAAAGTGGAATACATTCATTTTCACGAAAAATTTATTCTAAATGCTCATCTAACTGCGTGTGTAGTCTATGTTTTGTATTTAGTATAATTAATGTGTTAATATGTTTGCCACTTTATTGACTTGATAATGTATTTGTGGGTAGTTAAAATCATTGTTATTATTACAATAATTATAAACTACGCGCGCTGTATTCTGACAAAGTTAAATGGTCCTACTCCTACCTAAGTTCCGAGATTGACGTGACAGGTGTAGAAACAATTGCGCATACAAAGGACAAGACATACGATGCAACTGTTCTTTCGTCACATTTTTCTTTCTCGGCGCGCCTGGCACTTTCCCAAAAACACAGAGCTGTAGAAAAGATCCATAGATAATGGAGGAGGAAGAAAGATATTTAACCGTAAAACATCCAAGTCAAGTGCATCTGGAAAAAGAAACTACCACCATTTTAACCATTCTGTTACGTGCGGAAACAAAGTCTACACAGGTTATTCTCAAGCCATGCTGTAATTAAGAAGGAAGGTTTGTGGAATATATCATAATCCTATCCGAAATCAAGACATTCCAGTCTTCACTCACGCGATTAGAAAAAGAATGCATGTGACACACTTTGTTGTTACTTAGCTGCATTGATTGCTCTTATTTATTCCTTAAGATGAATTACAAATATTTATTATTTGCAGTAGTAAATAACTTAGGATAAAGGCTAAATATTTTCACTTTCACCCTATCTCCTCACAAACTTAAAAAAATACCACCGATATGGATCGCTGTTGCTGAAAATTATTTTTACAAACATTTATTACCATGTATCAAGTCCGATTAATTCCAACCTAAAGGTCTTGAATCTATTTTAGATTATCAAGCAGATCACTGTCGTAAATGTTAACATCGAATTTGCGAGAGTTGCATGGAGTTAAAGTCTCGAAAGTTCAAGAAGCTGCTACCGTGGCGGAGTGGTAAGCACATCGCGCTACAACGCTAGGGGTCTTGGGTTCGAATCCCGGCCTGGGCATGGGTGTTTGCGACTGTACATTCATATATTTAATCATATTGTCACTCGTACCAATCTTCGCAAATTAGCCAAAAGTGGCACAAAAAGCGAAGTAAAATAAAGCAAATCAATCAATCGAAAGTTCACGAGAAAGATCCAGTCTGAAACAGGAAGTCCATTACTCTACTCCAGGAGATATTCAAATCGTAAACTTCATAGGAAATAGCTTGATTCTAGAAGAAATCCTGAATAAAACAACTCCCAGCCACTAACTGGAATAATAATGTCGATATCGACATTATCGGTATCATCAATATCCATATTTACGATACTAATATCGATCGAGAGTCCTAGTCTAGAGTGTACTGACTATCCGTAAGACAATGATCTTACTAATCTTGTAGTTTGAGCTTGAAAACTTAATCTCAATAATTAGGCACGTTACTACTTACTGGGTAGTACACCTAGAGTTGAAAGTTCAAATGTCCAAACTCTGAAGTACAAATCTAATTTTGTCACGTTCACCCCACATTTGATTCCGGAGGTAACATTGATGTTGCTATTTTTGAACTTTTGGAGAATTTTTAAAACAAATTAAAAATATAACATACTGCGTGAAATGTGTTGTTCTACTATAAAACTTGGATTCGAAAATTGATCGAATATAGGACTGCTCACATGCTGGATGACAATACGAAAAAGGAAACCAGAAACACAGAAAAACGAAACGAGTATAATACATAGTACAGTCACGGACACTTCTGGGTTGTAGTAATCTCACTGAAATTCAATGAGGTTGCTACAATGCACAAGTGTCGGTGAGCGTACAACACGAGTGCGATACATGTTGTCTCGATACCAGCAACAAAGCACAAAATAAATGGAAATTTCCTAAAACTCGTGAATAATAGAACAGGACGACACTTTTTAATATTCTTATTTGCATGCAAATACTGGTTTCAAAACTCACTTTCAAGCATGAAACTCAAGATCTCAGCGACCTCGAACTAATACGAACACAAGACTGATATCGTGATGGTAATCAGGCAAAATAAAAATTAAAGGTTGTACTAATTAAAATTCCTGGACTTAGCGAAAGCGTAGCTGCGGATCATGTATTCCAATCGATGATTTCGTCCAAGGGTGGTCTCGCTCCCACGGCCTGGAATAACACACACGCGATGCTGAGGAAAGTGAAATGTTTATTTCACGAGGTAGCCTGAAGGAGCTTAGACAGGAACCTAATGAAACGTTAACATACACAAGGACCTCGGCAGCTCATACGACTTCACGTCCGCTGAACGTAGATACCAGAGACGCGATGGACAGTTCAGAAGAAATGTTCAAACTCAATGCCGAAAGACGTATGTGAATTCGAACTGTTATTGGATATGCAAAACGGGAGGAAAACAAGAACAGTCCGAAACCTCTTCAAAGACGCAGGGCAAACGTGAAAAAAATACTCCCCCCTACACACACACACATTTACCCGGTTACATATAAAGTCTCCGTAGAAAGTTACAGTCCCAATTATTCTTTCCAATCACTGGCGATATGTACATTTGTTCCACTGTAGTTTACAATCACATCCCTATGGTGGATTAGTGTACTTGTGATTATGGTTTCTACAAGAGTGCAGAAATCATTCACGCGAACAGTTCGTACTTACGTAAAACGTGTTTTTAATGCGAAGTTCAAGAACTCACCTCCCTGCGTGATAAAACACGTTTAAACACAATGGTTGCTTCTTTGAGAGAACACTCACCTGCTCGCCTATGTTAGTAAGGGTACAGCGCCTTGAATAACGTAGTGTGGAAAACGACCCAAGAAACTGGTTCCCCAGATGGATGAGAAACATAGATGGCAGTGCGATCAATGTCGGTGCTAATTTTCTTATGAAAGTAATTCGGCTTTGTTAGTTTTTGGAATATATTATGTAGATTTGTTTGTCTTGAAAGGCGGTACGTGAATTGATGGAAACAGTTATATTTGTGGAGTGATTTGCAGTCAAGAAATGACATTAATTTGGAAAGAAAAGTAAAATAAAATTAATAAATAAATAGCATGCATAACACAAGAAGAAACATCGCAAAGTGATTCCGGACGTCAGGTGTTGGATTGTGTACTAGAGTTTTATTTTTCTATGTTATTAGAATATAAATAGTATCTTGAGAGATATTTCATACCGAGGCGACAAACCACAAGTGTCGCTTGGAAGCGAGCAGTCCGTAATCAATGCAGCCTTTCGAACCATAGGGACACAAGCTCTGACTGCACCGTTTCCTCAAGGAGATTTTAGACCAAAGCGACACGCGACAAACGATACGAGGATTTCACACCAAAGCGACACGGGTCCTTCGGTCCAAGGCAACTTTCACACCGAAGCGACACATGTTGCTTGGAAAGGAGCCAATCAAGAGCAACATTTCACATCGTAGCGGCATGACGGGAAGCACAGGCCAGCATTCGGTTGGTTAAATTCTCAAGCGATAAGTGTCGCGTGCCGCTTGTCGCTTTGGTGCGCAATCTTACTAAAGCAAGGCACTCATTGCATTGCGTATGCGCGAACAACAAACCACGGCAACATGTTGCAAGCTATTGAGGAAATGGCCCAGTTTAAGCGACACAGAAGCGACAAAGCGACACGTGTGGCTTATCGTGTCGCCTAGATCTGTTGTTGTAATGTGCGGTTTATCGTGTCGCTTATCTGTTGTTCGCAAGCAACGCTTGCTAATAGACTGAAGGCACCATGTCGCTTGTCACTTAGTTGGGAACTCCCCCTGTAGCGTGTCGCTTCGGTCTCAGCACCCTTCCTTTAAGGAGCTTTCCGACCGAAGTAACAAGTAGCACGGGAATACGCCATATGAACGTGTCGTTTGCTGTTTGGACCCTCATGTGCAATGAATGCTATTTTACAGTCTGGAAGTGTGTGTCATTAGTGTGACAGTGTGAACATCCCGTGTCGCTTGTCCCATTGGTTTGAAAGTTGCCTTACACTCATGTCGATGGCACTAAGTTTTGTGGGGTTCCCCATGTCGATTCATGCAATCATCATTATCATCACCGCCGCGATTAATTTAAAGCGGAAGAAAAGAGACAGTAAATATCAAAAATACAAATGCTTCAGTGTGTATATCTTTAAAAGAAATAATGATGATGATAATACTAATGAACTTAATTCATACACAAAAATTTAGTTGCCAAGAGCATTCCACGCGTATTTTTTCTCCCGTATTATTAACGAAAGTATGACGATAACAGGACGTGGTCGACTGTCTAGAATGTTCGTTAATATCTTCGCGGCCGCTGTACCAAATATCATAGCAATTATCACATTCATAGAAATGCTTCATGTAAAAGAATCAGACGTTGCAACGAAAACTCCATTTACTTCCATTATAAGTAGTCGAATACCAAGCACCGAGTCCAACACCAGCCCCTCTAGCGGATCATTTTCGAGTGGAACCAGCCAGAGCGCGCAGAACTGTGCCGTTTTCCACACTACGTTATTCAAGGCGCTGTAGTACGGATGTGGCAAGAACTGGAATATCTTGTCGATCCATACCATATTACCTGCACATGTTGAACATTCCGAGATATGGAGGAAAAAAAGAGGTCACTTTGTATTCCCACAAATCCAAGGCAGGCCAAATTCTCGCCACTAAAATGTTCTGTAATGAATGGAAGAGCAACTTTCAACACTCCTCTGGAAGCCTACATGCACACAATACTATCCGGTTAATCCTAGTATTGTACTACAAAGCCCAAAAGAAAAACCTGGGCAAGACAAATATGACTTCGCGTGTTGTCTGGTCCAAACTTGCTTCACAAAGGTCAAGGGAGAATTAGTGGTTGTGTGAAAGCTGCAGCAAATGAATAATGTAAGTACAGACTGGAACGCCGAAAACAAAGTGCGTACAATGTTTGTTAGAGGTAAGTCACCGGTGAAATTCTGCTAAAACATGCTCTAAGGGATCTTTGCAACTGCATTGCAACGACTAAACTACTAATCCAAGGGTTTTCAATCTTTACTATATGCTTTCAGCACTAATTCAATGAAATGCAGGAAACTTGCACAAGAAATCTGTATCCTTTGTTCTCCATATTTCACAAAGAGAAAATCATCCGGCAGTATACATATGAAAACAAGCATTACAGGGAAGAAATATCGTATTGAAGTCCTATTTAGACACTAATTTCGCACACAGAATAGTGGTAATGAATAATAAAAAATATCAAATTAAAAAATGTCCGATCGGGGAAAACTTATGTATGAATAATGGGAAAATACAGAATAACTAACGTTATCCATCGTGAAAGACGGTCATTTTAGTTTTTGAAGATCCGCTTGAATTAAGGAACAATTCCATAGTACAGAAATCAAAATGGCAAAACAGCAAGTAGATATTTTTTTATACACAATTAACTGAAACGTAAGGTGGAAATGTTTTATAGAATAAATTATCTAAAGTATCTAAAAGATACCAGGACAATAAGGTAAGTCGGACAATTACAACGTGAAACACTAATGGATCATTAAGCATTTACAATTTAGGCATAAAATTCATTATGAACGGTCAGCACGGCACGGTTCTGCACAACACAGACGAGCACTGGCATATCAATTTAAAGGAAATCAAAGGGAGGTAAACAATAAGCACCGGGTTGGGATCAGTTCACCTCGCTTCAGCCTCCTCATGAGCGGAACGGCCGGAATTTCTCCCCGAGAAGGGAAACCAGCCATGGGCCTTCGATTCGAACCACCTACACGACTGATTTTTTTGTTTACTGTGCACACTCCTGTGCTGTAGGAGCGAATGAACAGGACACGTGAAGAGGAACCTTTTTATGGAAGTACCCGTCCCTCTATGACGTCTTCGATTCAAGTTCAACATAATCTCTCGTCTTCGCAAGTGCTATATAATCCTGCATTCGATATCCGAGTTTCCGTTTGCGACATTTCTGTTTTTCTTCCCGCCTCTCCATCTCCGCAAAAACTGCAACCATTACCATGAACTCCTTAGAAATAAATGGCTGTAACATGGAGTACTTGGGAGGCGATTATGGTATTCAGGTATGGAGTCTCCTAGGTACTTCTATTTAGGTTATTTTGAAATTGAAAGCGAATTATTCGCCTGCAGTCGAGGAGAGGCTTGTTACAGACTTATGTGACCTGTATCGGACACACACTGGATAATAAAAAGGCAACTTATCTTGTTAATCCTCCAAACATATGCAAGAAAAAGGAACGTGCAGTTAGCATCATATTCTAATCGTTCCTCGAATAATAATGCACACTATCAAACGAATGATTTGTGTGATCTGAGCTATCAAAAAAAAATCTTATTCGTGCTATCACAAAAGGTATGATCCAATAACCTGCCACTAATTATCTGTTCTGCAGACACATTTAATAAGATGCTTCTCAAGGACCTTTCAATTCCACAATACTGGGACATTTAGCATGTGCAGTGAATAAAAATTATAAGTGTGTCATTTCAGAAATAAAATACTGAATACACAACACGCTCTAAACATTTCGCGTTTCACACATCCAGGAGGGGAGCGATTGCATACTACACGTTCATTTCAACTATTTGTATTTAGTTTGCGTGTTCAAGTTGTTGTGAATTTAAAACCAGGTGTCAGTTCACTAATTATAACAACGGTTTGCTAGTAGAATAATTATTGTAGGTTTTGAAAGTGTATTTAATTCTCCAGTTCTTCAAAATAAATGATGTGGTTAATATGACACTAAATCGAGAGTATCTAAGATGTGGTAAAGCTCATGGTGAAAAATATATTAGAACGTACAACAGCAAAAATATGACAGGTAAATAATGCAAAACTAGCAGATATTTCTATTACTTTCTCCTGGCCCCTAAAATTTCCTAATTCCCTGGTCTGTCCTCATCATGATGCGTTTTAGAGACAGTGTTTCGCCAATGCAGCTATGGTACGAGATTATCTCTTCCTCCCTTTCGCAACTATAAACGACGCAATAAAAACAACAAGTGCTGCAATATATCACTCCATTTCGATATGGTTCAGTAATACAGATAGAACCAAAATTTAACGGATACGTCCATTCATTATTAAAGTCCACTTGTCCTGATAAATAAAAGTGCGTTTCCAGCAGCATCGTTTTTCTTCGTTTGGCTCCAGCGTCGGCTGTCCTCTCTCCTAAGCTCAGGGAAGAAATATAGAATGTACAATTTACATTCCGAGAAGAGAAAAGTCCTTTTCGCACTTGGTTCGGATTAGTTGCGGAAACTGCGATTCACAATATACACAATAGGTATACTATACAGAAGAGTGTGTTGAACGTGCACGTATGTATAAATAAATATAAAGTTTAGAAATGTCTAAGAATAGTGAGTGTGAAATGGTGGTGGGGGGGAAGGGGGCAGAAACCGATCAAGAATAGAATCTCGTTGGGACATACAGCCTGCTAAAAGTTGCACTCAAAGAAATGAACAACGGGGAAAGTGTTGGGGGAAGAAGAATATACCAGAGAATAGATTATATTAAAATAAGCAAATTTACGTTAACGTGTAGTCTAAGGTTTACAGGCTGCATTGAAAAACATGCCCGTTTTGAGTTTGAAATCCACTTTATGCACAGTAAAGCTAATCGGGACTGGTACAATCCGAACCACCACGTGCCTCCACCGGGTATCTAACCCGGTATCCCTCGATTACAAAGCGACAACGTTACTACTACGCCATCGGGTAGAGGCAAGCCTGCCAATCTGGCAAAGAACGCTGACATGATATTTTTGTTTATAAAAATTTTACGGCATTTATCAAAAGCAATAAAACGCCAGTCAGAATGACCTTTCTTCTGAAGAAGGTTCAGCTTTTTCCGGGCACAGATGCAGCGCCTGTCTTGCTAAGCTACCGAGTTAACAGGCTACTCCCCAGAGAGCCATAACATTACTCACAGAGGCCCAAATGGGCCAACTAGTCTCATATTTTGCAGTCAAAGAAACTCGCATATTCCACTGTGGTAAACGTGAAACCATGCAGAATCTGCTTTAATACGAATGGGTTGAACTTGTTAATATGCGTGAAACTCAATATTTTTTATTGTAAGCAGCGTTGAAGCTTAAAAAGTGCGAGTTAAAACAGCTCTTTAAAGCTTACTGTGGCAATCCAAACGTTATAAGATTAGCCAGTTTATTAACATGCAGCCACACAGTAGTATAGTATACTCGAAAAAGCGAAAACATCATTCCTTCATCGAGTAGGTATTGTGGACGACTCGCATGGAAGTAACGAATGAACGAGTTCTTGTCAGTCCTTCTGCCTGTTTTATGCGACATCTGGTCGCTTTCCATTACTCGAAGGTAAAATTAAATTTTCACAAAATAAAAACATTAAAAAGTGGTATGTATATATATTATGCCTCTGCGTGTGTATTACGGAGGTAAAACTCTTTTTTTAAAACAAAATCACATAGTTGTCAATTTTCTTTCATTTCCATGAACATATTTTACTGTAAAAATCGGGCCATATACTAGGGGCGTTCAAGTCAATCCGGAACTTTATAAAATAAAAGAACAAATATCAAGGGGTGGAAACTCCTTTCGACGTACTCCCCTGCTACATTTATACACTTATTCCATCGTTTTAGTAATGCCTGGAAAGCTTCGGCATAGAAAGATTTGTCAGTATGATTGAACCATTCTAGGACAGCCTGCTTCACTTCGTCTTCATCACTGCTGAAATGTTGACTTCCGAGGAATTCTTTTAGGATTCCAAACAGATGGAAATCACTTGACGCTAATTCCGGACTGTAACATTCTAGCCGATTTCCTGGAATGTTTGCATAGTGCGTTCAGCGCTGCGAGGCCTTGCGTTGTCCTGCAGAAACAAAACACTCGTCATCAAACCAGGCAGTTTCTTCCTCAGATTCTTATGCACAACATGCAGAACACGACAGTAATATTCACCGTTGATAGTGACGCCACAGGGTAAAAAATCCACGTGAATAATCCATGTGTGTCCCATAAAACACTTACCATCACTTTACCTGCTGACGTAATTGTTAGAAATTCCGTTGGTGGTGGTGAGTCCGCATGCCGTACGGCCATCTTTGAAGTCCTTGCACCATTCAAATGTCTTTCTGCGGCTTAGTATTTTATTACCCTACTGTGCTTGCAGTCTTCTCTAAATTTCAGCTGGTTTTATGCCCTCCTTCACCACACGCTGTTCCGTGTACACGTTCACACTGTTGTCCGCCATCTTGAATACTGGTCTCTGGACCGGCGTGTGCAATGAGCACAGACTACCAGTAACAGAACACAGCTGCCAGTTCCTACTACATGCACTATCTCCACACTGGGATTTGTTTTTAAACCTGTAAAAAAAGTCAAGGATCGACTTGAACGCCCCTCGTACATAACATTTTGGAGTGGCTCTAGCGACAAGTTTCCCATAGTATTGTATACGGGGCGTTTAATAGCGTTCAGTAATTATGCCGGAAATTTTACTATTTGCACTACAAAATGAATTCTTATTACAAAAATATCTTAAATACATAGTATTTGGTTGCTCTCCAATTCAAAACGGTCACCACATACAATCTCATTGAAGTTCTAGTATTATTACTAGTAACAATATTCACCGCATGAGAAGAAAAGTAAAAGGTTGTACGTGGAATATATTACGCCCATACCGTTGAAAGATATTAAGACATTGTTACGGCCAAACAAATTATGAAAGCAGTCTCATAATTGTTAACGTTGTTAAGCTGTCGAGTCACAGTCATGCAGATTCCACTCCCGACTGAGCTTTCACACTTACAAGAACAGCTTTCTTCCGAAAATCCTCGAGGACAGCTGGAATTTTCTGCTGCGTCGGAAACTCGCTATGATTTCATTTGCAAGAACCACTGGGGGCAAAAATTGAACTTCTGACAGCCGAACTTCCAAGACGCAGTTAGACGTTTCTTTGTCAGAACGGGAACTGAACCTCACCTCCCCGCCTTTCTTCCTTTCTTTCTTGCTGAATGAATGATGATGATGAGATTAGTTATGAATTGAACGCACATTGTGACGAGAACCATTTCCGACACTGTCATTTCGGGTCCGTCAAGAATTCTTCCCTCCTTAGTTCATCTGCGAAGGCGACAAACATGTAAAAAACTGGTTTAACGTCAAGGCCACATTTTCATCTTCCTTCCTCCAGTTCAACTTGTGTGTATATTTTAGCAGATGAAGTTGTCTCCACAGAAAATCGCATCGCTTGGGGAAAATCCAACCTACACTACACTTCTAGAATCCATTTAGCTGCGAGGGACGAAGACCGTCAACAAGAACACGTAATAAAGATTACAAATGTGCAAGTCAACTTTTTATACCACTAAAACATACAACTCAAATTTGGCAGCCAGTGTAAATAGAATGGGCAAATCAAAGGTTGACAATGCATGTGATAAGGGAAAAGTACCTACACATTTGGACATAAAACTGTTATTGATGACAGAAATGGATAAAACACGGATGACAACAGAATTTCCTCTGAAGTGTAACGAAACCTGAGCAAATGATACTAATGTCTCTCTCCACACTTAGCACGTTTCAATAACAGGGTGGCTACAAACAAGCAGAAATGAAATTCCCTGACTTTTCCAGGAAAAAAATTACATTTTTCCCTGACAATTACAAACTAAACTAAATCGATGTTTTTGCAAAATGGAAATTATAAACTCATACAGATCCACTTATGGTTTTGTTAAGTACCAATATCATCTTCTATGAAATTGACTTAATTTCTCTATTCTTTATGATTTGAATTCAAACTGCAAAATAGTGAATTTGGAAAATTATTACAATTCACAAGCTAGGGAAAGATTACGGAATTTTGTCATACACAGTAAGTTTAAAATAAAATATTTGATTATTTTTAAATTTACAACTAAATGATATAAGAATGAAGAGTGATTGATTAAGAAATACAATTTGTAATTTATCAGTCTCCTAATACATTCTCGGTATTATATGTTGATATTTCCACTGAGGTTTGGAACCCTCTGCTTGAAAGAACCATGAGTGCGAACTCATTTTTCAATGCATAAAGTTACTTCTCTCTTCTCTGTAAAGCAAACAACTTAACTCTTGCATATAAGTGAAACAATTGAATCGAACAAAATAAAGTGTCATATTTCCTTACATTATCAATGGGATTTCTGCTTCAAGTACAGTATATCCAAGTGAAGTGCTGTGAAACTGACAACATGCAGTTATACCATTAATGCTGACGAAAAGGGTATGTAGGTTGCCTATTAGAAATTTAACGCAAGCAATTTATAGAATAGCATTGTATAGGTACCTGATTTATCTAACCACACATTAAAACAGGAACACTAATAATATAAGCTTCTGAAAGTTCATATACGAGGGGAGTGCTGAAAAAAGCTCCAATGGTGCCTATACGCAGCACTAGTGGTCGGAGAGCGACACCCACACATACAGGCAGGAAGAAGTGCCATGTAGCTGTAATCTGGTACAGTTGCAATGCAGCCGATTTAGGACAGTTCTAGGTTAAAGATTGCAGCTCTCATACAGTCTCCCACCGACTGCGATGTAGCATACACTGCATGCTCAGAATTTGGCACAGAGCCACCAGCAATCGTGTGAGGTGTGCAGACCGGATAGTATGGTCAGACGATGGTGCAGACAATTCACGGAAGGCCAGTCGAATGTGCACAACCCCATACAGCTGAGTACACACGGGCCCTTTGCATCAATTCAGGTGAGAGATCTTGAACCACTCCCTGTACAGCCCTGACCTTGAATGTACAGACTTTCATCTCTTTGTTTACACTGTGGTAGAGAGAGTTCCAGTCTTTGCCGTCAGACACATATGACACGGCCTACAAAATTTAGTGTCATGCTACGACGAATGCTAGAACAACGGTGGTGATTATGCCGAAAATTAGTTTAGGACTCACTGTTACTAATGCAATAACTTACAACTGATATTCTTGTTTTATTTATGCCTAATAGGTAGGGACCTTGATATTTTTTCTTTTCAAATTGGTGTATTTTCTTATTTTTTTTATTTTTTACTATACGGTGTTATTTTCCCCAAAATTAACATTTTCATTTTAGCACATTTTCAGGGGAAATATCTGAAATTATACCACCATGGTGTTTTTAAACTACTGTTTCAAATTGTAAGTCACATGGCTTATGCCTCTTCGTGAGAGTTTGATATCTTGAAAGTTATTTCCCATGCCCTCTTTTTAATTTTAAGGTAAGGATTTTAGATAATGGAATTTTCCCCGTATATACTGAAGGGTGCATAATGAACATAAGTGGCGACGCACCCCCCCAAAAAAAATCAATCACTCTCACGTGACAGATACCGATATATTATGGCACCAAAAATTGGCATTATCTTTTTTTGACTTGTTACTGTTAAGTTTCCCAAAATTTGCATTTTTATTTTAGAACATTTATCTGTCAAATACATATGTGCTTTTAAACTATTATTTTAAATTGTAGGTCACATGGTCTATGTATTTTCGTGACAGTTTGATATGTTGGAACAGATTTTTGGGGAAGTAAAAGTAAAGTGCTCCCCTGCACTTTTCCATGACGGTGTATAAGGGTGTGGAGTTAGGACACCGCAGTTTCTTGATCACGGTTGAAGGTGGGGGTGATGTGATCAGCACCACACTCCTGGCTACCTTTATCCCTCCAAGTTTCCTCAAGGTACCAGCTTCATATGATGGTAGGTGGGCGCCGGAGCATTTTGAATAGGTGGAAAACATCCCGGTTCTCCCCCGCAGGGGATCAACCGCGGGTCTCTCGCACAGTAGTCCGACGCCCTAACGACTGAGCTCCATTATTACTCGCTCGACAAATGCCGATGGTGCGCATTGAGCTTGGTAATTCAAACATATTTCGTGCGACAAATACAAAGATGTGGCTCCCGTCTGATGGTAGATACACACTCGATCTCCTGTTAGAACCCTGCCACTTTGCTCTGTGATGCAAATGGTTTTGATAAAAGTTGAAAAAAATCATGCGAAATACATGATTTAATGTAGCTGTCAAAATTATTCCATGTACGTATAACTCTATAGTTTACTCTTGAGTAAAATGTTGGAAAACTTGCATGTTCTATGTACACAAACATGGCCTAGAAAAGACAAGAATGTTGGATTTCATGGAATTTTTTCGTTGTTTTAGGACATTTCTTTTAAAAAAATCGCTAAAAATGCCAACAATTTGCATTTTATACCAAATTCGCATTATTTCGATATTTCGAACGGGCGAAAAATGTGTCGAGACATCACTGCACATTCATAAACACAACTTCGCAGCAATTACCATTTTTCACGGTTTTGGCGTTTGTGAAAAATCAATGTCCCTACTAATTGGAAGTTACTTTCTGGCCAACCCTCGTATAAATCAGTAGATGTAAAGTGAAAATTTAGCAGGGCTGGCAGAGAAAAGTCAATTCTTGAAGAAAGTGATTTGTTTTTATGATTGAATGATTCGAGTAAATACGAGTATGATATTAAAATATTTACGTATTTATTATTAGTATTTTATTTCATAATATTGGACATTAACCTTACTCAGTGAGAGATTAGTGACCATCTCTCACGAGTTTAAAGAGACAGGACAGAGAGTGGCGTTAATTTCATTGCAATACTAGTGTTGCAGTAAATTTCAGGTTGGGAGCATGCACTTGCCAATTTTTATAACGTTCATCAATGCAGATTTATGTTTCACTTTTTCGTGTTAGTATTCAATATATATCCTATTTGGTTGGATTCTTCTTGATATCTAAGAATAGTGCCATGTCATTGTAAACGTATGTTAACTTGTGCAACACCAGTAATACGTCAGGATGATGAAAGAAAACCTTCGTAAGCACTGCTACATTAAATAAGGTGAAGTCAGTTAGAAGAGTAATAAAATTCCAGCAGCATATTTGCAGTCTAAAGCTCTTCTTGTTTATGCATGCGATGCTTTGTCGGGTGGCGATATTCGACAAAAGTCGTATGTATCAATGGAACCTATTTTTTTCCATGTTCCTTCAGTTTGCCCATCAAAATGCCTTACTACGACGTCAGATAATTATCGAACGGCACCACCTGCTCTTATCTCCTCCATCTGTTGACAAGTCCCCTTACTACTCCCATACGGACGAGAAAAAGTGATGCCCGACCCTGTGGCCGAGTGGTTAGCACATCGCACTGCGACGCCAAGGGTCCCGGGTTCGAATCCTGGTCGGGCTTGGTTGTTTGTGAATGTCCATTCATCAATTTCATCATCTCATCACTCATACCCATCTTCGAAAATTAGCCAAGAGGCACAAAACGCGAAGTAAAATAAACTAAATCAATCAATCAATCAATTAAGAAAAAATGATAATTCAATGCATTTTCCACGTAATATTTAGAGGCTTAACCTTTACTCTCCCGATGATACCATGTGGTATCATCAGAGTAAGGTCGTACTCGCCCGATGATACCATATGGTATCATGGTGCTGATTACGAAATGAATGTGCTTTTTGGACCTTCATACTCTTATGTTTGGGTGGAAACTCTGACACAGGTTTGGAGCAAGCCTGAAAAATTCATATTGATGACCAACCTCCCCCTCTGCGCAACATATCCATGCCACATTTCCGAACAGAGTTTCACATTTTGGCTCATTATTCAACTTGTATGGCACCCAGGAACATGAAACATGTTTCAATCTCTTTGGAAACGTCTAATCTTTGAAGAGAATACTAAGGTTTGCGCCTTCTCCCCAAAATAGCGGGAGAAGTGGAGGTAAACTCCAGATTTTTATGTTGTTTTTTTTTTTCATTGAAATTCGGTGGTCGCGCCCCCAAACGCCCCTTCCTCGGTGTTCTGAATTGTATACGGTTGCATGCTATGATGTATTAAAGTTGACGAGCTGTATCTTTGCGGGTGAACCCTGCCCAAGCCTGGCTGCGCAGTAGCAAGGGGGAGGAGCTACCGGCTGCGCGTCATTAGCTTGCGTTCTGTCCTTGCTGCCGACCACCGAAAAGGCGGCTACTACATAAACGTATCTCTCTCACACTCTGCGCGGAGTAGCAAAGGCCACCCGCAAAGATACAGCTCGTCAACTCTAGCTGCAAATCAAAACTTATACGAAGTAGATTGCTCCCATAGTACCCGAGTTATAACAATTTTCCTCCAAACATGCAAGTTACCTATTTTTCGTAAAAAACAGTTTCACATTTTGGCTCATTATTCAACTTATATGGCACCCAAGAACATGAAACATGATTCATTCTCTTGATAAATGTCCATTCTTTGAAAAGAATGTAGCAAACTCCAGATTTTTGTTTTTTTCCTTTGAAATTCGGGGGTCGCACCCCCCCCCCAACCCCCCTTCCTCGGTTCGGCCTTCTGAATTGTACACGTTTCATGCTATGATGTTTTATCTGCAATACAAAACATATCCGAAGTAGATTGCTCCCTTAGTGCCCGAGTTATAACAATTTTCCTCCAAAAATGCAAATTACCTATTTTTCGTAAAAAAAAAAATCCCATTTTGGCTTATTATTCAACTTGTAGGGCACCCAAGAACATAAAACATGTTTCATTCTCTTGAGAAATGTCAATTCTTTGAAAAGAATACTAAAGTTCTCGCCTTCTCCCCAAATAGCGGGAGAAGAGGGGGATTTTTGTTTTTCCATTGAAATTCGGGGCACGTGCCTCCCAAGCCCCTTTCCTCGGTCCGGTGTTCTAAATTGTACACCGTTGCATGCGCTGATGTTTTAGCTGAAAAACAAAAGTTATCCGAAGTAGATTGCTCCCATAGTGCCAGAGTTATAACAATTTTCGTCAAAAGAGTGTTCGAAGTCAATGAAGATGAAATTCCCTGACATTTCCCTGACTTTTTTTAACACCTCAAATTCCCAGACTTTTCCCGGTTTTCCAGGTCTGTCGCCACCCTGAATAAGACCTCTTAAAAATTTTCATTCCGAATAGGCATGTTTTATGTTCCACGCTAGAAATATTGTTGCCTATTTCAAATACTTCTTGAATCACTCAGATACATCGTCGTATGAATTCACTAAATACTCTATCACAAGAAGCAAACTATAATACTGTAGATAAAAGATTGAGATACAGCTTATGGAGAAGTTTAGACATCAGAATATAAATTTCGGCGCGAAGTTACTTATTTTATGATCTCAAATTCTTGTTATCCCTAATACGATATAGGGTCTTGTTGCCAATATTTCGTTGACGTAAAGAACGTAGGTGTGAACTATACCGTGAATCAAGGAGCAAGATCTACATTCAATGCGATAGTTGAAACCGCAATATTCTCTATTAATTAATAACAGAAAACAGCTTCAGGCCATTGTAAATATCTAGAACACAATGTGCATGCATCTCCCAGGAGAAACACGCAACGTATATATTCTCCATCAGAAATTATAGAGATACATATGTATATATTTTTTTTAAAAAAAATCATAAGACAAATTTTATAAATTCAGTAAAGCCTTAAGGCAGAGCACAAGATAGATATAAAGCGAAATGAAGACAATTTCTATTACAAAGATAAAGTGAAAAGTCGGTAAAAATATTGCCCAAACATTGTTTCAAGCTACAACGTCGTACTTTGTACTCTTCCATGTCCCCCAGCGTTAAACTGCTATCGAAATTTACGCTGCGGAGTTACCATGCAATGATTATTTTTGAAAATACACCCCTAGTACAAAATACCATGCAATGTTTACTTTTGAAAATACACCTCTAGTACAAAATCACAGAGTTCAGGGGTTAACGCTGCCTTTTTACAGAAATGGCGTCCCTCCTGCTCTTACCTATATGCTCGATTTCATCCCTACTGAGGGGTCGTAGGGAATACAAACCTTTGAAAGTGGTAGATATATATTGCCGGACCCTGTGTTGTTACGATTTAATTCCCTCTCAGTGCCACACTGTTTCATGTAGTTAGTTGCTACTCGTGAGGGACTCCAGGGAAGCAGTGATAATTGCGATCTTTCTTCGAGATGAAAGAGCAAGAGGTTGGCTTTTCAAAAGCGGTTCCACACCATCAAAGGTCCTAAACAGTCGTTTTTCTTGATAAAAGAAAGAACAAGTATTTTCTTGATTCTGTTAATTAACTACATGTATTAACGGTAAACCCCATTAAGTATTATCTGCACAAGTACTATTTCCCGCCTCTGGTGACTGGCGTCTTGATAGTTTAATGGTTTAACGGACGATCATCTTGTAATCAAAAATCGCCTGTTAAGACTCCTGCTGAGGCACACTTTTCTTTGTATGGATTCAAGCAAAAACTGAATTTCTGTCCCTTATAACTGCTGAGCATTATAGACTACAAAACAACCCTTAAATCTGATTGTGAATCTTCATTCCCAACAATATCTTAATGCTTTTTAAGGAATTGTGCTCTTTATCTATCAGTCAACAGTAAATCTCTGCGTGTCTTTGTTGGAGGGGCATTTTCCTTGTTTCACCCTATTAAAATAATGGGATACGAAGAGATTTCGAAACATCCGCGAACAGATAAGTGGGGATTCCCCCTCCCTTTTTTTACGAGGAAAATCGTCATTTTCACTTCAAGAAGATGGAAGAACGTTATCTGAAATTTCGCCTCCTTTGCGACTATTTTTAGCGTGGGAGATTTCCAAGTGGGCGTGATAAGGCACGAATCCTCTTCGGAGAACAATTGTTCTCTTTCGGTTTCCGTCAAGCGCTTTCGGTTCCTCTAGTCTCTCAATTGCTCACAATGTAGTGAACTTTGTTTCAGTTGCAACGGAAATTTTTCTTGGTAGACTCGTTTATTTCATCAACATCCTCCTTCAAGTACTTTATTAGTTTTGATAGGAAACAACTTTGAGATTCAACTCTCAGATTCAAAAATATATCTTCTCATATCCCAATTTTTCTGCTTCAGAACATTCATCCATATTTTACAGTTTGTCCGAATGTGGAATAGGTAAGATTTGTGATAACGTGCTTTTGCGGCTACGGTATGTTTTGATGCGATTGCGATGATTTTCTCATCACTCCTCTCAATTGCAATCTCACGCAATTCCTTATCAATTCTAAGCTCGGCAACTTTTGTTAAGTGTTCCCATTATTCTTTCATTATCAAGTCATTTTTTTTTTCATATGGCTATTGTTTGCTCGTATGTGATCGTTTGTTTCAAGGGTTTCACAGCATGACGATGAGCAAGCATTTTAAGCAAACATATGAGAGAATGAAGCCTCGACGTATGCGATGAAATTTTACAGTTGCTAACAATTCGTGCGATATATCACACAGTTTTTTTTATTGGTTGAAAATGTATACTCCCTGCAGCGTTGTGCAAAACTGTTCAAGAGTGTGTGTGAATTGGTTTATGCACTTCATTCTGTGATGCCAACTCCTCACATATACAAGTAATATACTTCTCTCATCAATCTTCTGTATTTATAGTTTTTACTTTAATCAAAGTACATATTTCAGCTGTAATAACTAATCAACATTACGAGTTTGTTCCAATGTTCTTCCATGGACACCGGTAACAAACAAAATGCATTGTTAGTTAATAGTACTACTGAGTACAACAGTACTAATAGTAATTGCATTGTATGTAGTCAACGAGATTTATATGTATAATTTAATAGGACTAGGTACACATCAGACTGACTACTAACATTCGCTGTGCACACTACATAATTTGCTCGTTTTAAATTTCAGGTCAAAACCAACAAGTCTAACATGTCAAATTAAAGATAAAGTAGGGTAAATGCTTCGTTTTAGGCCACCCCCGAAATTTTGGTTTATTTTTATTGTGTACACCTATACAGTAATATACTCAAAATCGAACTTTGACTGTTACAAAAAGTGATACAATACAAGCGCAAAAAAAAAAGTCAAAGCTCAAATTCCAATTTTCATAGTGCAAAATTGCTAATTTTCGAAAATCCCTCTATAACTTTTGCTAAAATTTTATTTTTCAATAATTAAAGCGAAGTGCTAAGTTAAAAATATTATAAATTATTACAAATTTTAGCAAAATACCCTAGCATCTATTCGGTTCAGATCTGAACCGAAGATCCTGTATTTGTATATCTCTATATCACCATATGTGTACTAATTTTTATTTCTTATATTATTAGGAAGTTGAGAGAAGAGGTTTGTTAAAATAATTAATTATCTAAAATTTTATAGTTTTGAGAAGAATCCTAAACCTCAACATATTTCATGCAAATATATTAATAAAATAACCATATAAATATTTCTAATTATGCCAATGAATGTGTTTGGGTTTAAGAAACAACATATTCAACAAATAGAGAAAATTCCAGTCAACATGGATATTATAAAAAATATTCTTAGTAAACTGAGAAGTTTGGTCATCATTCATCTAAATAGTATCTGGTACCAAATTGATGAAGACACAGGGAAACAATTACATGTATTCAATAATAACAAACCATCATATAAAATTCCTGTCAGTGGGAAAATGCAAATAAGTATCCCTCCATCCAATGCAGCACTTGTACACATAGGTCGGAATTTGTATAGAATTAAGCATAATGCAATTAGTCCCGACACAACATACGAAGTGCAAGCAGGTGAATTCCTGTATGCTGAAACAATTGGGGAGTATAATAAATTAATTCCTCTCTTCATCGAAATAAGAATAATCTATGAATCTATGAATTTATGAAATATATAAAATACCAAAAACAAAATAATAATAAATAAATAAAATAACAAATATATTATGGACATATTTGGGAACAGGAGAAGACAGGAAATACCGGATAATTCCAATGATATTGCTAGATTAGATGAACGTCTAAAAAAACTTAAATCAGATTTATTAATTTTACAAAATTCATTAAATGTGAATATACAAGCAGAAATCACAAATCTTCAAACTCAACTGATTGACCCCATAGTAAAAATTGATGGAGAACTCAAATCTCTACTGGAAAAATATACCAATTTAGCCTCAATAGACAATCTTCAAAACTTGGAGGAAAGTGTAGCCAAATTAAAAAATGAACTCGATAAATTTCGACAAATGCAGATAACCAATACCGAACAATTGAAACAGCAATTAAACGAGCAAGCGAATAGTATTCGCACCGAACTGCAAACCATTGTTCAGGGTATCAAAACTCAAGAGGAATTTGAACAAGTAAATGCGAGTATTACCAAATTACGAGAACAGTTTCAATCTTTCGAGATTCCTACACTGGAAAATATTAAAATAGAACTGCAGACAGATGAACTGCATTCAGCCATAACCGAAGTTCAAACCAAACTTCAAACATTGGAAGATTTTATTCATAATTTGCCTTCATCTACTGAACTCAATGCCATTGCTCGTAGTGTAACAAACATTAAATTGCAGCTGGAAACTTTTGAGGATTTTGGTAAGATACAAGCAACCATAGCTCACATCGAAGATACTCTTAAAACTATGAAAAATGAATTAATTACTGTACGGGAAACTCTGGAATCAAAATTGCCAGGTATCGCCGAAACTTTAGCCCTAGTACAACAACAAGTTGCTAAATTAGAAAATCTCAATACCGAATCTGAATTATCTCATTTCCACCATCTCATAGATGACATACAGAATAAGTTAGAAACATTGCAACAATCTACGCCTACTCAAGATGACATAACCCAACTGCAAGAAATTTTTGAAAACTGTTGCAGATGCAACCGAACTGGATGCTGTAAAATTAACTCTGACCACACTTCAGAATACTGTAGCAGGGTTGCCTACTTCACAGGAAATAAGAGCCATGAAGAGAGCAGTAAATCGAATTCTCAAATCTGAAGATATTAAAAATATTCAGGGGGAAATTGCACAAATCAAAGAAACTGTTGCTAATCTTCCCACCAACCAAATAATCAATGAACTAAACTTATTATTTATGGACATCAGAAATCAAGTACACGATTTTGCTAGCCAGAGTTCGAAATTGAAACTAGTAGAAAGTTTACAGCAGATTATCTCGAACATTAAGGTGCAAATTAGCACCATTGAAGCAGCACAAGAATCGAACTTATCGAATTTCGCCAATCAATTGCATGATTTGAAAGAACAATTCAAACAGGTATATGTGGATGTGAAAATTAAACCGGGTTACGATGAGTTGGTTCGTACTATCAGCGAACACCTGGAACCGGTATTAAGCAGATTAGACGATGCAGATTCTCGTCAGTTTTATTCTATGGAAATTGTTAGGTTACAAAGTATTCCAAACACTCGAGGGCACTAGACATATGTTAATGCAGGTAATGTTTACAAATTATACCCGTACGCACAGGCACACGATTTTTTTGTTGATGGCCAACTTAGATTTTTGAAGTTTAGGTTTCTAAATAATATAAAACATGTCGAAGTTCCCAAATTTACTATAATAAGAAAAGATGGTATACAGAAAGCAGTTCAAATACCTATAGCATACTGGGATGAATCTGCCAACAAATATAAAATACATGAGGATGAACAATTATCGCTTTTTTGAATTGAAACTGGTGATAAATTAATTTTTGACATAAAACAATTATACCCTGAGGTTAATCCATTTTATGTAATATTTTCTCTTCGCACTAGATGTCTAGACAAGGCATAGTTAATGAATTACACAGACCAGCCCGTCGTAATTACAAACGATTATCTGTGGTAACAAAAAGCATAGATGATCTGTGGGGGGGGGGGGGGGGTGATCTGATAGAAATGTCTACGGGGGTTTTAAAAAATTTACATAAGATAAATCATGGTTACAAATATTTACTTACCGTGATAGATACATTTAGCAAATATGCATGGGCAATTCCTATAAAATCTAAAACAGCAACTTGTGTCGCTCAAGCTTTCAAATTTATTTTCAAGCAAGGTAGGATATCGAATTATTTGCACACAGATAGAGGAAAAGAATTTTACAATTCCACATTTACCAAATTAATGAATCAACATAATATTAAACATTATTCTACATACAGTGATCTTAAAGCAAGTATAGTAGAACGATTCAACAGAACATTAAAAAATCTCATGTGGAAAAAATTTACTCTACAGGGTAACTATAAATGGGTAGAAATTTTACCTGACCTAGTACATAATTACAATAATTCCATGCATAGTACCATACATATGAAACCTGCCGAGGTAACTAAATCTGATGAACAACGATTTCTACTGTTTACTGTCATAAGTATAAATACACAACAGAGAAACCCAGATTTAAAATAGGAGATAAGGTGCGAGTCAGTAAATTTAAGCATTTATTTGAGAAAAGTTACACAAAAAATTGGAGCACCGAATTGTTTACAGTGGTTCGAGTTTTACCAGGCAACAGGTATACTTATATATTAAAAGATAATTATAATAAAATACTGAAAGGAAGATTTTATGAAGAGGAACTCAGTAAAACAAAATATCCAGATACATATCTTATTGAAAAAATATTAAAGAAAAAGAATAACAAATTGTATGTAAAATAGCTAGGATTGCCAGAAAAAAGTTGGATAGAGGCAAACCAGGTGAATCTATGATACCAACTTGGAACGTTGTGCAACGTTTGCCAGAGTTAGTAGAAACTAGTAAAAAAAATGGTGAGTTGTTACCAGACAATATTAGGTGTCTTATTGTAGGCCCATCCGGTTGTGGTAAAACTACACTGCTGGTAGATAATTTCTTGCTTGCGCCTAATTGGTTAGACTGGAAAAATAGGCACCTGTATGTATTCTCAAAAAGTTTAGAACAACCAAAATACCAGCAACTCATGAAATTGTATAAGGGACTGGGTATAGCCACATTTGGATCAGAAATTAAACCTCTCGACCACTGTTTAGAAAATTCTGTTGTGGTATTCGATGATGTGATTCTGGAAAATCAAAATTTAATTCGAAATTTGTTCACTCAAGGTCGACACAGAGGAATAGATTGTTTTTATTTGGCTCAAACATATTCTAAGATTCCCGAACAGTTACTGAGGGATAATTCAAATTTAATATGTTTGTTTCGTCAAGATCACACTAACCTTAAACATGTTCATGATGATTATGTGGGGGGAGATTTAAATTACGACCAATTTTCCAAATTTTGTTCATCCTGTTGGAACGATTATGATTTTGGATTTGTTACAATCGACATGACTAGAAAACCTAACAATGGAAAATATAGAAACAAAATCAACGATTTCATGAACGTTAAATCGATATAAAAAAACGTTAAAACGTTATAAAAATAACCTCTAATCAAAAAATGACAAAACACAAAATAGAAGACAATTCTAAGTTACGTGAGTACCTCACCAAACGATTCAAAGGTTGGAAATCAGAAAATCGAGGATTCTATGAACAACACAAACGTCAAGATCAACCAATTATAGATGCAATCAGTGGTCTTGGTAAAGAAATTAAAGGTGTCACAGAACAAAATAAAAATCTCATAAATGAATTGGTACCTCTTACTGCTAAAAATTATACAGATTTTCTTCCTACACCATTATCTAGTATCCATACTCCCCTAACACTCCAAGAGCCGCCTATTAAAACTATAGGTGAACCTGAGAAAATTGAGTTGGGTCCTCTGGCAAGAGATTACCTAAGTACTGGAAAATTTGAAAAAGATGAAGTGTTTGGATTGTATCCGACCATGGAACCAAATGAAGGTGTAGTATGGAAAATTGGGAAATCTAGAGTAACATTTCAAGGCGATGATGTGAAAATAAATTTGGGTGAAAGAAATAGTTGGTCGAGATACCCGGGAACTATAGGGTTGTGGGAACTAATTACCAAGAAACACCCTAAAGATTACACAGATGAAGATTACCAGAGTTACTCCGAAATTTTGATATTGTCCGATGCTCTATACCAAAATAATGATGCCAGTCAGAATAGAGTTAAATCGAGCAGTGGCGACAAATACAAAAATCTAATTAAACCGATCTGGAACCAACTTAAAACCGGTAGTGGTATCAAACAATATAATACTCTACCTAAAGAGTTTGTCTGGGTGGATGATGTGAGAAAACTCATAGATAGATTGCTGGTTATAGCCGGAGAAGAAAATGCTGGGAACAATAATTTCTATAATGAAAAAACAGGTATTGTAAACATGATCAGTGATAAATTAGCCAATTTTATTGTAAATGATCCAAAAGGTATAGGATACTTAATTAAAATTATCAATACTCTACCTCCTAAATTCTGGAATGTATCAGAAGGTCGAGGTTTGGTTAATGATATTATAAATAAACTTCCATTCGAATTACATGTACCTGGTTACCAGTACTGTGGTCCGGGCACCAAACTTGATAAAGGATTAAAAAGAGGAGATAGGGGAATTAATCAACTTGATGCCGCTTGTAAAGATCATGATATTGCATACAATACACACACAGACCTCGACAATCGTCATGCAGCCGATCAAAAATTGGAGCATGCAGCATTTGGAAGATTAACCAGTAGAGATGCTTCTTTGGGTGAGAAAATAGCAGCATTGGGTACAACAATTGCTATGAACACAAAACAAAAATTAGGGTGGGGTTTGTAGAGAATTAGTTAATTTTAGTTAGTAATTTAGTTTGTTAATATATAAATAATTACCCTTAAAAATAATTTTAAAAAAATATGAAACCGAAAGGAGTAGTATATCAAATTCCATATCGGGATCTCAAAAATTTAAAAATTGTAAATTCAATTTTAACGAAAAAACAAGGAGAAAAAAAACAATGTATATCCAAAGGAAATGGGATTAAGTTATTACTTAGTACACCACAATTAAAACGATTGCAAAATATAAGAAAAAAAGCACATAGTGGTGGATTCATATTCAGCATTCCTGCTATCCTAGCTGCTTTGGGTGCCGTGGGAAGTTTAGCTGGTGGCAGTGCTGCTATTGCAAAAACTGTACTCGATTCAAAAAAAATAAAGCCGAATTAGAGGAACAAAAACGCCATAATCTGGCTATGGAGAAAAAATTAGGCAGTGGTGTGAAATCCAGAGTACTCAGAAAATTAAAAAAAAAAGAAAAGCCGCTCACGAACCAAGACATTGAATCTTTAGTTAAAATATTTAAAATTCAACATTTCAGAGGAGTATTCATGTCGGATTCTCTCCCTAAAAATAGTCACTCTCGAGAATGTGGTGTGGTCAATTTGGATAAGTCCGAAAATATTGGTACCCACTGGATCTGTTATTATAAACAAAGCAACAATGTTTTTATTTTTGATTCTTTTGGAGGGAGACCACCTAGAGAATTAGTTAATTATTTAAAATATTGTAATATTTATTACAACGACCAGCGCATACAAGATTTTGATCAAATTATATGTGGTCATATTTGTATTACGATGCTCAGAATATTAAATAAAATACCACACATAAAATTACAAGATTTTCAGAAAGCAGTATTATACATAAAGTATGGGAATTTTTCATCTTTCTAGTGAAACTTCGATCTTGGAACTGCATCTCCACGATGATATTATATATCCAAAATCTATAGCTCAGAGCATTCTACAGCATGTATCTGATTCCGAATGTAACTTCATACAACAACAGTATATTTGTAGGTAACGATAAAATTATTATTCCTCCTGGACAATATAATTTATCTACTCTACAATCAGAATTTCCTAATACTGTACTACTCTCTCAAAATTCTCATTGTATCCACCAATGAAACAGTAGATCTATCTAACATGGGTGAACTTTTAGGATTTGAGAACAATTCAAAATTAGAACCTGGTACTAGACACATAGGTAAATTTATACCGAAATTCCTAGCTATCGAGACGTTGAATGTTCACTGTAATATTGCTAAAGGAATGATTATCAAAGCCGAAAAAAATTCAATTGGTACTCACAAGGAAACAGGTATTATTGCTACATTTAAACCGAATTCTGAATTTATGGAACCTATTTTCTATTCCCCAATCTCACCAATCTATTTTCCTGTTTACTATGATAAAGTTAATTACATAGAGATAAGAATTACAAATGAGAAAAACGAGATAGTCGATTTTGCCGGTGCTAATACCACTGCAATAATAGAAATTAATATATAAAAAATTATATATATAAATACAAATGGAAAATATCGAAAGTTATGAGTTACAGTCATTTCCTCCAAACAGGAGGACATTTGCTAATCTAAATCAACCGAATAAGGAAGTACAGTTTGATATTTCTGTCGGGGACGGATTTATTCATCCTCATAGATCCGCTCTGTATATAAAATTTGATATTGTAAAACAAAGTAATAGTGAAGAATATCCCCCATCCGGGGCTAATGTAAAACTTATAGACAATTTTGTTCCATTCTTGTTCTCACAAATTGAAGTCAGGAAACATGGTACAGTTATTGACAGAATTGATTATCCTGGAATTACATCCACTACTGTGGCAACATTAAAATTATCAAAATCAGAAAGTGTATATTATAAAATAGGTGGATTCGAAGCTGGAACAAAAATTATGACAAAAAGTCACACAGTACTGTTCCCCATGAGATTGCTATTTGGTTTTTTCTCCGATTATAAAGAAATTATATGGAAAGGTGGTTTAAACATCATATTTCGCGGATCACCCAATGATTATAATGCTATAATGAGATATAAAACTTTAAATGCAGATGGAACAGCCAACGACGCTAGTTTAACCGAAGTTGCAAAATGTGTGATCCAGTATATGGAGTTACGCATGCCTATAGTTGAATATCAATCGAATTAGGCTCTGAAGTACAAATCCAACATTTTGAAAAATCCTCAAATTCCAATACAATTTTATACATATCAATGCATACAGAAACCTGTAGAGGGTAAATTTTTCGAGTAGGACATTAGTAATCAGTTCCAATCTCTACAATATGACATGCCAGAATTTGTAGCCGTATTGTTTCAGACAGGGAGAGATGACAATCAGGAAAAAGATAGCAGCAAATTTGATAACTGTAAAATTAAAAATATATATCTTAAGAATGGTAGGAATGAGGTATTCCCACGTGAAAATTACAATTTAAATATTACAGAACAAGATTATTTAAAATTATATGAAGCATATTCTGCATTTAAAAGAGTAACTGAAGGAAATATCGATATGTATTATAACCCAGACGAGTTCATAGTTCACAGACCTATGTTTTTAATAAATGCATCAAAAAGAAAATTGGTGGTTATCAATGATCGAACTAATATTAAGTTAATATGTGAATTTCATGAACCATTACCTGAAAATACCATATGTAGTGCAATTTTAATTGTGGAGAAATCATACATATATGATGTAAAAAATGGAAGAGTGATAGAACAATTTTAACAGAATAGAATAAAATAGAACAAAATATAATAGAACAGTGTTAGGTTGCTGTATTATTTAAAAAAAAATTAAAAAAAATTAAAAAAAATGAAAAATATTAATTATATAAAATAAATTATGTAATATTTGCATTAATTTTTTGAATTTATAGAATAATTTTAATAAAAATATAATAGAATAAAATAATTTTAAATTGTTGTAATATTTGTTAATTTTTTAAATTTATAACATTTAAAACAAATTTTTAATGTATTATAGTGTCCATATTCTCTAGTATGGATATTGCAATTTAATACTTGCAATTTATTATCATTCCCATCAAGAGCTATTTTATTTTCTATTGTAGTATAAACACCATCTAATTTACTAGTAAGATGGTAGGCAGGCATGTATATATTTTTTTTTTATTTTTTAAACATTGTTTGAAATCATCTATTGCAAGTTTTCTTGTACATGCCTGTTTTACACCCTTAGCTTTTTTAATTTCTTTTTCTTCACCATCCATTTTCATGCAATACATTTTCGATCTGAGTCCGGCAAATTCTGATATTATGGACCCTGCTGCCTCATCTTTCATTTTCCCAGGGATCATCTGGTTTTCAATATTGTATAATGGATGATTTTCTGGATAATTGCTAAAATCAAAATATTTATTTATAGAGAACAAGTCATTGTATAAATTATTTGTTTCTATCTCATATACAAAACTATGAGTATCCATATAAGCTACTTTAATTCTATTTTTGTATTTAGGTTTCATAACATCATAATGAAATTTATACATTTCCAATTTTGATAATTCTAAAACTGTAACACCGACAGCTATCGGTGCATCACACATTATATTAGTGTTGGATCTTTCAATAAGAGTTAGATTATTAGTAATTTTTGTAAAACTTTTATATGTGGGGTCGGCAATAAGTTTCAGAAGTTTTTTTCGGTCTGACACCAAATTACACCTCACTCGATTTCTTTTGTTCTCTAAACATTTTCCATATATGGAATTACTCATTAATTTATAAAGATTTTTTTCAACTTTAGAATTTGTTTGTATTCGATTATTTGTATTTTTCTCAATATATTGAGCTAACCATCTTTCTTGATCAAATTTTAACCCTTTATGGATTTTTGTTAATTTCATACCATGTTTCAAATAATACTGTAACAGTCGATAATGAAGTACATAATTATTTTTATTTTCAAATGATAATATCAATTTTGTTTCCTCTGTACCTGGTACTTTTTGAGAAACTGGTGCCATAGCAAAACCATGGTGTCGGTCATGTAGATGTGATGGATATTCCAAATCAACTTCCAGTAGACAACCTTTTGCATGATCTTCAGACCAGTTTAAGAAATCTTTGTCTTCAAGTTCTGTATCTGTCATCCATTCGTAATTGCCAATTGGTAGTGATTGATTCATGACATAACCATATAAATTGTTCATGTCAATATATAAAATATATTTAATTTTTTTATTAGCATTATAATTTCTAGATAAATATTTATTATTTGCTTTTGCATATCTTAAAGGACACTGGACTATACCACCACGCTTACCAGATTCAACAAACATGAACTGTTCGATATCGGTAACGAGACCAATTTCAACCTCTGTATTTAAAAGCATAGCTTGCCAGGATAAACCAGGTGTTGTATACATAAAAACAGGATCTAAATTGTATTTCTTGAAACAACGATTTCGAAAAATCTCGAACACATCAGCTAACAAAAGACCATCCAGTTTTAAATAGATATCATGATAATCTCCCATTGTTTTACAATTTAATATATTCCAAATTGTCTGTGCATATTGATAATCTATTTCACTACATTCTTCATCCTGAAGATGGTTATCAAATTTATTTTTCGGTGGTAACTGTGTCTCATTAAATTTATCAAAACTATCCATGTATTGATAGGGGTAAACTCCTTTTCTTTTTAGCAATTCCATATTAACATTATTAAAATATTTTCTTGTGTGAATAAATTCATCATCGGATAATTGTTTCACCAGATTTGCCAAACTACTAGATAGAAACTGATATGAATCTAGAAACCTAAATTTAATTATTTGTCCATTTTCTAATCTGATAGTTTTTTCTATGGTGATATATTTATCTTTACTGCGTGGTATAATATTAATATTTTCTGTATCATATCCTAATTCTTTGATAAAAATTCATCAAAATTTTGTAAATTATGAATAAATACTGGAATAAAATTTGGTTTCTTTATTTTCAAGTTACATGAATTACAAATTGTTTCAATATATTCTCCATTAAAATGGTTATGGTGTTTAACTTTCGGATTAAATAAATTAAAATTATTTTTACAATATTTGCATTGTTTGGTATCATAATGTTTCTGATGTTGTTCTGGTGTAAGTTTATTCATCAATTTTGTATTATATAAAATTGGAGCAAAATCTTTTACCCACTCTCTAAGTTTTTCAATAAATATTCGAGATGCATTTTTACCTCTATAAATAAATAATTGTTGTGGATTATTTTCTTCATAAGTTTTTACTAATTTTAGTACAAAACCACAAGATTCATGGTTAGCTATATTTGTTGTATATGATTCATTTGGATCGGGAAGACATGTTTGCATCGGTATCTGTATTGTTTCAAAATCAGCATAGATTACAAATGGATGTTGTACCAGCGATTCATAATTAGAAAATTTTATACTTTTGGATGGAAATTTGTAAGTTGCATGAGGATAATAATAACATTTTTCAATATGTTCCTCTAATTGCTGTTCACATGATTTGTCACCTCTTCCTTAAAATTTTGACAAGCATCTATCACATAGAGTAATTTTATGATGATCTGATGTTATTTGATTATGCACCAATTTTGTTAGATTTTGTATGAGACAATAGTGTTTCTTATTTCTCTCTGTAACATATAATAATCTTATGATATGTGCACCAGCAGATGGTGGATGGTGTCTGAGTGGATAAATATTATTATTTATATCATAACCATAAACATGAACATTTACTGATTTTTTATTGTATTGTTGATATTGCTTTTCAAATTTCTCAATATCTGAGATTTGTACTGGATATTTTATTCCTGACATGGATTTTTTAAATTCTGTTTCAAATTTTTCATAATGGGAGACACGATATTTGTGATCATTATAATTTTTAACTGGATGAAAATATGCTATGATGCACCAGAGGAAACATTTATTATCATTATTTTGAATATTTAATACAGCTAATTTGTATCTGATTTCTTTAGGTAATTTAATATAACCAGATCCTCCAAGAGGGGCATTTTTTGCTATTTTCAATTCAAGTTCATGGTTTGTATCACAAAGAGACCAACCTGAATCTTGTTTTTCGAACTGTTGTTGTTGTAACTTAAGTTCTTCACAAATTCTATCATAAATATCATCTAAATTATTAGTATCATTATAGTATAATTTTAACACATGAGTCTGATGATAAAATTTTCTATTTTATTACCAGGATTTATATAATTTGATGATAAAATACAATATAATTTGAGAGAATATTGTTTAAGTTTATCACAAATTAAATTTTTAAATTTAGGTTTGTTTAGCTAGAAAATTTGGAATATCTAATTCTTCATTATCTACATGTGTTGTATTATATACAACATGATATAAAATATCTTGGTTTGGATTTTTAATTTGATTATTCATTTTGTTATAATTGGGTTTTATATTTATATTTTATAATTGGGTTTTATATCTATATTTTTATAATTTGGGTTTTATATATACAAAATATTTTTTTAGGATTCTTCTCAAAACAATAAAATTTTAGGTAAATTAATTATTTAATAAATCTCTTCTCTCAACTTCTAATTCTCAAATAATAATTGAAAATAGCAAAATATTTGTATTTATAATCTCAATTTATTAATCAGTAAATTTTTGGTTTATATCTATATTTTTATAATTTAGGTTTTATATATATAAAATATTTTTTTAGGATTCTTCTTAAAACAATAAAATTTTAGGTAAATTAATTATTTAATAAATCTCCTCTCAACTTCTAATTCTCAAATAATAATTGAAAATAGCAAAATATTTGTATTTATAATCAGTAAACTCTCCGTTTTATATTTAATCGGAAAAATTTTGATTTATATCTATATTTTTATAATTTAGTTTTATATATACAAAAATTTTTTTAGGATTCTTCTCAAAACAATAAAATTTTAGGTAATTAATTATTTTATATATAATTTTTTTCTTTTTTTAATTTTTCTTTTTTTTTTAAATTTTTTTTAATTTTTTTTTTTTTTTCGATTTCGAGGGTAGCCTAGAACGGAAGTAGACCGGAAGTGGACCGGAAGTAACTTAGCACTTATTTTTAACTTAGCACTTCGCTTTAATTATTGAAAAATAAAATTTTAGCAAAAGTTATAGAGGGATTTTCGAAAATTAGCAATTTTCAGGGTAGCTACGATTTTTTGATTATGGAATTCCCTGACTTTTCCAGGTTTTCCAGACCAGAAATGAAATTTTTCCAGACATGTTTGCAGTCATGATTTTTGCTTTTGAACCTCGTGTTTTTGAATAAAATATGCAGGCACGTTAATTATTATGAATATGACTATACACAGTTATTAGCTGAAAATTGACCAAGTGATTAATACAATGCCATTCAATGAAAAAATAAAAACTATTGTACTTCCGCATTTTCACTAAGTAATTACAATTAAAGTGGTGTAAAAAAATCAATAAAAAAATGTGGCATATATCAAAGCTGTACAATGTAACCTGTATACAACCTCAATTATATCAATACAAATGAGAAACAACAGAAAATTAGGTCATGTACCTTTAGAAAATATGCAATAAATGTAATGATTATATTTTTAAATTTATTGAAAATAGTACATATTTCGGAAATTCAGAACGTGAATGGGGCTGGTGACCCACCATACACCTAAAAAAAATATATACGTGGGCCATACTTTGGAATCAAATATCTCCATTACTTGAGTTTTCCACATGCTGGAACCAATTTTATATTACGGAAAACCTAGAAATCTGTCTATTAAAAGGTAACAGTTCCGAACGTTTTATGATTTTTTCAAATTTTCCTAGAAGGAAGACTAATTACCATAGAATTTTGGCAATCATTGTGACACAAAATTTGAACCTTCCTTAAAATAATGAGCACTGTTTGGATTCGAAAAAAGTTATTTATGTTGAAAAGAAAACTTCAAAATGACCTTACGCAATCATACACACTTCCCACGGACAAGGGGACAAGGTAATTCTTTGGTTGACAAGCGACAGTAAGTATCGTAAACTAGTGGAAATGAATGTAGAAATAAATCGGAACCTTAGTAGAGTGCATTCAGGGTCTTTATTTTAATTCTAAGACAACCAAATCTGACCTTCCTAACCTAACCACAAAAGCATATATTGACAAAATCTTAAGTAATCGCTAAAACTGCAGTATGTGTTAACCTTTTGAGTCCCAAGGCCATTTTCACAAGTAACCTACTTTGTCCCGAGCCGATTTTGAGCAAAATGCAGAGTTTCAATTAAATGAGTGTAGATCGGAGACTAATTGCCCTAGAGAGATGAGTGATATACCGTTGTACGCGGAATGAACCAGAGATACAGACTATATGAATTTTTTGCAAATTCGGCGTATATGTGGTGGGGAGGAGGGGGCTATCTCTCAAAATTCCAAAATTTCGGGGAAAAAATGGGGTACCCCACCCTCCCCCAAGAAAAGGTACATGACAGTGTCGACATCCACATAGAAATGATCGCTGACATGTAAGGAACACAAAAATATTTGCATTATTATCATATGACCAATGTAACTTGAGTTGTACCCTCAAAAGGAATGGTACACTGATTCAAGCTTCAAAATGCAGCGGTACCTTAAAATGACTTTAGCTCAGAGACTATTTGCTCTGGAGATATGAACGATATACCGTTGTACGCAGAATGAATCACAGATTCAGACGATATATAATTTATGCACATTCGGCGTACATATAGAGGGGGAAAGAGGGGAAATACCCTGAAAAATACTTTTTTTTAAGAAAAAATTGGGGTTTGTCCCCCCGCCCCCCGAAAAAAGGATATGAATAGTTCAAAATGCACATAGAAATTATCGCTGGCATGTAATAAACAGAAAAATATTTTCATCATTGTCATATGACCAATGTAACGCGAGTTGTACCCCTGAAACAAAAGGCTTGTATGCCACTGTACGCACAAAACGACACACACCTACGCACAACTTTCACGGACGAAAAGCTAGAATGCAGTGAAAAATGAGCGCCGATTCTTGCAGCTGCTTGAAATTCTATTTTTAGACAATGCAGGGTTACCTGTGTTGCAACTTGTGGAACACTTGTGCTCAAAAACAAAGGTTTCCTTCATCGTGCCTCGAAATTACATTCTCACAACGCAGATTCAACAACCAGTCTTCCCCCTCCCCCGCCCTCAACCCCTGCTTGCGCTCGCACGGAAAACTTTCATTTTGACATTGGATACTGATAAACATGCTTCCTTCGAATGCAGTTACCAGGCGGGAGTGAAAAGCATTGCTTTAGAACAACAGAGCCAGTCTTCCTTTGCCGGCAAAAATTTTCCCTTGAAAAGAGACACAAAAGAGAAGTAGTTCCTTTTCCTGCCTTTTCCCCTCCATCTTCATGAAGAAAAAAAAGTGCAAGAAACATTTCTGTTAAATGCATTTGTTAGGAACAATATATATATATATATAAATCGAAATTCTAGCAAAAAATAGAAAAGTTATAACGTAAAAACTACGACCTTGACACAGCGTCTCAATCGAGATGCTTGGGACCGCGAGGGTTACATTTTGGTATCTCGATTGAGGTGCTTGGGATCCAAAAGGTTAACAGACATACTAAATCTAAATCGAACCATGTAAAAGTTGCATATTAGTATGATGAAATCGTAATAAAACAAAAGGAACTTGGGCCCATTTTCACCACTTTTCAGCATAATTTCATTCTACACGCAAAAAATACGTAAAATTACTATCGGCAGCAAACCAACATTCCTAACCTAACAACGATGTGTGACCAGCGTACGTTTAATTCCTCTATTTCGCACCAGTTTTTTAAAAAAATAAATTCATTCTACATGCACAAAACATGTGCATATTCGAATAATGACATCACTGATACTGCATAAAATCACTAATTTCTCAGGTGTAACATCTCTGCAATGTAAAAACTACGACAACGAGCAGCAAATGAACTAGTTGATCAGGTTGCTTCTGAACGAGTCGCAAACGAAGAACTCAAAATCACAGAATGGGTTCACGGGGGGAACGAAATAGCGAGTCCCTTTGATTTTACTAGGCATCCGCACCCGTCCAGTGTGACGTCAACCACAACCAGTTTACGTGAAATTCTGCTCTTCAAGGCAGAAAGTATTACATTGTCTTTGGTTCAAGGAGTATACAGTTATTGCAGATCCAAAACCAATGAACTGTCTGAACACCAACCTGCTCTGCTTCACATATCAAAAGAGAACAGGTTCCGAACGGGTGTGTTCTTGCAGAAAGGAAATTTAATCACCACACACAAAGCTAAAGTAACATTTTCTCCGCAAGAAATTCTGAGGATGGCTGGTGCGTAGGTTTCGTCTTGAATAGCTTGTTCTCTAAGGAAAAATCTCAGGCCTCTCCAAATTCCGTTCTTGAACAGGTTCACAAGAACGAGTCACAAAATGAACGGATCCAAGAACCTAGAACCAAGAGTGAATAAATATAGAATTGAAAGGAACCATAATTTTGTATGTAACAGACTAGAAGTCATAATGACGAGAGGAACAAGTTTCTGAACTGAATCTTTTGGGGGAACTGGAATCACAAGAACCGAATCCGGAAGTGGAAATTAACCGTTCGTTCATTTTGTAACTGGTTCTCCTGCAACTCCAAAATGAGCGTAAATTCCAGAAAATATGCAAAATTCCCTGACTATTCCCTGACCAACCAAATTCCCTGACTTTTCCCTGTTTTCCAGGTTTTCCAGTCGCGTAGCAACCCTGAATTTTGCACTATGAAAATTGGAATTTGAGCTTTGACTTTTTTTTGCGCTTGTATTGTATCACTTTTTGTAACAGTCAAAGTTCGATTTTGAGTATATTACTGTATAGGTGTACACAATAAAAATAAACCAAAATTTCGGGGGTGGCCTAAAACGAAGCATTTACCGTACTAGATAAGCGTTTACGCTACAATATTTGTTCGAAAAATTTTCTTCTCAGGTTATTGGTAAATTCATGATAAATAAAATTATTAGTAACAAAAACGATTTTTTTACTAATCCGTGATTTACTAATTACAGATTGCTCATGCCAGCTTAGTAGGTGTAAGGCAATTTTCGGACTTCGTCTCTTGTTCCCGTTAGCCATCGGCACACCCCGAATCAGGATTTCCCAAGTCTGGAAGTGTGGAAATTCTAATGAAAACAGTGCCATCTTGGAAACTAAACTTCTTAGTTAGATATTTCAGTGTGCTTCATAAAGTACTTCCAATTGCCTCGGAGGAGAACAACTGGCGTTTGAAATAGTTGGCATTGTGCACAGTTCTGGTGCCTTCAGTATTATAATCATATGCCCTTACTCCAAGCGCGGAGCTAAACCGTTGATTCAGTGCAGACGGAATCCGGAAATTTCGCCGCAAAGAAATTTCACTGTAAGGATACTCCCCGCATATATTTTAAATGTCCAAATTATCATACACTCTCATGTGATCTCGTCGTATTATGTCTTTTAAAGTTACATACATTTGTGTCCGGTAGTTAACTAGATAGCCTACCATATAGTTTGAATGACAGCTTTAAAAATAGGTTGGAAAAGAAAATAATACACAAAAAACTCCATTGAAAAACTTCAGACCCATACTTTATAATTTGCTTCTATATTTTTTAAAAATTAATTCTACATTTTGGAGGTGAAAGTGAAAAAGGGCGAGACATTTGTTTTTATCTTGTATCAAATGTTTAAATATATTGTCAAAATAAGAGGTCTGCAAAAGCGCGAGGCGATTTCACATAGTGTAGATTGTATACCAGCATGTGTGCATGTCAGAACTGATAGTGTGAAGCTTGTTCCTCATTACCTTATCCCTCTCTCCCTGTCACGTAGGAAAGAATTAAAAACATTCTGCAGGTCTCCCGCTGGCAGAAGGTGGACCAGCACAACGCTGTCCACATTAGTAGACTTCCCGTCAGCATCAGCTGCTTTGTTCCCTTAGATGCTCACGTGACGAAAAAAAAAACATTTTTATCAGAAAGCAGTACTTACCTTCTGCAACGCCCAACACAGTCAAGATGTTATTGCACTCACCTGAAAATAGAACATATTATTTGTACTGGAAGCAATTACAAATATCAACATGTGCCAGGAAACTGTTATTCTAAAAACCTATACAAAATTTTAAGTTACCATAAAATAGATTGAGAAATTACTAACCTTACCCATGTTAAGAAGGATCAACCCAGCATGTAATTAATACACGGTGCGGGAGAAAAACCTCCCACATTTCGTTGTTATTCTGTTGGCGTTGGTGGAGCTGGGGGGTGGGGGTTGGGGGTTAGGGGTTAGGTAGCGTATGATTTGACGTTTCAGTTAATACCCTAGCTTTGACGGTGCGCACCGAAATAACGAATCCCTGAGCCACCTGAGTGACTCCGTGAAGAAGTAGGATTTTAATTCTTGGGTAGAAAACAATTCTCGCCAGCTTTACGAAAGACCTTTAGACAGTCCACGTGTTACTCTTTCGAGGGCTGTTTTAAATTGTGGCGTTTATGGTCCTTACTCTTTTTTGAATACGACCAAAACATTTCAGTAAATTCCTCATCGGTATGTGCAAATGTTACGACACTTTTTGGAACCAAAACTAACTCACTGCACTTAGAAATCGGAACGTGTGGCTTTAACAGGATGGGGTTACATGGTAACATTTGGTGGCCTGCAGGTTTTATTTCTTTGGGGCGACCACGAACCAATGCTGAAATGAAGGCTGCTAGACGCCATGAATCTGCATCAATAAGGTCACAACTCACCCCAGCGAGTGATGCAAAACTTCAGAAATCTATTGGAAATGAGTATCGCGAAAGGCCATCACTTGAACGATATCATTTACAAACCTAAATGGTAAAAACTTCATTCCTTGCCCTTCAATAGTATGTACAATAAAATGGAATAGGCCTGCTCAAGTTATTATGGTTATAATTTGAAATGTGGGAGATTTTCTTGCCACACCCTATAACTTAAGTTGAAAAATGTATCCGGCCAGAAGTGGTCAGTGGTGATCACCCGTCCAAGGGACTTCACATTCCAGGGCGATAGATTATTGTTATCCATTGTCACACTATTCATTTTGCTCACAGGTCTCGTGCATATTATATGGGTAAAGCATACTCACCTAGAACCGGCTCTGTGATAGGCCAGTCAGCAACTGAGATCTTAGAAACTACTGTAGCTATAAAAATTATTATTTAATAAATTAAAGACCAGCCATATTTTAGAAGCTTCACTGCAAAAATGATGTTCCAATAGTTTCATATTTTTCTTGAAACGTGTTTCCAAGAATTTTCTACGTATTTACATCTACAAAAAGATTTCTTCATGAACAATTTTATTAAAAAGAAAGTATTTTGCTGCAATGCAAGTAATTTTCTTCAAAAGTTTATATAATTCCTCTCTCTCTCTCTCTCATTATTTTTTTTTCTTTGGCAAATTGGTCAGTGTCATCCTTCTTTTTGTAGGCTCTCGGGAAAGGGAGGCAATAAGGATTCTCTCTTGCCTGTGTCCTCTTATTCTCTTCAACATATCATACACTTACACTGTAGATATATATATATATATATATTATAACCCTCTGCCCACAAATGCATTGAATGTACTGGTAACATTGCAACTGATGTCATGCCTGGATCTGATTGGCTGTTATGCTCAGAGCCGCCAGGAGGAAAGGAGAACGTTTGTCTTGAGGCATCGGTCACGGGGGAAAGAGCGGTGTAGCTCTGACTGTAAACGTGTATGGTAAGTGTGGCGATATGATGGGGAATTTACGTAGTGTGGTTCCTTTAAAATTCTATAGTTTATTTGTTCATTTCTTTACCCTATATTAGGTTTTTGTTATTCTAACTTCTAATTAAATTAATATTATTTTGGGAATTAAGGAACCTATTCTTAGAATTCTCGGGCGTATGGCCGCATTCACTATACACGCATTGACCCCTAATTACTTGTCAATTTAAGTTGTAGAATATAAATTTCAGTTGCATATCATACAGTTGTGTGATTATGGATATATAAAGAAAGGGAATTTATTTACTTTTTGATTGTTACAATTCTATAAAAGTACTTTGCACTGTTAAAATAAAAAGGAAAAGATCTAAGTTTCTGGTTTTGAATTCGTAACTAATTTCCTAGAATAATGGACTCTGATAACAGCTTGCTTTCACTGTGCCTCTGTATGGTAGATCCTGCTTTATGCAGTTGAGGTTGAGCGTGTCGAATATGAGTAAATGGGCCTTTTTTACAGCTTAGTTGCAATATATATATATATATATATATATCATACACTTACACTGTAGATATATATATATATATATATATATATATATATATATATATATATATATATGGCTATTTCTTTGGATAGACAAGTAATAAAAATAACAACTTTGAACAATGGAATCGGTAAAAATTGCAGCACAATGGCATGTATCAAGTAGGTCCTTTGCATGCAGTAATTGAATGTTACATACGGCTGACTCATGGCTCTGCCGACAAGACGAAATTCAAGAATGACTGTTTTCTAAGAATTGTGTCGGAAATTACACGGGTAAAATTTTTGTGGTTTAAGAGGGAAGTGGAGTTTGGCGAAGGTCGCCGTGGAAAGTGCTTAAATTTAACATGGGCTTTTTTGCATTTTGTTGAATATAACGTTTTAGGACAAAAATGTGCCGGAAAACACACAGTAGATGTGAACTTACTTTATGAAACTTTGAGTACATGACACATTTATGAAATTTCAGTTCGATAAATGTGCACAAATTCCATTATTTTTTTTCAATTTCCCATAAGGAAATACGTAAATATGCACAGAATGGTAATACGATTTGTGGGTAGCACCAACGAAAATGGCCATTATGATGCATACTAACGTAATGCTCAATCCTTTTACGACTAAGCTGGGGAGGGCTTTTCTTTCAAAAGTCACTTGCACAGCCAAAAATGATTGTTTAAAAATGTCATGTATTATCGACGGCGAAAGATACGGCCGCTTCAGCCGAATTTCATTCATCATAGTTCGCCGCTTGGCCATTAGATGTCTCTGTTCGAATTGCCTCAGGCTGACGGTGAGAGCTAGTTCGCGCGGGTGTTTGAATCCTCTGCACAGCTGGGTTCCGTCCCCTCGTCAGAAGGTCCCGTAGCTGTCACAGCTTGATTTATTGCCTCTTTCCCAGGCAAGAAAGCAGGAAGGCCATGAGTTTGTGTATGTTTGAGTGTAGAGAAGCAGAGCATATTTACCGTGAATTGGAACCAGTGACACAGTAACTTTATCTCGACCCCTACCGCGAAGGACGTATTTAGGGGGTCCAGGTGTCCCAACCTTCCCCCGAAAGACTTACCAAGTACAAAAATTAAATAATGAAAATAATGAGATCACAAAATAACTTGAATTAAGTAATGAAAATAAGGTTGTTGTTTAATCGCAAATTGTTTATTTCTACAAAAATATTGGTAAGCAATACGACTTTGAATGACAGTACCAAAGAAGATTTATGCAAGAATTATTACTACTTATAACAACATGCAAAATATTACCAGGAATTTTACTTTCGTCAACTGAAAGTAACATCATTTTTTCATACTCAATAAATATTATATTCTTTATCTATTTGACATTAATTTCCTCGCCAGGGCAGTTTCTATTTTTTACAAATTTTGCCGACCTTAACTACGTGATGTAGTCACAAACTCATCCAAACTTCAACACATTGACCAATTTTCCCTACACAGGTATACATTCCATTATAGACTAGGTGTTGTGTCAACTAAGCAAGCTGATTTACAGGTTACTTCTGAAGTACAAAAATATCTTGCCAGCTGGGGGAGGGCAGCGTGCATACTTTCTGTCGCCTATGAGTCTGTTTCTTGATTTTCAAGGATTTACTTGGAAGAAAAGCCAGTTTCTGTAAAAGTTTCAGAGAACCATATTGCTGCCCAAACTTCATTGGAGTAAGAAAAGGACTATAGAAGAGGAATGTAGATTTTTCAAGTGAAATGCTTACTTTTGTTGTGAAGTGAATACTGAAAAGCGTAGAAATTGTGTACCCTGATAAAGTAAATTCATTCAGAAGTATTTCTTTATAACGAAATAAATTTGCCATAATCTGTGGCGGAGTGGTTAGCACAACCCGTTGCGACACCAGAGGTTGCGGGTTCGAATCCTGGCCTGAGCATGGGTTTTCTTCATCAATTTCATCATATCATTACTCATCCTCATCGTCGCCATTAGGCAAACGTGGCAGAAAAGCAACGCTAATAAAAAAATCAGAAATACAGTTGAGGAGAGGATTTATGACTTAGTCAATGAACAATTGAAAGCGAAAATTGTTCGTGTTGTTGCCTTTTCGCTCACAATATGCGAAATTACGGACGTCTGTGAGCTAGCTCGGTTAGCTCCCTTCATTCGTGGATGCGATTCTTATCTTGATATGACAGTAAAACTTCTTGAATGATTCCTCCCCGTGACACAAGAGTTGATATTTTGAAGGAAGTGGAGGCCATTTTGCAAATTACAGTCTTTCGTTATATTAAAACTTTTTAATAAAGTTATAATTTGTCCTTCCCAACTTCTCAGGAATACCAGGAATGACAGGAATATTTGTCCACAGTAAAAATACTACGTGATGAAGTAGGAAACAGGTTTCAAGACTTCAGAGGGTGCGAAGGGCAATAATCTCTGCTCCCTTTTCTTTTGATGATGCGTGTGCAAGTCCTGACTTCGAATGGAACTTATTTAATTGCAGTGCAACTCGTAAAGGTGGGCTATCCTTGATTTTTCTTATATCTCCAATAGCAATATCCTCGAATAAGCTATTTTGCTGTAGAAATTTTATTAATTTTGGTTGCACTTGCCTTGGTGAAAAGTTGTTTTCCATAATTAAGATTAATGAAACAGCCGAATGATCAAGAATGACTGACAAAACATTTGTTGTCTGCATTAAGAGTTTCATGCTAACAAAAAAAACTTATTGCAGACTTTTGAGAAGCTTGTTAAAAAAAAACAGTGAAATCTGTGCGAAACGAAACTATAATTGCAACAAACTGTTACAATTGTAACCAATTTATACTCGAAAGTAACATGTAAAATACTATAACCATGAAAAAATATGGGGGGAGGTCTATATAATTTACATATCGATGCTGCAATAATAATCACTGGAATCCCCCCCTCGGCCCCATTGGGTCGAACCACTTAGTTCTGGATTTTAAGGTGTTGGGGTTCTAGATGTGTGGCCCGGATAGTTTTGACATTATCGTTATGCGGCCCTACTCACGAATTGAGTTTGACATTGCTGGTCTATAGGACCTGTTCAGGAGATATATGTGTGTGTGTGTGTGTCATAGAACATCACTACTTCCAAACAAACTTGATGTGGCTCTAACAGAAACATCTGTTTTTGGAGTGGAATGATTACGAAAAGGTTTACACTGGCCTCCCCGATGGTGCAGTGGTAGCGTCGTCGGCTTGTAATCAAGGGGTTCAAGGTTCGATACCCGGTGGAGGCACATAGTGGTTCGGATTCAACTTTAAACTGTAGGTCCAGTCCCGCTTAGCCTTACTGTGCATAAAGTGGACTTAAAACACTAAATCAATCAACCAACAAAAAGGTTTACTGTTTCTTTGCAAATCTTCAATTAATGTAAAATTTAGTATAAAAACATAATTTTTGCTGACTTTCTAACTTGAGATTTAAAGACAAATTATTACTTCGAATTCTTCATTAACAATAACAAAAGTGATATAAAATATTGGATATAATTCTTGCCTTCGCTGAGAATCAAATTAGAGATGTACAGGTTAGGAAAGTGGAGGGAGAATTTCCTGGTGTCTTCCCCTTCAATGTGAACGGTGCCTCCTACGTTCTACATTCCATTCAAAATTTCTTCTTAGTTTCAGATATATTTTGCATCCCCTATAGCATAATGGTAAAGGTGACCCTTGTAATTTAAAATGTCCCGAGTTTGGTATCCGGTGGACGCCTAATAGTTAGTTCAATCCCACTATACATATAAATCCAGTCCCGATTAGTCTATCTGTATATAAAGTAGACTTAAAACAGAAACTCAAGATACTCAAACGATTATCATAAGGTTGGCGGCGGTTGGTGCAGTGAGAGAGCCCCCTCTGCTCAATCAAAATTGTGAAACATAAACTTTTCAGTCAGTAAAACCATCGTGGTACGAACATTAAAATTTTTGTTTCAATTACATATTCGACGTCGATCTTGTTCACCAGATTACCAATTGTGATAACTTTTCTCTGCTTTAAAAACTACACAAGGAAACAAGTTGAAAACGTGAATTGGACAAGGTTTCTTCTCTAGAACTGATTTTTAAAAGACCATGTCTTAGAGATGATCTGAAGGATATTCTATTCTTAAAACGCCAATCAGAATAAGGGATCAGCACTTATGTATATTTTCTCCCGCAGGCATGTGACCGGGGGGGGGGGGGTGAGGCTGAAGACCGTTCCGAAATCCTACAAATATGTAATTAAAATAGGGTATAGCGGTGATTAATTTTACTTACATTAAACATCTTGTACAATAACTTGTAATATACTGAGAAATTCATCTTCAGGGGTTCTATTCCCCACTTTTTCGCCCTTAGATGGCAGCTGCTGATAAGGGATGAGCCTTCCCCCGCGAAATAAAATTCTGGCTACGGGCCTGCTGTTCTGCATTGTGACTGTATGGTCCGATGCATCATGCTTTGAGTTCCGTCTACGGGACGCGCGCAGGTTCGAGTCTCTTAGGGGAAACGTATCAACTTTTCTCCTGAGATTTCGGCCTGTGCATAGGACCGGTTGCCACCCACCATCGTGAGGAGATTGGGAAGCTATGAATGAGTCACGGAAACCTACAACAAAGATTAGGGGTTCGTCGTGCTGACCGCACATAACTGGTTGGACTGGAAGTGAGGCCGGCAGTCGGTAGGTGGGCTCTGGCCCTCAGGGGCTGCAGCACCACGGGTTTACTTACGTATATTGGCGTAGCCATGTGTGGGTCCACAGAGGCTCGGCCTCTCCTCGAAATTCTGTCACTTTATTTTGACCAATTCACTGCGATATTTTTAAGAGTACTTTGTAACACGTATAGTGCTGATCTTGAAGATCATACTATAATTAGTTGGACTGAAATTTCACTTGGGAAGCAATCAATTAACATTGGGAAAAATCACAATAGGAGAGAGCAACTAATGTGATGCAGGAACTGGTCATATGTTTCCACAGGGGATTCCCATCACCACTGAGAGTTTGTCCCCACCCTTGGCCGAATAGCCGGCCCCGTGGCGGAGTACTTATCTCATTTCGTTACGACGCCAGTGGTCCCGGGTTCGAATCCGGTCTGGGCATACGTGTCCTTCGTGAGCGTCTCTTCATCGATTACATCATATCATCATTAGCCAAGAGTGGCAGAAAGGCGAAGTAAAATAAACAAAATCAATCAACCTTGGCCGATTAAAGCTGCTGTGAACTCCAACGATGAGAACTGTGCAAAGGGACTTAAGTCAGATCATAACAAAGAAAACTACTTCATCAAAGTGTAAGTTCAACATTAAACTATTGTTTCCTGACATCTTTGTTACTACTGTACATTTTGTTACATTGTTTTGTCCGTATTTCTCCTTTTCAGTTTTTCCATATGTTATTACACATGTCCACGTTTCCCATTTTTAAATTCCAGGTAGTTTCGCTCCTGTTCATCTCTAATAGGGACTCGATTCGTTAATAGTTGAAATAATAATTGTTACTAATTCTTGCCTTACTATTATCATTATTATTATATATCGATTTTGTATAAAAAAACACCCCCTTCAAAAAAATACTTTCTTTCAACTGATATTCTCTACCTCCTTCTTTACTCTCAATTGATAATTCCAACCTCAACAAGAAAATTGAACAAAATTATAGTAGCCACTGTAATCAACCAAATTTATTCAATCAAAACTTCAGTGATGAAGGTTCTGTCTCTGGAGCCTGCCACTTCTCGCTCCATGCAAGAGTCAGCCAGCAAGCAGTGAAATGCGAATTGCTTTGCCAGTGGAGAAATTTTCGCCTCCGAAACCAGAATGAAAAGAAACAGGTGGGTGTCCTTTTCCTGGAAACCTCACTGCGGGAGTCACGCGGAGGGGAGGGGGTGGTGAAGGGAGGAAGGTTCTCTTCCTAGTCCTCTGATATGTCGCTAGGTGTCTCTATATCGCATCGGGCCAGGAAACTACTTTCATGCAAACCTCCAGGCCACTCTTAATTCACTCATTCGCGCTTATTTTTTTTATAATATTTAATGCAAAAATATTCTAGAAGTGTGATACTTCTCTGATCTCGCCACTGAAACTAAACTTTACCAAATTTCATGCATTGTATTTAGACCAATTAGAATAGTTTGATATTTCATCTACATAAGGTGTAATAACATACTGATTAGTTTAAGTTCTCGCGTTAGTTATCATTGTAGATCTATTCAGTAGATTTTATATCTAGCTTCACGACGACCATCTTCGCAGAGAAGAGTCGCAATGGAGAATCAATACTTATCCAGAGATATGAATATACGAATTCCTGCCCTGCTCTGCATTTAAGCGGCTCGCTATGGCTTTCAAAAACTAATTAAGGTAAGGCCGTCGTTCTAAATGAATCTCACGCTTGAGAAATCGATACTTCCTTCAAACTTCCTAAGAACGAGAAACTTTTACCTCTTAAAAATTATAATGCAAAGAATAATCCCATGATTTTTTCGTGAATGTAATCTATTCAATGAGGGCAACTCTGCGAGATTTTCTCAAATAAAACTCTGCAACGCAGTTATTTTTATGGGCACATTAGCACGTATGGTATCTTTCCCGTCACACAATGCGCAGATACAACAGCGGGATGGACCCTAACAACAAAATGAAATTACTGTTCAAAAACATGCTCACTTCAATTGCAAAACTTCTTACGTACAACTAAAAATACGCTATCTCCAAGGATACCTAGGTTAAAAGCTAAGTCTGTACAGAGACACCAGGCAAACGTACGAGGGGGTTCAAACGCCAGAGCGTAAATTGTGGTACGTGGAAATAAGATTGACTTTTCCGTGCCTTCTGCCGAAAGTCAGCCCTTACACCCCGGCACTTGTTGTTGCCTTCCAAGCCAGCAATGACAAATGTTTGTTAGCATGAGAACAGCTTTGAGGCTAAAAGAAACAGACGTGGTTGATTCTGTTAATTTTGGGGAAATATTTCTTGTGCAACAACCACGACAAGTGCATTTTACAACACTTGGCTCCTTCAGGTTTACAGTTCCTCAAATGCAAGTATGGTTCAATACGCAAAGGTACCCAGCTTCTTTAAAAATTCAGTGCAATACCTTGTAACTTCAGATGATTTGAGATGACTGTATAGGGGAAAGCTCTTTCTCCACGTCTTGAAAGGTGTCGCTGTGTTCTTTGGAGGAGAACTTTGAACAGCTTGTAACGACCCTGCTTGGTCGCCATTCAATTATTATTAGACCTTGCGTGGTCGCTATATTCTTTTTAATCGGATGGAAGAGTTAAGCGGAATGTCCCTGCGAGGCGTACGCTTTTAGTTTAAATGTATTATGTAAACGTTATCGGTTCCACCTCTACGTTTACTAGCTTCACTCATTATTAGACCCTGCGTGGTCGCTATATTCTTATTAATGTAATCAATTATTGTCATTTACACTGTTCAACGTGTTGTTTAGAATAACAGAGTTCTGCGAGGCTCATTATTAATTGTATTGTCTGAATGCACAAAGTTTTAGTTTATATTGTCACGTGCATCTAGTGATTTTCCCACTAGTGATTTCTCAATGTCAAAACCTTGATATTTCTCAGTACGAAGTTTGCAATATGTAAAAAAATGAGTTAGCAACGCGAAATTGTACTTAAAATTTTCACCACCCATGCGCCACCGCGAGTATAAAACCCAGCGCAGCGAGACCGGAGCTCAGTAGGCTCCCGGATGTCAACTGGCAAACATCCTGGGAAAAACCGGCCATCCAGCCAGAAGCCTAGCAGCCATCCCAGAAGGAGGAAGAAAGAAGAAGAGCCTAGCAGCAACCTAACTACCCGGTCTAATCACTTCGGCTGATAGGTGCCAGGTTCTACCTGCCCGGCTTGTCTGGGAGCACCAGGACCTCCTTCCTAACCTGCCGCCCTTGTACAGGAAACACCGGTCGGCTTGCCGATTCCTAGCTAGCGCCGGGGGTGTCGCGGCATCCTTTAATCCTTTACCCAGCGTCCGCTTGTAGGAGGTGCCGCCTGGCTATGGCCAGTTCCCAGCTGTGGTTGGGGGTACCGCGCACATACTACTTTATCTTACAGGGGAGCCCGTGACGTCGGCAGCGAACAGCGCCCTAAATAAAATTAGGTCCCTATACTCCCCCTGGCGCCTCACTGCGAGGAATAAATTGAATGGTCCCTTCCCCCCATTTTAATCTAGAAGTGGTGAATGCACGTGTATGGTAAATGTAAATGCACTTAAGTGATAAAGGTTAAAGACTAGTGTGCTAACAGACTTTCTTACGATGAGTTTATAATAAACATTATATATAATAAGCTGTTGTTCACGTTTTACCCAGCAAGCCCTGAGTTATCTAGAGTCTGTGTCCACCGACTGAATTAAGGAAGTTAGCACTTATGGGTAGACTTTTGCCGTCCTCCTAATTGAAGTGTTTAGAGTGTGTCGATTACGTGGTATGACGTAGCAAGCTGGTTGACATACTCTCAAGGAAGAGAAGCCAGCCGGCATGGAGGGAGCTGGTATTTCAGATGACAACCGGAATAAACAAGCTCAGAGAGCTTGAACAACTAGCAACTGTTTGTTTGCCCTTGTAGCAGAACAGTCAGACGCATGATTGCACCAAATATACATTTTCTCAGACAACTGACCACTCAATGGCGGTTAACTATCAGGATAAACCTTCTGAAATCTAAAAGCAACAGCTGCTGTTGGAAAAGCTGGAGTGGAGTAAATGTAGCGATACTGAAAATGTAACTGGCGAAGGGGGGAAAATATCTCCAATTTCGATATGTCCAATATTTATTTGTGATTATATGTATATTGTAATCATGCATGTAACAAATAGTTAATAAAGGCGAAGGAACCGTTCATTCATAGCAACTGACGTCCTGGTATATTCTTAGGCACCAGGGCGGATATTAAATATATAATATCCAATTGACAACTATCGGAAAGCAGAGGAGCATTGCGTGAGTGTGCCGTGCGTCTGAAATTATAAAAATGTTCCGAAAGTTGTGTGACGTGCACACAACATAGAATTCCGATAATGTAATGGACAAGCAACACCACTGATGACAAAGGTCACATGCATCCACATGTAAGTCCAAAAGTTTAAATCCACCTTGTACGCAGATATGCTAATTTGGACTGAAGTTGCAGTTTAAAGTGGGGTCTGAACCACTATGCGCCTCCAAAGAGCATCTAACCCGGAACTCCTTGATTACTAGACGACCATAAAAAGAACCGAAATTTGTGCAAAGATCTTGTAAAGGAGAGATACCTTTGTTAGAACCATAGCACGCTATCGTAGCGGGGCTATGGTTATAACAATGTAATCCACAACACAAATATCACAAAGGTGTGCCAACTCCTATATAGAGGAATTTATCAATGAAGTTTTCAGCATTGACATGATACGGGAGAGCGGGTATGGTTGTAACACTTTTTGTTCTCGAGCATAGCTATTGTCGATGTATACATGGCAGTATATACACGAAATTTTACACACAAGAAACTATGTACTTCTAGTTTTAAAAAATTCATTCAATGCAAACAAGCTATGAGCCGTTTGTGAGACATTAAAGGACAAAATAAACTTTGCCATTGTTACAACTTGCCCACCAAGGGGTTGGTTGTAACCCTGAGTGGGGGTAGGTTGTAACATTCTCCTTCATAGATGAGCACACAGGAATGTCTGAATATACAGCGTGTCCGAGAAAAAATATACCAATAAAGGATTTAAATAATCAACAATCATAATAAAGGATATGTCAAATGTCAAATGTTTATTTGTAAGAGAAAATCATAGAATTTTTTTTAAACCACAGAACAAGAAAAAAATTTCACCTTAGCAGATCTCAATGTGTGCTCCTTTGGTGGCGCGACAAACATCAAGGCGGTACTCAACCCATCCAAGTATTCTTCAACATTTGATGAGTGATGGAGCCACATGCATCGACAATTCTTTCACGAAGATCATTGAGGTCTTGCACAGGTGTTTGGTAAACCATAGTCTTCACATAACTCCAAAGGAAAAAGTCCGAAGGAAGAACAAGTCTGGTGACCGGGGTGGCCATTTAATGGGTCCACCCCTACCAATCCAATTACCAGCGAAATTGTTATTAAGGAAGTTAGTAACACAACGGGCATAATGTGTGGGGGGGGGGTCCTGCTGAAACATGTACCCATGAGGTATACGAGGTACAGCATACTGTTGCAACATTTGCAGGTAACTTGCACTTGTAACTGTAGCTTCCTCAAAGAAAAAGGGCCCAATTACGGAATCTCGTGTCAAACCACCACATTCAACTTTGGACTGTCGCGTTCATGTTCAATAACTGCATGGGGATTCTGCTCACCCCATATTCTACAGTTATGCCTATGCACTTTTCCGGAAATGTGGAACGTAGCGTCATCTGAAAATGTTACGCGTGTCAGGAATGTATTGTCATCATCAATGCGTGATAGCACTTCACTAACTTAATCAAACCTAGCGGGTTTATCACTGCACTTTAGTTTCTGAACAAGCTGTAACTTGTAGGCTCTAAGCCTTAACCTTTTATGTACGATATCATGCACAGTAGAACGTGGAATTTAAAGTTGAGAACTAGCACGTCTCACAGATTTACGCGGGCTTCTCTGGAAAGCTTCCTGAACTGCAACCACTTTATCCTCGCTCACACGCTTCCGACCACTACCTTTCTTCCTCAACAAAGACCCTGTTTCCAGCAATTGTTTATGCCATTTAACAATGTAATGACGTTCTGGTGCTTCCTGTCCATATTGTTGCCGGAATCTTCTTTGTACCGTTACAGGAGCACTCAACTTTCTGACGAACAGTAAACGGCGCCATTGTACAGACTACTCACGAACAAAGCCGCGCATGCGCTTAATTATGTTACGATTTATTCCCTTCTGGTGGTAAAAAAAATTCCTTTCTTCCCTCTTCCAAATAAACGTTATTTGACATTTCTATCGTTAACGATTGTTGAGTTATTTAAATTCTTTATTGGTATATTTTTTTCTCGGACACACTGTATATGACGAAACACAAAATATGTAAACTTTTAGTTATGTCACGAAAGTACAGTGAAACAACAGAAAAGTGTCCGAATAAAATACCTAACATAAAATTCACAGTACACATAATTACGTTCACGATAGAAATTAAGATCTTTGTCGAATATTAGCAAGTTACTTGCCTCAAAATAAGCTAAAATGACTCAATTACATCCACGAATTTTGTTACAACCAGCCCCACAATGTAGTAGCCATTTTTATCATTATATTGCTAACATACATCGTCGTTGGAAATGAGTATCAGTTATTTCCTCGGTACTAGAAAATTGCACTCCTTTAAAAAAGGAAAATTGCTCTGTCAACTCCAAGGCACAATGACTCTCTCGCCGAATGGACAACTGACACACTAACGAGAGATGCCACCACCAGTAAAATTTCAACGCCATCTACCAAATAGTACCGAAGTTATTAGCTCTGTTACAACCTGGACGCGTTACAAACAGACCCGCTTTCCCTGCAGTGCGCAAACAAATGTAGCGTGATAAAACTCTTCCGACATTTCAAGACTTGGCATTAAAAGCATTTCGTGAAGAATGTTGGCACAGCAACTGACATCTCCAAGTCTTGCGCTCGCCCGAGGCGCGATCGGTGGCTTCCTAATGCGGGCTAGATTGAGGAGAAATGGCGCTAATGGCGCTCCCTTTCCGGAAGAAACGTCAACATGAATCAGTGTGTGGGATGTCACACACAAGAGGAAGGAACGAGATACCACAGCTAAGGTATATATGGCATTAGTTATCGTGCAGACAAGCGTTCGTGGCCATTAAGGCAACTACGACTGCAAACTTTCATTTCCATTCTACGGCTACGATTCTTTCCACGTTTTCGCCAAACCGAAGAGTGAATATCAATCAATAACAAATGTTATCTAGCATATTATTTTCCTTGACGTACAAAGGCAGTATGCGGTGTTATTCAACTTTTAGCGTTGTTCAGTTGTCAGACTTATTTTCGGTGATTGGTTAACACGTGATACTTTTGTGTGTCTAAGGGAGGATCGCTATCTGTGAATTAGTGTTCTCCTAATATATTTAGTGCATGCGCCGTTGTAGTGTCTCGCTCGAAAGGAATATAAGTATTTGTAAATTGTATACGTTATTATTTACAAAGAAATATTTTGAAGTACGAAAGCAAATCTAGAAATGTGAAAATGGAATTGACGTTGTCCTGTCCCCGTGACTGTACATATGTGTGCAGTGTCCCTCAAATTTCATCTTGGTTTGATTGATTTGATTTATTTTACTTCGCCTTTTTTGTGCCACTTTTGGCTAATTTGCGAAGATTGGGACGAGTGATGATATGATGAAATTGATGAATGGACGCTCACAAACATCCATGCCCAGGCCTGGATTCGAACCCTGAACCACTGGCGCCGTTATACGATGTGCTAAACAGCCCGCAAGGGGGCCGCCTAAATTTTATCTTTGGTATGAAAAGATAAGCGCAAGTTTTAGAACGGTTACCCTTTATTTCATTTACTGAGATCTGTCCCGTCCGGTATAGATACCTGATGCAAATAGCCAAAGTGCTGACAGACTCATCAAAATTAAATATAAATCAATCAAAATCGCACCGTGTTCATCTGACACGTATTTTTCATCTATCGTAGCTTTTCTATAATTTAATCGTGACGATAGGAACTACATAATGGAGGATTTCCATATACAACCTGAAAAATAAAAAAACGAGCTTCATTTTCGATCTATTTCTTAAATGTGAGTGGACTCGCGTGAACACACTCCTGCCAATTACATTCTGCAGAATTACATTAGCAACAAATATCGATTAAGGATAAACGACTTCGAGCTTAACGAACGCACGAACTACTTAGATACGCAAGATTTATCGGGATTAGATAATGGAGAAATTGTGCAAATGGGAGTGTTAAATAACTTGAAGTCTTTCTCTGACAAACAGGCCCGAGGTTTCGAGAGCTCTTAGGGCCTCAACTGAAATGTGATTATCCTGGTCCTGTTGAGGAGTGCTGCACATTTCAATATCTGGAAAGAACATCTGTTATCTACTCCTCCACTTTCCGATAGTCTACTTTCATGGTCAAAAAATTCAGAGATTTACAGAGAAACATGATTCAGAAGGTATTTTCTTGTTGTTTAGTTTTGTATTATAAAATAATGGAATGGGCAGAAAATCCGTATCCCCCAGTCTTTCTCTCTCTCTCTCTCTCTCTCTCTCTCTTACACACACACACACGAAGCTGAATATATGTATTTATTATTGCGATAATCAGATTAAGTCAATCAATATTCGGTACATCCCAGCCAATACACATTTCGAACTGGGCAATTAACAAATTCAATCGAGCGTAAAATCTCCTCTCATCGATTTTGCTTTGTAGACGTAGATGTGTTCGGACGTCATGGTATTGGAATCATATTAATATCTCTTCAAAGTTAAATTCGGATAAATCAAAATTCAGATACCAAGCAAACAATTAGGAATTCTGCTCCTACAAGAAGTTCAAGGGAATGCAGTAACTTTCACACACGCCACATCAAAAGTTACGTCTAGTCTGTAAAACAAAAGCTGTATCTCAGATTTTGACGGTTCGTTAAACCCTAGGTGCAGTATCGAATATCCCATTTCAACGCTGGTTGGTTTTACAATATAGTTGGGTGAGGAATATGATATGAATATTATCGCCAGCACAATTTAGTAGTGCGAAGATCCAACCCCTCTATCACACTGAATTATCCAAACAAAATTTGATGTTCTCACATACATTTACTTATACATACGTACATACACGATTAAAGCAAGATTATAATACACTTGAAAAACAAATAAAACGGTGAAAGGAAAGGAAATAGCGAAATTATTGAACACATTCCACTGGAACCATTTTCTCGACGAAAACTTATCGTGTTAAGTAACCTCTGTGTTAGTTCGGCTGTGTTGATCCACAATAACAACTCCATGTACAGTATACACATATTATGTACCGGGTGTTTGAGAAATAATTGAGGAGTTATTGCAAGTAAACTATTGAACTTGTGTTAATAAAACCAGTCCAGAACGAACAAGGAACTCAAACAGTTTGTGCGTGTTATGTAGTGTTCAGCTGAGATTCCTATCCCTGCTGCTAGGCGACACTCATATCACCCACGTCACTCACAGTGTTTTGTGCAATGTTTTGATCCCCAAGATCACCGGATCTTGCACCGTGCGACTTATTTTTGTGGTGTTTCATAAAAGACAGGGTATTCGTCTCATCGATGCCGCGTGATATCGCAGACCTAAGGGAGCGTATCATCGCAGGGATAGACACTACCGACAGGCCCATGTTAATGTGAGTGTGGCAAGAAGTGGACTATCGCATCCATGTCTGCAGTGCCACCCGTAGTGCACACATTGAACATTTGTAAAAAAAAAAAAAAAAAAAAAAAAAAAAAAAAAAAAAAAAAAAAAAAAAAAAAGTTTCTCGTTCGTTCTGGACTAGTTTCATTAACGTAAGTTCAATACTTCACTTGCAATATTTTTTTCTAACTCAATGATTTCTGAAACACCCGGTATTATGAAATCATCGACCAGAGAATAACTATACATTTATTTTTTGATCTTTAATGCTGCACGTCCGTCTCTCAAGGATAATCACGAGTTTTGCTTACGTCCACTTTTATGCACAGATAGGTTATTTGGGCTTCCAGCTTAAAATGGGATCCGAGCCACTGTGCAATGTGTCTCCACCTGGTTTCGAAGGTGGGGGTTAGTCACGATGACGATGATGATGAATGGAACGTGTCTCTTCCTTATTTTACGTGGCGTTTGTGTCAAGATTAATCGCGAAGATGAGGATAAATGAGATGTAAGTGATAGAAGGAACATTCGCAAAGAAAATTTAATGCCTACGGCAACACGGAACTTTCAGTGGCGAGATTGCGAGTCGCACCCAAAGTGTTCGGTCACCAAGACAACACGAATTGATGATATGAATGAAGGAAAGAACAGTAAACGTCCATGCCTTTCCCTAAGGAATCGAATACATGACACTGGCTTCATTGTGCACTATGCTAGTAACTCTCGACACAGAGATTGACCTACAGGTTTTAAGCGAGGTATGGTTATTATCAGTTGCAAACTTGTATCCGTCCCAAATCCCCCTAAAATAATTTATCATGAATTCCAATTAGCAGATTGCGCTGATTCCTACTAGAACTTTCAAGAAAACCTCGATTTAGACGAGAGCAAGGATTTTAACGTCTAGTACTTTCCCTTGCACATTCGCCAAAACAGCTTAGCCCACAAGCGTAATTTTATAAGCATATTACACAAGACTCCATGTCGGGCCACATCCCATCTTTTCTCCGTTTCATTATGTTCAATTTGATCTTGCAAACTGGACTCCCGTCACTGGAATTACGATACGTCCAGTACCTGTACTTCTACAGAATTATTTTCCAAACGTACTCCCGTTTAAGCAAGATGATTCGTTCTTTGGAAATTCCGCTAACCTAGCAGTACTTGGTTGATTGATTCATTTGTTTTCTTTTACTTCGTTGTTCAGTCACTTTTGGATAATCGGGGAGACGAGGATGAATAATGATGTGATGAAAATGTTGAAGGGACATTCGCAAGAAACTGCCATGCCCAGACCTGGATTCGAAGCCCGGATCTCTGGCTTTGTAGCGCACTGTGCTAACCACTCCGCCACGGATGTCGGTGCCAGAACTTGATAAGTGCTACACTATATTTGCAGTTGTAGTAGTTCCAGAGAGACAAAGAGAAAAAGTGGTTTAAGTAATTATCTTCATGAACTCACGACAAGAACTGTACATACAAGCTGTGTTTTGCCTTGAATTGAAATAATGAACTGCAGGGGTTAACATAGCACATGAATAATTATTTTTCCTCCTTCATTAGTGATGTTCAGCGAACATCAATTCTTGGAATAATCCTCATATTTATTATGCATATTCTCTTTGTTTACTCCCATTGTTCTCTTTCTGTGAACAGAAGTCACACAGAAGGAAAGCACACAGACACACATATCTGTTCAGAGTTGCCATGCTACAGAATGAAGTCAAACTTTTCCATGGCGCGACCATACTTTATATGCATGTGGTACGAAGTTCTCGGACACTTACAACATTCATGTTTGTCTTATTAGTGTTGTTTCGACGCAACAACGCTATGCAACTTTCATGTCATGCTATACAGATACTAGTTCATACATTAGTTTACCAAAGCTTGTGTGTTAATTTTATAATATTTGCACTTTTCAAAAAAAAAAAAAAATGTATATATTTCAGGTATCTTTGGATAATACTGAAAATAAATTGCCAGTGCAAAGGTGGCAATTTGTGGCAATAAAGGTCTTGAAATAATCAGCTAATGCAATGCATGAGAATTGTTCTGGCGACAGTGACACCAGTCTGGAGGCCAGACCTTCGATCATTATTAAGATGCACCTATTGTTCGCCACCCGCAGAAGACAAACGCGTCACAAAGCAATGCGACACTTTGCGAACAACTATTACAAAATTCAAGCGACAACCGGTTCTGGTTGTGAATTTTGACAGGAGAGGGGGCGGAATAAGAATTCTGTCAGAAAACCAGTGGTTGCAAATGATCAGGTGGTAGATCCTGCACGTCAGTGAGAGATGTGCACGTCAGTGAGAGATGTCCAATCAAGATGTACTGCTTTGCACCTGGTGGAATTCTGTGGATCCAGTGTACTGAGAGCTGGTCGCAGAAGAACGGGCCTTGAATGACAACCTCTACACTCATCGGCCCTTGAATGACAACTTATACACTCATCAATAGGGATTGACGATATCGGAAATTTGATATCGCGATATATCGTCAAGAAAATATCGTCACAGACGATACGACACGATATTTTGTCCGTATCGTGATATCGGCGATATATCTCCTCAACGATAAATATCGTGACAATATATCGCTGGCACGATATATATCGCTAAATTTTGAATTTTAGATAAGGGGACATTTCCCCGTATACATAGAAGGGTGCGAAATGGCCTTACGTGCCGACGCACCCAGAAATTTTAATTCATTCATTCATTCATTTTGATGACGATATCTTGCCAAATATCGTGACGATATATCGCCAACACGATATATAGCGCCAAATGTCGTGACGATATATCGCCAATACAATCCTATCGCCAAACATTGACCAACCCTACTCATCAACTACATCGGCTGTTTGGAGTTCTGTACACGCGCTATCTAGCACTGATGGATCCAAATGCCGCCCCATGACAACTCTCCAGTACAACTTCCACAGTGATCCAGGTTCAACTAGCAGATAAGAGGCCAGGCCACAGTCTTCACGTCGTACTGTCAGATTTTCGATCGCTGGCGCAATTTTTGCAAGGACAGTAATTGAAGTTATTGCGAGAGGCCGACAACTGAGCACTCGAATTTTTGGCATCAAAAGCGAGGAAGTGTTGCCGTTGAGGAATCAACAATTAGAATAAAGATAGTCCAAGAATATATGTGGTTATAGCATTTGCAAGAATGAACATTTGTTTGGTTTCCAAGAACGCGTGATTCGCGGTAATAATACCAAAAGTAAACAAAAGAGGAAAACACCAATCGAGCAGCCTGGACTGTATGTAATAAAAAAATGTTTGAATTATTAGATCTACTCTTTACCAACATCTAATCAGAAACGTATAAAATTGTTTAGATGTATCATCAAATATTTGCTCCCATCGCAAGATAAGAAGTACGCAAGAAGTATAAAGCCTCACTAATAGAAGCAGTTGCAGTGGTGCGGGAATAAGGTCCTCACAATTCACTTTACATAAATATAATTCTAATTAAAAGAAGGGTCTCAGCACAAAAAAAAAACACAATCGAACGTCGAAATAAACCTTCAAAACCAGATTACATTTTTAGACATTTTATGGCCACAGGCGTAGGAAACTGGGCCGGAAGAAAAGATGGCTCTCGGAAACTCCAAGGATAACTTTATTGGTTGTTCCTGGTTGTTCTTATTCAAATCGTAATTTCATCCAATCCTTTGGCTTTCCACTCGCAGTTTCCCTCCAAGACAATTTATTCTTTAGGCATGCATTATGTTTAGTGATAAGCCAATGAACTGCTGGACTTATTCAAATCGGTCCAAAACTTATAAATTTGACATGGGCATAGACCAAGATTGTAAACTTTTGGATGTGCAACAAGCGCCGGACTATTAGTGGCAGAAATCTGAAAAATTACAATATGCGAATCAGCGTCCAGATTTTTTACTGCGCTCAAGGCAGCTAGAACCCTAAATTTTGGTAAGGCAAAGGCTTGCAGACAACCACCAGCCCAACAGAGCGACGTTGGTGCATGACGTTGGCGCTCAGTTTCAATCTTAGTTCGCCCATTACATGAAACAAAGTACATTAATACCATGATGGAGAATGTCTCCTACCATCTGCACGTGCAATAGGATATACTGCAAAATGTAAGGTCAAGGTTTTATCCCTCTCCTTCTCATCTCGTTTACAACGTGGGTGGGAAACCACCAGAGAAATGTCGGATTTTCAGCATGTGCTGCGTGTTGTGCTCTTATTCTGCTCTTGTTTTATTGACCGGTTAAGATCATGTTCTGTCCAACCTGTGGTGCACAAAGAAATGTCAGTGAATATCTTATGAGCTATGATAGAGATAGAGGTCTGTGATTCAGTGCCTCATAAGGTGATTTTAGGAGGTATTCAAGTTACTCGTTATTATGCGCCACACGTAGCCATGGTGGAGAGACGTGGGCGCATTCAGGAATTTAGCAAAGTTTTACTCACGAAAAATCATTTTGAGTGTAGTTATGAATAGTAAAATGGAGCGATGTAATTATATTGCCCTATTTCTGTAAAATGAATTCTAAAGGATGGTTAGGCCACCAATAACCTGACAGCCTGAAACGACACGGTTAACAGAAAACCAAGTTAAAATGACGTTACCACCTAAGCCGAAAGACCGTCTATCATGTTAACAACTCTTACGTCATCCCCTTTGGCAAGAGAACAAGGGGTTTTATTCCACTTTTGAAACACGACTGACGTCGAACAAATTGACTATTATGGACAGGTAATAGTCGCACACGAGGGCGTGGTCTATTAGCAGCAGATAAAAGACTGGCAGTTCGCCCCGAGGCGAAGTCATTACCGTGTTAATTCCCGCGGACACGACAATTTCCTCCCGTTGCTCTTTGTTGCGAGATTCTGGGAGGAATTCAAAAGAGAGAACCCTACGGAAAGAGGCACAGAAAATAAATGAAGGTCACTTCAAACAACCACATTAATTAATTTTGAAAACAAAATGGATAACTGTAAATAAAAATTGGGGTTAAAATAAAATTCAATAAAACCTCGTTAACTTCTCTGAGCTTTACACAATTAGAAAAACAATCTTGTTGCGAAACAGGGGGTTAATTAAAAAAAAAACATGTACTCGCAGTCACAATTTGCACTGAACCTGGTTTATTCTAACCTTTACCAATAACATAATAGGTCCTATTATCTACAAGTAACTTCGTCGAAAAATCAAAGAACTAGCTGACTGAATATTAGTGGCTATGGTTCTTCGTTAATATGCCATCTTAATTGAACATAACCTGATGTTTAACTTTCTCTATTCTTGCATTCCGCTTACAAACAGTACATTTTCTCTCGTCTTCGTGTTAATTCTTTATCATCCTGGTGAAAATACAACCTATGCGATCTATACCCCACACACCCCTATAACATTGACTCGCCCTCGCTTGGAAAAAAGACTTAACTTTTTTTCTTGCGACGGTTGGAGTTCGTTGTTCGCTATGCAGTCTTGCGCATCTCTAGCAAGTTACATAAGGACCAATGTTAGTGAAAATTAAAGAAGTTTGACAGGAGTTACGTTTTATTAAGATTTATAGCCCCCCTCCAAAATAGGGATATATTTAGTAAGTTTAAAATTCAGCACTATTTAGAACTAGGAAGGAGATGAGTTACCCACTTTGATATCGTACACTTAAGGTCAGAAAATGGAGAAAACAAGATTAAAATTCATTGATAAAGCTCAGATGCCTTTTCTCAGAATTCGGTTATCTCAGATACTTTCAAAATAATATGTAATTTCGTATACCTAGGAACGTATGTCGTTATATTCGTCATGAAAATAAGTCCATATATCTCTGTATTAACATAAGATGTGCGCAAAGAAGACCCTATTATTAAGATGGCCATAGGGAAACCGAAGGTGGATGAAATCATACTAAGCTAAGTAAAATGAATAGATGTTTCCAATATAAAATGTTATATTTACATATCACTTATTATTCAATACAATGCATGGCACCGTTGTTGCTCTATCGATTATATTACTATTCACAAGTTGTCCTCTGCCCGATTTAACATTCCGCCATTCAAAAATCCAGTATGGATATCTGTATAAAGGAAAGATGGGTTTTTATCAGAGCTGTAGCCGGAAATTTCTATGCTCGGGGTCAAGAACAGATTTGGTGTCTATTTTCTAATTCGTTTTCCGTTTACTTCGCTCTTTAGTTTGGTTAATCGGAAAGATCAGGAAGAAAGGTGATAAGATCAGATTCATGGAAGGACGATCACAAATGTACATGGGCAGGATACAAGTCCCACACAGGATTACACTGGATGTGGGCCAGTGGCGCAACCACAGAGGGAGGCATTGGCCCCTCAACCTTGTAAGGAAAGCAATTCTAGGGGGGTGAACAATGACGGCCAAGGGCACAATCAGGGGGCACAGAGGGAATATTGTCCCCGCCCTCTGAATTTCAAATTTTATGCAAATAAAAATACATTTTGTAAAATTTTCTTGCTCTTGTCAAGTTCTGAGCCGTAGCTAGGGGGCGCCGAACGATGTAAATGAAAAATGTTGTAAAAGGGAGAATGTCTTGGCGCCCCGTGAAATTGGCGCAACATTACAAACCCCTCCCCACCCTTGGATGGAAGGCAATTATAGGTGGAGGGGGGGGGGGAAACATTGAAATGAAGAAAAGCAAGGCTAGCAGACTCTAAGAGTAGCAGGACAAAATGATACTCTAGATTGGATTAATTTTCATATTTTTTGCATTTTTCTTCCAGACGGCCAAGAGCCCCTGCAAGGGGAGGGCACAGAGGGGCAATTGCCCAGCCTCGATCTCAAATTTTATGCAAATAAAAATAAGTTTCATAAAGTTGTCTTCCTGGCTTCGTTCGCATTATGTGATTTTCTTACAGTCTCATCAAGTTCAGAGCCGTATCTAGGGGGCAGCAAGAGTCGGACCTGGGCACCGAACGATCTAAATTAAAAAGGTTGTCAAAGAGAGGTTGTCATGGCGCCCTATTAGATCAATATTGTTTTAAGTTTGTATCTAATTTTTTTCTTGCTCGCTTTGCTCGCATTCTGTTTCTTTTCTTCAATGCATTGTAAATTACCAGAGAGAGAAAAGTAAGACCAAATATGAACTTCAGACTGTTGTTGCTAACAGTTCTCTTTTAAATGTATGAACAATCGTTTTGAGGAAAAGGAGCACACACATGTTAGAGAGAATTTATTATATAATTTTTGCTGTTGGCTTGTTTTGGGGTGGATTAATTGATTATGTAATATATTTAAATAATTAAAGAAACATTGAATACGTGCACAATGTTGTGTTAACATGTTGCATACGTATTTTCTTATTTTACGTCGCTCCATGTTGCATGAGTAAAACATATGTTCTACATTAAAGTTACACATGCCATATGTACAAATGGATTTATATTCGTCATTTTTGTCTTTCAAAATTACAATTTGTGTGCTTGTTTTCGTTAGTAGCTACTGTAAAATTCAACGTGTTGAAAAATACCAGGAAAAAAAGCCAAGAAAATAATAATAATAATAATAATAATAATAATGCCATTATTATTATTATTATTATTATTATTGGTACATTTATCCTCCTGGTACTTGCCCCGCTAAAGACACAAATTTGTGGTTGTCTCTCTGATGTGGGCAATGGAGCCAATGTGAAAACGCAGTTCAGAGAGTGTATTACATGGAAGAGAGGTTGACATCTCTCTGTCTCACGTAACGTCAGCTCTACTTGATGCAGCCAAATTCTCCTCATCTCATTGCCAGCCTCTTCTTCAATATTTGAGCGCAAGTAGCCACTCTCGTCTCGCATAGAAATCCGTAGGCAACTACTTCATAATAAATCTCGTGCCTCGTAACTATAGCTCTTGTCCAGTCTTACGGCGGGCGCCCTACAAGCTAGCAAGGGAAGTAGGAAGCGGGGAAGCGTCCAATCCAGCCCGATAAGAAACGCAGTATCCTGTAGAACGAGGTGCGCGCAACATTCTCCCCCAACGTCGTAACTCTCGGCGCCACCGCTGTTGTCTGGTTGGTTTTCGTGGTATGCCGTACTATTGGCCAGTAAGGAAAGTATTTCAACGTTGGCTGTATTAAAAAAATGTAGTTTTAAATCTTAGAAAATTTTACTTGTTTTGCCAATCCATATGATTACAGGGTGTCCGGAGTGGGAGTGACAATTTTTAAAAGTGTGTCATTTTAAGATGGTAAGGAGTAGCTAGAAACAAATACAAATATTTTGAAGGCAAACTCACCCACGTTTTATTGGAAGCACTTACAGCTCAATATAACTCTGTACATACCCTATCCCAGCTAATTGTGGAGCAGGACCGCATGCGGCAGAGGAGGAGAAGGGAAATCGAGTGGTGAAAGCGCAACGTTGCCAACCGTACGGTCCTGATCGTACACGCACGGAAATTTCATGGCATGTACGGACGTACGGTCCAGACTTTAAGTCCGTACGTTAAATGTACGACTTAAAAAAATTTACACTTGCTGTTTTATACGTAATACTTCCGTAAGAAATCCTTAAGCCAAGCGTACGGATCTGGAGACAAAAATACGGTCCGTTTGCCACGTGCGTACGGTCTTGTCGCTTTCAAAAGTTTGCAACGCTTCCAGAGCGAAGCAGGGAAATCGGGTAACTCCAGTCGTCCATTACGGTTTCATGTTTCTCTCCCTGTTCATTGGTGGAGCCGTCTCGCGTCACTACTTGCGCAGAGACTTGTTCTCGTTCGCCTGGTCTACAGTTAGCTGGTTCAGGGTATAGCTTCAGATGAGCTCCGTTTGTTGCAAGGAGGATGTTCAGTATGTATTCGATCTCCCTCCACGTGTTCTGTAGCATCTGAGGGGTTACAGAAGCACGAGCGTTCCGAACACGGTCCTGCAGTTCTTGTAGATCATGTATCTTTTGGCCAGAATACTCCAGAGGAGTAAAATCAATCTTCTGCAGAATGTCAGTGGCAAATGAATGTCTTTTAGGATTGTCGTCTGACTTAATTTCGTGCAACAACTGCACCTTGTATGCGTAGAAACGTAACCTTTTGTGCACGACTTCGTGAACAGTGGACCTTGGAATTCCTAGCTGCCTGTTCGCCTCCCGCATTGACTTCCCTGGCCTACGCGTGCATTTTCCTGTACAGGCAACATTTTTGTTTGAGCGACACTAACGCCCTCATCGCCAGTTATGCATGTATGAAACTTTGCTGAACCAAAGGCACAAGTGTACTATTGCTCTTGCAATGCTTTGTTAACAAAAAGTTCGGTTTGTTCAAATGTAATAACTATTCAAAAACTGTCAGTTCCAATCCGGACACCCTGTATATGTGCACGCTATAGTCTGAAGAAAAGGATTAATCCGATTTATTTAATTGCGAGAATGTAAAAAAAAAACTGTTGGTTTTGCAAAGTAAATCTTCGAACATGAGTAAATAACACGCTATTTATATCGATTTAGTTCCGTTTGACTCATTTGTAATTTGTACATATATCTTCACAAGCCATGGAAAAATTCTGTGAAGCGTCAAATTCGAAACGCAATCTGCGGCAGAATTGTCATGCGTATCATATGATTTTGCGAGTGAATCTACACGACGAAGCTTTCAACCATATGCAGCTGTCGGTGGTGTGCAGATGGCAAAGTCACTATGCTGAATGCGCGGCTGGCTAGCCCTTTCGAAATTCAGTTTCACTGCAGTACCTTCTAAATATAAGAGCTTTAAGAGAGACGAAAACACGCTCCGCCTCATTGATTTGGCATTGTAACGGGCTCATCGTTACCATCGGGAAGAAAAACATATTCAGAGGATTCAAAAAATATTTCAAAACCAAACTGGTGAAGATACAGAAACAGATAAAAATGAAAATGTGGGAGTCAGTGGCAGTCTGTCTGTATGTCCCATAAGCACACTGTGGGAAGCTGGAAACTTGATTCATCACCTAAAAGAAATGAATTCAAGTTCCCGTAAAGTAGAAAATACATACATTATTGGCCATATTATTGGACTCATTATTTGAAAAAAATTAAACGCAGATAAACTCATTTTATGTATAGAAATTTGACATATTTCATGTTTTGTGATACACATTACATTGTTATGCACACTGCAAGTACTTCGTATGACCATCTTTGGATCTCTTGGAGCCCATTTTAATCGTTGTTTGTGTACAATTCCTTTTCACTCTTTTTTTCTAAACTTCAAACCACGTGGTTTATGAAATTACGCGTTGCTCCGAAGATACAAATAAAGAACACCTTTACAGCAACCAGAATTAATATTATTTCCTTCGTTACCAAAAAATAGCATAAATAACACGTACATACGTATTGTTCCAGGCATTTTTGCGAATATGAAAAGAATCGTGCTGCCATCTGTTCATGGAACACAATAAAAGAAAGGATTGTGGGGAAACAAGATTATATCGAAGCAGAGAAACAGTATAATCCCATAAAAAGTTATAACAATCGTCAAATATAGTTAGTTATAAAACTTTCAAAACAAGGAAATGTGCTTCTTATTTACAATGAGTCCAATAATTTGCCCAATACTGTATTTTCAAAATGTCAGAAAAAAAATTACATCACGGAAAAATTAATACAAGTACTGTCTGATATCAACAAATGGGCAATCATGCAAGGAGTTTAACAGTACAAGATACACATGAAACTGATTACGGGAAGAGCTTATGCTATGAAAATGTAAAACTCCCTTTATGTACAGAAAGCTTGTAATTAGTTCATACTTCATTTAAAACTATCACCATATATTACTTGCCTACGCTACTTATTTTGCAAATGTGTGCTGTTCAATTGCAATCAATTTCAAGTACCCATTGTATACATTTTCTTCTCACCGATGTATTAAAATTAACTCTACCCACAGGTCGATATGGCATTTTGTTCGTTGCCTTAGAAACACCGGATCCATTTCTAACTTACTTTTGACGTGTTCTCTTTGTTGATATTTCGTCGTATGAGAACCAAAGAATCGTAAATCCAAAAATGCAGTTTTCGATTTCGTCTAAATAATCTCCTTACAAGAGCTCTATTTGGAGTCAGACCGACATATCTTAACTTCCAATCCTTGGCAGTAAGGTGGAGTAGCGTATCTCCAATTTACTGATTCATTTAAAAAAATCAGGTATATTCCTCTCTCCTGTAAATTTCATAAGTTCGAGTTAACTTCTCTGGTTCTCGCAAGACGATTTGTCAACCTGTAACCATTCGAGTTCCGAATCATACGTTTTCACGATTTAAATGTTGTATTTTAATATTATTTGTTCGCATATCAGATCATAACCCACTAATCTCGCTATTCAATATTAACGCCCATACAGTTTCATCCCATGTAATCCTATACCCATTACAAAATTAAACAGGTGGTGTTCTCCACTCTTTTCAAATACTGGAATATTTAAATTGGTTTCGCGTTTGTTCTAGATTAGTTGATATTTAATGTATATGCATTAGCATGTTAAGAGTTCGGTTCTACATTATTTGTTATAACAAAAACTGTAGTTTATAAATAATAGTAGAGCATGGTTCTTCTCTGAACACCCTCTTCCACATTATTACAAGTAACAGACGAATGTTATATAGCCTACAATGGCTATGGTCGTGGGCAACGGTGCCGTGCTGTTAGCGAACGTGCTCGTACCGAACACATGCTCTTAGCGAACACATTTAAGGAAGGATTTGCAGGTGCGTGCTGTTAGCAAACACGCAAAGTTGTCCTGACTTATTTGTCCTTGAAACTGGTCATCATGCAAGTGTTGCCACTGATAAGCCAACTTGCGCGGAGAAACACCTCAGTGGCTGATGTCTCTTGACCTGACCTGACTCACTCATGATCATTCTTTAATCGGGTCTTCCTTGTCGCACAACAGTTTTGCTACCTTGTGTTCTGACGTCAGACGAGGAATGTCTACAATGTTAGGTTAGGTTCCATTAGCATAAATACAATGAAAAATTATTATTTAGGCTAAGAGAACTAAACATAGCTAGCACATCCCAATATTGATAATAACACAATTTAATGTCTTAGGAAGTTGTCCTTTGTTCAAAAAATAACCTAGGTTGGTTAACATTTACTTTCCCTATGCAAAATTTGATTTTAAGGAAGATGAAATATATCAATATTTTAACAAAAACTTTCATGTAGTTAACCTAAATTGTTGAGGACCCTTCACTTAGCTAATTTCAAACTAAAATTATTATAAGGTATCACTGGCAACACTTGCATGTTGACCACTTTCAAGGACAAACAAGACAGGGCAAGTTTGTGTGCTGCTAACAGCACGCACCTGAAAATCCTTTCCATCCAGTGTTCACTAAGAGCACGGAATCTGGGCAACATTCCCCCCATAAAAACAGTTGTTTACTTGAATAAATGGAATAAGAAAAAAATCAGGTAATTGAGTAATAGATTATGGACAACGGCCTGTGTAAAAATTAATTCTGTCGACAAAATCGAAAAATCATCCGAAAAATTAGAAACTTGTTTACTCGTGTAACACGAATAAATAAATAAAAAGAAATGACAGTCACTCAATTACATGCCAATTTCATCAACTCCATAATGAATGTTTAACGAACGACGTGTTTGCAACGGGAAATCATCTTAGCACTGTCCAGGCCACTTAGGCTGCTTAATTGCCCCCGCAATGACGGCACATTGAATACTCCAAAGTCGCTCCTCTGAATGATTGCTTTTTAATGCGCAGACAACCAAGTGAAGCGTTCCACTTCGGCTCGCTGCTTCACAAAAGGTTTCAGCTGGCATCATCGTTAATTCCAGACTGCTATATTTTTACAATCCCCAATAAAGGAAAAATGGAAGGGAAAAAGCTTTGCATCACACAGGACATCATGGGAGCAATCTACTACGCCTAACTTTAATCTTCTACTCCCTTTCTCTTTGATAGCATGCACGTCCACCAAGAAGCATTAATCCAATAATTCATTCAAAGTGTTCATAAGGAAATGGCTTACATGTAACCCTTTTACAAAATATAATGGCAATATTCAACGCCAAGCGTTCTATGTAGGTAACGTAACGTACCAAAGCGAGTCATTTACCGTTTCATACTACTACAATTACCTGCCCTATCCACCGTCTGGTAAGAACTAGTGATTTCGTTCTCAGACTCTTCTAATATTCTGTCTCAATTCCGTCCCCTGGCGTATGACTATTTATTTCGGCGATTTCAAGTAAAAACAGCTTGTTCAGAAATTAAATCCATATTAATTGCACTTGTGTTTTGCACAGGAGTCGTATTGCTTGGACATTCCATACCATCAGGAATTATAATCAAGACATTTTTTGATAAGAATACAAATCATTCAAGAACTTTATGATTCTTGATCAGGTGACACCACATAGGTATGGTGAGTTACTGATAAGCAGAGACATGAACAAATATCGTGCATAAAATCAAAATTGAAAATCAGGAACAAAACCTGGACAATTTTCATCAAAATTGTTTATACGAAACTAACTTAAAAAAGGCATGCGTAGGATTTATCCAAGGGTGTAAATGCGAGTAAATTAAAAGTATACAAATCCAGTAGAATTGTTCATCGATTTTATAACGGAATCGCGACGATTCTATAGAACTCGACATTTACGTTTTTTGCACCGAAAAATTTGGTTACCTATGCTATACTAATAGCCTTCACTATTGTAAAGATAACCAAAAAAGCCTGTTTAACTGACACGGTCCAGGTATTAAGTATATGGCTAAGAAGTTTAGCCTTCGCGGCTAGAAGAAGAGAAACAATAAACAGATATATTCTGTGTATAGCTTTTCTGTATCGTGCTTTACTGTACATGAATCTTTCTGACGTACGTCCAGTTTTCAATTTTCACGACAAAATGGTTCAGCACATCAGACACAAAAACCAACAAGTTTACGGAGAGGTTAAAGTTTCGAAAATGCCTTTAATCAAAAGGTGAATCAGTTACTCAATTCGTGGTATCCGAAAGATTCATCTACAATGAAGCACGATACAGAAAAGATATGCACAGAATATATCTGTTTATTGTTTCTCTTCTTCTAGCCGTGAAAGCCAAACCAAGTAGGCATGTACTTAATACATGGACCGTATCATAAACACAGACAAGTTTCAGAAACAGTTGTGGTAACCATGGCAAAGGCAAAACAGAGGGCACATGCTTCTTTAGCTGGACATAACCTCAATAAAAAAGGATAGGAGGGGTTAGTGTATTTATTCTTCTTGACATCAATATATTTTGGGGAAGGGGACGCCTTACTGGAATTAAAAGAGTACTATCGCCGAGAAATCAGCTTGCTGCCTCTTAGGTGTTCCTTTGCGATTGTCCCCAGTGCCCTTCAAACATTGTTCATCACTCATTCTCATTCTCGCCAAAAACCAAGTAAGGCAGAAAAGTAACATAAAATAAATACAAATATATACAAACGAACTGGCAAGGTAAGATTGCATTTGAAAGTAAAATACAAACAAATCGCGAAAATTTGTGAATATTATTTTCATTTTCGTTTACATAATAGTAGAATACACTATTCAAAATTATAATTTCAAGTTTTCACGAAATTAGCGTGGGCGACTTTTTCAGGTCCCTCCTGATAACGCATCAAAATAGTGGCTTCATGGAGTCAGTTCACAACGATATAATCTGTCCCTGTTATCTCTGGAGCAAGCGAACGAAAACAAGTCTCTGCGCAAGTAGTGACACGAGACGTTTCCACCAACGAACACGTGACAGGGAATGGGATTGCATGGAGGGAGGAAAGCGACTGCAGTTACCAGCCTTCGAAGCAGCGTGTATTGCCTCGATCTGCTCACTTGACCCCCCCCCCCTTCCTCTGTCGATATGCGCGGTTTTGCTCCAGAGATAACCAGGACAGAGTGTAGTTAGTGTGGATGTGAGTGGGTAACATTTTATTCAACATTTGAGCAACACGAGTTTGTCTGCCGCAAAGATCAAAAAGATCACGTGCAAATTGATAAACTGCATTTTAATTTATTTTTAGATCCCTTCCTATGTTTTTAAGGAACGTGATTATACTGGTGTTCAGATTGTCCAATGAACCTTTGTCTTGCTCGAGATTTTCCACCCCTACGCTGTACTTCCTGTTCAACAAACACGTGAACAAATATCCGATCCGACACAGGAGATGAATACATAGCATACCTATCTCTTAACACAGTCGAGAGTATAAATTTGGAGTGCACGCTCTCCCGCCTTGCTGCGGCATTGCAGATCCTCGCTGATGTGAATTTAAAGGCAATGCCAGAGCGATCAAGCAATAGGAACCCGCGGAGAGAACATAACTTCTCTGCTTCACTTGCTGGTCACATGCCAGGGAAAACTTGGCGAGATAACACAAGCATAAGTTTTAAAATCGTGGACGCGGAAAAACGAAACAACAGCAACCAAATATAGCAAGCAGTTGCTATAACACTTGCATGATAAGGAGTATATTAGTACAAGAAAAGTGACTGGTTCTTTTATGGCGTTTTAAAGTATTATCCAGGTATTTACCCACTTGGCTGCTGAATCTCGAATTTCGAAGACGGCAACTGACCGTTTTCGGTGTTTGTATTAGGGTATACAAAGGCATACTCAAGAGCTGCCTGCGATGGTGCAGTCGGTATGAAGTCTGCCCCAGACGCAGGTCGGGCGGTTTCGATTTGCATAGCGAATGTTTACAGCAGGGATTCTCAACCTTTTTACGTTCGCGACATCCTTGGAAATCAGATTAAAAACGGGCATCCTTGTTAGATTTTTTTTACAACTTTAAATCTTAAATGGAAGTAGAATATGTTATCAGGAGCAAGTTAAATTGTCAAATAAATACCTACTCCATTACTAATGTTATTAATTTATTAAAATATAAGGAACAAACATCAGAATAGAATACAGTTTACAACAATTGAAACACTCAAAAGGGCTTTGTTTTATTAATGCGAGACTTGCGATTTACGCTTAGAGCACAAATGTTTGATATCAGGCCTACTTCCATTTTCTTATTTTTTCCGTTTATCCCTAAAATATCTCGCAGCACCTCTACGCCGATATCGCGGCACCCCGGTTGGGAATCACTGGTCTACAGGAAAGAATTTCCCATCGTCATTCTCGCATAAGCCGCTCTGGGTTCTTCCAGTCCCTTATCAACAGTACAGTACAGTACACTACACTTCTGGGTTCCAACGATGCCAGTGAATTGCTGTGGGATTGTTGCAATTCAGACTGTGTTAGAAAATAAAGGAGACTCCAAACCTGTGGCTTTACTACACGATGCAATATATTTAGGACAACTTTTAGAAAATAATAATTATAATAAATCATAAATAAACTATAGTTGCATTACACAGAGGTCTAAGAGAGCAAAGAATTCAATGTTAAAACTAGATATTCTTAGAAAGTTAGTGACGGTCCTGAATTCAAAAATTAATTATTTCCTATCCTTTCAGTTTCCTTTTGATTTTACTGGCGTTTGGTGTTTTTGGTGACAATAAAGGTCTTATTACATGCGATATCCAGCAAATGTAACGATTTGGTCAATCGGTAAAATCTCAAGCACTGAATCGCGTCACTGAAGCAGAAGGCTGACCACAGTCTTGGTGAAATATTCAATATTAACTAGGTCATTAAAAACCACGCCTATCTGCTACCTAACTTTTCTATCTTTCTATTTCGGTTATATTGCGTAGCTTCTCTACATCTTCGTTAATCGTGGTAATGACGATGAATGATGACACTAATGAAACGACAAACACAATGACACACATCTATGAAGTAACAGATTTCGAGCCTGGGAAGTCTTGGCTTCGTAGCCAGTTACTCTCATCGTTCCGAGCCTGAAACTAAGGTCCGTGTGGGATTACCTAAGTAACTCCTGAAATGTTTCTGGCAATGCTACTTCGTACACTTATAAGTGTGAAGATATGAATAAAATCCCGAGTTAGAAACACTGCACTTTGGTTGGCTGGCCCCCCCACGTACTGTCATTTCCACGTTCCTTTTGCATGTTCTCTCTCACGCTATTCACACTCCTGTTGGACACGATCTTCAAATATTTCAGAGGTGACAAAAATGCATGCAGCATTCAGGATATTGGTCCGTTGGGTCAGTTTGTAAGAAACAGAGAATTCTACGCGCCTCTCACACTGAAAAAAAAAGCGTTGGTTGCAGGGACAGCTCCACTACCAAATTCAAAGTTTTTATTTGCCTGTTAACTGAAACCTGATACAATTGACTGAAAGGCCGAAGGTCGTAATTCATGTTGCTCGTCAGCAAACGATTATCTAAAAACTATTTAAAAAACACATACTCTGATATCCCTAAACCCGAAGGTCTAATGTGGTAGAGCAGCCACAGGCTGAACTTCGCCTATGAATAAAGAATTGTTGTTTTAAGTCCACTTTACGCACAGAAAGGCTAATCGGGACTGGACCTACAGTTTAAAGTGGGATCGGAACCACTATGTGCCTCCACCGGGTATCGAACCCGGGATCCCTTGATTCCAAGGCGACATCGCTAGCACTCCGCCATCAGGGAGGCCTACCCATGAATAAAGAATTTCTAATAATTAATAATAATGTTGAAACAGTCCAAGCACACACATGAATACATAATTAAATACACAAAAATCTGTGGACGGCAAGTTGTTCTGCAGATTAAATATAAAGTAAAGTTGGTTTACAGACAAGGCTGACAAATATGCACAAGAAGAGACTGATTTATAATGAAAGTCAACGCAGATTAAGATGCACAATGATGTTATGCATGTGAAAAACTTTTACTAACCACAAATATTATACACATTCCTTGACTTTGTCATTCACTCGCATCACATCCACATTACAAATCAAAACATAATCTAATTTAACAACGAGCAGGTCTTCTTCTTCAGATTGAAATAAGCACCTTTGCGGGACATGAAGCATGTAAGAAACGAATAAAATATGTAGAAAACCCAATAAACTCAAATTCAAGGGATTCGAGTGAAACGTCGGAGAATCAAAAGCAAACGTTACAAACATATGTTGCCATGGTTGCAAAATGTATTCATATTCACATTACTGTATTCTTCACTCGTTATGTCCTAGGTGATTCGACTTCAACGATAAACGGGTTAATCCTTTCTCAACTTTCGACAATGGGATATGCACCAGAACTGGCCGTCGTGTATCCGACTGGCACTTCGCTTTCTGCCAGCAACCTGTGAATTTCTGATCGTCACGACCGACTAGCTGTCAGGCACGTCACTCTTGTGTGTTTATATTTTTTTAACAAATAGTGAGTTGTTGTGGTAAATATAGAAGATGTATCAAATCTGAAATGGGTTGTAACATGATAATAATCTGACATTTGAATCAATTTCACAAAATTTTACTTTTGTGGTTAGGTTTCTAAATAACCAAATCGAGATAACCATTGTTTCATCAAATTATTATTTTATCGTCCCACTGGCACCTATAGTGATTGTATGTAGAGCTCCATTAAAAAAATATAATACACAAACACATATCTTATGGGATGACACTCACGCTCTTACAGCTCATTAACATACATAACGGATTTCTGCCTCTACAAAGCAGAAAAATCGTATCGGTCTGTCGGCTTTAAGAGAAGGCCAACACAGCATTTCTATCACGAAACTACGAACGAACATTCGTCCAATTCCGGGCTGTCGAACAGCCGTTCGCAATTCGCATTCCAATTTAGTTGTATTTCTTCACAAAACTGATTACGTTTTCTCTTCATCAGACTGAAGCCAACAGAGTCTTGTAACCTATTCTAATTCTCGTCGTACTTCATGTCTTTTAAACGGGCATGTGAGTAGCTTCATATGTTGTTTACAATTGTTAGTATAGGCAGGACCAATACTGCTCCCTTATTAGGAAAAAAAAAGGTCCACTTTATGCACAGTAAGGCTAATCGGGACTGGACCTACAGTTTAAAGTTGGATCCGAACCACTATGTGCATCCACCGGGTATCGAACCCGGGAACCCTTGATTACAAGGCGACGACTTTGATTGATGAGTATATACGGCAAAGGTGTAGGGTGTTTAAGGGTTTGCAACATTATACGATGTTTGTGCCATCATTTTCTGCGAACATACAACAAATATATCAACTTGCGAGAACGTTAAAAAACACACATCACTGTGAGGTGACATTCATAACATATTAAAAACATGTAAAACATCGCTAAATAAAGGGCTGGTAAAATTGACAACATAAAACCACGCTACGCTTGCTGTCGCGTTCTCCTAATTGATACATGAATTTATTTAAAATTCATTGAAGTTAACGTAAAAATACAGCTCACTCCATTGATGGTATTTGGAATACTTAAACAGTGTTAAATTTGGTTGAGTGTTTTTCCACTGTGGATCTGCATTGTGTGTTGAAATTAATTAATTACGATTTGTAATGAGCTCTGAAAAAATGCTCTACAATAACGAACAGACATTTCCGAATCTGAACACAATCCGGCACAATAACTAAACAATAGAACAAACTCTGGTCAACATGTTACCGACAACAGATACATGCAGTCGGAACTTCGACACCTAGCCCCCCCTCCCCACCCCCCTCTCTCTCTCTGCCGCGAATGTCAGTATTTGCTTTCTTACGGGTGGATATGTCGTGTTGAAGACATATTTATATTCGCTTCTGTGTAGTTTACGAAGGTGGTAAGTGATAAAGCGATAAATGTTATTAGTGTTGTTATAATGCAGCACCATAAGTAAACTTTTGGAACAAATAATTTTAGTATGCGAATCTTATGTGAAAAATCTCACGGAGAAGGGTGAAGTGACTTTTAAGAAAACTTTCTCCAAAAATTCGGATAAAGTGTAGCACTGCAAGGACATTTCCAAAATCATATGCGACAAACTTCAGGTAACTCCGGGATAGATGGCCAAAGTTCTCAGTTCTTCAACAGCAGCCGGATTTGAACTCAGTTTGCGGCAAGCTTTTGTCGAAGCAATCAATTGTTGAGGAAGTTCGTTTGCTTATTGTTAAAAGCCCGCGAAGTTTTCCTCGTCATTATTTTCAGCCTTGTCGATTATTTTGTGTTTGTTGAGAGAAGTGTGTGGAAGTCAAGCGTTCCTAAGAGAGAATATTTGGAAGTTTGTATGGTGTATTTAGATTAGGTTTATTGTGACTCTATTTCTATTACCTTGAAAGGAGAACATAAATTGAGAGTATTTGAAAATAAGATCCTTAGGAAAATATTTGGACCTAAAAGGGATAAGGAGACAGGTGAGTGGAGAAGGCTACATAATTTGTATTCATATCCAAATATTATTAGAATAATTAAATCAAGAAGACTTAGGTGGGCAGGCCATGTGGCACGAATGGGAGAGGAAAGAGGAGTTTACAGGATTCTTGTTGGGAAACCAGATGGTAAGAGACCTGTAGGAAGGCCAAGACGAAGATGGAGACAACATTGAGATGGACCTAAAGGAAATCGGTAGGGATGGAAAAGAGTATATAGATCTTGCTCAAGATAGGGACAGATGGAAGGCCTGTGTTGCTGCAGCCTTCGGGTTTAAGAAGGCTAGAGAGTTAGTTAGTTATTGTAACTCTGGCCCGATTTCATCAGACACCATGGCCATCTCATCCCTACAAGTGGGATAGATGGCCTATTTTTTACCGGGGCACTTGGTCACCGAAAGATGACGTAACAGTACGGTCTTCCAATGAAACGGCATATTTTTATGATTTATTTTGTTATTTCTATTGTCATGGGGCCGCTGTGGTATAGTTGGTAGGGTATCTGACTGCCACGCGGGAGTGATTCCCGGTTGTAATTTTTCAAGCAATCTCCCTGCACAAGCGGCTCTGGGGCTCCTTTAGCCTCTCATCAATGTGTACCTGGGGGGAACCCTGTCTGGGGGAGTAAAGGCGGCTGGAGCGTGGTGCTGATCACATCACCTGCACTATGACCTACATCAAGAATGTGTAGAGTCCTACCTCTGGACCCCGTATGTGGCTTCAATGACTGTGAAATGCACAGGGGATACCTTTACATGTATGGGGCTATTCAATATTTTAAATAAAAATAAAGGTCAGTAGCCGGCCTCCGTGGCATAGTGGTCAGCGCAGCGCGCCATTACTCCATAGGTCCTGGGCTCAAATCCCGGCCTGGGCATAGGTGTTATTTGTGAGTGTCCCTTCATCACTTTCATCATATCATCACTCATTCTCATCCTCGCGATTAGCCAAAAGGGGCAGAAAAGGGAAGTAAAATAAACCGAATCAAATATTAAGGTCAGTCAACTTGATATCCCTTTTCTCATTCATGCACTACATTCATTGCTGTTTGTTTGCCCTGTGGAAAAATAATAACAAAGGAAAACTAAAGGTGGTAGTGTTTGTGTTGATATGAATGTTTGTTTTTCTTAAAAACCCTGTCTAATGATTCATTTTTGTTTTTCAAGGCAGTAATGACATTAGCCTATTAGTGCGAGACATTCTTTTTCGGAAGTTCAGTTTATAATTGTATAAGGTTTAATTTTGTTAAGAAGGCAGAAACTTGATTATTAGTGCGATACATTATCTTACAGAAGTTCGGTTTATAATTCTTTATACATAATGAATACAACAAAGTACTTTTAATACAATACAACAAACTATGTTAATACACTTTTAGCTATGCTTGATAAAACTAAATGGCCATCTATCCCAATATCCTATGGGCCATCTTCCCCGGGTGCTTAGGGAGAGATGGCCAATGTATAATTGTTTTAAAAAAAATCCAGTTTTTCTCGGCTCAAACGATATTTTTATCATGACGCTGTAAAGACTGAACTTCAATTATCTCATTTCACCTCTTTCATGAATTATTTATTGACAATTCTTCGTTTGGTAGGGCACTGATAGGATTGACATCTATCCCGGAGTTACCTACCCTACACGATTACTTGTAATTATGAATATTTCATTAAAATGATTAAACTTTATGCAGGTGAGTTAAAAGCCGATTTCGCCGGCAAGCAGCGTGCTTCCAGCCGTTACACGTGCCTCGCTTAGAGCGGAACAATAACCAAATTAAGGCACTGTGTTTCAACTCGCTGCTGAAACACCGGTGGTTTGCTTCAATTTAGGTTGTGAAAACATAATTCTAATGCAGATGAGCAAGTTGTCGTTGCGAGTGCTTGCATATGAGAAGGGATTTCATTTTAAACTGTAGGCCAATCTGCCAGTCTTAACATGAAATGGGCTTACAGTGTTATTATAATTGCTATGATGAGAATGTGGCCGATTGATTTGGTGAATTTTACTTCGCTTTTCTGCCACTTTTGGCTAATCGAGAAGATGGGAATGAGGATGGGGTGTTGAAACTGATAAAGGGACCCTCACAAAGGACACCCATTCCGGAATTCGATCCCAGGCCCCCTGGCGTCGGAGAGCGATGTGTTAAAACCACTCCACCACGGAGGCCGTCGATATGATGAGAAAGTAGATAAACAATTCCTGTAACCAAGAAGTAGCTATCACCCAGATTTCAGTCAGATCGATAAAGAGTAATCAAGACGGCTATTTCAGTTCTATCAAGCTCTTCCCTGTTGAACTGCGCCTCACTCAGCCCATTGAATATACGAGATTAAATACGGTAAAGGCTGGGGGGTCTTTTGTGCAATATTCGGCAAGGAGTGAAAATGACGTTCACTCAATCACAGTATAACATGTGCCTGCGTACGTGGAGGAGGATGCCACCTGTCACTGTGACAAATATACGTTTATTAAACTTGCGAAACTCATAATAACCATTTGCCTAATGGGAAGAACGACATTTCTGGGGTGTGCAGTGAAAAAGCAGTACCTCGGTTCCACCCTCCTGGATAGATGACTCAGCGCCGTAACAGAGGACTCTGAAGTGCCGCAAAGGATCGGATCAGACGGTCGGAAAGGAAAGCGACTGCAGTCGAGAAACGGGAGTGATTAATGACTGATATTCCGCCACCCAACCACGATTCCTATTCAGCCCGAGGGGACTAAAATGCCAGGGTAAATCACGGACGTGCAACAGGTGAAATGTTATTGATTCTTCCAAGCGAGACAAGATTTTCCTTAGATTACAACGATCTGCATGTATCGTCATAATTGCGCGCTGGACTTTATGCTACATGACTAACCTCCACGATTCGCATGTTTGCATGATATGGATTGAACATATCGACGTAGGTTGCAGTCACAAGTAAAATAGGTACAATGGTGGTTGTTACCACGATGTACAGTTGGATGCATAAATACACAGCCTCGGAATCAATACCGGTACAATTCCATTCCCTAAAAACACGAACGATATGAGAGGCAACTAAATGAAAATATCGAAGTATTTACCTGGTAATATTTAAGTATAGAGATCCGAAATATTAGATCGGGGAAAATCTACTCCTGTGGCTAGTTACAACGCACTCTCACTCGTCACTGTGCAGTTGAAAACAAAAGTAGAATCGGTCCAGTACACACAAAATATGAACATGCATACTTAAGAAGATAGAAAAAATGCCGCCAGCAAGAAATTTAATATAAAACTCAAAGAGTAAGAATGAAGTTCAGAATAGCAGAAAACAAAAGGAATTTACTAAAGTAGCAAAAAAGCAGTTATGAAGTTCACTGAGGCTATTGAATATTCCTTCTAGTTCTCATTCGCAAAACTCATTCCTCTAGGGAGCTTTCTCTTTTTATCTTATTTCTTTTAAGTTGGAATCCTCGTCTCTGGATTTGCTTCATGTGATTCGCTTTGAGTACTTTCCGTTGCCATTTCAGTTTTTCGCGACTACTTCAAATGGAAACCTGCTCTAGTTCCATGTCCCCTTCGTTCATTTCTACTCGTTTTCATAGTTAATTAACCGAGCGGTGGAAGCTTTGTACGAACACTAGCAGGACTTTTCGAGATGGTGGAAAGAATCTCGGTAGCCTACAGTTTTGCGTGATGGTTCTAAATTTGAGTAGCGACTACCCAATACTCCATTAGGTGTATACGTGGCGTGGCGGATGGCCACAGCAGGGATGGTTAACTAAGATATGTAGTAGGGACCTTTGGTGTAACTTGGGACCTAACGTTGGAGGGAGGGGCAGAATCGAACTTGGGTCTTAATTTTTAGGGGGCCAAATAGAACTTCGGCCTTAACTATTGAGAGGCAGGATCGAAAAGTTTTCAATGCCATAAAAATAGCGTCGTGGACTATTTTATTAAATAACGGTTACATTTGAATAATTACACTAGTTACATTTTATTGCTTTCCTCCTCAGGACACAGGAAGTTGACAAAAATAGCCTTAATTTTTATATTTTAATAAACCTGAAAATTTGGGAGGAAGGGCAAGTGCCTCGCCCAGCTACTTATGTCTATGGTAGGGACGCAAAAGTAACAGTTTGCCGTGGGTGGAGGTAGAGGCGAATTTGCTGTACGGAAGGTATAAAAACTACAATGAATCTGTAACTATTCCAAATACAGCTACAGCTATGTTGTGTACGGCTAAATTTATACCATTTTAAAGGTACTAATTCCTGACTGTATTTCTACCATTATGATTGGTACAGAATGGTTAACTTTTTAATTATCAAATTATGAATTTCGACTTCTCGCACGGGTAATATGAATATAATAATTCACAAGGGAAGAAATTCAAAACAGAATACGAATAATTCGGTAAACTGTGAATGAAATTGTTAATGGAAACTTAGTTCTACCAGTTTCAATATAGAAACTAGGTATTAGGTTTTCTCAAATTTCTTTCAAATAAAAGTTTAATAGAAGCACTAATCTGAAATAGGTTTTCTTTCGATTGCGTAAAGGGTACCTACCTAGCTGTCAATAATACTGCATTAACAAGTACGTTGTAAGTTTAACCATAACAAATATCTTATAAAGAAAAAAAAGTTGCAAAGGAAGTGTGCTTCTACACCGAGTGTACAACGCTAAGTAAGCTGATCCCTAAGCAACAGGATTTGGGCATTAGGCTCCTGACGGGATTAAGGGCTCTTAAGGAATCGATCTATAAATGATTCCTGAAGCTCGTGCTTCTGCCGCGGCAGGTTAATCTCTAGCCCCTCTTCCCCGGATACGCACAAGTCCCCGATGCAACTCTCGTTTAGGAATGTGCGCAAGGAGAGATGCCACAGCAGGGCCATATACGCAAGGAGTGCTCGGGGACAAGCCCGTATAATCCACGAGAGAGGGTGGCAATTTCCAAACAAGCACTTGTGCAGCATTAACTTCATAAGACAAGGAATGTGCAGGGTGGCCGCTCCTGTAAGTGTAGGAAATAACCTTACGTCTTCACGTTCTAAGGAAACTGATTCAGTGTCTTCAACCCAGGGCTTTATTCACTTCTTGCTTAAAGAAGAAAAAAAAGATATACCCAACATGTTACAATTTGTGAATGAATATTTCGTGTACTCTTGAGTTTAATAAAGACACCGGGCAACTCGTACAATAATACGAAACTAATGCTAAAGGAATTATTTCGTAAACTGTTCAAATGAGCAGCTGCAATATATATACACATATATTGTTCAAGTACAGTTACGAACCAATGAAATAAACAATAAAACACGCAGCATCATATTACATGACGAACAACTGAGCTCTGGCAATTAATTATAGGTTGAAGGGAGATTTCACACAAAAGCACACGTATCGCTTCTGACTTGAGTAGCTACTGTATAAACCAATCGAATGCTGGCGTGTTGCCGTCTGAATCGTTGTGATTGGTTCGTTTCCAAGTAACGTGTCGCTTGTCTCTTTGGTGTAAAATCTCTATAAAACTCATTCGTACCGAAGCCAGACGAGATACACGTCCCTTGAGAACGAGCTAATTAACAGCCAAGTGCTGTAAATTAGTAGAACAATATTTGTCCTAAGCAGAGGGGCGCAAATGCGGAGAAAGGGTCCCAAATTCTTGACCTAGGCGAAAAACCTTCTAGCTGCGGCTGTGGTGAAAAAATAGAATGTTCTGTCATGATTATAACTTAATTACCATTACTTAAAATATCATGCTAAACTGCATCGCCCATATCATGACAATTAATAATTTTCTGTTCTATGCCCCTTATAATTCAGAGAATGAGGAGAGGGGGCGGGAGAGAGTGCCATGGCTCGGATTCCACGTAAAGCTATGGAATTACTCTCGACTGGCATATGTGGCACGTATTAGGTGCTTAAAAAGGAATGCAATACCAAGTTTTATTTTCAAGCAAAGTATACTTAAACTTTCGTTAAGCAACATTAATTTGCGTACAGAATTTAACAGAATGGGGAGGCGGAAACATCCGGTTTCTTTTATATTTCAAGGCGAAATCAGGACTCGAAGTGGGTGGCATGGGGGAAATCTTCATATCCAGCTAAACACACGCACACACCTATCTTAAACTGGAACAAACATTCCCCTAGCTTGGAACTGTCACTTCCAGCACCGGGTGAAATAAACGTTGCAGTAATAGGTGGACGAAGTGTGGAGGAAAGTCGACCGCGACCGCATCTGCCGTGCCAAAATGCATTCCTTATGAAAATGACCGAAAGCATCAACAGATGCTGCGCGTGCATCGAACAGCAATCGCTGCAGATCCGGAAAAAAAAATCGTTGTGTCAGACGGGGCTAAATCTAATGTGCAATACCTTCACAAGAAAAATTGTAACATTGCTTTAACTTATGAGAAATTAAATGTCTTGATTTCCCCAGGTTTCCACAGGGAGTGGCCACCCTGGAACTACTTCCGCCACGGTTCTGCGACAGGAAGTGGCAGTGGGGCCGAGCATCGCCTTCGCTTCCGTCGTGCATCAGATGGCGTCACATCGATTGTCCTGCGGCTGGCTGTTTACACACATTCTGCACAGATGATCCCAAACTTCGACCGACCGCAGCAACTTCGATTAGAGTTCAGAAGACTCCCACGTTAGAAACCACAGGAAAAAAAAACAGAACCCTTTTATGGCGCGTCTCGCCCCAAATGTAATTAGGTATACCGTTATCTCAAGTCAGGCCTTTTCTACCACTCAGGAAATATTAGATTAACGTAAACCCTCGCACAATACGACTAAGCCTCAAAAAGCCACGGAGTGCTTTTTTCAGCTAGAATTAAACGCAGACAATAATTATTTATACAATTCCCTGGTCCTCTTCCACAATGCAGGATTCTCAATAACATAACGTTAATGAAGAAGTTATCTAAAAATATAGAACGGGCGAATTCAAAATTAAGTTAGCTTAATTTAGAACTCATATGTCGAGAACATTTTTAAAAAATCTATTTACTTACTATTCGTCGAAAAGAAAGTTTCAAGTTGTTTAACCGACAGTTTCCCCTCCAATATCGTGGTAAAATCATAACGAACCAAAAAAAAATTGATATCAATTGCTTACTAGGATAGTTCGATGTGAACAGCAAACACTTATTCAAAATATTATCTTCTCACACATCTGCTCCCATAGGGTCCTTGGGTGTGTGTGTGTGCGCCCACCCTCGCCCCTCCTCTGTTCATAAGACCACCAAGTTGAATTCATAGAAGTACTCACGCTTGAACTTTATGAGGATAGGTATGAAACAACATAAACGAAAAAACGAGACCGCATCATTGATTGATTTATTAGTTTATTTTTAGTTCCCTTTTCTGCCACTTTTGGCTAATAACGAAGATTAAATTCATGGAAGTACAATCACAAAGAACCACATGCCCACGCCGGGATTCGAACCCGGGACCCGCGGCGTCGTATCAAATCGAGAGGATAATGATACAAAGGAGGGTCAATGGGGAATTTGGATGAATCATGTGACCGAGTATCTTGTCATTGCGATACAAATTCAGGGTAAACGTTGGTTGAAACCACCTCCACAGAAAGAAATATCTCCCAGCTAAAGATGTTTCGTCTGGTATCTGTTCCACTCCTATGCTTTATTGAAACAAGGCCAAGCACAGAGGAGTTTAAACGTTATATTTTAACTTTCATATTGTTTGCAATGAATTAACATAGGTAACGATTTCGTTTCAGCAAATTGCTAGTTGCTAGGGGACAAAATAAAATATTTTATATTAGACACTTATACATGCACATTTAGGGCTGATCCCAAAAGTGCAGTCGAAATAAAATACATGACCATCACATGACACACAATTCAATTTCGGAATTGTTGTTGAACACAGTTTTTTTCGAGGTGGTTAATCTTTTCTAACATATTATTTTTATATATGATATGGCATAATGCAACCGAGCGGGAGCAAGTGTAGAAGAACAGGAAACAAGCGATGAAAAACTTCGTTGGAATCACGGCTCTTGTAAAACACACCTAATTGCAAGATGAATTCTTCCCTTGTGTATTTCGTGAAACGTGCGTATTTCAAAGTCGCGGTTCGTGAATTCCCAAGCCTATGGTTAATGGCCTTTCATAATACGAATCAGGTTAAGCAATAAATTGACACTCCAGCATGAAACTGCCGAGGAAAAAATAAAACGCGAGTGAGAGTCAATGCTTCTGGAACATGTACAGAACTTCCTCCACCCCTTTTTTCGAAACGAGGGCAAATACCATAAAAAATAATACTTGGGCTTGACAACGTAGTAAACCGAGCTTAGGGTGTTATCAGCAGAAGCAGCTCAGATGTGGCTGCACAATTTTATGTGCTATTCGAACGGCACAACAGAAATCGAAATCGGAATTACTACGATTCGCCTGCAAAGAGGACGCTATACAACCACGACAAACGACTAGCAAACGTTACAAAAAAGGATAAAATACCAGAGTTAATATTTTCCGGACACATCTTCTTTCTCTGTTTAATGGTGTATTGGATCTACTCTACAACTTCTTTCATTATTTGTATTGTTGCTGTAGTAAATATTCCCTTTGTCCGAGTCGGAACGTAAACCAAGTGTTTCACTTGAAAATAAAATGAGAAGTTTCTTTACAATGTGTCCAAGTCTAAACCTACCCTTAAGCGATTTCCATCATGAATCAAAACGCCGAAAACCATCAGTCTTTATCAGTGTATTCTAAGGAACAAGTTCAAAAAATGTTGTCTTGAATAAGACCTCTCACATTGTTTTCTTAACTGGATGTTTTACATACATAGCGGCAACAATGTTATCATTTCATATTTTACATGGGTTTCCATACGCTGGTTACCTCCTCCCTAATTCCGAGAACGGAGCAAGGAGGATGTCCCCAACATGACAGCGGTTTGGCAAAATTCTTGCTGGACTTTCCCATTGCAGATGGCATTAGTGGAGTACAAACCTGAACTAGTAAATTCTGCAGCATAACACTTCTTTTAAAATATTATTCAACAGTAAAGCTGATTGAAATGATTGCTTAATTGATTGATTTGCTTTATTTTACTTCGCTTGTTGTGACACTTTTGGCTAATTTGCAAAGATGGAGATGAGTGATGATATGATGAAATTGATGAATAGACACTCACAAACATCGATGCTCAGGCCGGAATTCGAACCCGGGACCCCTGGCGTCGGGATTGCTTAATGTTAGTAGTTTTAAAGATAATCCTACATTCTGCCAAGTGTGGCGAGTCCATGGAGGATTGCTGGGAACATGCCCCATGAATGGAAATAAGTATCTCAGTCATGAAATTTGTGAGCATGTTACTAGTTTTAGATGTGTAAAGAGATCACATGTACTCTCCAGATGAAATGAATGATATTAAACGCCATTTGAACCTAGAGTGAGGGGTCATTTCAGTAGATTAGAAAGCAAAACATGCTGCTAAGAGATTCACACTGCATAAAAGCTCTATAATTCAAATGGCATACATTTCCAACATACCCCATTATACCGGGTTAGTCAAAAAGAAGGAGCAGATTTCAAAATGTTATTTCCAACAAACCATACACGATAGGAACAGAATCCACACATCATTGGATAAGATTAGGTTCCAAGTTTGAAAGTTGCTCATGGCGAGGGAGCTGTTTGTTGAATCTACGACGGAATTCACACTGAACTTGCACAATGGATTCACACTTCGCAAATTTTAGCAAACAAAATGACTATTCCTGTGCCGTCGTCATTTACTCGCAACAAGGAAAAAACGTCATTGTTAGTGCACGAACGAAACCAATTGTCGTACCTTTTAACCCTAATCTATCCAATGACGTGCGGATTATATTTATGTTGTTTATCGTTTGTTGGCAATAACATTTTGCAATCTGCTCCTTCTTTTTGACTAACCCTGTATATAAAATAAGACTGATAAGTATGTGTAAGTAGGAATTAATGAATTAAGAATGGAATTCTACATTTTCTGAGATTCAAATGGCACCAGAATTGCAAAGGGCACAGACCACGTGAGCACTGTGCAGCGTCAACCGCTCCAGGCATTCTGAACCTGGCAAGCTGCAATTTCTACTCCAATAAGCTCCACTCATGAATCAATTAACATTTTTGGACAGCATTAAGCCAACAAATTCGCTACGGCTAATTGCATTCGCTCATTATGCTCGGAAGAGATGAATTCGACGCTGCAAGATTTCTGGCCCCGTAAGCCACGCGGATCTGATGGGAGGACGGGCACTAATTGATTTTCAGAGCAAGATTTCCAGCATAAACGAGACTTCAAGGCAGCAAGAAACATGAAATGCCCTCTGCCGAAGGAAGAGGTATTTCACATGGAGATCATTCCGCGGCCGCCTTGGAGGATTCGGCGAGCTTTCTAAATGGGAAAGATTTCTCCAGATGTCTAAGCGATCTCAGGGACCGCCGGCTCCGAACAGGATCTCGTTTACATTGCGCCCGAAATAATTTGCATATCTGCTCCGACTGCGGAACAGGGATTTCGCTTGCCCTTAAAAGAAGAAAATAGTGCCTCTCCTCCTCTTCCCCACACCCCTCCGACCGACCTGATATCCGCATTCCAAAGCTTTCTTTCGAGAGGGAAGAAATAGCTCCATCACATTGTAGCCAGTTGAACCGAATTGAATCGAAAAGCTATACTTGTTTAATACCCACAACATCTTACGTTCTACTTTTATATTTCTACCTCCACGCCAATTAATTCATTCACTGAATGCTTCGTTTAGTCTGCTTGTAAAGCATAAACGAATGTGAGTTTTCACCACCTCTTCTGCAATACTTGTTGACGTGTTATTTATCTTACTTACGTGATAAGCTATCACTACCCGAAATGTCATACCTAATCAAATTTCCACTGAAACCTACTTCGCTTCTCTACAGCTCTGTGTAAGATTTGGCCTAATCCGCCAGTAGCTCCATGCGGCTCTGTATTTCGTCTCGTTCCATCTAACTTTCACCCAAGAGGGGTCAGATTTCACATAGTCCAGATATTTTGTCACCTCGGTTCCTTGCTGCACAGATAAGTTTAGTGCATTTCTCGACATGTCCCGTGCATCTTGTTATCCTTGTTTTAGTTCTAAAATATAATTCATTTCGTCATCACATCTTTGTAATGATATTTCGTTCCCTTTATGAGTCATATATTTTCCTGATTATTTTCCTTTCAAACTTCCGTAATCTCGGAACGGAACCTCCCAGTCTACTACCAGCCAAAGAGGAAAGAAAAGAGAACTTTTACCAGTGAATACATTTTGCATGTGAAGTGGACCCCTTTCACAAATAAATATTTTTAAGTATTTCATTTCTCCACTCGGTTTTTCTGCTGACAAAACTAAGTAACGTTGTAAAAAAAAAAGCAATAAAATATAGCTGATAATTAAGTGACAGTGCAGTAATAACAAGGCATAGCAGATTACTGGCCAGAGTACAGAATGACTCTGTAGTTATGAAAACAAATTCATTGAACCCTAAAGAGCTGATGCAGCCACTGCACCTAATTACCATCAAAGGAAATTGAGTGTGCGAAAGTCAAACCTCGTCTGTTTCCCCTTTCTTTATTTACACTTCCCTTCCACCGCCTACAGCTGTCGCAGCCAATCCAGGGAATTAGAATTAACGCTACCGGGCGAATTAAACGAGTCTCCTAACTTACGGTCCTCTTCAGAAGGTAAGACAGCACGTTCCAAGTCGGTTGTGTTTCAGTTGAAGAGGAACTGCCCGCATATTTCCCGAGGCCTGCCGCTTGCACGCTTCCCCGGATGCTGAACAGTTAATCAACATTACAATAGTTTCCGAGTTGCATGAATACATGAGGTCAAGAGCCGCCAGGAGGGTGATTGTGGCGTGCGGGAGAATTAAGAGGGGGAGAGGACGGCGATCTCCCAAGACATCTAACAATAAATCTTCAATTAACGTAAGAGTAAATAGTGATCGTCTCCCCACACTAGCATATAGAATTACGAAGGAGAGTCGAACGAAAACCTTAATAGCTGGATAAAAACTACAGCACAGACTGTATACATGTCGAATTTACATCATGGGTCAACTCTTATTTACAAAACGACCTCAGGATTGCAACACTGATTAGGGAAGCTTCAAAACACCATTTCTGCCATTTTAAAGATGGCCGCTCCTTCATACACTTGCACCAATGAAGAGCAGTAGTTTCTTGCCACCTTGAAGTCAAAAAAGTATAGACATTCCCCGGCAAATGAAAATTCAATATCTCTTATGATGCTTACCACACCATCAACATTACAAAGGAGAAATTTCGACAATGGCCTCTGTCCGCAAGCAGATGGGTGGAAAGACCTTCGCTGTGGCTAATCATAAGTGACTGCAGATGCACCACAGAGGTTCTTCTTCTTGTGGTGTACAGACAGTAACTCAGACTTGAGTAGTCATGTGGTCAACAATGGGTCTATGCTAAAATGCAGCAAACTTGTGCAACCATACATGCAGAAATCTACTAGATAATAAAGACAAAACATTGTAAGGTTTTCATTTGATTGTCACTCGTAAATAATCACACGAGCAAACTATCTAAAAAATAGCAATAAATTATCAATCATCTCCATGATACCTAAAATTGAGTTACCGCCCCCTAATTAAGTAATCACCTCTCGTAATATATAAAGATAGCAATAATTCATCTAACAAAAGAATGCATAATAATATCTCTCCCTTGATGTCTAAAATTAAGCCATCAGTTCCGGACTCAACGTTTATAACTACGTAAAAACTTCACAACATCCTTAATCCGCCACTGTGTAAAAGAGGTATTAAACAAAGAAATAATACTCTTACTGCGTCTATTGTTTATTACGCATTACTGTAATACTGCATTATCGTCCACTTGAGTTCATGTAGAAGTCTAGTTCGTTGTTATGTAATGTACTCTACTCTTGTGCTCTTCACATGCTGTTCTAGCGTCACTTGGTCTTCTTGTCCAGTTACCCATCATATATCTTAATATTTGCACAAGATCTCGCAACGAACGAGTCTCGGCCGGTGTATGGTTTTATTTTTCGTATCTTCCTACGTTCATCAAGTACATTTTCATTACCCTACAGACGCACCAAAGCGATGAAATATACAAATACAGGAATCAGAAAATCCATTTTGGTTAGCAGATGATCAATACCCATCAACTTTTAAAAATAAAGAAACATGAGGTTTCAAGTTTTACATTAGACGAATCTTTTCTGATAAATTAGCAAATATCGGCTATACAATGAGGTTTATAATGGAGCTATAGTTACAGCATGTTCGTGTTTAAGGTGGATTATTTTAAGACCACCACCAGTGACAACGAAAATATGAATAATAGCTTCCCTGGGATATTGCATCACGGAACGCGATTAATTACATATTTAAACATTTCTTGAATTCTTGCAAATTACATTAGCAATGTCAATGTATTAAACGCCATTAACAAACACGTGAATTTTGAAATAAGAGAGAGAATATAATGCCCAAAAAAATTCGGGAGCAGAGAGCCAGGAGTAACGATACTAGAAACTTTGTAACACTCATAATGATGTACGTAATAATCGCTGAAGGTCCTGAAATTGTTTTATGAAAGGGAATAGCACGTGAGATAAAAGGTAACGTTCCTCGTGCATATAGCACCATTCAATGAAGGCAGATTTATGGGATGTGCGGGTAGGGACCCACACATTCTCGATCTTGGCTACTTTGGAGGTGATGTGATCAGCAACACGCTTCGGCGGTCTTAATAGCTCACATACTCGTGTAGTATGCAGTCCGCCTTATTTCTACCATCTTTTCCTGCCTTTGATGTTTTTCTTTTAGGAATACTGGGCCAAATGGGGGGAGGGGGTATGGACCCCACCAATCCGCCTTGGGCAGGCCATGAGTATAACTGTGCATTGGAAGAAGAAAATTGAAATAAGTTCATATTTTAATGTCTTTTTTTTATTTTCGTGTGCCCTTAAGTGCCTATTCTCGTGTCTTTTCTTATTTTTAGAGTCTTTTCAAGTGCCCGTTTTCATCATTTTTGGTGCCTTTTTGCCTCCCTATTTTGAGAGATTTTTAGTGCCTATAAATTCGTACTCTAATCATGACTAATTCCAGGATATAAGAACGCACCTTAATAGTCCGTCAGCCCAGGCAGGCTGCGTACGAAACCACCGCCGCTATCATGATGAAAAATACACTTTTCTACCCTTCTTCTTCCTGGATGAATATCCGATACTATTTTACACAACGCCCGGCCGAAAAAGAGCGCTGTATAAGATTTTTCACCTTCCAAAGCCACACAAAGAGACTTGAATTCGGTCCACAAAGCCGTGCCCCGACGCCATCGCCGGGAGAAGACCTGCCTTCTCTTATCACTCGCCCCTTTCCCCTTCGGCCGCAAGAAAAGCCCCGGCTACGTGAAATGTGAGGGTGGAGAAAGTCACGTGGTGCGGGGGAAAGAAGCCGAGCGCATCCAGCTTAGTCTTTGAAGTCTCCTCGAATCAAGCTTGTTCCGCTCTTGATCCGCGTGTAGGCGACGAAATACGGGATCCTAAGCTGTCAGATTTACTCCGGTTCAGCAGAACAGCAAAAGCCTTGTTGATGCTGAGAATTCAATGCATGCGACCTGCAGTGCAGCACCTCGGGGGTTCCACCGAGAACCGCTAAAAATTGAATGGAATAAAGTAGGACAGTAGGCTGCCTAGGAATCTTAACGTTTGCTTCTCAGTATCTTTGCTGCTTCCTTTCTCGGAACGTCTAAGTCGATGAGAAGATATGTTCCCTACTTCCTTTGATACTGGACACCTCTGGTCTCGAGATGTACACTCACCTCAATTAGTAAGTACTCCGGCAGTTTGTTTCTTTATACAGCATATTTGCAGAAGATAAAATTCAATATACAGGTTACGCTGTATAAAACACAACTTATCACTAACTTCGTTGATCCTGTACAGTTGAAAGAAATTTATAATCACTAATTGATTATTTTGATCTAAAAGGGATGAGGAGGCAGGTGAGTGGGAAAGGTTACATAACGTAGAATTATACAATTTGGATTCCTGTCCAGATATTATTAGAATAATTAAATCAAGACGAGTTAGATGGGCAGGCCAAGTGGCACGAATGGGAAGAAAGGAAGAGTTGGTGTTTTAAGTCGACTTAATGCACAGTAAGGCTAATCGGGAATGGACCTACAGTTTAAAGTCGGATCCGAAACACTTGTGCCTCCACCGGGTATCGAACTCGGGACCCCTTGACTACAAGGCAATGACGGTACCACTGCGCCACGTGGGAGGCCCAAGAAGAAGAGTTTACAGGATTCTTGTTGGGAAACCTGATGGTAACAGACCTGTAGAAAGATGGATGGATAACGTTGAGATGGACCTAAAGGAAATCGGTAAGGATGGAAAAGATTGGACTGATCTTACACAGGAGAGGGCACATAAAAGGCTTTTGTTGCTGCAGCCATAAACCTCCGGGATTAAGGCGGCTAGAGAGTTGGTTAGTTAGTACTAATTTATTATTTTGAAAAGAGCGGTAATACTTTCCACTTTTAAGAGAAATCATGGGTGAACTGCTGTATTCTTCTAGCCAGGGCAAGGATAGTAAAACCGTCGATTGCGGTATGCCGGTAGGCACCTCGTGGAATGCCGGTATACCTTGATTGAGTGGGTCATGAATGGTTGGCTAGCGATCTCGAGATAAACTTTTGTAACGTCGAGTCTTGTTGCTGATTGCATTCCACTGTGGGCGACAGCTCGGACGATATTTCGAGATATTATAACACCAGTAATCCTGTAATACAAGTATTTTCCGTTACACGCACAACTAGACCTTGGCATTGAAGATCACTGGCGTGTCGACAGAAATAACGAATTTTAGGATAGTAATCGACAAAGCGGAAAAATGGACCGTTCTTCGACAGCCGTGTCCGTAGGTGTGCCTGTACAAACGAAAAGATAAGTTTAACATGGCATATTTTTTGTATTGCAGCACTCGTCTGTCTATTTAAAAGAATAATTCTATTAAGTATTAAAGTTTATAGATACGAATCAAAAAATTATGATACAAAATTAATCCGCCGAACAAAATTCCATAACTAAAATGTTGTTCAGAACATTTTTTAAAGAATAAGTTCCACAACTACCAGGTAGGTAAACGCCATGAACACGCCAGAACTTGAATCCAGACCCTTCTGCATAGACATCGTGAATAGACCACCGAAGGTAAATGGTAAAATGAAAGAAGACTATATGTGAAGGTGTTAGTGCCAAATGCGTCGCTCAGGAGGGGAGCTGCCAGGATCAGTACACAGCATCTACTGAGACTGTGATCTCAACTCCGGATTCTTCAAATGCGTCGAGATTGTGTGTTTCGTTCAGAAAATCAGTTTTATTCCATCATCCAGTGCTTCTTACAGCAGTCGGAACAGTCCTCTGTCTGGAACTGATCACAATAAAACACTGGAAACGTGTAATTTCAAGTAGGGTCAGTCCATGCCAAATCATCACAGCTCCCAACCAAACCATCTCAGATTTTCATGAAATTTGGCAGGATGCAGAGGACATGACGTAACTTAAAAGTTTAAAATTTTAGCCCTCAGTGATACACGGTGTTTGTACAGCAGTTGCCAACTTTATAAAAATATTAAATGTATGCTTACAAGGTCAACAAAAATAATTCATAACTTTCCTTCTAATTCATCTTGAGCTTCTTTTGAAGCTAGGAGAGCATAGTTTTCATGAAAATTTTGGAATTTTTATTTCAAGGTCACATGATGTGACCTTTGGCATTGAATACCAGAAAAAACGTATTTTCAATTTTGGTGGAAATAGGTATGTTAAACAGTTAAATGTAATTTCTGTTTCGTGTAAGTTTCATTTTGGGATGGTTTTCCGAATAGGAATAAAAAATTTCGCAGTACTTGTTTGTATATTTGATATATTGTTTTAAGTCCACTTTATGTACAGAAATGCTAATCGGGACTGGACCTACAGTTTAAAGTTGGATCCGAAACAATGTGCCTTCTTCCGGTATCGAACTTGCTTACAAGGCGACGACGTTACCACTACGCCATCGGGGAGGCCTAATGTCACAGTAGAATGTGATACATTGGATGAAACACCTTATAGTCTTCCAGTAAATGGCGCCAAAAATTCAGTTTGAAATTTAAAAAAAAAAATCTCTCGAAAACGGTGAATTGTACACTAAAAATGAAGATGACCAAAATGAAAGAGCAGAAAATTTGATAAATTATGGTTTCTGTTTTATAAAGCTACCTTAAATCTTAATTGCATTAGAAAGAACGAATTACTTACTTTCATTCTTAGAATTAGCGTAAAGGTTGATTTCTGACACAAATAACAGAAAATATGTAAAACTATGTAATTTATGTCTTAAAGACACTGGACCAGGTGGGGTGCGCAACTGCCTCGATCCACTTCAACTAAAAGTAATCAACGAAATCATAATTCTGCCTGGTAAAAAAAGAAAAAGAAAAGAAACACTCCCATGCAGACAGAACTTCATTAATGTACGCTCCAGTGGCCGTCTGGAGCTGAAGTTCAACCTCAGCTAATACTCTCACGTATCTTCTCTATCCCTGCTACCTCGCCACACCAACTTTAACCTGGAAGAGCTTCTCGGGTCGATCCCTTACTTCGAGGTTCCAAGATACCGAACAGGTCCCGGGATGGCACTAGCACACACAAGTGACTACTTCGGACCTACATGGGGGGAGCTAAAGGAAAAAAGTTCGGCTCGTTCGAGTTTCATTGCTCCCTTGATGATTGCACGGTGATGTCACGGTCGTTCCAAAGTCAGCACGATTACCTACGTAACGGTATAAATAAACCAAGCACTTCTATATACACACAGGGCCCGCGAGTGACGAGCTGACTTGCAGAAGTTCTCTCTTGGTAGCTCAAGATCTTCCTGACCTAAATTTGCATTTCAATGTGCAAATGCAAAAGAACTATTCAGCGCACGATGTTCGTTCTTCCTGTAAATTAGACTTTTTCCTCCTTTCTGTTGATTTTTTACATCTCTAACGGTAACGATGAGGAATCAAGATTATACGAAATTGATGAAAACACTATGTCCAGTGCGTCGAAATCATGAGTCGATACCTCAACGCGCTTGGCCAGGAGACTGCTATAAATAGCGCTTATACGGGCACGAAAAACCATCTTGTCAGACATACTCAAACTATTATTTCATTCCGCCATTCCACTACTCTCCCCATCTTGCCACGTCACGTCACCCTTCTCCGTAGCTGCTGCACCTCTTCTTGATTTTGAAGCACATTAACTTAGAAAGTTTAGTTTCAAACTAAGTGAGATGAGGCGGGCGGGATTTTCGTGCTCAACCCTGCATAACGCGCACGTTTTGCAATATGATCCCAGAAATTGTTTACATACTATCGTGTTTAAAATACTGAAATTTCTGAGTAACCTACTTTGATCATTTCAACGAGAAAGAAATAGAAAGAGCTAGTACAAAAAAAAAGTTCATTATGCATATAAAGTTCCACGTAATTTTTTGACCCTTTATTCAAGATATGCGCTGGTTTGTACCTTCCCATAGTTCACGAAGGGAGCAAAACATCAGGCTAACTTCCCAAATGGGAGCTTAATATAGAAGTTATTACAAGCCTACAGCAATGTTTTTTTGAGCATGATGTCCACTTTATGCAGACGGCTAATCGGGGCTAGACCTACAGTTTAAAGTGGGATCCGAACTACTGTGCATCTCCACGTAGTATCCAACCTGGGACCCCTTGATTGTAAACGCGACGATGTTAAACTACGATATCGGAGAGCTCCCGCCAAAAAAAAAGTTGCATTAATACAATTAATATGAGAGTAAAATTACGCTTCAACAATATTGCAGAGCAATCGTCCTGTGCTGTATCTCTGCAGATACACTACCTACCGTGGCCATGCCCTCATTTGATCACATTTCGTGTCTTGATCCTTCCTTTTTTCGGAAACCATGCACTTTTCTGCAATGTTGCATTCGTTTTGATCCCATTTCGAGCCTTTTTCATTCATTTTTCAGTAAAATGTTGGACAGAATGTGGGAGAAAATCGACTACGGGTTGGAATTACATTGCAGATTCCACACAGTTTGTGTTTGAACCAAGTCACTCTTTTTTCATTATTAACATATCAATTTTTATACATTTAACATCTACGAATATTCTGATGAAGTATTAAAATCAGACTATTTTTTTACTTGTGTTTTTATTTTATGTCGCTTTTCTACAGTTTTGGGCTAATAGCAACTATCAAGAGTTACAAAGCATGATTAGACTGGGATTCGAACCGAAAGTCAGATTACGCATTGTCTGTAGGGGAAGATTCATTGGCACAATCGATAACCATGTTAATTTGGTTTAGCCTAAGGAATATCGTAGAATGCTAGAAAACGACAGGTAACAGAAAATGCAACTATAAACGCACACGTAAATGTTAAAAAAATTGTTCAGTTAAACGAACTCAATCAGCGCAGAAGGGAGGTGAAATTACATGGGTAGTGTGAATGTTAGAAACCGCGAAATTCGATTATCGAACGAGAGACCTGCTGGAAACAAGGGTGATTCTCCATTATCCGTAAGAGGATTACCCTCTGCGGATTTACCTTGCCACAATCTGTGAAAATCCTTTCCGCTGCAACGAGAAACTGTCCTTTGCTGAATTGTTGTTGCATTGCCACACTGATGATTCTGAGACATTTGCTTGTTGAAAATAGTGAACAACAACATGAAAGGTCCAGCAGAAAGTACAGCTTCGTTCTAATTTTTGTGTGAAATACTGTGATATGTAAATCATATAGGGTCTATGATACAAGCGTGTCCATATATTATTCACCCAATAAATGTTGTCCATAATAAAATATATATTCAAGTGGAGTGGAAGGCTCTAGTATTAGCACGAATAACACCTCAAACAAATATTCCATGTACTTGGCAACACGCGATATCATTATGCATTGCGGAAAAAGAGTAAAACAGTGAAAGTGACGACGGTGCAGGAAAATGCAACGTGTGTGTTGTCGTTGTGTGAAAGGAAATAATCTGCAAATGTTCAGCGTCATTATAGGAAAGAATACAGGAAGGATCCGCCTAAGAAACAATCACTGGGGCGTTGGAATTCAAGTCCAAGATCGAGGAGGCTGTGGCATCAATCAAAGTGGATATGATCCTAAACGCGTTGAGTGAATTCAATAGACTTGATATTTGAAAGCCACCCAGGGTCCCCATGTAGAGGTAGCTATATTAATAATGAGAAGTATGTTCACTCAAGATTCTTTGAGTCAATGAATGTAAATCCATATCTGTTGTTTCCGAGAAACTTTTTTCAGAAAATATATTTTGATCTGCTATGGGGTGAATAATCTATGGATACCCTATCCTGTACATTAAAACCCAATAGCGTCGTTTAATAAGCAAACTGAACTTAGAACATCTATTTCTTTATACACACACATACATGCGTGTTTCTAAATTCCAACCTTAGCACTACTTCGTGTGGAAGGTCTCTCAGGGTTCACACCAAGTTTGCCATTTCAAGCATTATCAATAAGTAGATTGCGGATATATATGCAAATGTATTTTCTTATTGAAAAGGTATTTGTACATTTCAAAATAACCTGTATGTATAAATATTGAAAAACGTTTTAAAGGGGCGGGGTGAATCATCGGGGATTTTACATGTAATATACGAGGTAAAAATCCATTGAAAAAGTTTCCTTCCCTGTTGGGAGGATGAGAGAGATGAATGGATCCCGTGATCATCTCTGGTATCCTCACTGTTCAGAGATATGGAAAGAAGTTGCTTAGGTTATCGGCAATAGTCCACACTGGAATATTCAACCATTAGTATTTCAATATTTACTAGTCAATCTCCAATGTTTATATGTTCACATACAAAGATATCTAATATGCGCAAATTTCACACTGGAAACCTTAAACATAGCTCCTTTATTTTAGATGAAAAATGAAGTAACTATATCCCTCTTAACAAACATTACAAGATACGGCTTTTCCGCGTATGTAACTTTATCAGTAAAAATGAATAACTTGACATACTGGGTCTTGTTTGAGTAGCCCTTTTACTTTTTATCATGATCTGTGGGATACCAGTAGAATTGTTTTCTTATTACTGTTAATATTCCATTTGCACATTTTAGTGGCCACTTCTTAGGTTCCTATGATATATTTGCATCCATGTTTTGCTTGTTTTAGTACATAGCCTATAAATCTTCAGTCTGGTAGGGTCATTCCATGGCAAATCAACCAATAAAAACATTTCTTTGAATCTTCAAGATTCAGATTCTTAAGATTTTTTATTTATTCATTGTACCTATCAACAAGACAAAAACTGCAAAATTTCAGATTTTTTGGGCTCAGTTTTTGAGTTATTGACTCAAAAAAGCAAAAATCCCAAAATTTGACGACATTTTAAAACCTTTAAACAGCTGTAGAACAAAAACTATTTGACCTAAAGACTATTTGCGTGCAAAATTTCATAATGGAACGACAATGGGTTCCTATGAAAATTATTGTTTTTGTATTGTAATATGTGTGAAATTTGCAAAATTTGTTGACTTCCATGTTAAAACCATAAGCTGAGTGGTTGATGTTGAAGTCTTCATATTAATCTATTTTATAATTTTTGGACTACAAATAATGTGAAAATACCTAAAATTGCCATTTTTAATATCAGGTAAGCAAATTGAAAAAGATATATTTGTGTTTTCATTTTAGAATAGGATATCATTCATAATAAACTAAACAACTATTTTTATCAACCATAGACCACACATTAGTTTAATAACAAGTAATTTCAATTAATTCACTTTAAAAGCATCACTTTGAGCATCTCTGGGCATTTCACAAAAGACAACTGACTGAATATTGTAGTAAATAGTAAACAATTGGTAAATGAGGTATACCGAGTCTAGTAGTGATATATCAATCTTAATTGCAGTATTTTTCTTGTCGAAGGCAGATTTCATAAGCGACACTCTCTTTTCGTGCTTCTCACCTTCCGCCACAATAAGCTGGCTACTCAAGCAGCCTTCTCGACAACATGAAGAGTTTCAGTTCTGCAAAGGACACTAACCAAGTAAACGGATTGAGAGAACTCTGTTTTATTTTCCACCCAGCTTCCTTTTCTTTTCCTTCCTCGATAAAATAAAAGCCAAACTGTGAAAAACTTTCTTCGAAGCGTTTGTAAACGTATGAATTCATTTGGATTAATAAAAGTTGCAATTTTTGACGTCTACGGAGAAAAATGCACGTAGAATTCAAGCATAATTCCCGGAATTCAAAGAATTCCCGGTGAGTAGCCACCCTGTATTTCTACTTCCCCACTCCCTCACCTTCAACCCACTAACCGCTGCCTACGTTGAAAAGTTGCAACAAATTGCAATATTCACAAATTCCATTGAAACAACAATACAGTATATGTATTTGTGGGTGTGGGTATGCGGAAAGGCGGGATTGACGATGCATTAAACATTACCTACAATTAGTGCTACCCAAGTACCAAGATCACCATATATCACTGTAAACAACCAAGAAATACATCTAATTATTCCTCTTGAAACTTGTTCCTTTTCTGATACAACTATAGTAAAACTGTCTGGAATACTTCAAGTATCTTATTTCTCATCAATCATTATGTTGTATTAAGAGGTTTGATGTAAATACTTCTTATTCTTGAAATACCTGTAAGGGGATCTCAGACCGAAACAACAAGCGACAGTGAGGGTTCACAGCGAATTGACAAACAACAAGCAACAATCTATAAGCAAGCATTCGTCGCGCATGCGCGAACAACAAACCGAAACGACATAATACACTTTATTGAGAAAACGACCCAGAACTGAAGATGATAAAGTTTCGTGGGCATACATGCAGAGAAAATTGGCTGGGTGAAAAGCTATTTGCTGTGCTTAATTTTTTGTTTTGTTTTCGCTGTGAAAGAGCACTAGAATTAAGGCAACCAGTCTTCTCCAGTTCGCAAGGAAAAGCACCAGCATTTTGACCGTTAAAAAACCGAACTTCTCCGTGTCTATATTTAGGATTAAATACCAAACAAACGCGACAGACTTCCTGGCAGACCAACACTATAGATTGTCAAAAGTTGAGTGTGTGTATTTCGAAAGTTGGAACGTCAGGTAACACAGCCTAAGGTCTGAACACGATTTCACCAATGTTGCGCATACAAGCTTTCATCAAAGTAACACGGAGTTCAGTTTCTGTAAATACAAAGGTCTGTTATATAAAGGTCCGTGGATAGGAGCTACAAGCTGACGACGAACGTCGTACGTTTCAATGCACACAAAGAGACTGCTAATATTCTAACGTTATGTTAGGAAGTCCTAACGTAGGGAACTGAAAATTGTTCCGTGCGTTTCGGCTTCGTAACATAACGTTAGAATACAAACGGCCACTTTGTGTGCACAGAAACGTGTGTCGTTACTCCAAGCATTCTTCCCATCTGAATCGTTATGTTTACATAGGCTAATCGGGACTGGACCTGCTACTTTAGGTTTCATCATGATCACTGTGCAATGTGATCCACTCGAGATCGAACGCACGACCACTTGATTACCACTACAGCAGCTGGAAGGTCCGACGACAAACTTCCACATCGGCATTGACCTTTTTGTCCGTACAAGAAAATCTCAAGGCAAAATTGAGTTCTCCAAGCTCCAAGGGATCAGCTGTGTTTCCATCAGGTTCTTCTCAGATTAAAACAACATTAAGCTCTACCTATTTTCCTCAATCCTCATGCCTGAGGATAAACTCCGTTCAATAAATTGGGGTTTTGCGGGAAGAGATCGTGTGACCATTACGGCACGAGGAACTGGCCGGGGTGCGTCGCGGTGGAAGGTACGAATCGTGTTAACTTATACCCTGTCCCGGGTAACTCTGGAGCAAGCGAACGAAAACAAGTCTCTGCGCAAGTAGTGACACAAAACTGCTCCACCAACGAACACGTGAGAGGAAACGGGATTGCGTGAAGGGGGAAAAGCGACTGCAGTAACCAGCCATGGAAGTAGTGTGTACTGCTTCGCTCTGCCCACTCGATTTACCCCCTTGTCTATCGCTATGCGCAGCATTGCTCCACAGATTCCGGGAAGAGAGAATCAACTAGGCACACAGCAGCCTAGGACGTCTGACTGCCACGCGGGAGCGATCTAAGGTCGGAATTTCTTCGGTATTTTACCCGCATAAAATGGCTCTGCGGTTCATCCAGCATCAAATCAATGGGTACCTGCGGGCAACCCTGGGTGGAAAGGGGTAAAGGCGGGCCAAGCGTGTTGCTGATCACATCACTTCCAAAATGGCCGAGATCGAGAATGTGTGGGACCCTAACCACACATCCCCTAGATGTGCCTTCATAACACGGTGCTAAATGCATGGGAAACTTTACCTTATCTCGTCAACCAGAATCGCTTAATGTGTGTACTTTCCATTTTGACACTTATGTAGACAAGTATATCTACGATGCAATTTTTCCTTCTTTATTATTTGCGTCACTTTTCTCCATCTATACTAATTGCTTAGATGAAGATGAATGAGGTGAGAAAATAAACACTACCTTGGCTCCTCAATGCGTTACGATAATCATTCCGCCATGATGGCTAGAATAAGACAAGACGTGTTCTCTCTATTCCGCTTTATTTGTTTGACACGTTCTTCAGTTTATAAAAAAATGTGTATCACCATCTCTCTTAAGGGTATTGTTTCCTTTGAGTAGTTAGATTTTGAATTGTTCATGCCGTTAAGTGTCAGTCGTGGGCCTCGTAAAATAAATTATTGATTGTGTTCTAAAGCAGCGGTTTTTCCTTGGTGGTGTTTACACATTTAATTTCATTCCTAATAAAACTATTCCTGTAGCTTTCATACAACCATACATCTGTATACCTGCACGTGAAACCAGATAAAATAAGACAATTTTGTATCCCAGCAGTGACGGATTAAGGAAATAGGTCCAGATGAAAAAAAAAAACGAGAATTTTCCGAAAGCTGAATAGTTTTCTTTTGCTATATTAACCTGAAAATAAATCTTAGAATGAAAATTGGATCCCCAATTTCGGACGCCTAGACACAGCGTTACTTATTATACAGCATCAGGCCCAATTTCGTCTTAATCCGGCCCTGTCCCAAGGTACTACTAAACAGCAATTGCTTCTAAATTTACCATCAAAATTGCAACCACGTGAGGCACACATTTCACTCCGAATAAAACAATCCGGATGGACATGAAACTCTATGATAACTAAGATCAGAAGTATACTGCTTTCTTTTGATTGTCAATTTACAAATCTACTCTACGGCGCTGCTAATAGAGAACATTTGCTATTAACATTCACACAATTATCGATTTCCTGAACAATTCTTCTATTTTGTTAAAATACGGGTTATTCCACTGACGACAATTTTTAACACAAATTTGATTTTCTTTTATAGAACGTTACCTTTAAATCAATGGGAACTTGGGGGCAAACATAGAGGTAAAGGTGTCCGGAGCGTGGTGCTGATCACATCACCTTCAAACTTGGCCTAGATCGGGAATGTGTGGAGTTCTTTCTCCAAAGCATAAGGGATTGATCTCTTTTTTTATCTTTTACCTTTAGGTCTGCAAATATGTGTTTATTAACAATACATAGGATATACCATGGAACATTTCAGGTTCATTCAATTCGGAAATCTCTAACAGTAAATATGGTTCGTGCTATGAGGCAAGGATAATGGCACGAGTGATTGCATCTGCTCTCCAGTCAATTTCCAGAGTTCATCAATAATTCTCATCGTAACGATTAACCCATGGAGGTTAAAATAGGAACAACAAAAATAGATAATACAAAGTGTTTTAAAAGTCTTGCAAGGATTCTAAAAAGCTATAACTTTAAAGTAATAGGTTTATTACAACGAAATATTGTTTTTACACAGAGGAAAATTTAAATCTTTTTTCTGCCCACACTGCTGAATGACGTGTGTGAAGGTGATCACGTGATTCCAAGATGGCGTCGATGTAGGAAAAAGCCAGGTGCCTGCAGTGTCTGTATCACCCCTTGCTTTCGTTTTGAAGCCAGTGGGCGGAGCTTAAGTTTGTCTGCCCAAGATGGCCGCATCTACTTCAACCAATCACTTCAACAGACAGAAGATCATCGCATCGGGTGCGGCTTGAAGGGGCATGGAAGTAAGCTCCAACTACAAACGCAAACTCGAAGTTTACTTTACACTTAAATACTACAAAACAAACTAGGACTAGAGTTATTTGCTTGTGGTTTGTTATTCCTTCAGGTTTTTTGTCGCTTCTGTTAGTACAGCCAAATGTTGAGCGGCCACCATTGGTTCCTAAATCTTATTCAAAAGTACACAAAATTACATGCTTCCTTACGACCTCTTCAAATGATTTGGTCGGACTTCGCTGGTGCTGTCATGTGACCCGGCTTCATAAAAAGCACGCAGGGCTTACTCCACCCTTTCTTACCTCCATGGAAAAAGCTCACCCACACCTTGGCCCCCAAGGTCACCAGACCTTAAGCCTTGTTATTACAGGCTGTGGGGACATGTCAAGACCCACGTGTATGCACAGAAACCGACAGATCTTGACGACGTAAAGTTCAAGATACGTGATGTGATTCACACATCCGGAAGAGCACCGTCAGAACGCAATTCTTGGATTCAAACGAAGATTGCAAGTGTGTTTTGACGTGAATGGTGCCCAGCTGGTGATGAACCAAACCACATCGAACATTAATTTTAAAGTTTCCTCTGTGTAACGAACAATATTTCGTTGCAATAAACCTATTACTTTGAAAGTTATAGGTTTCTAGAATCCTGCATGACTTTTGAAAACATACTGTACAATGCAATCCAATGGGTTTTCCGAAGAACAAGCGCCGCTAGCTGAAGCTTCTCGAACCGAACCGCTGTTCCCAGGGCCGTCCGGATGGAAGCAAACCACGGGAAAAAGGCTCCACTTCCAGCATGTTAAGTGACGTCAGGTCACCACGTTTTGTGCAAGTCGGGCAGAGAGGGCGAAATAAAAGAGAAGAGATGGCACAGAGGTCAGTCTCGTTACCAAGGCAACAACGTCAGGAACAAACGATGTCTCCAACAATTCTTTTGTTTCGAGATGGGAGGAGGCCGGGGGCTGCTGGAAAAGGGAGAAAAAGATCTCGTGTGAACAGTGAGATGAAACCGTATTTATAGACGGCAACTTTGTCTTCGGTTAGCGCGAGGAAAAGTGGACAGTCATTGTCTACGTTAATGCCGAAAAGAACAAAGGCAAAAAACTTGAGCCCTCCAAAATTGGATAACATAATGGAAGTCCCGGTTGCAATCTCCAGAGCAGGAAATTGTCTCCTAAAAATACGGAGATCTCCCAAGTCGTCTAATTTCATTCTTGAAGGTTGAAGATAGAATGACTATGCACAAATGGTAATGTCTGTGTGTTGGTATAGGTGGCGACAATAATAATGGTGAATTGAAAGACTCGTTCCACATGTACTTGCAATGGAGTTCTTGAACAGTCACAGTTGATTGAAATTTTATACAGAAAAGAAAGAGAGAGAAAGAGAGAGAGAGAGAGAGAGAGAGAGAGAGAGACAGAGAGACAGAGAGACAGACAGAGAGACAGAGAATGAGTGAGTCACATACATGGAAACATGGAAAAAATTGACGGACCCAGAAAATCGTATAAAATGTAATAGACTATATTATAGAATAAGTTGTTTGGAACCTTCCGTACTTTACACTAAACATACAGACCTCAGGTCACGGTCTCGCACAAAAACAACCAAATTTTACCTTCAGCAACACATTTTTGTTTGTACCTTTGAATTGGTGTTTAAATTCCACTTTATGCATGGATAGGCTAATCGGGACTGGACCTACAGTTTAAAGTGGGATCCGAACCACTGCGCAATGTGCTTCCACCGGGTATCGAATCCGGGCCTCCTTGATTACAAGGCGACGACGAGCAATACCTTCTTGCCAGTTCTTGTATATAAAGCAAACACCATTCTTTTTAAGCCTATCAAACAAGAATTTAATACTGATAGTAAACATACGGAGAGAATTTTTCCCCAGGGTGCAATTTGATATAATTTCTAAAGAATGCTATGACAGTTTCAAAAGAAATAAGCCCGCAAAATTATTTAAAAAAAAAAAGAAAGCATGTCATGAAGGCGCATAGGAAGTATGACCGTAGTGGAGTCGATGTGATCAGCATTCCGCTCCGGCTGCCTATAACCCCAGTCCCACAATGAGACACTGGGTACGATCTAGAGCCGCTAGACGGGGGAATAGCAAAAACATTGCTGTCTATGGGAGGTTTCACACCGAGGTGACGAGTGTCGTATGTCATTTAAGGATTTCACCAATCGAGTGCAGGCTTATGCGACATGTCATGTGAAGTGTTCTTATTGACTGGTTCGTTCCCGAGTTACATGCGTCGTGTGTCGTTTGTCACTTAGGTGCGAAATCTCCTCGGGATCATACACCGATTCGCACGAGTGGTAGTCACACGGTTTCGACAATTTCAATTTCAATTTTTGTCATTGTTTTTTATGCCTTTAGGTCAATCGCGGTTGTGAAAATAAATAACTTATGAAGCAAAGGTAAAAACAGGAAAAATTCCATGCCATGTGTTTGAATGGTTACAGCCGCTGGGAAAAAAATCGCTAGTTCGTAGATCGTAATCCATATTTTAACAATATATTTTAAAAAGTAAAAGATCCCAGAGCAAGTTATATTAAAAATGTACTGTTCATTTTCATGTAAGGCTTTCTCTCCTTTAAATTGCTACAATGCGACTGATGAGAAATGTCAGACTATTTGTTGTTTGTTATATCTAATAAAATGTAATTAACGAGAACTCCATGATCAACAGCTTCATGTCTGAGCACAATTTATCCCAAAATACCAATTGTGTATTACTCTGTTTAATATGACAACCATCAATGAAAACTAAAAGAATTAATTAATTTCAAATGCTCTATAACATCCAAAATACCATAATTTGTTCCGTTCAGAAGCAGCATCTGACAGCCTCCTGGAGTAAAAGAGTAGCGTGCTATGAAGCCGAGGTTCCTTGGTTCGAATCTTTGACGAAGCATGTTCCTCGTGTTTCATCCGATTCTTCGTTCCCATCGTCGCAAACGTGTGTAGATGTGTACGAAAAACGATGTAAAAACGACTATATATGTAACTGTAGCTGGTCCAGTTTTGAAGATTTTAGCCGTCCGACACACCTTGAATGGTCTCTGGGCCAATATCAGGGCTAACATAACGTACAACACAGTACGAGAGCCAGTTTTGAGTCAACCACAAGCTTAATTACAGCGGACGTAGCACTGCCATTCGGTTGCTCTTGACTGCAGCGCTTTCTATGGAAACGAATCATCGCCCTAACTGTGGCACTTCAATCGTTACAGTTACGAGTGATACATTTGTACAAAGAGATACAGCACGAGTGACGTGTGTGAGTCTAGATTTCGCCAAGCACTACTGCACACAAGAAAAAAGTGCCAAAATTATAGAACGAAAATCGATGGACGAACTGACGAGGCATATGGGATTTTAAGCAAGTTTTCTAGTACCGATGTATTGAACGAAAAATATTAATTGAAAGGTAAAGTGCTCCCCTGTGCATAGCACCACGCCATGAAGGCGTATAAGGGGTGTGGGGGTAACGCCCCACACTTTCTTGATCCGGTCGTCAGTGGGGGTGATGTGATCAGCATCACGCTCCTGACCGCCTTTACCCCCAGGGTTTCCCCCAGGTAGCCATGTCATTCGACGCTGGGTGGGCGCCGGGGCCGCTTCCAACGTTAGAAAAGTTCCCAAATTTGAACCGGCCGGGGATCGAACCCGGGACCTTTAGCATGGTAATCAGACTACCCAACCGGTCATAAGTAATATTTGCTAAACAAAATATACCAGAAGAACAGAGACCACGTACGCTGTTTCTTTAGTATAAAATTACATTAGGTGGTTTATATTAAGAATCACTAATATGGCTGCTCCGCCCTCTATTAACTGACTGAGCCACCGCGGCCACAAAGTGTCATCTTTCCTTATCAAAATGCCCCTTACAGTTTGACACACACAATGTTTCATTATTTTTAATTTTCATTATTAAAGTTGCTTTCCTACCTCTCTACATTAATCGCGCCGAAAAAAAATGAATGGTGAATTAAAGAAGGGAAGGAACACTGAAACGTTATGTGCCTTGCCCGGGATTCGAACCTAGGCCTCCTGGCTTTGTATGGCGCTACGCTTAACACTCCGCAAACATACAGCACAATGTTTATTGAAATACGATGTTCGTAGCACACACTTCATGCGGTTCTTTCCCAGTAAATATTACGCAATAATTGTTTAAAAATTTCATTTGTCATGTAAATGATTGATCTGTTGCCTAACGTTGCCAAAAATCTCTATGAAAGAGTGAAATACAAAAAATCAATGGCTTCTAAGAAAACGGTTGCCATTTTCGTGAGAGAATACGTACGAAACACAATATTAGCAAGTCTACCAGACATTCTCCTTTCCCTAACATTAACATCGGCATCATGAATTATGAAGCGAACCGCCGAATGGGCCTGCTAACCAGCAGAAGCAGGATTTCCTTACTGCAATCCCGTTCCGTGCGATGCGGGCCTTGGGATTTAAGAAAAGCGGATTGCTTCCTGAAAGCATCTCGTCTCTTCATTCCATCTCCTTCCGCTTTCTCCCGATTCAAAAACTGCTTCAATTCGAAGGATAGAGGCACAAGGCAAAGAAAGGGCCCCTTTCAGCAAGATCTAAACGAGAAAGATGTGAATAAAATAAAATGCTTTCAGAACGCTCCCTAAGCTTCAAGCAACTTCTAGGATCCCTTCCCTTTTGTTCACTCACTGTGTAAGGAAGTCGCTGCACGTGCGCTATTCATTTAAATCAACGCCCCCCAATAAAAGGAAAAATAACCCAGGTCAAACAAGAAAGAGGGTGCACCTGCTTATTTTCCCTAGCGTGCAACTGAGGCTTGTATTTGAAATTGAGAAAAATAAGTAGATAATTATTCTTAATTGCTATGAGGGTCAGTCAGTGGAAAACAGGGTCACGTTTGCTGAGCAAGATTTCGGCTCGTTAAGCAGACAGCACTAACTTGACGCTGATCAATATATTACTGCCTGTGATGTGGCTGTGTCGAGTGGACAAGATTTCAGTATTTAAAAGGCTGTTAATTATGAATATAGTTGTGGGTAAAAACTGTCGAAATTTTCATTTTCACCCTTGCACAACTTCTATTGCAGCGCCAAATACGATCAGTAGATATAACCGAGGACACGTTCGTTTACACGTTTTAAACACTTTTTTTCACCACAGAAATCACATAGCATTTGTAAATGCTCTAATACATACATTTCCACACATTAAAAGAACTGCAACAAACAACTTGCTGGCTTTCTACCTCCGCGATTTCAAACAAATGAACAAGTTCACTTGTCACGTGACCGAGCTCTTCGTGTGCTCTCACCTGCGGTCTCGATTCCTTGTGAACTTGACGCTTTCTTCCGTCAAGATCATACTTCAAGTACGTACTTTGTACCTTTCGGACAGAGCCTGTGTATATTTGGAATAAGCAACACTTTAATTCTAATTCAATTACAAAAACTGGAATATACACGTTACTTTAACTGCACTCTGTAATTACGCTTACTCATTGCCTCACGGGATCGAAACACAAGGTTCAAGTACGCTCGGCAATCAAGTGAGCAGCGATCGCCGAACAACGCTTATTTGGCCGTCAAGTAGCTGAGCGATCACGTTTCTCGCTGAGCGCTCACATACTCCACGCGCACACCCTAAGCCACCTCGTGTATCTTGACGTGCAGATATGCAGCGGATCCACGAAACTCCTGGTTGACATTGCCACCCAGTGCGCGGGAATCAGCGACTTTTGTTCCGCTCTCGCTTTGCTTTTCCTATATGTGGCACCAGCGCAATTCTGCCAATACAATTTTAATGGTCGTGCGTTTAACCACTGCTACACGGAAAGTCGTCCATTCCCAGGTGAACGACAGCTCCGGTCCCACGAGTTTTCGTACATGAAATAACTAGGAGGAAACCGAGAAGTGGAACAATTCTGAAAGATTGCGCATTATCTCTAATACACGGTAAGAGGAACCAAGGCGACCAAATGTTGTGACATCACATTTAAAACTGTACACAGAAAGTCTCATTTTCGTTACTCGCGTGCAAAATTATCTTTAGATGCTTCCAAGTTAAATCCATGGCTATTTCTTTGAGGGTCATGTCTCTCCGGGCTTCACTGCACTGATCACTGGGAATGAGATCGCTTGATTTGTCTTCCACGTAGATAAAAAGCTGGAGCAGTGTTGCAAGCTTCGATATTTTCATGGAGTCCGTGTCGGTCCACAATTGAAACAATGTATGAAAAAAATGGAGAACTTGGTGGAGCTTTCCGTGACAAAATGGTGAAGATAACATTTAATGCGCGAACACGCTATATAAAAAAGAAGTGTTGCAGCACATCAAGAGTTAATTTACTTTCCCACTTGTTGGAGACAATGAAAACTGATGGAAAGTCGGGGGAAGAATGATCGCAATGTTCAAACACCACTCAATTACTTATAGCCCGCCGCAGGCAGACAGTTTCGGCGCATGGCGTACGGTTAGCAAATATTGCAAGCACAAGACCAAGATTGAAGAACGGTGATTCTTTTCCCTCCTCTCCCTCTTATATTTCATCTGCAGATCAAATATAAACGTGAGAATTTCATTTACTGGATTACAAGTATGATTGTTATTCTTCTCTTCTCGAGGGTGAGGAAAGTAAATGCAAGGGGGATGAAACGAAGGGATGCTGCAATAGTGAATTAGTCCTATTGATTCAAGGGGAGGTCTGGCTTGTTTACTTTCTTGATTAAAATCAACGCTCCAGAGTTTCTGCAAACGCTAGCTCAACCATAGGTTTTCTAAAATTTAGGTACACACAAACAGTTACAACGTTAAGGGCAACGTGACTTAATCAGACTGAGGAATTTCCGTCTTGATGAACGTGTAGAAAAGATTCAGTCAGCATTATAATGCATGCTCCCCTTTGGAATCTGTAAATTAAAAATGAAGGACAAGAACTCCCTTGCCCAGTCATTCATTAGCCATACTTCAACCTCCAATCAGGAGAAATATGAACTGAAAAGTACTGAAGAACGATGGAATAAATTTGGATACACTGTGTATGCATCCTGGAAGTCTTGATCTGTGAGGATATCTGTCTGCGTTTCTGCTTGGATCATCTCAACGTGTCAAACCAGTGGCCTTTCGGTCCGGGAACAGAAAAAAGACGCAGGGGAACAAGTCAGGCAAGTAGGGGTGGGTCATGTTATTTTTTTAGTCAAAAAGTCCCTGGTTAACAAGGAAGTGTGAGACGGTGCATTGTCGTGGTGCCAAAGCCAGTTCCTTTACCGCCAAAGTTCAGGGTGACGTCTTTGTACAATTTCATGCAGCCAATGTGTCACTGCAGTAAATGGAATTGACTGTTTGGCCTGCTGGGACAAATTATTTGCGACAATCCCCTTGACGTCACAGATAGTGATGAGCATGCTCTTTAACTGTCTTTTCTTTCCATTCTTTCCTTTTCCTTGGTGAGTTCAAACTTTTCCATTGGAAGGACTGTTGCGATCTCAGGGTTGTTGTAACTATAAACGCAGCTCTCTCATCACCAGCGATAAGCCTGGACAAGAAGGCTGCATTGTCGGAGACTCCTGTAGACATCAATACAATGCTGCTTCTTATCAGTACTCAGAGAATCGGTTGGCATGTTCCATAAACAATTCCCACCTCATCAGCAGAGTGATTAATAATTGATTGATTGATATGTTGTTTTAAGTCCACTTTATGCACAGTAAGGCTAATCGGGACTGGACCTACAGTTTAAAGTGGGATCCGAACTACTTGTGCCTCCACTGGGTATCGAACCCGGGACCCCTTGATTACAAGGCGACAACGCTACCACTGCACCATCGGGGAGGCCCGAAAAGTGATTAATAATTCGATGTTGATCCTCACAAACAATCATTGTGCAGCTAAGGGAGCTCATGAACATATCCAACGTTGATCCAATGCTCCATTGAGATGGTCCCGAACGCTGCCATGGTAATGCGCAGGGGCGCCATCCAATTGGAGAATGAAATCTGCGCTATCCTCTGCAAGCTGTGGAAGGAGCCATAGTTGAAGCATAACTCTTTTCATGGGAAATGGCACGAAAGGCATTCACTTTGGGAGAATCGCGTTCGTGTTCCCCAAATTCATGGGGGTTAGCAGTTCCCCAAATCCTTGCGTTGTGAATATTCAATTTCCCTGAAAGGTGAAAAGTTGCTTCATCACTGTAAATTAACCTCTCAAGAGAACCCATTCGTTTCCATTAATGCGAGGAAATCAGCACAGAAGGACGCGTGCAAAGCATAATCAGCGTATTTTAAGGCTTGAACTAGTTGCAAGCGGTAGGGTTTCATTTGTAAACGTTTCCGCAGAACCCGCCAGACAGTTTTTCTGTGGAAGTTGAAGTTCTCTCGCTGTCCGGTAGGTGGACTTCTGTGGACTCCGCACGAAACGTATGCGCACTTGTTCCACTGTCTCTTCCCCAGTCGACGGACGGCCAGTCGATTTAAGTTTACAGATGCAGCCCGAATCTCTGAAATGTTCATACCAGTTACGAATGACCTTCCCCGAAGGTGGTTCTCTCCGATATTTGGTACGGAAGTGCCATTGCACACTAATCACAGACTTGTTCACATGATAATCAAGCACACAGAAAGATCTCTGTTCTCCAGTCAACACCATTTTCCTCCTCGCTGCCGACTCCTAGCGGTAGAAAGTGGAAACACTGTGTGGAAACTAAACTTTGAAAGTTAACCTTTCGAAGTGCATGTCTCACAATAACATATGTTTATTAGATTTCACAGAATACATTTCTGTAATCGGGTCCATCATTTTGACTTACCCGCGTGTGGAGGCAAAAGGTGAGGAGCAACTGTCCCCACACTGTCAGCACCATTTAAGGCTGCCAATTTTTTCACAATGAGAAATCCGGACGTTTTTACCACTAGACTCCTAAAATAGGAATTATAGCTTTCCCGGCGACGTGATTTGGGTTACCAGCCAGGTTATGTCTACGTTAGCTTCAAACGTTGAGCGCATCATTCCCTGATGATGAGAACAATGTATGCGGTCGAAACGTTGGAAGCCAGCATAGACTTAACCTGGCTGGTAATCTGAGAACACTAGACTCCTATGTTGCAATGTGTGCATCAAAACAATCTCAGTATGTGTGTGATTGTCCATTCCTCCTCTTCGGGAATCAAAACATCTATGGTGTGTCTGATTATTTTTACAAAGCTGTTACGGAAGGTATGATGGACAATCCACTCGACAACAGACTCAAAAAGTGGGAATACACAGCTCTTGGATACTTCTATCTGATTCGAGCCTGAACACCACTGACATGTCCTATGTTTGCAGCTCCATCAAAGGCAAACCCCACCAAATTGTTCATATTCAGACTTAAGCACTCGCAAGTGTTCAAAATTGTATGTCACAGCTTCAGCAGTCATGTCATATATCAGCACGAAACAAAGGAAGTCTTCTCAAACAATGTCATATATCTGCACAAAACAAAGGAAGTCTTATCGAACATCACTCCTCCACAAAAAAAAAAATAATTAATGCACTGTGAAAACTCTTCCGTTCTCAACACATCTAAAGTTTCATCTCCCAACATGATAAATTGCAGAGTCATTTACCTCGGACACAATTTATTTTAATCAGCTCATCAGAAGTTTCTATGATTCTGTGGCCTGCCTTCGCACCTAACATTAACAAAGTGCTAATTTCCCATCCTTGTGACTTGGATCTTCAAGATTTAGGAAGATTTCAGACTGAAGGGACACGCGACACATCTTTTGGAATGAACCAATTAACATCAACGTTTCACACCCTGGCGGCACGACAGGCTGCACACACGTGTGTTTTATTTGTGAAATTCTCAAGCGACACAACACATGCCACTTAGGTGTGAAATCTCCCTTAGTGGGACACTGTCATCATCACCTCGAAGTGGCAGTTCATGTTGACCACAGAAGAAAAATGTCTCAGCAACTGGTGGATGCCTTAGTTTTCTTCTTTCTCTTTTATTTTGCGCTTGTTGATTAAACAGGCAACATCTTAAGATTTGGGACACACAGGAGATTTACTGTGCAGAAATTTTAGCGAAAAATGCAGGCTCAACCAGAAGCCAAACCAGGGACTCTGGCATTTTGTACCATTGCCTTACCAACTGAGCAAGAGACAGTAAAAAATCAGGTAAAGCCAGGGGTGGCTCGGTAGTCCAGTTTGTAGAGCAATGGTACAGTATGCCAGAGACCCTGGTTTGGGCTCTGGTTGAGCCTGCATTTTGCGCTAAAAATTATACACATGCAACATCTTCTTGCTTTCTCATCTTCTTGGCATTGTCTGCCAAGAAAAAGTCAACTGTTCTTGGTAAAAGTCGCTATTTACCATTTGAAGCAGTGATTTTCAGAAAGTTACATTTTCATTTATGTTGTTTCCTATCTTAGGTATGCAGATCTTTTCAAGTTATGCTTATGGTAACATGCATTAAAAGTGCAGCTTTGGATCAAGCAAAAATTTCAACATGACTGACTTATCAGTACATATTTTATGGTTTCTTCTTCCCTTCAAACACATTGATTTCTACAGTTCAATGACTTTCAATATCATGTTATTCCAAATTGGAAAAGAGAATTATAGTGGCACTTAATCACATAAATATCCTGCACTGTCCTTTCATGGAAACATTATTGATCTTACAAACAGGATTTGGAAATGAGATTCTACTGGGGCCAGGAGTGACCATCCTCTAACCCTAAGGCCAATGGCACATACCCCTTCTTCCTCAAATCATGACACTTCCTTAGCTTTAGCTTGTCCCACACCTTGGCATTATGATTTGGGCTCCAACTAAAGTGAGTGGAAAATAACATTTCTAAAAATCCACTATTCGAGTACTTAACACAAATTGTTATACAACTTAGGATAAAATATTCAACCTGAGTAAACAAATCTGACGTGCTGCAGTTGCATGTTAATCAAAACTGGCTAGTTTGCATTACTGTTTTAAGACAGTATTGCCATAAGGTTCCATCTATTATAGTGTTTTACACATATGCAAAAAGGATAAAATGAAAATTTCATGTTCAACAAATATATGTACCTTATGCTGAGAGATTTCACGATAGGTCGAGTGTAAATGCTGAACACAGTAATCTCTGTTTTTGCTCATTCGTGAAAGTCGCTAGATGGCACTGGCTTTTCTACATGAAAAACCGAAAGTTCTGAAGTTACGTCTACCAGGTATGTTATTTAAATAATAAAATTAATTTCATTGTTAATTAAACTTAATTTTTAGATGTTTCAGACCTAAACCTTACGTTTTTCAAAATATGTACAGAAAACTTTGTGTCGGCATACACAAAAGGACAATTTGGGGTAAATTTGAGTTGACTGCATTGCTCAAACTGTACACGAAAAATTGTGTAAAGGAATCTTCAGCATATTACACTTTTATGCTTTTATGAAAGCTGATTGTTAAAAAATATTAATGTTCAAGGTATGCACAGGACAAAAGTGTTGTGATGGAGCATAGGATGGTATGTGAATAGCGTCCAGAGGAAGAAATCCTTGATATTAGCGTTCGTGTGACAAGTGGATGGTTATGGTGGATTGTCCTTCAACAGTGAACCCATGGAGAATAGTTTAACGTACGCGTGACAAATGGTACGTTAGCTGGATGACTGGAAATACGAGAGGCAAAGGTACGTAAAGTCACCATCCCTCAACTTCCCACCACACCATGAAGGTAAGCTGGTATTTATCTTCAAGTGTCGCATGAGCTCATAATAACATGCATACACGTTAGGTAGATCTACCTTATTCGCGAGATGTACTTAAAGCATGTTAGCGAGTGCACTGTGTGTTCCAAGGAAGATCGGGAAACACTCGTTCTAAACAACGTGGTTCGAACGTGATGGCGGGCGACACCATTAATGTGAAAATTTGATTTTTCATATAATACAGAAATGAAACTAGACCAGAACACATTGAAAAGTTGGAACTTAGCGTAATTGTTAATGAATGTTACTTACATCCCAATTTTAAAGTGTGGGGTACTGTATTTCTTAAATTCCCACTTGTGTCAAGGTCACATGCCCTTATATGGGAATGCTTGTAGCCGGTAAAGACAATACATGCTAGAGTGTTTCTTGGGTTGCATAGATATGCACAACAGAAGTTGACTTATTATATTTGGTCAAGTTAAAAAACCGCCACATTTTTATTACCATATTATGTCGAAAAGACTATTCTGGTATATATTCTGGTGGCAGCATATGAACATTGTAGCTTTAAAATTTACCTTCATGTTCTATAAAATCGTTCCAATGTAAAATGGCTAATGCTGTATTTGGAATCTTCTATTAAATAAATTAATTAATTAAATAAATAAATAAATATACAAGTTGGTATTCTCGAAATTTTAAATTAGCTGCTATCTGCAAGATCAGATAGACTTCATTTGTTTATCTTTATGGTAATATAATACAAGAAAACTCACTGCATGTTGGTGGCAGGAGATAATTTGATTATCATAATAATGTGTTTATTAGTATTTCAGAGTACCATTTCATCCCATAAATATACACAAAAGTTGCTCAGTTTAATGTTGCATGTGTCAGTGTACTAATTATTGTTTTTTTCCTTCCAGGAGGAGAATTTTTTGGGTGTGTACTGGTCATGAAAACTACCGTTGTTAAGCTTATAGAACAAGGTTGCTAAGCGAGTTAAGGACTCCTTGACCTACTTTTTGCCCTCATATTAAATCAGTACTATTAAAGCATTATTGTATTCAGATAAGTATAAATTAAGTAAATAAAATCAGATCCGCTTATTAATGTGCATATATGAAGGGCATATCATAAAAAAATAAGGATAAGTTGAATTTCTGAAATTTTGTGATATACGTATATATAATAGGTTGGTCCAGAAAGTGTGCCACAGTACTACAGGAAAATTAAACAAGTTATTTCGTGTGTGGTCATTTACACACTGAAGTTTAATTTAATTGATAATTGACAGAGGAAATTGCATTTTTCAAATTTGAATTTATTTTATTTTATTTATTATTTTTTTTACATTTGATATAATTGTTGGTAATTCTTTTGTTAGTAAATTCCTCTTCTGTAGCCCTCCAATCAGTGTTTTCAGAGTTACGAGTGGGACACGTGAAAGGCTGTGGGACGCGCAAAAGGATGTTCAGAAAGTAAAATTTTTAAGTTGGTATTTTAGTCTGGTCATGTCATGAAAGTAATGCTTATAATTTGGCCAAGTATTTTACTACTGTTGTTTTGGTATGTCCCAGAAACAGAAACCAGCAAAACTCGATCTATCAGTGATCACTGATAAAGGAAGTTTTGTTGGTTGTTTCTAGCACACTGATTGGTGTGACTGTAGCAGTTCAGTTTAGTTTTAGAGATCTGCAAACTTGATCCTCTCCCCACTAGCAGCCTGGCTGGCCTAATGGTAAGAAATACCCACCCACTCCCACCCTGCACAGCTGTTGTTGAACGAGTCCTAACCACCCTGCAAAGAGGAGAGAGTTTACAAGTCTGTCAGTAAGTACAATCAGTAAGTACCCAGCCTGGTTCAAGAACAGGCAATCTGTCGATGACTCAATACAATCTTTACGAGAACAGCCACGATGGGAGGAAAGATAGTGTTTGTGATGATGCTATGAATTATTTTGTTCAACCTTATGGCCTGTGAATGATCCGAGGTTTACTCAAAAGAAGTAACTGCATACTATTACATTTCCAAAGGGTCATAAATTATGCAAATCACTGGAAGCAATTGAGATAAAGTGCATTGGTTTAATAGAATAATGAAACAGAACTGAGTATGATACCAATAAAAATTTACATCCTAAATTGTCTGTAAATCATTTGAAGCCAACTGACACACACGCTGTTTTGAGAATTTTTGGATCAAGGTCACGCATAACGTTAGGGAAGGGAAGAAATCGAGTGGGAGGAACAAAGCAGTGCACCCTGCTACAAAGAGCTGGTAGCTGAAGTTGTGTTTTTCCTTGCAATCACTTCCCCTCTCCCTGCCCCTCTCAATGTTCGTGAACCCTCTTGACTAGCTACTTGCACAGACACTTGTTTTATTGGTCACTTGATTTCCAGGACAGAGTGAAGAAGCACCTTCAAAACTTTCCAGAATGAAATAAAGAATCATACAGCTAGTTAACATGTGCTACTCATTGTGAACATAGGAATAGAAATTTCTATGTCTCCCCTCCTCCCCCAACATAGTACTGGAACCTTCTTGCCAAGCTGATTACAGTATAAAGAAATTAGATAAATAATCTTTAATGTACTGCATGTGGATCCTGCCAGGTGCATTGAGAGCTGGGCACTGAGAAGAGCCACGTCGGTTGAACGGGTCCATGTTTACAGAGTGAGTCACACTCATTCTTGCAGATCTCTATTAAGTTGGAAAAATTTTTTCACTTTGGAAACTTCTTATAAAAGGTGTAACTGCTGTTTGGATAAAACATTTCAAGTCTAATCCACTATCACGTAGGGCTATTTACATTCTATGGCACACATTTGAATTAAAGGTACAGATGCACCTCACTGTTGGCAACCTAGGACAGCACTTATTATTTCACAGCAGTCAATCCAAGGATTTTGCAGGAACTAAATTTCAAAGCGTAGATTTCCTCTGTGTTACATAGGCTGTTGGAAGAAGATCCAGAGAGAAGGCTACAATTTTGTGAGATGATGCTTGATCGGTACAAGATTGATACAAACTTATTTCGTAGTTAACTGTGGTTCGATGTGGCCACCTTCAAACTATCAGGACACGTAAACTGGCATAATTGTACTTACTGATTCACAAAAATTAAAATAATGTTTTGGAGCAAGCACTCAACGAACCAGGTGTGAATGTGTGGGGATAAATATATCACCACATGGTCTGATTGGGCCATACTTTATTGACAGATAAGTACTTGGATTTACTATGGGATTCTGTGGTACCAGGACTCATGATGCAGATGAACAACTTTGAATAACTCTACTTCCAGCATGATAGAGCTCCTCCACATTATTGTCAAGATGTTCATGTGTACTTACATAAAAAATTTTGATAATAGTGATAGGATGAGCTTGCAACTACTGGCATGCCTTCACATTCCACCAACTTCTTCCTGTGGGTGTGGGGAAAAATTCGGTGTTTAGGAGAAAACTAGAAACTTTAAAAACTGTTGTCTTTGTGTGCATCAGTGTTCCAGACAGACTCCAGCTAAGTGTTAATGCAGAAGGAAAACAATTTGAAAACACAAAACAGAAAAATAATGTAAGTAGGACAAAAAACTAAATTATTTTGTAATTTGTATTTTGTAACAAAGTGTAAAGTGACTTTCATAACACCCTGTACATATGTGAAGTTTGTGGCTTTCAACTATTGTTTCATCTGGTTTTCTTGTGCTTTTATAATGCATATCTCTAAGTTTTCCTTATTTTTAGTGGGCACTGTAGTCAAGTATGTATGAAGCCACCAGAAGTGTCATGGTACGTTTCACTGGTGCCTTAGACTATATTTTCTCACACTTAGGATCATTAATTATAGTAAGATCCCATAGTAGAGCTCAGAGATACTCAATAACATCACGAAGTGACATTTGACGAACCACACCGCACCAAGCAACACAACAAAGCTGACAGCCTAACCTGCCAATCATCACCTTACAATGCTGCCAGACCATGGAAAACTGAACAACTGCCAGCAGAAAGCAAGCCAAGAAAAACACACCAGCAAAGAAACACACACCAGCACCACCAGATGGAAAAAAATGGAACTACCACTGCTAAGAATAAACAAAGCAGTTCCGTCCCAGTTTCTGTAACCCTAGTTACAGCAGTGGTCATTCAAAATTAACTGGAAAAAAACACTGAATTCACAATGCAGAAACATGAAACATCACTAGTACAATCTGAAAATTGCTTCAATCATAGCTTCAACCATTTGAACATCCTTGGGTTTGTATCACATTCATGGTAATTAGATATGCTCCAAAAGTTTCCTCCATTCTTGAGGTATCACAATGATCTACTATGGAGCGACTAAAAGAAAAATTACCTTTGGCCAAAAGTCTCCCTGCACCTTCCCCTCCATCGGTTCAACTCAGGCCATGAGGAAGCATGCTCCACTCAGCATCTCCCCTCCACACGGGAGTACGATGCACAGGAGTTGTGGGTCTGTGTAGGCTTATTTGCCTGTGGTTCCACAATAACAGAGCATCATACTTCCCTTTAAATAGTGACACTAGCATGCGAGTGATAATTCAAATTGCAAACAGAAAACTGTGAGAAAGAAAGAAAAAAAAGAGGTTCTATCCTACCTGTTCGAAGCCTCCCAAGATTTCAGTGGTGTCCATGGAAGAATTAACAGACAAGAGCCTCAGTTCATTTCCTGTAAGTTTCGCAAGCAACTTCACCAGAGAAGTTTTACCTGAACCTGTTGTGCCAACCTACAAAAAGAGTGAAAATTATATGTTACTTTGTATTTAAATAATTCATATTTCTATAATGTATATATATACTGTGTAACGCAAGTATGCACATGCGTAACTACGTGCATATATGTAAACTTTCAATTTCACATTTTTCAATAATATGAAGTACCTACATAGTTCCACTGAAGCAGTTTGTTATAAAATTTTACAAAGTTTTATATTTCTAGTTGTTCTCTTCTGTATGTGGGACTTTTCCATGTCAAAGCATATAAATTTGCATTTTTATTCAGGCCCGATTTTCCCCAATTGTTTTTATTTGAAAACACACGGACTGAATCAACCCAGCAGAATTCTCAGATTTTTGGGTCCTTGCATTATTGTGATTGACTGTTAAAAATATAAAAAAAATGTGATTAGCCACGGTAGCTCAGTCGTTAGGGCATCTAACTACCATGGGAGAGACCAGAGATCGATCCACAGTTTCTTTTTTGCACATGTTCAAATGGCTCCAGTGCTCACCCAGCATCATATAAAGTGGGCACATCACACCCCACCTTCAGCCATGATCAAGAAAGCGTGGGGCTCTAACTCCACACCCTTCATGGCATGGTGCAAAGCACAGGGAAGCACTTTACTTCTTTACTTTGTATCTGATTTTTCAAATATTTTAAGAACTAAAATTTGTTATACGTATTTGTTTTACTGTTGAACATATATTTTGGGACTCGAGTTATTTTAAAGCTCTTCGTTTGAAGTTAATAAGTTGTTTTCTCTTTTTTAATTTTAAAAATAGCCTTTTTAATTGTTGGTTAGATGATTTGGTGTTTTAAGTCCACTTTATGCACAGTGAGGCTAATTGGGACTGGACCTACAGTTTAAAGTGTGATCCGAAGCACTATGTGCCTCCACCAGGTATTGAACCCAGGTCCCCTTCATTACAAGGCAACGACACGACCACTGCGCCATCAGGGAGGCTTTTTTCTTGGTACTTCAAAGAATAATATTAGTAATTTCATTCGAGCTTAAAAGGTGAACCAAGAAATTACCATAAAAATTCAATCCCTTCTTGGTGCCTTGCCACGTACATTACAAATGTGAGGAAGTAGCAACATAGCTTGGGGAGTTTGGTGATCTCTGGTGTATATACCAATATGTACTTGATTATTACACATAGTAAAAGCTACTGTAGGAATACTTACCAAAATGGTCAGCCAATTCATTTGAACGCATCTGGCAATGGACTTCAAAGGAGGGCACGCGTGTTGCAAGACCAACAGCTCAATGTCTGATAAAGACCCTGAAGGAGGGCACATGTTTACATTGCGTTGAAGGCACACATCTCCAAAGTAAACCTCATCCTGGGTTACATAAATCCTGGGAAAATCTGCTAGTAATGGATATTCATGTCCAAATTCTTCTGTGTAGATCAGCCTCACCTGGGTAGAAAATTATACAATTTTATGCAAGATAAGCACATAAATCAGCAACAGTACATAATAACAGCAAATTAAATGCACATGTCAGATGAGTATTATCTCTGATAGGCACACTACATTGTTGTGCACAGTATTTTAATGGTATCAAAGGCTAAGTCAAACAAATTGGATGCAATTAGTTGTGCACATGTATCAAAGTGAGTGTTTGACAAACTCCTACCAAAATTGCATCAAACTCAACAAGATGAGAACACACCATCACATGCAGCCTTGAGCAAAAAAAAATGGAACATGAAATATCCCAAGAGTTGCTACGGGGTGCACAACTTACTATCACATTACAGTGAAATACATGGTAAAAATGAAAAAATTCCCTTAACCTCTAAATGGCAAGCACGACATATACGGCCCAGTAAGCACACTGATCATTTCACCTACACTACTGTTCCACATGCGAAGTGCCAAGTGGCATTTTTTACAGATTCCGCAAAATACCCAGGCTATGGAAAAGTATTGGGTGGCATCAGTGATTAAATTCCAACTGATATTTTCCAAAACCGATATATCAGCTTTAACATTGTGAGGAAAATGTGCATTACATGTCGTCTTTGATTCAATATAATAAAGGAAAAGTATTTTTTTTTATTGAGCGATTAAATTGCAATGTAATATAATAAAAATATGATAGACCTGGCTGGTTTTATTACCATGTAGTACAAATAAGGGATGGACTCATTTGAAACTTTTAAAACACTGTTTAAGTATCAATGTAAAATTGACTGATACTATGTTCAGGCAATTGAACATTGATGATAACTTATATACATAAAAACAATAAGAAAATATAATTTTTCACACTAAAATCCAGCCATTTGTAGAAATATCGTAAAAACTGATGCACCAATATGCCTTAGAGAAATGATTAATCTGCCCCATTCCCAGTAAATATACAGCATAAAAACTCAGGACACAAAATCTCCCTCAAAAGTTTCATTCTTGTCCGGAGTATCTGAATTCATTCTGTAACAGTTTTAATACACAACTGAGGCATGCATGAAACCAATAATAAGCTTAAAACATACATACCTTTTCTTTATCTTCTCTTGTTCTCATTCTATTTGCATAGATCAATTCAACACACTGTCCAGGATTGAACTGCACATTCCCAGATTTCTTTTCCACTTTTTTATTTTCCACCATAACTTGGCACCACCTAAACATATCTCTCAGATTCAATTCCCAAGGTCCACCTTTGATGCCCCACAAGTGTTGCTCTAATATCTCATCTGCCAGACGAAAGTTAAACTTTACCATAGTGCTTATCAAGGGTTTTGGAATCTCAGAATACATTGTGCATAATATAAAATTCAAATCAGATTCTGACAGTGGGTCAATGTACACCTGCAAGACAAAATCAAAATACAAATGGTAACTGCAATTCATTCAGCACAAAATAGATAAAAATAAATATCACAAATATGATTTAAAATACAGGATGTGGCATAAAAATGGGTCTTTTTGTTTTCATTGGGAGAGTTTCTGTAATGGTGTTAGTATAACTTATTGTCATTTGCATCAGCAATGCATGCCATTTACAGACATGAATCGCTGGAGCGGAGCTCAATGTCCCATAGCTGTGAGGATCTATTATAAAAATGGTGTGACACTGTTGCCTCTGCGAGACAAGAATATAGACGTTATTTTAATCTCAGGAGACATGATCCTATTCCATCGACCAATGAAATCAGCATGTGAGTGAAGAACTTTGAAGCTACGGGAAGTGCATTCAAGCAGAAACTGATAGGTTTCAGGTGTTTGAACGTGACATGGATGATTTCAGCAGTAGATTGTCCAAGTGTCAATGACGAAATGGTGGTCACCTACAGGATGAACTTTTCAAAATATGAATGTGACTGTGCATATTTCACAAATGGCAATGTTTAAGGATGTACTTGATGTGTTTGTATTTTTTAGAAATAAAACGTAGTAATGGTTTCATTGCATTTAAAATAGCCCATTTTTATGCGACACCCTTTGCTATATCATCAGTCAATATGTGACATTATTAATTATAAAGTTTAATTATAAACTGTGTGAATATGAAATTTACATTTAATGAATATAGGAAAATTTATTTTAATGTCAACTCTCTGTTTATATGATGTTGATAATGGTAAGTTCTAATTATAACAACACTATCCTGGAATGAATAAAATTGTCTAATCTGGTTCATAAATGTTTCAATATATCAATTGCAAAAAAGATCTATCTATAACTTTTCAATACCTGGGTAAAACGATTCAAGAAGGAACGAGGAAGTCCACGACGTGCACCTCCTTGCCTCAAGGGATTCTGGCATGCAAACAATCTTGTTCTTCCAGGCTGAACATGGAAAGTGCGGCCCAGTTCGGGAACAAAAACTTCACCTCTGTGATCCAAGCATGCATTCAGTCCCTCTAAAACTGACTGTGAAGCCAGGTTAAGCTGTAATAAATAACAACAAAATTTTATAAAAACCAAATAATTAAAATACGCAAGATAGACACTAAATATTGGCAATTTTTAATTATGCTCAACAAGCTGCTGTTTGATATTCAAAGCATATTCCTGTGGCTGAAGAACTGAAAATAATGGAAAATGTAAAAATCCAGAAAATAATTATAATGGTTTGTTGTAGCGAGGCCAGGAAGGTGATATGTATGAAGAGGGATAATGAAAAATCCAAGAACATGAAATCGAGCTTCCAATGTAGCTACAGCTTAAAAAAATAATTTAAGGCACGTAGGATAATTGAAATCTACGTATTGAATCTCTAATAAATTTTGCCACCATGCTTTGCCTATTATGTTGCTTTTTCCTTTGCACATTTAAATATAACTTTCCTGAACTGTTAACAGGGCCCAATTTCAGTATCTGAAAAGCTAAATTAATTATTTATTGTTACTTCATGTTTATGTTTTGCATATAAGTACAGTCAACTCTCGATTCTACGACCCCGGGTATAACGACCCTCTCGAAGTAACGACCCTTTTCCCCGGAACCGTGAAAAATTTAGAAAAAATTAGAACAATTTGGAAAAAAAAAGTTGAAAAATTGAAGGAAATCGGCCGAAAAATGCGTTGTTTTTTCCTCCACTCATTCCCTTTACGAGCGCTCTAGGGCTCCCAATTGGGTCTGAACTAAAAATAGACACCACTAGACCATGCTTGAGTGATATCCAATAGCACTTGACCTCTGCCCTCCCCTCCCTCAAGCGCACCAATGTTACCCTGCACCCGACGGCCGCTACCCAACGTGCCAGGCTTGCTCTTGGATACGCGAGAAAAGAAGATCGAATGTGCTTGGATGTTATTTTAAATCGACTTGACTTGTTTCCTTGTCCTAAGAGCTGCTTAAAACTCGCGGAGGAGGGGGTGAGCAGCCTGAAATGACTGCTGGACTTGCAGATTTTGCCAATGTGTATGGCAGGTCAAGCTCTTTCATCGATAAATACACCACCTTGAGAGATAAGAAAGATCGCAGGAATGTTCAAAAATACAGATGCGTGGCGCCTGGAAGTCTGGCCCATCTGTCCAGCTCTGACCTAGAGTTCAGCAGGTTCCCGTGAGTGAGCAACTCTCGGCCTTGTAGACGACAACTTCCGGTAACAGCTTTCATTCAAAAAGTGTTCTTTGTTCCCTGCAACACTTCATAAAAAAGCGAAACTTTTAGAGATAATCAAAATCACATTGGTGAACTAAAGATCGTCAACCCGCTTAATGCGTTGTCATCCAGGTTTCGACAAAAGTTTACTTCGATCTTACCTGCATCATAACTCCCGTTTCCCACTTCATACGTTTTCCTAATTGTGTCGATGTCGTAATATCTGCCAAAAAAGTGTTCCGTTGGCTGACTGACTTCTCCCTCTTTTCCTGTCAGCAAAAGTAGGGGTGGGGGGTGGGGGAGGGGTGTGATGCAGATTGTTTCAGCCCTGATTTTCTTGCTGATGCGGGCTGATTACAGGCGAGGGTGGAAAAGGACACACACCCATTCCTTTCCTTTGATGTCTAAAATGTGGCAACCAGTTCTGGATATATTCTTGAAACGAACAAAAACCATAGAACAAGTAAAAAAAAAAAAAAAAGTGACCCAACTCCCCTTCCCCAGCTCATTCTCCACCACTGGTGTGCACGGCAATGTTGATAATTGCAGAATTATTATTCTTTATTTTTTTAATGCTGTTGTCTGCATATTAAATATTGCCCGTATTATTGTCTGTTGCATGGTAAAACGTAAAGCAAGGGTCATTTCTTTCTTCTTTACACTGCTGTTAAAAGTTCCGTCTTGGACAGTTGCGTTATCTTTAAAATGCTGGGACTTTTCTCTTCCGCCACCTGAACTTCCAGCAGGTCTCCTTGTTTTTACGATGCAGCTGGCGCCAGTGTTTTGTCTAGCGTCTGCTAAGCTCTTGCTTGCCGATAACAGCGATGACTCATCCAGCGTGAAGGAAAAAGTTATTGTCTTGAATCTCGAAAAGCTGTTTTGATTTGACGATAACGAAATTCGATCTCTAGAAAGGAAAACAAGAGTTAAAATAACTTCATGTTCTGCACCTTCTGATAAGCAAATCTGTAAATTTAATTTGCATGAACCATTCATGTGGAGGAAAAAAAAAAAAAAAAGAGTTCAATGTAGGAATGGTCGCTGAGACCGATTATTCAAGGGGAAAACGTTTGGAGGGGTGGGTGTTTGACACCGAGAATACTCCTAAATCCAACATTCAATGGTCGATTAAGGTGAGAGTAAATAACGATCTACCATTTTGATATGTGAAAATGCACAGTTTCATAAAGCTTGTTTTCAGTTCATTTTATGCTGATGGGCTAATCGGGACTAAATATATAGTTTAAAGTGAAATTCAATTCCAAACCCAAATGATTATCGACTTCAATTCCAAACCCGAATGATTATAGACTGCCACGCTGTTTAATGACTTAATGACGTGTCCTGGAATACTCATTGGGTGAAGACAGATCGCAAGTTGTGCGTTTCCTTTTTCACGCTGGATTACAATGCAAGTCAAGGAAGGAGTTTGGACTGCTCCCTTGAATGGGGAAGGAGGGTGAATGAAGTTGGTTGAAGCAAAGAAAAGTGACTTTTTTTTACGATGTATTTTACACAGCCGAACCAGAACAAAAATTACAGCCCTGCCTTTATTTTTTTTGTCTGCTACTTAGAGAGGTTGTGTTGTTTCTCCCGAGAGATCTTATCTTACCAGTTAATCTTGTAACAGACAATGCTCCAGTAAACCTGTATAAAATCCAACATTCATTCTGCCCGATTATCTCCCGACTTTTGCTGGCACCAGTCTGACTGGTGTCAAGATTCTTCGAGTTTCGCTTGCAATAAGCGAGAGATTGTTTTCCTTTCCATTGGTCTCGGTGCAAACGGGTTTCTCATGAACTAGAATTGTAAGAATTTCATGGAAAAGCAGTGACTGTGCACAATTGAAACAAAGTAACATTATTTTAAATTCTCGTTTGTGAAATCGTTTTCATGTTCTATTTTCCTTCTCACAACATGCATCCTGTGCATAACAGGTTGTATAACTACCAGGATAAATGGTTAACTACCAGGATAAATGGTGTTACCATCTCCTAGGCATCTTTGTGTCCGTTTGAGCTCCCTTTAAGCTGAAAATTGGGGCAAATTCCAATAACGACCCCTTCGAAATAACGACCCTTTTCCCGGGAACTGTGAAAGGTCGTTGAATCGAGAGTTGACTGTAGTTGATACACAAAATTAAACAGTAATAATAATCCACTCACTTCATCAAACACAATCCAGTGTCCTGCTTTCAATGCCTGCAAGAATGGCCCATCTCTCCATGCAAACTGGCCACCATGCCCTCCTTCTACAGGAAGATCAGCACCAAACAAATCTGATACATCCTGGAGAAACAAAAACAATGTACAAAAGTAGCACACGTAAAGTATTATCAATCAAACAAACTTCAAGTCTAGCCTACAGAATTGTAAGGAATGCTTAGATTCTAATAGTCTATTGCATTGATACATTGCGTTCAAGTGTACAAGCACCTGTAATGTCAGGTTACATTTTCACGAAGTCTAATTATTCTGTAAAATTTGAAGTTTTCATTAATTCTGTGCCAGTCTTGTGGGAACAAATGGAATAAATGGGATACCAGCTATTTTAATAATCTGATGTAATTCTCGAATATCGTACAGCAAGTTGATGTACATAATTGGAGTGAAATATTTACACAATAATATTACTAAATCCTGTAAACAACTTTTAATTTTTTCAATTTTCAAACACTGGTATTGGTGGAAATCAGTGAGAGTATCGGCATCATTATGAGCATCGTTTCATGTAGGTAATGGCTCAGCCCTAATCAGTACCTGTCAGAATTGTTCTAGCAAATCCATCCTTAATATATGTCACATTCTACTATCTTAATGTCAATAAAACAACTATTTCATAAGCACTAGTTGTATATGCCTACAAATTTACATTTACCTTACAAAACAAGAGTATAAAAGTAAAATTTTAATTCTTAAAAATAACAAAATAGTCGAAATTTTGCACTTATATATAGGCTACATGTTATCAGATCAGGATAATTATTGGGAATTTTACACACACACAATGAAATGCATAATTGGTCAAGACAGAGACGCGATTACTCACTGAAATTAGCCAACAATATTTTCATGAGTTTGTTGTATAAGATGATTAATCACCCAAAACTTTTCAATGAGGATGAGCCAATACCAATGAAGTATCAATATCAGTGATCAGTCAATATTTGTGGTGTTGGAAAGTATCGATTTTATTTTATTTACCGATAACAGCCAATACTTTCCCGGTATTTTGCAGGGTCCACAAAAATACAACATGACACTTTCATAGTGTCTAATTATCCTAGAAATTATGCAAATTCGAAATTTCCCCTAATTTCTCACATATAGTGTGTGAAACACTCGCCCACTAATATTAATCAATATTTTAAACATATTTCAATTGTTGCAATTTTCAAGCATTGGTATCAGTATCAGTGAGAACTGGTAAGGGTAAAAAGTAAAAGTAAAGTGCTCCCCTGTGCATTGCAGGCTGCCACAAAGGTGTACATGGGATGTGGAGTTAGGGCCCCACTTTTTTGATCACGGCCGAAGGTGGGGTGATGTGATCAGCACCATGCCCCTGGTTGCCTTTACCCCCCCTCCCAAGAGTTTCCTCCAGATAGCCACTTTATACGATGCTGGGTAGGCACCAGAGCCACTTGAACAGGTGGAAAAAATTCCAGCGCTCCCCTGCTGGGGATCGAACCAGTCTCTCTCGCATGGTAGTCAGATGCCCTAACAACTGAGCTACCACGGCTCTGGTAAGATACTGGTAAGGGTATCTGTTGAAGGTGATATGGGCTCAGACCTACTTTTTAACTGTGACCTGCCATGTAGATGAAGCAGCTACATAATCCAAAAGTACAAAAAAGGTACTAACCGTTTGGTCTGACAAGTTGATCCTAACCAAGTGGTATCCTGCAGCCTTTGCTATTGCAGTAACTAAGCTCGTTTTCCCCACTCCTGGACTTCCCTCAAGCAAAATTGGTTTGTTTAACTGCAAACCTCTCAGCACACGAACTGTATTTACTGCAGTAGTAGGAGCATGGAATGTGAAATCCAAAGGAGTTAATCCAGTATCCAAAGGACCTAAATAGCAAAACAGAATGTTCAAGTTAGAATAGTAGATAGAAAAGAAAAAAAACAAAACTTTTCAAGTGTCTCACAGATATGACAATTGCATTATCAACAAAATACACCAAATGATCAACAAGAAATTCTTTGAAGTTCAGCAAAAGTTTAAGCCTATGGATGACAATTACTGTCCAGGGCAGGTACACTAACAAAGAGAGGGCATGGCTTGGAAAATGGAATTTGGGACGAGACTTTGTGAAGTTGTAGGGTACCCTATAAGTACAGGAAAACCTCGTTAATACGATATTGGTTAATACGAATCCCCAGCAGATAAGATAGGATTTATAACGTATTTCAGTATGGATAATTTGAAATACGGATAATTTTTAATACGAAGTTGTTTACAAGACCCTTCGGCAAAACTGGTTTCGCTTAATTCGAAGTAGACACCTGCGTAAGTCGACAAGAGAAGATCGAATATGGAGAGAGCTTGGACGTTATTTTAACTTGTCCTAAGAGCTGCTGACAACTCAAGGAAAGCAGCCCGAAATGCATGCTGGACTTGCATTCTTTGTCAATGTGCATGGCAGGTCAAGCTCTTTCACCACTGAATTTCACCTTGGAAATATTCACCAGTGCCAGATGAGAAATGCAAGATAAGATCACAGGAATGTTCCAAAATACAAGACCCGTGGTGCCTGGAAGTCTCGTCCATCTGTCTAGCTCTGAGCTCGAGATTCAGCAGTTTCCCGTGAGCTAGCAACTCTTGGCCTGTTAGCCGACAACTTCCAGTAACCACTTTCATTAAAAACTTTCTCTTTGTACCCTGTAGAACTTCATAAAAAAGGGAAACTGTTACAGATAATAAAAGCCACATATGCCAACCTGCTTAATGCATTATCATCTAGGTTTCCGCAAAAGTTTACCTCGATCTTAGGCATGTTGCAACTCCAGTTTCCCGCTTCATACGTTTCCCAACTGTGCAGGTCAAAAAATTTGCCAAAAAAGTGTTCTGTTGGCTGAGTGACTTCTCCCTCTTTTCCTATCAGCAAACAGGGGGAGGGGGAGGGGGGGGGGTCGATGCTAATTGTTTCGGCCACAATTTTCTTGCTCGTGCGCTCACACGGGCTGATTACGGGCGAAAGTGGATCCCTCCTCCTTTCCTTTGGCTTCTAAAATGAAGCAACCAGTTTGGAATACCTTCTTCAAAATGAACAAAAACCATGGGATAAGAAAAGAAAGTGACCCTCCTTCCCTTCTCCTACAACAGCTCATTCTCCGCCACTGGTGTGCATGGCAATGTGATAATTGCAGCATTCAGGTCCCTCTTTCTTCTTTGAATGCAGCTGTCTCGATAGGAAATATTGCCTGTATTATTATCTGTTGCATGGTAAAACGTAAAGCAAGGATCATTTCTTTCTTTTCCACACTGCTGATAAAAGTTCGGACTTTAAAATGCGGAGGATTTCCCTTCTGCTCTAACTTTCAGCCAATCTCATTGTGTTTACGCTGCAGCTGGTGTTTCGTCTAGCATCTGCAAAGCCGTTGCTTGCCGATAACAGATTTGACTCATCCATCACGATGGATAAAGTAGAATTGTTTTGAATCTCGCAAAGCTGTTTTGATTTGACGATAACTAAATTTGATCTCCAGAAAGAAAAACAAGAGTTAAAACAACTTCATGATGCACATCAAGTTTGTATATATATATATTAGGGATGGGAGCGATTAATCGGTACTCTATCGGTATCGGCCGATATAGGCATATTGGTGTATCAGTTTATCGGTAAAATTACCGATTATTTTACCGATCAGATATATCGATAAATATCTGATAATTTAGTGCAAAATACTGCCATTTTGTTATAATTTTTATGGATAATCTCAATGTCCTACTTTCTAAAAACGTAAATGTCTAAATATGCAACTTCTCTTTCACTGCAGTCACCTCGAAATACACATTTATTAAGGAGGTCAATGAACCTTTCAGGTTCTTCAGGACCATTTCTAATTTTATATCGGATCGGTAGAATATCGGTTATCAGTGTCGATAAATTTTATATCGGTACTTTATCGGTATCGGCCAAAATTTCATATCGGCCCATTCCTAATATATATATACACACACACGTATAGTCGCCGCTTTCTTCAGAACCATTCTCCAGAATACTCCTAAATCCAACAATAAATTATCGATTAACATGAGAGTAAATAACAATCACCCATTTTGATATCTGAAAATACGCAAGTTTCGTAAAGCTTGTTTTGAGCAGGGACCTGTAACGTAACCCAACTTGTAACGCTGTCAAGTTACGAACGGAACTATCGATATGCGTTACAATGGCATTGGCGTTCCACACAGTACCGGACAGATTGGACCTACCTACAACCTGGGTAAATTAGGCATACCGTTACTCAACGACCCATTCGCTTCAGGTACTGAGTGGAACGGGTCTCGGATGGAACGGGTACGATCGTACCCGTACATACTGTACCTGAACGGTGGCTACCGGGTACGAAATGGAACCACAAGTTGGTAACTGGTACTGAAGCACAATGACCAGCGCTTGTTATTAAAATACCGGTACGTGGATAGAAATGGATGAAGCGGGTAACATTTGTAACAGGAACTTACAGTACGTATCATAACAGTTTACTGTCAATCAACATTCCACAGCAGCAAATGGAATACCGATAAATATACATTTCTTTGTTTAAAACTAATTATAATAACTTTAGAAAAAAGTAATTCGTGATCTTTCTGGATTTTATTTATCCGAAAAATATGTATAAAAGCTATCTAGTTTATCTTTCATTAATTTGTTAATAATGGCATCAGCTATGCAAAAATTTTGAAGACCGTCACTCTGGCAAACTATTAACAATAGAAACAATTAGTTTCAACAAGCTCATGTATATTATACTAATTACAACAACCTGCGCAGAAGGTCGATATTCGTCATTCAGGCAACCTGTTACTAGGAGGCATGTGCAGTAGGCCCCATTACTTTTAAAATAGGTAGAGAAGTGAAATTGAGTTTGAAGGTAGATTATGCTAATTAGAGCACGGCTAAATCAACATGATTGTGGAAAACCGGAAGTTGATGGACGCCATATTGAAAAATGTTACTTCTTAAGATAGAGGAGTGAAACTCGGTTCAACGATAGCTTATACTAATTAAAGCATGGCAAATAAACATGATTGTGGAAAACCGGAAGTTGATGGACGCCATATTGAAAAATGTTACATCTTAAGATATAGAAGTGAAATTCGGCTTGAAGGTAGCTTATGGGAATTAGAGCATGGCAAATCAACGTGATTCCTGAAAACCGGAAGTTGGTGGACGCCATATTGAAAAACGTTACTTCTTAAGATAGAGAAGTGAAATTCGGCTTGAAGGTAGCTTATGGGAATTAGAGCATGGCAAATCAACGTGATTCCGAAACCAGAAGTTGGTGGACGCCATACTGAAAAATGTTACTTCTTAAGATAGAAAAGTGAAATTCGGCTTGAAGGTAGCTTATGGGAATTAGAGCATGGCAAATCAACATGATTGTGGAAAACCGGACGTTGATGGACGCCATATTGAAAAATGTTACTTCTTAAGATAGAGAAGTGAAATTCGGCTTGAGGGTAGCTTATGGCAATTAGAGCATGGCAAATCAACGTGATTCCGGAAAACCGGAAGTTGGTGGATGCCATATTGAAAAATGTTACTTCTTAAGATAGAGAAGTGAAATTCGGCTTGAAGGTAGCTTATGGGAATTAGAGCATGGCAAATCAACGTGATTCCGGAAAACCGGAAGTTGGTGGACGCCATATTGAAAAATGTTACTTCTTAAGATAGAGAAGTAAAATTCGGCTTGAAGGTAGCTTATGGGAATTAGAGCATGGCAAATCAACATGATTGCGGAAAACCGGAAGTTGGTGGACGCCATATTGAAAAATGTTACTTCTTAAGATAGAGAAGTGAAATTCGGCTTGAAGGTAGCTTATGGCAATTAGAGCATGGCAAATCAACATGATTGTGGAAAACCGGAAGTTGATGGATGCCATATTGAAAAATGTTACTTCTTAAGATAGAGAAGTGAAATTTGGCTTGAGGGTAGCTTATGGGAATTAGAGCATGTCAAATCAACGTGATTCCGGAAAACCGGAAGTTGGTGGACGCCATATTGAAAAATGTTACTTCTTAAGATAGAGAAGTGAAATTCGGCTTGAAGGTAGCTTATGGGAATTAGAGCATGGCAAATCAACGTGATTCCGGAAAACCGGAAGTTGGTGGATGCCATATTGAAAAATGTTACTTCTTAAGATAGAGAAGTGAAATTCGGCTTGAAGGTAGCTTATGGGAATTAGAGCATGGCAAATCAACGTGATTCCGGAAAACCGGAAGTTGGTGGACGCCATATTGAAAAATGTTACTTCTTAAGATAGAGAAGTAAAATTCGGCTTGAAGGTAGCTTATGGGAATTAGAGCATGGCAAATCAACATGATTGCGGAAAACCGGAAGTTGGTGGACGCCATATTGAAAAATGTTACTTCTTAAGATAGAGAAGTGAAATTCGGCTTGAAGGTAGCTTATGGCAATTAGAGCATGGCAAATCAACATGATTGTGGAAAACCGGAAGTTGATGGATGCCATATTGAAAAATGTTACTTCTTAAGATAGAGAAGTGAAATTTGGCTTGAGGGTAGCTTATGGGAATTAGAGCATGTCAAATCAACGTGATTCCGGAAAACCGGAAGTTGGTGGACGCCATATTGAAAAATGTTACTTCTTAAGATAGAGAAGTGAAATTCGGCTTGAAGGTAGCTTATGGGAATTAGAGCATGGCAAATCAACGTGATTCAAAAAAAACCGGAAGTTGATGGACTCCATATTGAAAAATGTTAATTCTTAAGATAGAGAAGTGAAATTCGGCTTGAAGGTAGCGTATGGGAATTAGAGCATGGCAAATCAACATGATTCCGGAAAACCGGAAGTTGGTGGACGCCATATTGAAATACGTTAATTCTTAAGATAGAGGAGTGAAATTCGGTTTTATGATATTATGGATATTACTGCATTGGAAATCAACATGATTAGGGAAAACCGGACGTTAACGGAAAAATTTACTTTAATATTCCTCTTTCCTTTGATGATTGCTTATGTTAATTAGAACATGGTCAATTAATATATTATAAAACCGAAAGTCGATGGACGGCATAATGAAAAATGCAATTTATTAAGATGAAGAAGTGAAATTGAATCAGCAGTTTGAAGAAGGGAACAAATCCAAAAAGCTGATTGTTGGGAAATTAAAAAAAACTGCCTATTGTCGTTACTGTTCATTATGGCTGAATCAAAATCGTATAAGAAATCCGTTACATATACCTACTATCCTAGTGCGTAGTATTTTTGGTATTGGACTTTAATAAAAAGGAATACGAGGATTATAAAAGTAAGGATTCGTTCCCTTCTTCAAACTGATGAGATGCACATTACGTATTATGCATATAAATGCTGGATTGAAAAAATCCAAATATTTATTTGTCACAAAATATCATAGAAATATTAAGTAGCATACATTATGTTGTGATTTCAACATTGATGAATCTTGAACTATTGAATACAGTGTCCAAACGTGCACAGAAAACTATTGCTCCCCTTCACTCAGACCATCATCCTCCATTGTCGCAGTCGTTGGCCTTGTCAACACCTCTTCATAAAATGGTTTGTATTCATCGGGAATGTACGTGACTATCTTGGCTACATCCTGTATCTTCTTGTGATTAATGGGGATGTGTCCATCATACGCTAGATCAGTTGGAATCTGGGCTACTGCTGAGTTTGGCTTTTGCAGCAGGAAAGTGTGTTTCACTAGGCCATGGATATACTCAGATGTGGTCAAATAACCTCTTGGTAAGGAGTATTCCACTTGCCTGTATTTAGATATCATAAATGATGTGGTCTTGTCAAGGGACTTTGCTGTTTTTTTGTAGAACTGCGGCTTCCCTCTATTATCAACGGCCAGTTTACCTGACGTAATCAATGAAGTTAACCTAAACAGTGCTTTATTTGTGATACCGTACAAAATTGAAAATGCCTTTTTACACACAGGTACACGTTCAGTGCCTTTCATTACGTGGTAAACAAAAATGCTATCACGTTTAAGTGGAACTGCACTTTTCGAACGCCTACGTGCCGGTGATTTACGGTCAATGAGTCCCATTAAAAATGTGTCTTGCTCATTTTTCGTTTGAAACCCTTGCAAAGTATTCAGTGTTCCTTGTCATTTACACTGAATTTCTTACTACATTTCTTCTTACAAGAGCAATCCCCATCTCTATTTGACTTTGCAGGCACTGTCTTTCCAGTTCTAATACTTACATACTCTTCACCTCGAAGTCTTTTGTTTTTCTGCACTACATAACTATACGTTTCTGGGCGCCGAGCACCTTTCCTCTTCTTTTTAAGCGTAAGAACAACATCGCTGTCCGATGAACTAGCACACATTCCAATAAGTTGCAAACACTTCACAATCATTTAGATTACTCGTTTACACCATCGCAGATTGTTACTCAGATACTAATTGCAGGTTAACCTTGGTAAACACAACAGAAATGTACAATAATATACACAAGGTTCAACAAGGTCTTGCATACCATCGCAACTTGTAACAGCTGTTAACAAGTGCGATCTTAGCGCCACTAGTGGGAAACGGATGAATCAGTTTGAAGAAGGGAACAAAACCTGGATTCATTCCCTTCTTCAAACGTACGAATATTTTCAAGGGCAATTACACCATGAAGCGTGTGGTTTTCGGTCCCTTTTCCTAACGTCCTAGATGCGGGTATATGTTAAGACACGTTTGGAGCAATAAAACGAATTTCGATTTTTTGGCGCTTGTTCCCTTCTTCAAACTGCTGATTCAATTCGATTAGATTAGATTATTGCGCTTACTAATTCGAACATGGACAATGCATATGCTGTCTGTAAAACTGGAAGTTGATAGACGCCATGTTGAAAAAGAAATACATTTGAGTGTCGATTCAGTTTTTATTTATTAAAAATTAAATATGAATTCCATCAAACTCAGGTTTTCCAGAATCATGTTCATTTGTCATGCTCTAATTCCCATAAGCTACCATCAAACCAAATTTCACTCCTCTGTCTTAAGAAGTAACGTTTTTCAATATGGCGTCCACCAAATTCCGGTTTTCCACAATCATGTTGATTTAACATGCACTAATTAGCAAGATCTACCCTCAAGACGAATTTCACTTCTCTATCTTAAGAAGTAACGTTTTTCAATATGGCGTCCATCAACTTCCGGTTTTCCACAATCATGTTGATTTAGCATGCACTAATTAGCAAGATCTACCACCAAACCGAATTTCACTTCTCTATCATAAGAAGTAACATTTTTCAATATGGCGTCCACCAACTTCCGGTTTTCCACAATCATGTTGATTTGCCATACACGAATTAGCATATGCTACCGTCAAACCGAATTTCACGTCTCTTTCTTAAGAAGTAACATATTTCAATATGGCGTCCATCAACTTCCGGTTTTCCACAATCATGTTGATTTAACATGCACTAATTAGCAATATCTACCACCAAATCGAATTTCTCTTCTCTATCTTAAGAAGTAACGTTTTTCAATATGGCGTCCATGAACTTCCGGTTTTCCACAATCATGTCAATTTTCCATGCTTTAATTCACATAAGCTACCGTCAAACCGAATTTCACTTCTATATCTTAAGAAGTAACATTTTTCAATATGGCGTCCATCAACATCCGGTTTTCAACAATTATGTTGATTTAACATGCACTAATTAGCAAGATCTACCACCAAACCGAATTTCACTTCTCTATCTTAAGAAGTGACTTTTTTCAATATGGCGTCTAATTTCCAGTTTTACCAAAATAATTTTGATTGGCAATGCCAGGTCAACCCGAATTTCAGATCTGTAACTTAGATGGTAACATTACTCAATATGGCGTACATTAACTTTCCCTTTTTTCCACATGTATTATTAGTTGGTAATATTCTAATTACATAAACTTAGCCTTACTGTGCATAAAGTGGACTTAAAACACCAACTCAAACCAAAACCAAATTACATAAACTATCATCATGTCGAACTTTCAATATCTTGCTTGAAAATATTTTTTTTAAATATGTTCACCTTGCACCCAATATTACGTGTATTGGTTATATAAAAGTAACATTATTAATAACAAATCTCACGATTCCATATTTATTTTTATATATATACAATTTATATTTTATTGCCTACAACCTCAATTAATATTAGTTCTTATCGATTTTTCAAGAATTCAACAAGGAAAGTTTTAAAATGAAGAGTTACGTGACATATATTTTCTGATCCATTCAATACCCATTTGATTTGCTGAAAATAGGTTTTGTTACAATTGTACCCGATCTTAAAGTTCAGATATACCCATCATGAAATTGTACCGGTATGATTCTAAGGAGAGGTACGTACCGTAACGGAACCGGCATTCAGATAAGGAACAAGTTCCATGCTTTCTGGTACGGGTATTTTAACGTTCCACTCTGTGTACCCAAAGCTGTCGTCCCCGAAGCACTCTCGGGTACGAACGGAACGGTATAGCAGAAGCGTTACTGTTCGCCTTACCAAGAGGTTCTGGTATTTTCGTTGGAACGGTCCACAGCACTTGGGCCGGTACGCGGTACCCGGTACGGAAATAACGCGGAACGGTGACAAATACCAATGAATTGCGTTACGTTACAGGTCCCTGGTTTTGAGTTCATTTTATGCTGATGAGATAATCAGGACTAAATATACAGTTTAAAGTGGAATCCAAACCAGAGTGATTATCGAGCAGCGCTGTTTAATGTGTCCTATGATACACATTTGATGCAAACAGATCGTAAGTTACATGTTTCCTTTTTAAGGGCGAATTGAGGAAGAGTTTGAACTGCTCCCTGGAAAAGGGGAGGGGGGGTGAATATGAAGTTGACTGAAGAAAAAAAACATGACCTTTTTTTTTGTGTGTTTTAGACAGCTGAACCAGAATTAAATTTACAGCCCCGAGCTTTTTCTTACTGGTGCCGAGAAAGTCTGTGTTGTCTCCCAAGAGAATCTTATCATACCAGTTAATCCTGCAACGGACAATGTTCTAGCGAACCCACATAAAATCCAATATTCATTCTGTACAATTATCTCCAGTCTCTTGCTCGCGTCAGTGTGACTGCTGTCAAGGTTCTTCCGAGTTTCACTTCTTGGAATAAACGAGAGATTGTTTTCCTTACCACAGAATGCATCCTGTGCATAACAGGTTGTATAACTATGCAGGATAAATGGTGTTACCATCTCTTTGGAACCTTTGTGTCCACGTAAGCTCCGTGTCATCATTTTGTGTAACATTTTTTACACTTTCTTTAAAACTTACAATATTATTATATAGTACATACAAAGCTTATTTTCTGTGCTACTACCAAGTATAAAACATACGTTGTGGGACTAATTTATACTCTTACTTTATTTACACCTGAAAAACAGGTGCCATCTTGAAAAGTTTGAATAACTCGAAGTTGTTTCATTTGAAGTTGAGATTTTTTGGTCCCTTGAACTTTGTATTAACAAGGTTTTCCTGTATTGATATGCCAAGGTAATAGCGTGCACTAGCCAGTTTCGAAGATTTTCAAGCATGCCTCAAGAGGTAAAAATATTGCCCGGCTGCCTAGCGGCATGATAGCACAGTGGTAACATATCAGTTTCACACAGCAAAAGTTCTGGGTTACATTCCCCGTTCGATTGAGTCTACTATTGTTTTCATTGTTTTAACTCAAGTAACCATTTAACTCAAGTAACCATTTATTTTATTTGCTGTGTGAATTGTTGAGAAATATTTTGTTTTCTATGTTTTATGGTAATTACCTCTGTGGATCGTGTACAAAAATGTAAATAAATGCCTTGATTGGAAGTAGTATTCTTGTTTTTGTCTTCATCATTTTCTCAAAAAAGAACATGTATACCTTTTGCTATAGATAATATGTATTTTGTTGAATATAACATGTAAAAAGTAAAGTGCTCCCCTGTACTTTGCATCATGCCATGAAGTTGTATAGGGGGTGTGGAGTTAGGGCCCAAGACTTTCTTCATCATGGTCGAAAATGGGGGTGATGTGATCAGCACCACACCCCTGGCCACATTTACTCCCCAGAGTATCCTCCAGGTACCCACTTTATATGACGCTGGGTGGGCACTGGAGCCACTTGAACAGAATTTAATACGCAAATGTTTCTAAAATGATGAAAAAATTGAAAAACTTTATTGTGAAAAATCATTTTCATAAATAAAATTAAAAATACTGAGACATGCTTGGAAAGCTTTGAAACTTTAAAGCACTTTTTCTCAAGAGTACCTTGTCATATCAATACCTTAAGGGTACCTTACCACTACACGAAGTCTCGACCCAAACTCAATTTCTCAAGCCATGCCCTCTCCTTGTAAGAGGCACACATTTGAAACATTAGCCTTCTTCTTGAATTATCAGAACAGTGGTAAAAAAAGCACGGTTTGTTTGGTTTTGGTCATATTTTACGCTATTTACACATTTGTAGTATTTAAAAAGGGGATCAGAATTTCCGTGCAAGAATGGCAGTCAGGAGCCAAGTGGGGTTGTAAGTTATGGAGTATCCTTTAATAATTCAATAATGATGTCAGGGGAGGGGGCTAATTCAGCTGGAGCATGGTGATGATTGTGTCACCTTTAGTATTATTTATCAAGAATGTGTGGGATTGCCTCCACAAAACCAATATGCATTCATGGCACTGTGCAATGCACAAGGATTAGTTTTACTTGAACTTTATAGTACACTCTATATACTTGTGCAAATTTAGATCATATAATCCTGCCAAATCACTAACCTTTTCTAATGAAGAATGGCCTGATTCCGAACATATTTTCTGTTGTGAGCTCGATCTCCTCTGCACTGCAGCCCAAGATACTATCTACATTCGGTTTGTGTTGAATCATTTTTTCAATTTGTTCCACTAGATATGCAAGAGCCATTTTCTGGACATTTTTAATGCCACTAGTACTGAAAAGAAAACAATGATTATGGAATGTTTGATTGTACGCGCACACAATGAGAGTAGTCACTGCAAACATATATTATTTAATTAATTTCAAATTCTGACATGACATGATGGAACAAAGTATACATAATGACCTTGACAAGTGAAGAAGCATATGTTACAGCTTACAGGGTAGCTACGATTTTTTGATTATGAAATTCCCTGACTTTTCCAGGTTTTCCAGACCAGAAATAAAATTTTTCCAGACATGTTTGTCGTCATGATTTTTGCTTTTGAACCTCATGTTTTTCACTTAAATATGCAGGCACGTTAATTATTATGAATATGAATATACACAGTTATTAGCTGATAATTTACCATGTGATTAAAATAATGCTATTCAATGAAAAAATAAATAACTATTGTACTTCCCATTTTCACTAAGTCATTACAATTAAGGTGGTATAAAAAAATCAATAAAAAATGTGGCATATATCAAAGCTTTACAATGTAACCTGTATACGGACAACCTCAATTAGCATATATAAATACAAATGAGAAACAACAGAAAATTAGGTCATCTACCTTTAGAAAATATGCAATAAGTTTAATGATTATATTTTTTAATTTATTGAAAATAGTACATATTACAGAAATTCAGACCTTGAATGGGGCCAGTGACCAATCATACACCAAAAAAAAATATATACACGGGCCATACTTTGGAATCAAATATCTCCATTATTTGAGTTTTCCACATGTTGGAACCAATTTTATATTACGAAAAACATCGAAATCTGTCTTTTAAAAGGTAACAGTTCCGAATGTTTTATGATTTTTTTTTCAAATTTTCCTAGCAGGAAGACTAATTATCATAGAATTTTGGCAATCATTGTGAAACAAAATTTGAACCTTCCTTAAAATAATGAGCACTATTTGAATTCGACAAAAGTTATTTATGTTGAAAAAAAACCTTCAAAATGACCTTACTCAATCATACACGCTTCCCACGGACAAGGTATTCTCCGGTTGACAAGCAACAGTAAGTATCGTAAACTAGTGGGAATGAATGTAGAAATAAATCAGAACCTTAGTAGAGTGCATTCAGGGTCTTTATTTTAATTCTAAGACAACCAAACCTGACATTCCTAACCTAACCACAAAAGCATATATTGACAAAATCTTAAGTAATCGCTAAAACACTGCAGTATGTGTTAACAGACATAAATCGAAATCGAACCATGTAAAAGTTGCATTTGTAGCATGATGAAATCGTAATAAAACAAAAGGAACTTGGGCTCATTTTCACCACTTTTCAGCATAATTTCATTCTACATGCAAACAATACGTAAAATTACTATCGGCATCAAACCAACATTCCTAACCTAACAACGATGTGTGCCCAGCGTACGTTTAATTCCTCTATTTCGCACCAGTTTTTAAAAAATAAATTCGTTCTACATGCACAAAACACGTGCATATTCGAATAATGACGTCACTGATACTGCATAAAATCACTAATTTCTCGGGTGTAACACATCTCTGCAATGTAAAAACTACGACAACGAGCAAATGAACTAGTTGACCAGGTTGCTTCTGAACGGGTTGCAAACGAAGGACTCAAATTCACAGAACAGGTTCACAGGGGGAATGAAGTAGTGAGTCCCTTTGTTTTTACTCGGCGTCCGCACCCATCCAGTGTGACGTCAACCACAGCCAGTTACGTGAAATTCTGCTCTTCAAGCTTTATTGCAGATCCAAAACCAATGAACTGTCCGAACACCAACCTGCTCCGCTTCACGTATCAAAAGAGAACGGGTTCCGAACGGGTGTGTTCTTGAAGAAAGGAAATTTCCTCACCACACACAAAGCTAAAGCAACATTTTTTCCGCAAGAAATTCTGAGGATGGCTGGCGTGTAGGTTTCGTCTTGAGTAGCTTGTTCTCTAAGGAAATATCTCACGCCTCTCCAAATTCCGGTCTTGAACACGTTCACAAGAACGAGTTGCACAATGAACGGATCCAAGAACCTAGATCCAAGAGTGAATAAATATAGAATCGAAATGCGAAGGAACCATAATTTTGTACGTAACAGACTAGAAGTCATAATGACGAGAGGAATAAGTTTCTGAACTGAATCTTTTGGGGGGACTGGAATCACAAGAACCGAACTTGGAAGTGGAAATGAACCGTTCGTTCATTTTGTAACTGGTTCTCCTGCAACTCCAAAATGCATGTAAATTCCAGAAAATATGCCAAATTCCCTGACTATTCCCTGACTAACCAAATTCCCTGACTTTTCCCTGTTTTCCAGGTTTTCCAGTCGCGTAGCAACCCTGAGCTTAGCACTCCATTGACCTTTTTCTTCCTTTCAAGTCCTCTTCCTGTGTAGACCCTACCTGTGATTGAACCCAAGACAAGGTGACAGCATTACTACAACATCAGTGAGGCAATTCATTGATCTTTCTGACCCCTACTTGTCCCTAGTCCCAACTGGCAAAAGTTTTGTTTCTTAACTAAAGAAAAGGCAACAAAAAGCACAGGATTTTACAAAAGCATTACCTTTAGTAATGATAACACTCATGCAATAAATGCAACTAATATTTCATAAATTAAAAAACAAAACAAAAAAAAATAAAAAATGAAATTATCTGCAAATCACATGAACTTGAAATTTTAACATCCTGTTTCTACTTGCAAAATATATTCTAAAATTTGCACAATTCAAAGTTGTTTCAAAGATAACATATTTTGGTCCTTTGAACATCAAACAAATGAGGTTTATCAGGAGGCAGGGGGTTAAAATTTTATATTGTAAGAGAATGTAAAATTTGAGAAAATTTTGTAACGAATTGCTTTAATAGGACTAGGAAAACTAAATACCGCATTTACTCATGTATAATGTACACTTTTTTTCAAAATCCCCCCCCCCAAAAAAAAAACTGTGGTGCATATTATGTACGGAATAATTCGGATGGCCAACATGAAACCATACACGATTGAATTGATTTTTCATGTTTATGGAACCCTATCATGTTATATATCATTGTAAAGCTTAAATTCTGCAGTTTTTGAATATGGCAACAGTATTTCATTCAAGATGGTGACACTAATGTGCAATGCGGTTGAAATAAGCTCATCACTTTGGATGAAAGAAAAGATATGGAAAAGAAAATAATAATTAAAATGTATTACTTGCAAATAATATGATATGGAGTGTGCAAATGCCTTAAGAAATCTTGTGCTGGTGATAGTTTGAGGGTCCTGAATGTGGCTCGTATAAATGTTATGTTAATCACGGGAAAAGTATATATTTTGAAGTTTCTTTTAAAACAAGTAAAGAAGGAATGAGCAAAGCTACACATAAAAGTTTGAAAGCCATTTCCCACGATTTTTCACCTTGTAATGTAATGTTCTGTGACATTACAAAGAACACATCTGTGACACCAAGAAAAACAGTGCCATCACATGGGATGCTTATCAGCGGTATTTGTTGGGCAAGAAATAATAGCAAATAACTTCCTAAGCACTGCAAATCCATAACAATTTTCATCTCGCTCTCTACTATTGCAGAATAAATAAGGTGGTTAAAGATCAAAAGCTTTGGGATGTAAAATGCAGTGGAGGGAGAGGGAAGGAGGTGGCATAGGTTGGTGACATTGTTTACTCAAGAGGATACAGTCAACTCTCGAATCTACGACCCAGGATATAATGACTGATTGCAAGAGAGTGCTACTGCCCAGCGCCAGTGTTTTGTCTAGGTGGCCAACATCGCCTACCCTTATCAACTACTGTAATAACCACAATGACTCATCCAGAAGAAAAGCGGCATTGTTTTTAATCTGCAGCTACAGACTGTTTTGCTTTGATGATTATGAAATACGAACACCATACACAAAGTGAGAAGTTAAAAGACAAGCAAGTTTCTTCCACTCTTCGCAGCTTTCTGAAAAAAAGAGACCATAACTCTATCTTGCGGCAGGGCAGTTCCATCTTCTTCCCCTTGTGTTCGTGGCGGCGCTAGTTGATGCATGACTTTCACTTTCTGTCTTTCCGAGCTATAGTGCTTCCTTCTTTTGTCACGCATTGGGGTTTTGGCGCTGTCGGAAGGAAGGTCCGTGCCAACTAGCGCCGCCACGTACACAAATGGAAGAAGAAACCATGCCGCCCGCAGCAAGACAAGACGAAGTCACCAGACGGGTGGTGAAATCGATCGCAAAGAAATTATGCGGGAAAAATGAAAAGTGAACTTGCAAAATGCGAAAGTGTCAAAACTTGTTTAAGAGTTCAGTTTATGCTGTTGGACTAATCGACACTGGATACCTGTATGCAGTTTCAAGTGTGATCTGCATAACTGAAATATAATAGTAAACAACTTTAGGGGAATTGTCAGGGACAGACGAAAAAAGCATATCTACTAACAAGAGAAAAACGTAAGTACTAACACGAAAGTATAATTGCGATTTCACTATATTAAAATTATGTAACATGTAATTTTGCACAAGTGTAATTAAAAAAAGGGGTCTAAGCACAATTTTAACACTTTTTTGCATGTGTGTGGTCGGAAGTGGGTCAAAATTGGTGCAAATTCAAATAACGACCCCTTCGAAATAACGATACTTTTCCCGGGGAACTGTACAAGGCCGTTGTATCAAGAGTTGACTGTATTCTCCTCTTGGTCCACATAGCAACAAGTGACTCATTGAATAGGTATGATGTCATTCACTCTTGATCAGCATAGCAACAGCTTTACGACCTACAATTAAGAAAGCCATTTTTTGAACCTGGATTGTACTGCACATTATTAGGGGCATGCATATTTCGTTTTTGACGAAAAAACGAAATTTGAAAAATCACATTGTAGTGTTAATTTTTCATGTTTTTGAAAGGTTTGAGATGCATTTTGTGACCATGTTTTGTCATGAAATAATGCGAAATGAACTGCAAAAAGCAAAATTAACTCTTGAACACGAAATTTAGGGTTTATTCACCGACGCGACACCTTCTGAGGTCTTCCTGAGAGTTATGCAATTCCTGGAAAATTTATTAATTCTGCTGTTAATATTGGAGAAGCAAAAATGGACTCCTTTACACAGAAATAAACTTAATACTCTGATAACTACATAATTGGTTATTATTTTTCACCGCTATAACACCGATATTTATTTTATTTACCGCTTTTGAACCCGAAATTGACTCAGGTTTTGTACCAAAATTTTGCTTTTTTATTTACCAAAAATATGTGCCTCTACACATTATATACGAGATATACCGTATTTAGGCGTGTATAATGACCATCCTGGTTTTTGATGGGGAAAAAGTGACAAACAATTATAGCTCGTAGATAATGCGCAGTACAATCCAGGTTCAAGAAATGGCTTTCTTAGTTGTAGGTCGTAAGTCTGTTGCTATGACGATCAAGAGTGAATGACATTCATGCCTATTCAATAAGTCACCTGTTGCTATGTGGACCAAGAGGAGAATATCCTTTTGTGTAAATAATAAGTCACCAACCCAACCCACACCACCTCCTCCCCCTCCCTCCACTGTCTTTAGCATCCCAAAGATTTCATTCTTTAACCACCTTACTTATTCTGTAATAGTAGAAAGCAAGATCAAAATTACCTTATGGATTTGCAGTGCCCAGGAAATTATTTTGTATTATTTCTCACCCATCAAATAGCACCAATTCTCATCTCATATGACAAGAGGTGCATGCTCGAATTCTGCCAGAAGGGCACTGCTTTTATTGGTGTCACATAACATTACATTACAAAGTGAAAAATTGTGGAAAATTGCCTTTAAAGTTTTATTCGTGTTTTTGCTCATTCCTTCTTTACTTTTTTATAAAAAAACTTCAAGATATAGGTATACTTCTTCCGTGATTAACATAACATTTATACAAGGCACACTCAGGACTCTCAAACTAGCAGTTAGCAGCACAAGATATTTCAAACTAGCAGTTTATTTCACATGATTTTGAGCCAATATGTACTAGGAAAATGCACCTCACCCTTTCGATAACATGAAATATGAACATCACATCATGTTATTTCACATTTTGTGTTTCCATTAAAAACAAAATATGCATGCCTCTCCTTATTACTCATTGACTTAAGATTGTTCTAAATTTCTTAGCACATTTCTCTTCACAAGAACTAAAGACAAATCATTTAACACATTAGCTGCAATGTGAGTTGTACTTAACTCGTGCTACTTTTAAGCCCGGGGCCTCGTGAAGAGTATTTAACTCACATGTCTCTTTACGTTGGGAGCCTCGTAGTGCACCGGCAACTCACACTACCATGCTATAACATACATGTTATGTAAAGAATAGTCCCATGGACAAAAATTTGCAGATGGTTCGTGAAAATCTTATTTAGTGATGCTGTTATTGTTACAATTAATACAAATAATTTAAAAAACATGAATCAAATGGATAGATGTACATTAACTTCTTTCATATTTATTTTTGCCTTAAAATTTCACTTAAACCTGACAAGTAAACAAAAAAAATGCATATAAAATAATTAAATATAATTTTTCATCTAATCATCAAGAAAACTATTGCTTTCAATGATTTTTTTTTATTATATTCTTGTAATAAAACAGTGTGCCCTCAGGGATTTTTTTTTCTTCTATTGTGGCAGTCAATGTGATAAATTCAAGATTTACTATTAGTTCTCGTGAACAAATTCCTTTGTCATACCAAAATAATTATGTGATTCTTACACCATTTGTAGACAGTCCAAAACTGACTGTGTAATTGAAAATAATGCAGCTTGTAAGTAGAACATGCTATGGAAACCATATTTTTATACTCCTACCTCTCCATGCTTGTAGTGCCTGCTCCTAGACCATCCAAAAATATGAGACATGCTCCATGAATGTAAGCAGTGGGAAGATCAATCTTCAGTAAGGCATCATTTTCGTCAGACATTTCATCTCCATCATCAGCACAGGTGTTAATAAAACTAATCCAAGTCAAAATATCTCTGATGCTAACAGTACATCTGGCCAAAAAGAAAATGTTTGCAATTAGCAAAAAAATGTTACGAGCAATTAAGTTATGGATAATACAAATGTAGCAGTGAGGACCAAATGTTTCAAAATGTTAGTGGAAACAGTCTTATACTGTCTGTCTGTCAGTCAGTCGCCATATTACTTTCAATATCTGTACTTTACTGCAAAAGTCTTATCATTTTCTTATTATTATGAATATAATTTAAAAATTGATTGTAGTAATGTGGTTACATATACTAGTTCAGGAATTAAGGAAATTAATGAAAACTTCAGGTTTTGAAAGTAGCATTGGTAAATTTTGCATCAGTCCATCCCCCAATTATATACATTGAGACTGAGCCAATATCGATGCCGATATCAGTACTAGCCAATACTAGTGGAATTGGTACCAGAAAGTATGTTCGAATTTATTTACCAATACCAGAATTTCCTTTCCAGCATTTTAGTATATCACAAGGTTCACAAAAATGCTATACAACATTCTCACAGGGTCCACAAAAATGCCACATGGCATTCACATGGTTCGCATAAAAGCTGTGCAACACTTTTGCAGTCTAACCTGGAAATTAAGCAAAATTTGAAGTTTCCATATATTTTGCACCAATATTGTATGAAAAACTGTATTTTGTGATTACATAACACTTATTCATACTATGGGAATGAGAGATGCAGTAATAGATAATTCAGGTACTCGTGTAACACTTATTTAAATATTCCGATGTAATTCTTGAATATTTTGAAGCTAAATTCTGGTAAAATTGATGCTCATAATTGGAGTGGAATACTTACCCACTAGAATTAATCAATATTTTGAATAACTTTTAATTGTTACAATGATATCATTGTTGCATTGGTATAGGTACATGTGGGAATCAGAAAGAGCATCGGTTCAAATAGGTATCAGCTATAAGACATTAAAATTAAAAGTACATAAAATCTAAAACATTATCTAAAATTCATTCTCACCTTTTTCCCAAATCATTGTTGCCAAACCAATCCAGAAAATCCAATATTGAATTTCCCACGCCAGAACTGCCGTCTTCTTGGTTACCAAGTGAAAGCCCTGGTTTTATGTTGTGCTCGATTATTGAAACTAAGTCTGCTCGTTCTGTGGACGGCAGACACCAGATTTCTGTAAATCGATTCCTCAAAGCTGGTGACAACTGAAATTCAAAGAATCTCTCTCAAGTCACCATAATGTAAAGAATTATCACATTCAACGAAACAGAAATTGCAGTCAAATATTTATAAACATGCACAGCCCTGACAATGTAATGTAGAAGGTCAAATTTTCAATTTGCAGGTGACAGAGTCAGCATCTACACTATCAGGTGTAACAATATTTATTATTTATTTTTCATAACAGAAACATTTGTGAACATTTTCATTATCTTACAAATAATTAAATAAATTCTTCCTCATTTTCCCCAAACTAATTATTATTTCTAGCCATGAATGAGAAGTCAAAGGACTCAGTGAAAGTGATGAATTACTTTACTTTGTAACGCCGTAGTACACGACCTGCAATTTTAGACTGAATGGTCATTTTGAGATCTGCATTGGAATACTAGCATACAAAAACTTAACAATCCCACAATAAAATTGTAAATATCATTGACTTTCATGTAGTCACGGACACTTCTGGGTTGTAACAAACCCATTTCCTTTCAATAAGATATTTACAATCCAGAAGTATCCGTGGCTGGACAAGGTTTCACCTGAATGAAGAGGATGTTACTTCCTGCAACATTGTTTTAAGTGTTTGGCACATTTTTCTTGAATGCACCAATTTCATTTACCTCATACAGGGTTTTAACCTTCCAAACGATTTGTCAGCAATGTTGGGTGATGATGCCAGTGTTTTAGCCAATGTTTTTAGTTTTTTTTTGAGAAGAGCAGGTCTCTTCCATTGTTTCTAAGGTTTTTTTAACCCAACAGTTAAGAGTTTTAGATGATGGGATTATTTCCCCCTGTACATTGAAGGGTGCAAAATGGTCATACGTCCCAACACACCCAAAGCTTTTAAATCAATCAATCCAACAGATGAGAGAAACATCCAAGCTTTATCCTCAGAATTCAAACCAAGACCCCTTGTTTCACAACATATTACAGTCATCATCATCATCCTTCGCAGTTTCCTGCCTCTGGCTGGATCGGCATAAAAGTCAAGCCTCTCCATTTTTTCCTGGTCTTCCACCAGTCCTCTCTTTCCATGAGGTTCCAATTTGGCCTCTTCTCCTAACACTCTCCGCTATCTGCTTTTTCCACCGACATCTTGGTCTTCCCCTTGCCTTATTCCAACTCCTTGTGCATTGTAGCTCTTACTGGTAGTCTTTCTGCATCCAACCTCTTCATGTGTCCGAACCATCTCATCTGTGCCTGATCTATCATTTCCTGAAGCTTCACCACACCCACTGTTTGTCGGATATCCTCATTCCTTATTCTATCCCTTCTAGTCTTCCCCAATATACTCCTTAAAAATTTCATCTCCAGTGCCTTTATCTGCACCTGCAAAAGGTCTCTGTCTTTCCTTTTTCTCTCTCTGTCATTGTCCAAGTCTCTGCTCCATACATAATTATTGGCACATAGTATGCGTTATATATCACCTTCTTGCATTTCATAGTTACATCCCTGTTCCATATCAATCTTCAAACACCTTGATATAGTCCACCACCCATTTGACATCTTCTGTTTACCTCCTCAACTATTCTTCCACTTCTCTCAATTATGTTTCCTAGATATTTGAAGCTCTCCACAACCATCAACTCTTCCATGTCCATCTTTATTCTTGGTTTCTTGTTGTTATTAGCACCTCACTCTTTTCTGCACTGAATTTCATTCCTCTCTTCTGATTTCCTCATTCCAAATATCAAGCTGTCTCTGTACTACTTCTTTCTTCTTTATTAAGCAAATTGTTCATAATCTATACACAAAACTTCAGCAGTCTTGTCCCTATATTACAGTATAACTGTTAAATCAAAGAGTTTATCCAAAGCTGTGTACAAACTGCACAAAATACAGAAGGTTGAAGTCCAATGAATGAAGTATTTTCAGCTATAAATGTTGAACTTTTGAACTTGCATCTTTGTTTTTTATGGATATCACATGTAGTAAAATGGAATTTTTCCATCCCACACAACGTTTGCAACTTTTCAATTAACCCCCCCCCCCCCCCCAAAAAAAAAAGTTAAAGTCAGCCCAAGATCATGTTAAATTCAGCTTACCTCCTTCTTCCCAAAGTCTCCACCTGGATTCATTGTTCCAATGATGTGGAAATTGCTGTGTGCTACAACAACAGATGCATTTTGTTCATTGTCGCCAACAGTTCCTTTCTCAGCAAGCAGCAGAGTCCGTTCAGGTTCTACATGAACAAGAAAAAATCTCAAGCACAAGCACATTGAAAGAATTACACTTTGTGCAATGAAGTAGCTAAATTAATGCGGCTATGTCAATATATAAGACAGTTGATTTTTTTTTAAAAAGTTCATTTTTGCTGCAGACTGATTCATGTTCCAACATAATGCATAACTCATGATAATTGACACTTTGTAATGAATCAGATTGGAAAGTATATTTTGTTTTGATATTTGCACCATGTTGTGACAAAAACGTGGTGGCAAAATGAACTTCCTGCCTATTGGAAACTCCAAACATAAATGTTACAATGTGTAATCTCTAGGGCCATGCATATTTTGTTTTGGACAAAAACATGAAATGTGAAATAATACAGTGTAGCGTTAATTATTCACGTTCTTGAAAGGTGTGAGGTGAATTTTGCTCTCAGGTTCCGTCATGAAATGATTAGATATGAAATGCAAAAAATAAACTCTTAAATACGAAATTTAGGGTTTATTTACTGTCATTTACCTTCTGAGGTCTGAATTATCCTGAGAGTTATGCAAATCAGGGGAAATTGATTAATTCTGCTGTAAATATTTGAGAAGCAAAAATGTTCTCCTTTATACAGGAATAAACATCATTCTAACTATAAATGTGCTATTAGAAGTGAAATGTTAATTTTGTGTAATAAGTAGGGGCATGCATATTTCGTTTTTGACGAAAAAACGAAATTTGAAAAAACACATTGTAGTGTTAATTTTTCATGTTTTTGAAAGGTGTGAGGTGCATTTTGTGACCATATTTTGTCACGAAATAATGCGAAATGAACTGCAAAAAGCGAAATTAACTCTTAAACACGAAATTCAGGATTTATTCACCGCCGTGACACCTTCCGAGGTCTGAATTATCCTGAGAGTTATGCAATTCCCGGAAAATTGATTAATTCTGCTGTTAATATTGGAGAAGCAAGAATGGACTCCTTTATACAGAAATAAACTTAATACTCTGATAACTACATAAATGTGCTATTAGAAGTGAAATGTTAATTCTGTGGAATAAGTGTAGTTTTTAAATCAAATTTAGGATTATTTTCACAATTTTAAAACCAATATGTCTTTTTATATACCACTTTTCATCCATTTTTTCACCGCTATAACACCGATATTTTATTTTATTTACCGCTTTTGAACCCGAAATTGACTCAGTTTTTGTACCGAAATTTTGCCTTTTTATTTACCAAAAATATGTGCCTCTAGTAATAAGTATAGTTTTTAAATCAAATTTAGGTTTTTATTCACCATTTTAACGCCGAAATGCCATTCTAAATACCACTTTTGATCCTGAAAGATGCCAAGTTTTTGTAAGGAAAGTTTGTTTTTATATTTACCATAAATATGTGGCTCCAGTAATCTTGTATTTAATGTTTCTGTCAAAAATTAGATATGCATGTTGCCAGTGATAAGCTGAATCTCTTAATTAACATGCACAAAATTTTCCAGAATTGTAGAACAGGAATAAAGTAAACAATTTGAAAGAAAGGGTAAATTTATTTTCAGCACCTATAATTATGCAAAGGTTTAAGGAATCATACATATAATGACAGAGACAAAAGAAAGATGCAGGCAGTGGAAACGAAATTTTTAAGGAGTGTATTGGGGAAGACTAGAAGGAATAGAATGAGGAATGAGGAGATCCGACTGACAGTGGGGGTGGTGAAGCAGAAAGACTACCAGTAGGAGCTTACAATGCACAAGGCGTGGGAATAAGGCAAAGGGGGAGACCAAGATGTCGGTGGAAAGAGCAGCTAGCGGAGAGTGTTAGGAGAAGAGGACAGCAATGGCAGCATCAACCCCAGTTTCTGCATTAGTTCTCTCTTCTACTTTGGTTACTGCCGGGGTTTATTTGTTATTTCGTTTTGGGGATATATTAACATTTACTATTCTTGGAATACAAATAATTGCCCCTATCTTCAAATTAAATGGGATAATAATAACAATAACAGATGGGAAAATTAAAAGTAGAATTACCTATAATGGATAATAGTAATAAGCCTAACATGCCCTTAAACATACCCCAGCCCCCGAACATGTGGATAGAGAGGAGTGGTGGAAGACCAGGAAAAAATTGAGAGGATTGACTTTTATGTCGACCCAGCCAGAGGCAGGAAACCGCAAAGGATGATGATGACAAGGGGCTTGAATATTTTGTTTTTGACAAAATCATGAAATGTGAAATAACACATTCTAATGTTAATTTTTAATGTTTCTGAAAGGTTTGAGGTGCATTTTGGTACCCCGTTTTTTCACAAAATGATGCGAAATGAATTGCAAAATGCGAAATAGACTCTTATACACGAAATTTAAAGTTTATTTACCGATGCGACATTTTCTGTAGTTTGAATTATCCTGCGAGTTATGCAATTCACGGAAAATTGATTAATCCTACTGTAAATATTTGAGAAGTAAGAATGCACCCCTTTATACAGGAATAAACTTAATACTCTGGTAACTACATAAATGTGCTATTAGAAGGGTTGTGTTTATTATTGTAATAAGTGCAGTTTTTATACCAAATTTCAGATTATGTTCACAATTTTAAAACCACAATGTCATTTTATGTACTGCTTTGGATGCGTATTTTCACTGCTATAACACCGAAATTTTATTTTATTTACCACTTTTGAACCCGAAATTCACTGTTTTTGTACCGAAATTTTGCTTTTTTATTCACCAAAAAAATGTGCCTCTAATGATGACATATAAGGAAAACAAATTCTTACCTAACAATGAATTTAAGCGTTCCAATACACTATCATCAGCTAAAGAAATTTCATCGGCAAGGAACATATCCCCTCCTCTCATAGCAGTCACAAGTGGTCCATCGACCCACTCAAAGAGCTTCTGGATTGCATCATCCTATGAATGAAGACAAATATACGTAAGTTGAATTGTTTACAACATTTGGTGTTACACATTCATTTCTTTAAATTTTCTGCTAGCTTTCACACAAAAAAATTGTCTTTGGATATTTTCCATTACTTTCCTACTATTCTAGGTGAATTGAAACAAGGATGAAACAGGTGACAGAACAAACACAAAGGAATTCAAACTTCGAACTCCTTGAACATTTTATACTAACCACTCAGTCACAAGCTTCTTTACTGATTGAAGTATAATTCATTGAACACATTAAATCTTCTTTAACCTGCTGTTCTATTCATTTCTACTGAACTGTTTCATTTTGGGACTCAACACTTTGGTTCTATATTTTTAGTTTTATGAAGTTTGCCAGAATATCCAATAGGGATGTGACGAAGCTGAAAATTTACCGATGCCGATGTACTCACCGATAATTTTTGGAACCGATACCGATGCCGATATTTAACCGATTCCGATAAGATTATTAAACAGAAATGGGATGTTATTTTCAGCATGACAAAAATAAATTTGCTATGTACATTTCTATTGTATATCATATGCATATACATATATATTCACAAGAGATGCGAATGTACATTTGCATCTACAAAATGTTATGTGAACCTTTAAGAAGAACATGGATTCTCAAGAGATTAAACATTAGCACTCGGGCAGTTCTTTGAAATGCAAAATGAATTCCTGTTCTGCCAGATTCAACTTCAGAAACACGAGATTTGGAAGCACTTCAGGAAGTAACTTACTTCTCTTATCTCAAATCTGTTCAGCAACACTGAACACTCAATCACTGAATACTGATGCAGCAGGTATGCCCAAGTATTTTCTCAGGACTTGCTTCAGGTTTGAATATCCAATACAACAGCAGATCCTGGTTCAGCAATGTACTGTTTTATTTCCGATTTATAGTTAGGTTGATCCTCTGAATGAGTTTGCAATAATTTTATTACAAAAAATCTACAATAATGACGAATCATAACCAAATTTTCAATAAATCTTACAAAACTAGAATATAAAACTTATTAGGAGGTAAAACTCTAGTATAATCTGTACAGGTTTAAATATCGGACTTTTGCTGATTCCGATACCGATGCCGATGTGTCAATTTCGGCCGATTTTCATACATCTGTATCCAATTACAATTAGCACTCCATTAAACAGAATGTTGTCTATCATTATAGTTAAAATACATATGTACATAATTATTTGCAGCAGGATGTCTGTATGACAAGTTTCAGCATGCACTTTACCTGGCTGTGATCTCTGACAGGTCTGAGACCACCAAGGAAATCTGATCCTTCGGTATGCATGTGGCAATTGACTGTGTGAAGTTTCTGCCCAGCTTGTTGTGCAAACAACTGGCACACTGTAGTCTTTCCACATCCTGTTTCACCAACCAGAAGAACTGGTTCTTGGAATCGAAATGCTTGACCTGCATTATAAATTAGATTATGATCAGTTAAAGAGGAATTATTAGCAAAAAAAAAAATATGTCTAAAATTAATTTTAGCTTAATCAACTTTCCAGCCTGATCATTACCAGTGCGTAGTTAAAGATCGGTTAGTTCATTGAACTCTCAAGCCTAATTATTTCCTATTTTTGTGGGAGCAGGAAAAGGTTTTATATCCATTTTGCCTCGACACATCTCACTCAAAAGGTCGCTAGGTGCCGTGGCGTGCCCCGAATTGATAGTTTCCTGGAGTGAGGCCTTGCTCGAAAAAAGGTTTTATATCCAATTTTAGCTTAATCAAAAAATTGTACAACATTTTTTTTAGTGGTTCTTATCATATAAACATTAAATTTCCATTTATTTTTAAGAACACATGCCCATATCAGTACTCTTAACTACTCTGATAATACAGAGAAATTGATTAATGCAATGATTCTTCAACAATTCTATAATAAAAGTAATTGGAACTAACATTTTATGCTATACATTTACAAATACTTCCTTGTACATTTTACTAAGTACATAAACAATTTACAGTCATGAAGATTGCACAAATAAATGTCACAAGAAGGTATAATTATTTCTTTATTACAAGAGCATTTTAAATTACATTTACTTTACAGAAGTTTAATTCAGCCGACACCTACACATTTCTTGATGTGTCCACTAGATACTGTAATGTCACTGCTCTTCACAAGCAGACTTCACAGAAAAAGGATTGATTTATGTTGTTGTTTTTTTTCTAATAGAAGCAATTCACACACTCATTTAGCAATATCCTCAGAGTTCTCCCCATGTTGCAAGTGGAAGTGCTTGTTCAAGTTTATTATTAAGCTAGACACGATGATTGCAAAATATGAATAAGTATTTTCAGAATATTACACATTCCTTACGGAGGAATAACAACAAAAAGAACAACAACTTCAAGTTATGGGAGTTTTTTTTACTTTTGTGGTGACAAATAAAATCTTCAATGCATCCTCTTTCTGTTCATGTATGTTTCTATGCCATCAGATATTCCCAAGAAAACCAGTAAAATAATACTTCCATAAGCGTAATGCTAACTTTTCTCCTACTCCTTCAAGCATCCAGCACACACACCTCTCTTTCTCCAGTTCACCATGGCGAAAGATCAGTGGGGGAGGGGTGGTTTAAAGTCTTTTAAGGTCATATCTCATTTTTTAAATTTTTTTTTAAAAATATTAACAATTCCACATGATATAATTATTTAATCAAAAAATTAATCTCTCCCCGCAATGTTCTTGCACAGCCAATTTTTTTTTAAAAAAAATTTGGAATTTGTCCAGGAAAGAAAGCATCCTTTTTCATTTGAAATGGGATCAGAATTAATAAGCTTTCATTTTCCCGGCAAGGGGGCGCATGCAGAAAAGTGACTGACTCAGATTAGCAGGAGAAAAATGAGAATTTACTGCCAAAAGTAACCCAGTAAAAAAGGACTATTGAGCCACCTTCTGTTTCTAAGCCTCCCTCTCCCCTTCCCAGAAATGTAAAAATTGTCAGGATATTTATAGCTCACAAAACAGCCACAATCTGATTAAATTCCAAACAATACTTTCCGATGCTGATATTACTGGTATATTGATATCAGTATCAGCTTAGCCCTAATGAAGGACTGTTACCCTAAATAACTTCAGTAATGTTACTTGGTATTAAGTAGGATAGCTATGGTAGAGAGAGATAACTTACCAACAAGCACAGCAAGTCTTCTCATGCTGAATGTCCACACCAAATGCCTGAATTCTGGAAGTTGGGAACTTAGCACTTTCTCCAAAATAGGTCTGGTTACAGGAGATGTATCTTCATTCACTGGTAAAACACAAAACGCATGTAAAAATTACTGCAGTGCACTCTAATGATCCATGTTTCTGTAAATTTGAATTTTCGATAATTCAAATATTTCTTGTGTCCCCTTGGAGTTCGAATTAAAAAGAGTCCACTGCATAAAGAATTATGCAGTTTATGGTTTCTCTGTGTGTAAAAATTGAAAAAAAAAAAAACTATATCTTACAATTATATTTTAAAGCTATATCTCAGAAACAGTGTTTCTTTGCTTTTCTTGAATTCAAAAAAATATGTTCCCTAAATAGGTTAAGTTATCCTCCTTGTTTCTATTCACCAAACACAAGCTAAGCATTCTCAGTGCAAAAATTGAAGCATGATTTAATTGGACTTTTGAATGGTCTTATTTTTTAATGTATTAAATAACCCCTTCTCCCACCCTTCAAGTACATCTAATATGAAATGTTGCTACTTACATGTGAAGAGACGATTTGTATCAACCTTCCTCTTTATGTGCTTCTGAATTACTTCTGTTATTACTTGGCACTCATCTTCCTTTCTGACTCTTCCTGCTAACACAAGGTAGCCTGTAAACATGAACAAGCACTATGAGCATTGACAATCTTACGAGAACTTGTTGCCTATCATAATTATGACACTTGATATTATCTTAAAACTGGGTGATCATAAACATTTCTGGATTCTTCCTATTACATGGCTTCTTGCCTCAGACTCCAATGATCAAAAAAAAAAAAAATATGTGGTAGATTTTTCAGGGTGCAATACATTATATCTATGTTCTTGACAATTATATTTTCATGATTGGGAAAAGAGAGACGCGGTAGTATATAAATACGGAGAAACTAGTACTCACTTTTATCCGCGAAGCTGTTTTTTTCTTCTTTTTCGATTAATTTCAGTGGCCACTGCCACCATCCTCGTTGGAACTTGCTGCGCTGTTGCTTGGCGTGCGTCTTTTGTTCGTAGTTCTCTGGCTGCCGTTAGGTGCGCTGTGCATCTTGGTGCGTCGTCTGCTATTTCCGGGCGATAACTGCTGCAGTAGTGGAATCCAAGTATGGTGCGCTTGCCCGCTATCGATGTTTAGTTCGTGCGGGAAGTGCATTATGGCGTGCGTTTCCTTGATTTTGGTGTCTATGAGCGTGTGGGCAGTGTGTTTGACTCGAACCTTTTGAATTTTATGGCTATTGTATTTGATATGTCTAGCAAGACCAGTAGTGGGTTGGGCTTTTTTCGCATCTGCTAGGTGCTGTTGGATTCTTTCATTGACAGATCTGATGGACCTGCCGATGTAATGAGCCTTGCATTCACACTCTGCATCATATACACCTGGGTTGTCAAGGGGGGAGAGGAAGTACCGTTTGTGCTTGTTCAGTTTATCAGTTATTTTGGAGTTGGGTTTGTGCGCTACTTTGATGCCAAATGGGAGAAGGGCTTTGGCTATGCGGTTGGAAGTGGTGGGATGGTAGGGGAAGGCAAACCATTTATATTGGTCGCTGGGGGTTGGTTGTGGCTGGGCTGTTTGTGGCTGGGTTGATTGTGGTAGGTTAGGGTGTCTGACCTGTATTTCCGCCTTACTGCACCAAGTGGAAAGTTGTGATTCAGTGTAGCCATGTTTCAGGGCTATTTCTGTGATGGTGGCTATCTCCTCTCGTAGATCATCTTCTTTGCCAACAGTAGGAGAAGGCTCTTCGATAAAAGTTTAGCCACACATTGGCTTTTTGCTTAGGGGGATGGCTAGAGAGAGCATGTATGTACTGGTTGCCTGCATCCGGTTTTCTGTAGACGGTGGTTGTGAATTTGTTAAGTGCACGGCTGATGGTGATGTCCAGCAAGTTGATTTTACCAAGTTTTTCATGCTCTACGGTGAAGTTGAGCCTGGGGTGGATGTTATTTAGTTTGTTCACTAGGAGGTTGAGTTCTTCTGCCTTTTTGTATACAACTATTGTGTCGTCCGCGTATCTTCCATATCGGATGTGTTGTAGTTCTGGAGTGTGGAGTATCTCTTTTTCAGCCAGGTGCATGACGATGTTGGCTAAAGGAGCTGATAGCGGGTTGCCCATCGCAAGGCCCTCGGATTGGTTGTAGAATTTATCTTCAAACTGAAAGTAATTGTGTTTTAGACAAACTTCCAATAGCCTGGTTATCTCTTGTACCTCTAGGGCCGGGATTCTGTTAGTTGTCAGCCATCTTTCCACCGAACGCAGTGCTAGGTCTATGGGGATTGAACTGTACATATCTACTATATCAATGCTGGCTAATTTTGCACTGTCAGCTTGCACTATTGAAGTTACCAGATTTTTAGCATCGGCACTGTTGCGGAACACGTATGTAAGTTTGTGGTTGAAATGAGATATTTTGTTTTTTAGCCAGTTTGTTAGGTGAACTGTGGGGTAATTGAAGCCAGCTATTATAAGTCGCATGGGGATTCCAGGTTCATAGACACCAAAATCAAGGAAACGCACGCCATAATGCACTTCCCGCACGAACTAAACATCGATAGCGGGCAAGCGCACCATACTTGGATTCCACTACTGCAGCAGTTATCGCCCGGAAATAGCAGACGACGCACCAAGATGCACAGCACACCTAACGGCAGCCAGAGAACTACGAACAAAAGAGGCACGCCAAGCAACAGCGCAGCAAGTTCCAACGAGGATGGTGGCAGTGGCCACTGAAATTAATCGAAAAAGAAGAAAAAACAGCTTCGCGGATAAAAGTGAGTACTAGTTTCTCCGTATTTAATTATATTTTGTTGAATTTGATTTAACTTCCCGCCTATTTGAGTTTTTCGCCAAGTAATTTATTTATTACGAGGGTCACACTGAAAGTTTTGAGAATCGACAACAATAAGCAAACGCAACATGCTGCTGGTGTTTCCATATTTAGATTGACATTTCAATAGCAAACTTAGCAAGTTTCAACTTGCTCCAACTATGGGCTGAGTCAGCATGATAGTTTACACAGCAGCAGCTGAGGTTTCGTTTGAAGCAAGGATGGATTTAAAACGAGAGCATTTCCACGCTATGATTTTTTATGACTTCAAAGTTGGATTAGGCAAGAGTAAGTGTCGTGAAAGATTGCACCGTGCATTTGGGGATCTTTGCCCTTCACAAGCCACCATCTATCGATGGTTTGCAAAATTTAAGAGAGGAAGGGACTCCCTTGAAGATGAAGATCGTTCAGGGCAGTCTGCAACAGCCACAGCAGATGAAAATCTGGCGAAAGTTGAACAAATGTTGAGAGAAGATCAACGATGTACATATGTGCAGATTCAGACAAGCTAAATATTGGATCGGCAGCAGTTTGACAGATCCTGGATGAAAAACTTCATGTCAGGAAGATTTGCAGTCGCTGGATCCCCCACAACCTAACAAATGAGCAGAAAAGGACAAGAGTGGATTGGTGCCAGGAAATGATGGATAAATTCAGTGGAGGAAGATCAAAAAACATTTTTAACATCATAACAGGTGACGAAAGCTGGATATACCAATATGATCCTGGAACGAAGCGGCAGTCATCAGTCTGGGTCTTCCCTGGGGAGGATCCTCGAACAAAAGTGAAGAGATCAAGAAGCGTTGGCAAAAAGATGATCTGTTCTTTTTTCTCTGCTAGTGGGCACATTGTGACAGTTCCAATGTCTGCCCAAAGTGTTGAGGAGGAACCGTAAAAAGACAGGCCTGCTCGGAACCATGTTGCATCATGACAATGCCTCTGTTTAGACCGCAAGGAAGACAACAGATTTTCTGAACGAGTCAACAGTCAAAACATTACACCATCCCCCTTACAGCCCAGATCTGGCCCTATGTGTTTTTTTTTCTTTTTCCTAAAATGAAAGAAAACATTCGTGGTTGTCGATTTAACTCAGCTGAAGCTGCGGTGGCTGCATATGAACAGTGTTTTTGTAGCATGACGCATGGCGTTCAGCATTCAAAAAGTGGTTTGAACAGATGACACGCTGTATAGTGTGTGGTGGAAAGTACTTTGAAAGGTTGTAATGGAAACATTTTTTTTTCATTTTAAGGCTTCCATTCTCAAAACTTTCAGAGTGACCTTCATATATCGTTCTCGTTCTTTCATTCACATTCCTCTTGTACATACATGAAAGGAGTAAATTAGAGAGAAAGCTGCAAATAAAACTAACTTGACTGTTACTCATTAGTAGAGGCATGCAAATTTCGTTTTTGACGAAAACACGAAATATGAAATAACATGCTGTAATGTTCATTTTTCATGTTTCTGAAAGGTCTGAGGTGCATTTTTGTATCCAGTTTTGTCACAAAATAATGCGAAATGAACTGCAAAATGCGAAATTGACTCTTAAACACGAAATTTATTGTTTATATACCGACGCGACACTTTCTGAAGTCTGAAGTATCCTGCGAGTTATGCAATTCACGGAAAATTGATTAATTCTGCTGTAAATATTTGAGAAGCAAAAATGGATCCCTTTACCCAGGAATAAACTTAATACTCTGGTAACTACATAAATGTGCTATTAGAAGGGATAAGTTTATTTTGTGTAATAAGTGCAGTTTTTAAATCAAATTTATGATTATATTCACAATTTTAAAACCAAAATGTCATTTTATATAGCACTTTTGATGTGTTTATGCACCGCTATAACACCGAAATTTTATTTTATTTACCGCTTTTGAACCCGAAATCGACTCTGTTTTTGTACCGAAATTTCGCTTTTCTATTTACCAAAAATATGTGCCTCTACTCATTAGAAATGTATGGTTGTGCAACATAAAGTATGCCACAAATTGTTGATGAAGGAACATGTTTACTTTAATAAGTAAAAATCAAAAATATATCATCTGTCTTCACAACCTCTTTCCTGATTAGACAATTTCTTGTTTACATTTTTAAATTTTCCATATCTGTTATTATAAACAGTAGGAATTTAATGAATCAACCCCATGATAGTCATTAGAAACCAATAATGACACATCAGTAAATTTACTTTTTTTCTTGCTCAACATTCCTTCAAATAACTCATGACAAACTTTCACATTTCTGTTATCAAATTTAATTTTGTTACACTGTTATTTCTCTTGTAGTCTTCGGTTATTACAAGCATAAACACACAGTTTTTTGTTGTGACGTTTCAGAACACAAGCTCCCTTCTTCAGACGTTTATTTTTAGCTTGATACAGTTATAAGAAAAATTAAAAAAAAATTAACAAAAAAGAATCAGTTATGAAATGGGTGTTGTCAATGTTACATTGTTGTAATATAGCAACTTAATTGTCAAACAAGCAGTCTGTTTTATTTTTATTTCAGGTAAAGAAAATTGGATCACATTCCTCATCTTTTTTTTTTTTAAATTATGAATCTCAAATATCATCAGGCAATTCAAAATCATCATTGCTTTCACAGAGTTTCTTGATGTTTTCCATTACATTACTTGTGAAAAAGAAAACTCCATAGTGGGTCAGTGTTACCATTTCCATTATTTAATTTATTCCAGTGTTCTTCTGCAATGAACGAAGCTTCCCAGACAATCAAATCTATGTTTCACTGTTTTTAAACCATTGTTATAATTGTATCTTCAATCAAACTAAAATGTCTGAAGAAGGGAGCATGTGTTCTCCTGAAACGTCACAACGAAAAACTGTTTTTTTATGCTTGTAATAACCATATATATATCATTCCCATTAAGAAATATACATTTACCATTTTATACAGCACTTCTTGTTAATAGAATTTATAAATTTTAGATTGGATATTAAAGGCCTCTCAACTTCTGTATTGCAAGCAACACAATTTTACCACAGGCACTAAATATGGCATTAATTTTGGAGGCAAATCACACACAGTGCACATTAATAATAGAAAGAGACAAGAAACACTTAACCAAGAGCAATGAGAAAGTCAGGATCACACAATTCCTTGCATAAAAACAATAAGCATCAAACTAATTAATTTCTATCAGAAGAATCCCTCTTTCCAAGCAAATTATTGTTTGTGTTTACCTTCATCCGCTATGTGCTGGTCCCAGTCATAGAATTTTGCTGTAACGTTCCTGGCGAGCCTGTACCTTTCAGCCCATCTAAACAAATCACGCAATGTTATAAATCCTTGTTTGCCAGCAAATGCTGCACTCCCTCTTCTTCGAACCTGTGGACAATTAGCATGATTCCAGGTGTAACATAAATTACCTCACGTACACACATCAACTGCATCTCTTCTTGTAAATGCTCAAAATTCACATAAATGAGAGTTCTCAGTATATGACACTAATAGAGAGTTGTTTTATGTTATATCCTCAATAAAAACCAATTCAAATATTGCTTGAGTCATGAATTACAAAATCATGCAAGATTCTAGACTGACAGGTCCAATTAATTAAATTAATCTGAAAATTATTAACATCCCGAGGAATAAAGGTTTGAAAATTCTAGCATCTTTTTCTATCAATAAGCTTAAGAAGAAATGCTATCTTGAACATGGGATTTACCAGTAAGTTATTTTCATTCACCATTCTCTTCACCAAAGATCCTAGACTAATGTTAGTCCTTTGATGCAATAACTTATTGGATACATTTTCCAAATTGAATAACTTACTGGAAAGATACTGAAATTGTGACTTACACTTATAAGGCATAATTACATGCTTGTTTAAACACTGAAGGCTCAGATCCAAGCAAATCTTTTCTTATAAATAGGTTACTAAGATTCTTTTGTGTGCCATGAGGTATTTTTGATAGCCATGTTACTTTATACATTTCACTATGGTTATTTTGTATTACTTTTCCACCTCTCTAGGTTAACTGTGATGATGCAATAATTGACCTCTGTGACTGAGTTCAGATAGCAAGTTGAAGGCTTAATATTGATTGATTGAGTTGGTGTTTTAAGTTCACTTTGCACACAGTAAGGCTAATCGGGACTGGACCTACAGTTTAAAGTAGGATCCGAACCACTATGAGCCTCCACCGGGTATCGAATCCGGGGAAGGCTCACGGATACAGACAAACAGGATGCTTCCTGGTTATTGCATAATTTGAGCAATAAGACCTGAATGCATAATCAATAATAAATTTCAGCTTGAAAAGACATCAGTAATGAAAGAAAATAATCAACAAGTCACATAAAAATGTTATGATACATCCGACTAAAGTTTTTGTAGTGCATTATCTTGACTACTCTGCCACAAAGCTTCATTTACTACAAAAAAAAATAAAACTTGATGCAAGACTGAGCTGATTTATATTATATGTAGAGGCATGCAAATTTCGTTTTTGACAAAAACACGAAATATGAAATAACATGCTGTAATGTTCATTTTTCATGTTTCTGAAAGGTGTGAGGTGCATTTTCCTACCCTGTTTTGTCATGAAATAATGCGAAATAAACTGCAAAATGCGAAATATACCTTTAAACATGAAATTTACCGTTTATATACCGATGCGACATTCTCTAAAGTCTGAAGTATCCTGCGAGTTATGTAATTCACGGAAAATTGATTAATTCTGTTGTAAATATTTGAGAAGCAAAAATGGATCCCTTTACACAAGAGTAGACTTAATACTCTGGTAACTACATAAATGTGCTCTTAGAAGGGATAAGTTTATTTTGTGTAATAAGCGTAGTTTTTATATCAAATTTAGGATTATATTCACAATTTTAAAACCAAATAGATCATCTTATATAGCACTTTTGATGTGATCATTCACCGCTATAACACCGAAATTTTATTTTATTTACCGCTTTTGAACCCGAAATAGACTCAGCTTTTGTACCGAAATTTTGCTTCTTTATTTACCAAAAATATGTCCCTCTAATTATATGCTAATATCAGCTGTATAAAAATATTAGTTTTTTTAAAAAAAAAATGTATTAATAAAAGTAGTATTTATCCAATACAAACTCTAGATATTGTGCAAGGTATGATGAATACATATATATATTTTTTAATGCGCAGATTAACTATAGATATTTTCATATTTCATAATTGGGAAAAGAGAGACGCAGTAGTATATATAATACAAAATTCTAAGGCATAGCTAGGGAAAGATTGCACTGGAGTATTAACATTTGGCAACTCACAAATGTTTCCTTTCCTTATAAATCTGTGAGAGTGGCAGTCAACAGATGTACTAATTTCAAAACTAAATGCACCATTAAAAACAAAAGTGTTGCACAATATAAATACCTGTAAATCTAACATCACAGCTACCATCTTCTTACAATATGACAAAGGTACATCACACCTTTCATGAAGAATGGTTTCCAATTCTGAGGATGGGATTGTATCAAAATGAAGTTCCACAAATCTGTTTCTAAATGCTCTGGATAGAATCTGTACGGAATAGCAAGTTATTTCATTATTTAACACATATATATTTCCTATATTACATTTTATTGAGACAAGAAAAGTTAACTTCTTTTTCTTTCACAAGATTTTTAAAAGTTATTAACGAAATAGAATAACTATGCATTTCAGGATACTAATTGTATAAAATGTTAAAAATAATACAAACATAGTTGTTCTTGTGGATTATCTGGCGGATCTAGTAGACAAGTCCCTCCCCCAAGAATATAATGATGATGATAATGAATTTCAAAAAGATTTATTTCAATGATTTATGGGACGATATGAAATTTTGGCCGATACCGATAAAGTACCGATATAAAATTTACCGATACCGATAACCGATATTCTACCGATCCGATATAAAATTAGAAATGGTCCTGGAAGAACCTGAAAGGTTCATTGACCTCCTTAAAAACTGTGTGTTTCAAAGTGACTGCAGTGCAAGAGAAATTGCATATTTAGACATTTACTTTTTAAAGAAGTAGGGCATGGTATCCATAAAAATTACAACAAAAATTGCAGAATTTTGCACTAAACTATCAGATATTTATTGATATATCGGATCAATAAAATAATAGGTAAGTTTACCGATAAACCAATACACCAATATGCCTATATCGGACGATACCGATAGAGTACCGATTAATTGGTCCCATCCCTAGTTTATAACATGACAGTAAAATACTTCCTATGTCACATGCTGGCAACATGCTTGTTAAAAACCACACAAAACATGTCCCCTTCACTGTCTCTGGACCAGACCTGATGATTCAGAGATCAAATAGAAAGCTTAGACAATTTTTTCTATTGTGTTGTTCGTGTGTCTTGTGATGTTTTTAACAAACCCCAGTTTATAATACATATTATTTTATAATCATCATATGCATGATAATAATCCTTATAATTGTTATTGTTTGTACTATTAGAGTTTTATCAATTGCTTGACCCCCACCTATCAAAAAATATATGGTAATGCCCCTGCCACTGCATACTATGGGGCACACTGCCCTCTTGATGTCTAAGGGCTGTCGTTGGCTGACAAATTGTCTGTCTGCTTTTATCTACCACTGGATTTGATTTTTGATTTGATTTGCTTTATTTTACTTCACTTTTTGTGCCACTTTTGGCTAATTTGTGAACATGGCGATGATGATTGCATGATGAAATTGATGAATGGACACTCGCAAACATCCATGCCCAGGCCAGGATTCCAACCCGGGACCCCTGGCTTCGTAGCACGATGTGCTAACCACTCTGCGACGGGGGGCGGCTTTTTACCACTGGAGGAGGATGGTAAATAGAGAAGTGGAAATAACTTGATAATGGAAACAAATGCAAATTACATTAATCTTTAAAAGTACTGCAGCCAAAAATCTCTGGGAGAAAGAGTACATACCTTTCTACCACCATAGACACCTGGGGGATTTTGTGTTGCAAACAGCATGAAATTTGGATGAGCTTTCACAGTTTCTTGTGTTTCAGGAATGAACAGTTCCCTGTTGTCATCTAGAACTCTATTCAAGGCTTCAAGAACATCTACAGGAGCAAGGTTTAACTCATCCAATATGATCCAATACCCTTTTTTCATTGCATCCACAAGTACTCCTGTGGCAATAGAAACAGAAATTACATGAAAATCATCAATTCTCTCCAAAATAATGTCACAATGTACAATGGGTAAAATAAAAAATTTACATTATAGGAATAATAAAATTCTTACCAATAACAATGAAGAAAAAATATAAAATTTACTGATGCTAATCTGATATAAAATACCACACAATCATGATTATTAATTCATCTCCTATGGTATGCTGAAAGACAACGTGATAGCACAAGAATATGTTCAAGGATACTAGGTACACTTCCTTTGTTCAAAAAAAGGAAGTGCATGTTAAAAATTTATGTTACAAACCAGAGAAAATGAATGATTCAGAGAAACATAAAAAAAAAATAGCAGTATAGTGAACTCGACTATCAGATGAAAAATTCCAAAACCTACCTTCTCTGAACACCAGTTTCCCACTTTCATCTGACATATAAGATCCTATATACTCCTGCAAGTCTGTATGTTCATGATTGTTTATTCGCACGCACTGATTGCCAGATGCCTCAGCTAAGTAAGTGATCAAGCTGGTTTTGCCAACTGATGTTTCACCCTGCAGAAGCACTGGATGCTTCCCAAGGGAGACAACGCGCACAAGGTCATGTAGGTTTCTTCTAACTGATGGAGTCAAAATGTACTGAAACAAGAAAACGCATTATTACAAATATGAAACAGACCAGCTTCCTCAAATAAAAAAAAATAATTAAAGTTTATAGCCATGGTTTGATAATGAATGTCATAATCTAATAGAAATAAGAAATCAGGCTAGACTTAGGTGGTTAAATAACTCTGATGATACAAATCTAAACAATTATAATAGAATAAAGCGAGAAGTTAACCGCACGTTTAGAAGTAAAAAAAGAGATTACTTGAAAAGCAAAATTAACGAAATTGAAACAAACAGCAAAAATAAAAATATCAGAGATTTATATAAAGGTGTAAATGAATTTAGAAAGGGGTGGCAACCTAAAGTAAACTTGATAAAAGATAAAGACGGTGATTTTCTAGCTGACCCAAGTGATATTCTAAATAGATGGAAGAACTACTTTAATGACCTTTTAAATGTCCATGTAGGAGATAAATCAGAAGTGAATGAAGTACACACAGCAGAACCTTTAGTTCCAGAACCCAACTTGACTGAAGTTAAAGATGCTATTAAAAGGCTAAAGAATAACAAAGCACCTGGCATTGATTTAATACCAGCTGAGTTAATTAAATATGGTGGAAATTCATTAATGTATCAAATTCATAAATTAATCTGTTTAATATGGAATAAAGAAGAAATCCCTCAACAGTGGAAAGAATCCATAATTGTTCCTGTGTTTAAAAAAGGTGATAAAATGAACTGCAATAATTACTGTGGAATTTCTCTACTCTCAACAACATATAAAATATTATCTAACATTCTTTTAACAAGACTAACCCCATATGCTAATGAAATTATAGGTGATTATCAATGTGGATTTAAACGTAACAGATCAACTACAGATCAAATTTTTCACATCAGACAGACACTTGAAAAAAAGTGGGAATATAATCAAAATGTCCATCAGCTATTCATTGATTTCAAAAAAGCATATGATTCAGTCAAAAGAGATAAACTATATAATATATTAGTTGAGTTTGGAATACCTAAGAAGCTTGTTAGTATGATAAAAGTATGCACCAGTGAAACAGAAAGTAAAATTCGTGTGGGTATTAATATGTCTGACAAATTTACAATTCATGATGGGTTAAAACAAGGAGATGCATTATCTCCATTGCTCTTTAATTTTGCCTTAGAATATGCTGTTAGGAAGGTAAACGAAACTAAAGAAGGACTAAAATTAAATGGTGTGACTCAGTTGTTAGCATATGCAGATGATGTAGACTTACTGGGGGATGATGTGAATACAATTAAGAATAATGCTAAAATATTTTTCAAAACTGTTAAAGAGATAGGTTTGGAAGTTAACAAAGAGAAAACTAAATATATGCTTACAGGCCGAAACCAAGTGTTAGGTAATAATCAAAATCTAATTATTGATAACAACTCGTTTGAACCAGTTTCCAAATTCAAATACTTAGGAGTAATATTAACAAATGAAAATTATATTAAAGAGGAAATAAAAAGTAGGCTTAATTCAGGAAATGCATGTTACTTCTCTCTTCATAAACTTTTGTCTTCTCGTTTAATATCTAAGAAACTGAAAGTTAAAATATACAAAACAGTAATTTTGCCTGTAGTATTATATGCATGTGAAACTTGGTCCCTTACATTGAAAGAGGAACATAAATTGAGAGTATTTGAAAATAAGATCCTTAGGAAAATATTTGGACCTAAAAGGGATGAGGAGACAGGTGAGTGGAGAAGGTTACATAATTTAGAACTACATAATTTGTATTCATGTCCAGATATTATTAGAATAATTAAATCAAGAAGACTTAGGTGGGCAGGCCATGTGGCACGAATGGGAGAGGAACGAGGAGTTTACAGGATTCTTGTTGGGAAACCTGATGGTAAGAGACCTGTAGGAAGGCCAAGACGAAGATGGAGGGACAACGTTGAGATGGACCTAAGGGAAATCGGTAGGGATGGAAAAGAGTATATAGAACTTGCTCAAAATAGGGAAACATGGAAGGCCTGTGTTGCTGCAGCCATGAACCTTCGGGTTTAAGAAGGCTAGAGAGTTAGTTAGTTAGTTATAGCAGGGGTGTCCTTTGACACTAAAGGGTGGATTCCCATTGCACCAAACCCAAAACTACTTCATATTCAACTGGTGGTGTAATGACCCCACCATAGGAGACACTTATACCTAAGAATGTTAATGTAGAATAGAGCATACAGATGAACCAAAGAAAAATATTTGCAGAAACTAATTAAATATCAATACACAGTATGTTCAAAACTATTACAACTTCAACACTGATCGCTTATAACGAATGCAAAGAGAGATATTCACAATGGGTTTTCAGCATTCTGAAGCCTTATTAATACTTTTAGTTGCCAGTTCATTACATACAAGTACTTGAGAAATTAATTAATAGTTCAAATCAGAAATTATTGTAGGGTGATAATTTTGTGAGATTGGCACCATGCTAATCTGTGGTTTATGACCAATAGAGATCATGTGTAGGACAGGGTCCTTAATTATAATCAAAATGTACAGAAATATATTACCTTCTTAGGTACTTTAGGTGGAAGAGAACCTCTGGTTACCCAATAACCTTCAAAATTAATACACTCTGCTCCAACAGGTTTCGGTATCTGAAATTCGAGTGATGATTTGGCATTCTTCTCCTTAAATGCAGCTCTGTAAGTAATAAGAATATAAATTATGTCAAGATATCACAAAATGCAAAAATATAAGATAAAATCAAATATAAGAATAACATCAGAATGTAATTTTAAAAAGTCCCCCTCATTTCCCAAGGGCTCACTCATGTATGGGTTATGTAATAATTGTAAAGTATTGTTCTTTTTTTTTCCTGTACACTGCTGATACAAGAGCCTGCATTATCTTTAAAATGCAGAGGACCTTCTCGTACGCCACATCTTACTCCCTTCCTGCCGGTATGTCTGAGGACTGCAACTGGCTCCAGTGTTTTGTCTAGTGGTTGCAATACTGCAATACAAAGCTGTCCCTTGCAGATACCTGGTTCAACAGCAATGACTCGTCCAGTGTAAAGGAGGAAAATTGGTTCGTCTTGAAACTGCAGTCTCTCAAGACTGTTTTGCTTTGATAATTACAAAATATGAGCATTAGACAGAAAACAGGAGTTAAACGGCACACACACTTTCTCTTCTACTGCCTGCTGATAAATTAATTGTAACTCTTATTTTACATCTGGCACAAAAATAAATATCACCTTGAAAACACAGAGCAGCGCAGGAAGGAAATGCACATAAAGTTCAATATAATATGCAGTGGAACCTGATTTTATGTTCCTGGATTTTATATTTTCCTGCATTATACATTCAATTCTGTTTTTACATTTTCCTACATTGTAAGTCTTTCAGCATGGTCCCCTGAAAAATGTAAAACTGAGGTTCGACTGCAATCTCTGTCTTTCCTCAGAATCATTCACATGCTGAAAATCAATCACAAATGTTCAATGTAAGAACAGACACCGAGACAGATTAAAGAAAATAATGAAACACGTTATTTACGGGGAAACTTGTGTCAGGAAGGGGTGTTTGCCCTCCAAAAGACTCCTAAATCCATCAATAAATCGTCGATTAATGTAAGAATAAACACTGACATCTAACAAGAAGTGATCATCCTGTTACTAGAGACTTTAACAGAGAAATAGAGATCTCACTGATCAAGCACTTAAACTGAACCTAATACAGGGGAACACCGATCTTACATTTTTCCACATTATGCATTCAATATTCATGTCTCAATAGAGCAAAATGCTACAAAATTTTCCTCGATTTTACATTTTGCCTTATTTTACGTTTTTTCAGCTTTGTCCCCTGAAAAATGTAAAATCGAGGTTCCACTGTAATTTGCAGCTAAAAGCTGCAATCTGCTTGCTACCCCTACCCACAAGAGAGAATTTTTCACTCCATGCTTTACATTTTGGAGGAGATTTTTAATATTACTTTTTTTTATGTTGAATTTATTTTTAAAACAGCATACTCCCTCCCAAAAAAGTCTACTGTGTAGTAATTTCTTAGCCATACCAGAGTTTCACCCCTCCCTCATGTTTTCCTGCCTTTGATGATGCTTTTTATTTATGGGCCCTTAAAAAAACTAAAAATCACCGATTCTACTGAATATATTCATTAGATATTGGTAATGTACATGGTCACTGATGTACAAAATTTACTATGTTTTGTCCACCTATTACTATCCTCTGATGCAAATCTAGATAAATCAAAAAAATCACAAAAAATGTTCGAAAATCATTGCCCATATTAAAAACTAAATTCTTTTGCATCACACAATGCAAAATACCAAGGAATACCAGAATTTGCAGTACTAATTTTGGACCATTCAAATGCTTCAGTTTCTACTGAAGCATTTGAGTGGTCAAAAATTAGTGAGTATTAAAGATGAATTTCTTTCCTTGTCTGTGTACTTACTGAGCTACCAGTGCTTGAACTAATGGATGTGAACTGCGATCTAGCTGTGTTAAGAAACTGAGACAGAGGGCTTCGTAAAGGGATCGCTCAACAGATCCACATGGGTTCTTTGCTGCAACATACAATGCTCGGCACAAAGTTCTCAAGCTGCAGAGAGAAATAAAAGAGGATTTTTCATTTGGTAAAAATTGCACTTCTCCAGGGTTAAGTCAAACAGATTAAATTATACAAATTCAGAGAAAAAAAAATCATTTCCCATTTGTTTTGAAAAACTCCACATTACTACATTAGACTACCAAAAGAGCAAATCCAAAATTACTGACTTTATCATGGCTTTTTCTTGACCTTTTTTCATTTTTCTTAATCTTTATTTATTCAATCTCTATTTGAGTAAAGTTGGAAATTAGTAATTAATAAAATAAATATTTATTCAATGAAAACTCCTACCAAAAGACCAGTTAAGATGACAACTGAAGCTGTATTTAATCAGAAAATTAGACTCGCTTTATCTGTTGATGCATCCTGAACTGCATTTGGCAGACTAGCAAGGCTCTGGTGTCTGGACACTCAGCCAGTAAAATCTAATGTGGAGCTCATGTTCTCCTTAAAGATTTGGGCATTCTCATTTTCACGATTGAGCAAAGGGGTAGAAAAAGTGAAGTAAAATTAACTAAATCAGTCAGTCATTGTGATTGCAAAAATTCTTGACCACAAGAATAACTTCCTGACTTTTTATTGACTTCTTGACCTACTTGTTGATTTCTTTTAATTTTTCTTGACTTTTATGACTGGTTGACACTCTGGTAGATCAATTCCCAAAAGGGCTGGAAGTATAATGGGCTTTTAGAAATATCAAGAATGGAGCACAATATACATAAGAAACATGACAAAACATACATGGCTGCCACTTGAACTGCTTTTACATCTTTTCTATGAAAATCCTACTAAACAATTCCACACACTTCAAAATTTGTCTTGCCAACTGAATTAATATTCATATTTTGCATTGTGCAAATTACTCACTTTTAGGAAATATTAAAATATTTTTATATATTAATAAAAAGATAAAAATGTATACAAACCTAAATGACTTACGACAAGTGAGTACAACTGAATTAATATGCACAGATGTATTTATGTATCTCAAAATACACTTTTGGAAAAAAATTCATCATTCAAGAACAAAAAAAAAGGTAAAGTGTTCCCCTGTTCTTAGCACCATGCCATGAAGGCGTATAGGGGGTGTGGGGGTAACGCCCCACACTTTCTTGATCCAGTCATGAGTGGGGTTGATGTGATCAGCATCACGCCCCTGACCGCCTTTACCCCCCAGGGTTTCCCCCAGGTACCCATGTTATTCGATGCTGGGTGGGCGCCGGGGCCGCTTCCATCGTTAGAAAAGTTCCCGGATTTGAACCGGGCAGGGATCGAACCCTGGACCTTTAGCATGGTAGTCAGACGCGTTACCGACTGAGCCACCGCAGCCACTCATTCAAGAACAAGAATAAACTAACTGGATTCTCTATTTAAAAATGCAAATCGATGGAAAAGTAGAAGAGCAAACAAAACTCTGCTTACCTGTAATGAGGTTTCTGTCCAGTGCCATCATTTAAGTTAAAAGTGCTTTCCCTTCGAACTTTTAAATAGAACTTGACAATCTTATGTATGCGGGGTGATGAAAGGGACAAGTTCTTCAAGTACAATGACACAAGACTCATGAGATCAACTTCATTTGTCAGCTCGTCTACAAAAAATTCTGTAAACCTGTAATAGAAGAAAAGATTTGATTCATTTCGTAAGTTAAATAAATTTACACCGTATCTATTATTCATTTAAAATTACACACTGACATCACACTATTGCAAACCTCTTAACCCTTATCCGGGCAACCAGAGTCTATCAGACACTGTTGATTATATTTTTTGTCACATACTTCAAACGATACTTCCTGCGAACGTGATATTTTTTGATGTTGTTTGTTTCTCTCCTTTTTTCTCATTTCACAATATTTGATTTTGTTTGATACGATAAAGTAAGTCAGACGTAAAAAAAAATTCCATCTCACTTACGTAAACGGGCAAGCAGTGTCTGTCGGACACAGTGTACAAACAAAAGTTGTAATATTACTTGAATATGTATTAACAAATGTTTAATCAAAAATAAACAGGGTTCCTACACAAAATCATACAATTTTTTTCCAGGACATTTCCAGGACTTTTCAAGGATTTTCCACAATTGCTCCAGGTCAAGTGTAGAAAGCAATTGAATTTGAATTTAAAATTTTGGGTGCGTCAGCACTAAGGCTATTTTGCACCTGTCACATTATATGGGGTCCAGCCCCTTATTGTTACACGTAACAACTCTAACGTTGCAGAACTAAAATCATAAAATATTAAAATCTTCTGACTTTCATTAAAAGCTGAGGCTGTAAAGGAGCAGTTAGCACAAATAAGGACAAAACACAGGACAACACAAACAAAATTATACTGGCCATGGGGTCAGTCGCCAGAGCCTCGATAGTCTGCAGTCCAGGGTGTACTATGTGGAAGTGAGGTTGACTATTGGGTGCACTACGTGGAAGGTGCACCCCTTACACCCCATGTAGAAAGTTAGCATGGCAAAATACACATAATTACATATTTTCTTTTATTAACAAAAAATAGTTCTAAATTTTTTTAATGCAGGCTCCCAACTCCCCTACACCTGCTCCTTTCCACACCTTTCATTTCTTAGTATAATGAAGGTTATTTAATTTTTACAATAATACAGAAAAAATACAAAGGTAGAAAAAATAAACACAAGTATATATAAGTTTATAAAAAATTACCATCTTGTATTACAAACAAGAATAATATCCTTGGAAAACTTGGAATATTTAGGATAGCAAACCCTTTTTTTTTTTAACCATTATTATTATCATCATATTTTCTACCTCTGAGCGATACCAAATAATACATTATACTTCAATCACAAAAATAAAACTTATCACAAAACTATGACTACAGTATACAGCAACGTGACATAAGTAAATAAACCACTGTCATGACACTGGCCTGTTTTAAATGAAAACTTATTGTAATTCATACAAATAAAATGGGGCAAAGGAATTTCCAGGACAATCTCCAAAATTTCAGGTAAAGCTTGTAAAAATGTGAAACTTCATAACATTTCCATGCCTGGAAGGAATATTTTAAAATTCCAGGTTTTCCAGCTTTTCCAGGATGCGTAGGAACCCTGATGAAGATTTTAATAAGACATCACATAAAAATATTATTAGCGATAAAATAGAAAAAACGAAAAATATATGAGCAAATAAAACAATTTCCTCAACTACTTCAGGCCTAACATGTTTCATATACTATGCTACAAAAATTACAACATGCAATTATGATGATGATGATGAATACAAGAATTATGGACATAACAATGATAATTAGGTTAAATATCATGTTACTCGGTTGTTTCCACATCGATGAAACATAAAAATCTTGCATTAGGAGGGCAAGATCCATTTTAAAAAAAAGCAGTGTCCGACAAGACACTGCTTGCCCAGACGCGTTCCAAAAATAGCTTGCTCGGATTAAGGGTTAAAATTAAAAATACAGAGTTTCCCACTTTTACACAAGCAAAAAAACTTTCCACAAGTGATTACTATTGGATCTTGGAAGACATCAATAACAATGTTGGTATTAGATGATATCAGTGGTATATGCATTGGAAAGAATTAGTGCAAAAACAATACAGTAGTCTAGCAATTTTCATTAATTTTGCACCAAAGTTGCATAACAAAATGAATTCTCTGATTAAATTACAGCTACTCTTGTACCATAAACCATTCACCTTGGTGTAAATAAAATTCAAATAATTACTGGTCAAGACATATCTTGCTTTTAAACAATTAATGCTTGGAAATGAAGAAATAAATACCTGTTTCTCAATCCAGGAGGGAGATCTCTTTTCCCAACATCTGTAGCAGGATTCATACAAGCAAACAATCTAAACTCAGGATGCCTCTTAATAGGTGTTTTATCGCCACGTTCAAGAAGACAGAGAGAACCAGAACTATCTTCCAGCAGACCAGACAGACATTCCAAAGTTTCCGCAGCTGCTAAATTTATTTCATCCAACAGCACCCAATATCCTACAATGAAACAATGATTTTTAAATTGAACCTGACATATTGTTTACCTCTTCTTAATGTTAATACAGGGTCTGGCTGAAGAAACGCCTGTTTTTAACTAGTGTAGTATAAAGTGCATAAAGTATATACACGGTGTACCAGAAGTGTTAGTGCAAATTGAAATGGTGATAAGTATATCATATGTATGATTATGATCCGCCACTGACTTGATTGCTTGTACCATACTGTAGTCTTTGGTAATAAAAGCAACAGTAATATCGAGCGAGGTGAACCTTTCAATTCTGTTAATTGTTACTAAGTAGGACTACGGCTACCTCACATGTGAAAATCATACGATGTGTACAAACAATCAAGTCAGTGGGTGGCAGATCGTAACCATACATTCGCAATTATATGGGAAACAATTTGTTAGCGACCCCATGTTTACAGAGACTTTTTGCTTCTACTATCGAATACTTTTCACCCTTTAAGTTTTTGCTATCACTTCTGGAACACCCTGTATGTATGCAATGCTGTAATTGTAACTGACATGTTGTCTTAGGAACCTTTGTTTTTCAGGTTTCCTCAAGTAAAACAATCCATCAACTGACACTGGAGTGACCGACTCAATCCCTGGACTATACTTTGCCCAATTATTATTATTTTTTGTTAGTGTCAATGTTGGTGACTTGAAACACAGCATTACGGAAAAATTCACTCACATTACCATCGAATTAAAGACTTGCTTCAGTGTGTTTGGTTGAGTATGTGAATGTCTCGCACAAGATGGACAGCATTTTGAACACTTAACCTAAAGTGTCATATGACGTGCTTCAGTGTGGTGGTATATTATTATTGCTAATGAAGCTGTAAGAAATCTGTACAATTCTAATCCTGTAATACAAGATATGGTATAGATAACCAGCTCATGAAAAATGGGTGTTACGTCTGCCAGATCCTGTGTAATAGTGAATATAGTTGCAATATTATTGGACTCTATCTTTCTAATTGCCTCAGCAAATGAAAATATATAATATTCTAGTGTGAAACCTGCAAGTCATCATTTAGTTCCTACTTGAAACATGTTGGATGTTGAATATACATGTATGTAGAACAATAAAGACTTCCATTAAGGCTCGGCTGGACCTTTGGCATACAAATGGGTGAATCTTTTCAAATTTTCCTCTCCATTTGAAAAACTTCTTGGATATTTCAAAATATGAAACATTACATCAGCTTAGAATTCCTTCTAGAGCATTGACGTGAAATTTCGTGTAGTTTTCTTTCACTGTTGTCTAGATATTATCAATAGTTTTGTGATTACTTAAGTCTATTAAACTATTGATAATATCTAGACAACAGTGAAAGAAAACTACACGAAATTTCACGTCAATGCTCTAGAAGGAATTCTAAGCTGATGTAATGTTTCATATTTTGAAATATCCAAGAAGTTTTTCGAATGGAGAGGAAAAATTGAAAAAAATTCGCCCATTTGCATGCCAAAGGTCCAATCGAGCCTTAAAAACACATGCTACTGCTACCCACAAAGTAAATACAGTTTGTTGTGCAAATAATAATACAATAATTAAATGTAAATTTAACAAGCTATCAATTAGGGATTAATCAGTACTCTATCGGTATCGGCCGATACAGGCATATTGGTGTATTGGTTTATTGGTAAAATTACAGATTATTTTATTGATCCCATATATCGATAAATATCTGATAATTTAGTGCCATTTTGTTGTAATTTTTATGTATAATCTCCGTGCCCTACTTTCCAAAAAAGTAAATGTCTAAATATGCAACTCCTTTTGAACTTCATATGCAACTCCTTTTGAACTTCAGTCACCTTGAAACACACATTTGTTAAGGAGGGCGATGAAACTTTCAGTTCTTCAAGGACCATTTCTAATTTTATATCGGATCGGTAGAATATCGGTTTTCGGTAAATTTTATATTGGTACTATTGGTATCGGCAAAAATTTTATATCAGCCCATCCCTACTATCAATATAACAAATTTTCGATCATGTAAGAAGTCATATTATGAAGTACACCTGCTCCCCCCTCTATTACTATCACCATATTTTGTACCTTTAATGCCTTTTTACAGCTTCTTTTGTGTTATTTTTTGTGCCTGTCCCCTTGTCTGCTTTTAGTGTCTACAAGTCACAGCTCTACTAAGTAGCCACGACGAGAACAGTTCTTAACCATAAATTTCCATTGACAAAATAAACACTTGAAAGTGCCAGTACCTTCTTTCAATGCTCTGACTAAGCTTCCTTCCACAAACGAAAATGCCAGGGCATTATCTGAATACTTTATCTGCATTTCAAGTCTCTGCAGACGGGCATCCAATTGCTGCCATGCCTGTAACTGGTCATCCTTGCACCTCTTCAAAGCTGCCCTCATACTGTGCTTCATTAGGGTAAGCAGTGTGTTCCATTTATGGGAATTGAAGCACATCTGCAAGAATAAAGAACTCAAGAAGTACAAAGTTTCATGAAATAGAAGCAAACGATCAGAACTGTCTTTGGTTCATGATAAAGACAGCATTAAATTTATGCACTTTTCACATTCACATTCAAAACAGACATAATAAAGTAATGAATGTAATTAAGCTTCGAAGAAAAAAGCAGGTAAACACTCAAAAAACTAATTTGTTACCACAAGCATTACTGTTTATTTTTTCAGATACATGTTTGTCTCTCTGTGTGTTGTGTCTTTATATGAATCAATTATCAGGAATTGCACAATTCTAAGAGTTTCATTACGATTTTTTTTTAACAAGTAATTGTAATGTAAAACTTACACAAAGCAGCAAATCACACTTAAGTACAGACCACTTCATTTTTAAAATAATTTACCTGCTAATCTGTTGTGATGATTTCACATGTTAACATTAGTTTGATTACAATAAGAAACTCACTTCTTAAAAATTACAGCTTGGCCCCATCACATGGCAAATTCATGATATCCAAACAATTGCATCACAACGGCACATCAAATGGTTCTTCCAATATTTCACCAGCATCAAGCAAAACAGAATTAACAATAAAAGAATCACAAATCATCTTAGATACTTGTAACAATCTTAATTCCACTACAGGTAACCTTGATGTAGGCTGGCCAACCATTATAGAACAACTAAATAACAAAAAAATTCTCCATGTCAGTTTATTTGGAACAATGAAAACATGTGCCACTCTCATGTCCACATACTTCAGTGATCCTCCTTGCATACTTCAGTCATCCTCCTTGCACAGTACATAGTATATGCTTCTCTCCAGATTTTAACATGTGTTCTTTTAATATAGTACTGCAGCCTTTTAACTTTTTATAAATTTTACTGCCTTCACATAAAGTACTCCTGTTTCATATCCCTGTTGAAGCCTAGTGTTCTTGGTGAAATATTGGAACCATTTGACATGTCAATGTGAGTTAAATTCTTTTGTTATTTTATTTTCTCGTTTCGTTTTCTGCTGCAATATATTTATTTCATTTATCCTTTTATAGGCATTCATTACACTCTTTATTAATTCATAACAATTGATACATACTAAACTAAATTCAAATTTGACCCTAGATAAAAATACTGTTTCCCTGATCTTAACCCCTTTTAGCCATTTTTAGGACCTATACGATTCATGTATTTCATTAAGAAATGGCTAAAACAAAAATATATGTTACAATAGTGACATTACCAAGTAAGGAATAAAATAGGTTAAAACCTGAGAATCCGCACCCTATACATAACCAATTATTTATTAGGCATATAACTAGGACTTATTATTTATTAGGCACATAACTAGGACTTAGCTGATACTACTCTGAACAGATACCAATAATGATACAATGTACCCTCGATTAGCTAAAGAAACTTAAAATGCAGGAAAATGTAAAATTGGGGGAAAATTTATAGCATTTTGCTCTACTGGGACTCCGCCCTATTCATAATTCAACACAGTTCAGAATTTTTATAAATGTTTTCAATCAAAATTATACCACATCAACTACCAGAATTTTGCTTTAAAATAGGGATGGGATCGATTAATCGGTACTCTATTGGTATCAGCCAATATAGGCATATTGGTGGATCGGTAAAATTACAGATTATATTATCGATCCGATATATCTATAAATATTAGTGATGGGACCGATTAATCGGTACTCTTATTGGTATCGGCCGATATAGGCATATTGGTGTATCGGTAAAATTAGATTAATTTACCAATACACCCCTACCACACCAAAAAAGCCATCCCATTTTCCCTTGCCCTCAGAGGCCAGCGCCTCAACTCATCACCCTCATCCCGCCAAAACTACAACCTACGCCTGCACCAAGCCCTAACCAACCGTGGCTACCCCTCCACCATCATCAACAAACAAATCACTAGAGCTAACTCCCACAACCGCACCAAACAACCCAAAACCAACCCTCCAACTCTGATCACCCAATACCACCCTCACATTACGAAAATCAGACATACCCTCCACTCCCTCCTCCCCATCCTGCACAGTGATCCCGAGACCAGAGACATCTTTCGGGAAAAACCTAGGGTCGTCTTCCGTCGCCCTCCCAACCTCCAAAACATCTTGGTCCGAAACACCCCCACCCCTTCCCCCAGCCCACAGGTGCAACAAACCCAGATGCAAGACCTGCCCCATACTCATCACCTCCCCCACCCTCCTGATCCCTACAGCGGCAGGTGAGTTCACCCTTCACCCTAAGGGCACCTGCCACTCATCCAACCTAATTTACACCCTCATCTGTCAAATCTGCGGCAACTTCTACCTAGGCGAAACCTCCACCCCCTTGAATCTAAGGATAAATAATCACCATTCCTTCACCCAAAACTCCGATTTCACAGTTGCCATCCACACCAACAGCCATAACACCATCTTCAATAACTGCTTCCGTGTTGCCATCATCCACCTTTTACCCCCCCGCTCTGACACATCTTTCCGCAGGCGATGGGAAAGGGCCTATATAGCAGGCATGCACGCCACTATACCCCCCGGACTCAACCTAGCCAACCAGTAACTCTTTCCTCTCCTCCCCGAAACTACCCACCCACCTTACAGTAAACACTGGCCAAAGTATTTAGTGTTTCCTTTCAACTGTTTCTGGCAACACTGACCGTAGAGACGCTACGGTCAGTATTCTGTGCCTCTACTCACAGTGTCGTCGATCTTTTATCTACCTTCTTGAAAATGCGACTCAGATTGCGAAATATTGAATTATTTCTATTCGTGTGGTAAGTGTTTACTGTCTCCTTCATTATTTGTATATCTATATATATATATATATATATATATATATATATATATATATATATATATATATATATATATATATATATATATATATATATATTTGATAATTTAGTGCAAAATTCTGCCATTTTTGTGTATAATCTCCATGCCTTACTTTCTAAAAAAGTAAATGCCTAAATATGCAATTTCTTTTTCACCGCAGTCACCTTGAAACACACATTGTCAATGAACCTTTCAGGTTCTTCAACGATCATTTCTAATTTTATATTGCATCGGTAGAATATCGGTATCGGTATATTTTATATCGGTACTCTATCAGTAAATATCATACAATTTAGTGCAAAATTCTGACATTTTGTTATAATTTTTATGGATAACCTCCGTGCCCTACTATCTTAAAAAGTAAATGTCTAAATACAGTCAACTCTCGATTCTACGACCCTGGGTATAACGACCCCCTCGAAGTAACGACCCTTTTCCCGGGAACCGTGAAAAATTTAGAAAAATTTGGAAGAAGAAAGTTGAAAAATTGAAGGAAATCTGCCGAAAAATGCGGTTTTTTCCTCCACTCATTCCCTTTACGAGCGCTCTACCTCTCACAGTTAGGTCTGAACTAAAAATAGACACCACCACACAATGCTTGAGTGATATCCAATAGCACTTGACCTCTGCCCTCCCCTCCCTCAAGTGCACCAGTGTTACCCCGGACCCGACTGCCGCTACCCAACGTGCCAGGCTTGTTTTGCCACGCTTGCTCTTGGATACGCGAGAAGAGAAGATCGAATGTGCTTGGATGTTATTTTAAATCGACTTGACTTGTTTCCTTGTCCTAAGAGCCGCTGAAAACTCGCGGGGGAGGGTGGGAGCAGCCCGAAATGACTGCTGGACTTGCAGTCTTTGCCAATGTGTATGGCAGGTCAGGCTCTTTCATCGATAAATACACCACCTTGAGAGATAAGATCGCAGGAATGTTCCAAAATACAGATGCGTGGCACCTGGAAGTCTGGCCCATCTGTCCAGCTCTGACCTTAGAGTTCATCAGGTTCCCGTGAGTGAGCAACTTTCGGCCTTGTAGCCGACAACTTCCGGCAACCGCTTTCATTCAAAACATGTTCTTTGTCCCCTGCAACACTTCATAAAAAAGCGAAACTGTTAGAGATAATAAAAACCACATAGGTGAACTAAAGATCGTCAACCCGCTTAATGCGTTGTCATCCAGGTTTGCACAAAAGTTTACTTCGATCTTATGTGCATCATAACTCCCGTTTCCCACTTCATACGTTTTCCTAATTGTGTCGATGTTGTAATATCTGCCAAAAAAGTGTTCCGTTAAATGACTGACTTCTCCCTCTTTTGATGTTAGCAAACGTAGGGGAGGGGGGGGGGTGATGCAGATTGTTTCAGCCACGATTTTCTTGCTGATGCGGGCTGATTACAGGCGAGGGTGGAAAAGGACCCACCCCTCTTCCTTTCCTTTGACGTCTAAAATGGGGCAACCAGTTCTGGTTATATTCTTGAAAACGAACAAAAAACCATAGAACAAGTAAAAAAAAGTGACCCTCTACCCTTTCCCCAGCTCATTCTCCGCCATTGGTGTGCACAGCACTTCTAAGTGCACCAGATTACAAATATATTGTTACAAAATCTCTTCTGGGAAATCAATCTACAAACATGAACACCATATTTAGTTACTTTACACTTACCATTATATGCTCCAAAAACTTTACATTCTCCTTCCTGGAAAATGTCTTGCAAAAAAGTGCTTCATAATCCTCCCTCAATGGCAATATTACATGCTTTACATCCATGGGTTTGAACCTGAAATGTGTGAAACAAGAATTGACTGCACAGATGAAATGTCATAAACCAGAATAGGGTATTATTTACAGTTTGCTCAAGTTCAAAATGTGGATTTATTATTAATATTGTCATGCCTTCCCTAGTATGTACATGAAATCAGTCACAGGGAGAACATGCTTTGTGTGGATTCGAAGAGAGGAAATGATTCTTGCGAATAATTAAAGGATAAATGTAGTTGCCAATGGGTATGAGGCTAATCTATAGGTCTCGAGTTTGAACCTCAAACCCAATAGTCATGTACATCTGCATGTAAACTTCCAAACTTCTTGAATTGAATTGCCGTTTTAAGTCCACTTTATGCACAGAAAGGCTAATCAGTACTGGACCTACAGTTTAGAGTGGGATCCGAACCACTTGTGCCTCCACCAGTTATCAAACCCAGGACTCCTTGATTCCAAACTTCTTAGTTGATCATGATGAAAATTAATCAAATTCAAATTTCATTTTTTCCACTTTGCTATCTTTTCTTTGAGGTTAATACAAACCATTCATTGCTATTTATTAAGTAAGATGTTAAAATTTTGAAGATAGAAGTCTACTACAATGGAAACAATTGGTACCAGCCCTTGTGTAAGCTGGGTTTGTGACAACTCATCAATATGATGAATTTCTACATCTATTCCCACATTCTAAATTGCACTAATTATTCACAAGCCTCTTTCTATCAAAAAAAAATTATCATCATGAATTTTCATTCATATGATTTTGCTATCTTTAGAAATGTTGAAGTCATTCATACCAGGTGACAAAATTAAAGTTGCCCTATTCACAGCCCTCCGGAGCCGATTCAAAGGATCGGATTGCAATGAGACCTGGTGTAGAGGCTGTTTCCACCAGGTGGAAATTTGGCACTGCAAATTCAAAATTCCCCTGCTCAGAGCCTTCTGGAGCCCGTTACAAGCAAGATTGCAGTGAAAGTTGTTAGAGAGGCTATGGAGACAGTGAGGATGTGAATGCCAACAAAAAATAGTTCAAATTCTCACCACAGTGGTGCAACCACCATTGACCACACTGTCTTATGTCTACAAAGTGTCAATCATGTTGAAGGCACACATATTGAACACTGCTATAATTGGAATGGGCTCTGAAAAGGGCAACATTAATTACACTTCTATAATTGGAATGGGCTCTGAAAAGGGCAACATTAATTATACTGCCATAATTGGCATGGGCTCTGAAAAGGGAAACATTAATTATAGACACCTGGTACTTTATTTCCAAAAAGTTGAGGGGTCCTCGGTGGCATAGTGGTAACATAATCAAGGGTCCTGGGGTTCGATACCCAGTGGAGGCACATAGGGGTTTGAGATTTCAATTTAAACTGTAGGTACAGTCCAAATTAGCCTATATGTGCATAAAGTGGACTTCAACCCACACTATTCTTCTTTCTCCTCAATTATATACTGACATTCCAAAAGTCATTAAAGGGGCCCCTCCGATGGTGCAGTGGTTGAGTCGTCGCGGCCTTGTGATCAAGGGGTCCCAGGTTCGATACCCGATGGAGGCACATAGTGGTTAAACTGTAGGTCCAGTCCGGATTAGCCATACTGTGCATAAAGTGGACTTTTAACACTAAATCAACCAACCAAAATTCATTACGTCAGTACAAGCACTGACACAGTCCACCTCTCCGTGCAAGCGCACAGAATGTAGCCTGGCCACATTGAAAGTGTAGGAGTCCAATGGTTAAAATACTTACCCTCCCAACAAATCTGCACTGTCACTTTGCTGATTCATGTTGATAACAATTAAATGGTGTCCCGTTTTCTCTGCCAAGTATTGAACTGTAGATGTTTTGCCAGTTCCTGTTTCACCCACCAAGAGCACAGGCTCCTTCCTCCAAACACAACAAGCAACTCTCTCCAAAAGCTGAGCCGCAGGATGGGTAAATGAGAAAGTGGAGCTGGATTTCCTGCAAGAAAAAGCAACACCTGCGCTGAAACTCCTTCACTTCACTTCAACAAGATAAGTAAAAAAAAAAATTAAAAAATTAAAAATAAATAAATAAAAAATTAAAAAATATATAGAGCACATGTAGTTCAGAAGAACTTCTCGTACCTTATCATATCATGACAATCTTTCAAAAACACTGAAAATTATCTCTTTCAGCGTTATGTTCTTACAAGATTCTTACACAAATTTCCTGACTTTCCCAAGTATTATCCAAAAAACTTCCAAACCATTTAGCACATTTCATGACAGATGGAAAAACTTTTGTTGCAGTAACTTGGGGTATGTATGGTAATTCTTTATATTTCTTGATTTTCTTTTAGTTTTTGAAAATATTTCTTTCATGAAATTAAGTGACCTTTCCAATAGTTTCATTGTCTTAGGTTGTTCCCTTGATTTTTCCAGAATGTCAAGGTCAGTCTGCACTTGCCTGAAAACCTCGACCACATGCCAAAGAGAAGGAAGAGGAGTTTTGTATACTGGAGAGAAAGAGGGAGGGGATCTCGAGGATAAAAATGCCTTCACGTATAATACTTTCTACACATACACTGCAACTGTGATGAAAATAGTCATTACACTGCAAAACAACCAATGCACACATCTTAAGGAGTAGGTGCAAATTAGCCACAGTCTGTCAACAATAATAACATTATAGGCATGCTAGAAATAGAAATAACAACACTAGGAAACAAATTTACTTCTTTCCTGTAACAGAGATGAGTCTAATGTGTTCTTGACTAATACTAAAATAAACAAGTATTAAAAAATAAGAACATGTGACGTGCAGACCTCTAGAAACAGTTAAAAACTCGCAAAGATAATGGGTTAGTTATTTTATTGGGCTGGACGTAATATCCTACCTCTTTAGTTTTACTTAGTATTTGAATTATTTTTTTAATAATAGTGGTTAGAGATAATATTATCTCTAATTATTTTTATACTTGTAGATTTTTATTAATTATCTTGTTGTTATTATTGATATTAACTATAATCTGCTTGCAATACATAAGAACTACACACTTTGCCACTGTGTGTGTCACACATTCACATTTTTAACACATTAGTATAAACATTTGTTTAATTTACCTGTAATTATCGCCATCTATTCTCAATTTGCCCTGTGCTCTATGGTATTGCGATGCCATGCAGTATTCAGGGCCAAGCATGTGGCATTTTCGGCTACCAATGAAGCTTGTACCAGTGTACAGCCTAAACAGTGCATTGTATGTTGAAAATTAAAGCACTTTAGATAGAAACTCACCTATTTCCAACAACTTTCCCCTCATTCTATTTTTTGCTATGTACACTAATAACTGAGTTACCAATGGGACAGGACTTTTGAATCAACCTGTATTTATAATAACTGCGAATTTAAATGTTAGATTCATGTACGTTAATTCAAACAATATTGTACTTCATTTCTGTTAGACGTTTACGTTTGAATATTAGGAATTTGTCTATCACAATATGTTATGATGCATTACCTAACCTACTCTACCCTGCACTAAATCTAACATAACTCCCGATCCCATTGGCATCCCATTTTCAAATTTTGTAGTTATTTATGTATGTATGACACAATTTTTTTGAAAAAAATTAAAAGACCCATTTTTGAGAAAATGGCAACCAAAGTTTTCTTTACACTACCCTCAATTGTTTCTTTTACACTGACATGGAAATGCAATATCTCGTGTGAAAGAGCACTTCATGACCTTTCCAACGCTGTTCAAATCACTTTTGTAGGTGCCTTGGTTGCCGAAATATTGCAATTTAAAGTTAACAAGATGAAAAAAATGGTCAAAATCGCATAGTTTGCAACACTATAATGTTGAAAATACAAAAGATATGGATCTGCAACTTTCCATATTTTCCTTACTCAGCTGGCCCTTCCAGAATGTCAAATTTCAAATGAATCAAAAAAAATGCAAGGTTGAGGACCTTGTTGATTTCACATGGAATGACCCTTGTAGCTTACACTGTGGAAGCAAATTTTTTAATATTCCACAACAAATGCTAAGAGCAGCTTAAGCAAAAATGAAGATAATAAATATGTTAATTCCTCATATTACATTAAAAAATAACAGTACTGAAATATTCACTTACGATCGCAATGTTACCACGCTCGCTTCCTGACGAGGGACTGTCACCCTCCCAACCACTAGCGAGGATGAGGTCATTTTGACAGGTGGTTTGTGTGACTCTACAAAGAAACCTGCCTGAGTTCTTACAATCCCAAGGCAAGACCCAATAGCTTCTGCAAGTGATAGCTGGGAGGCTGAAAACATAAAAACAACTTCATTCAGGAAATCCACACAGAATAATATCTTGCAAGATTTAAGTTGGAATTAAAACACATGAACAGTAATAAATGCACAACATATAGGAATTTCGTCTGGTTTCAGCATCACTACCTTATTCTGTAACATTGTACACTCCTGTTACAAGAGTGGCACATTTTATAAGGTTGGACACAGTGTGGATTTTAACTTTTTCCTTGTACTTTAGCAAATGTTCATTAATGATAATTTCAATATCTGTGCACACACTTTACTTTTCTATTCCTAAAGAATATACAAGAGATGTTCAAAAAGTTCTGAAATTCAAGCCACTGTAGTCAAATGGAATGAGATGGTAACCTTGCTGAATGAGTAGTACCTGCAACTTGGGCTCCTTTATGGCAGTTAGCAATGTGATACCATTCTATCTGCAAAGTAACTGTTAGGTGAAAGTGATATCTGGCAAAAAAGCCATTTGAGAGGGTCAAGTTGGAGACATGTGCAGGTGCGGAACTCTTCCTCAATAGTTCCAACCTTCAAGAAGTGCTCAAAACATGCACTTGTAATAGTTACCCAAAATGCCTTCTGCTCCCAGATGTGGTTAACATGTCTGGCTTGTACATGTCTATATAGGATGAGAAGTGACCAATTATTACCAATCTACCAAAATTACCAATTTTATTATGAGGATTAACACCCATGAATGAAGATCATATCTGGTTACTTTCAACTGCAAGGGCACAGTTCTAGGAACATCTTCAATTCTCTCATGGTTAATAATTATAATTAGGGCCACAGACTTATGTTTAATAAATTATCAAGATTTTGGTACAAAAACTGGTCATTTTTCAAAATCAAAAGTGGTATATTAAACAACATTTTGGTGTTAAAATGGTGAATAAAACCCTGAATTTAATTTTAAAACTACACCTATTACACAAAATAAACATTTCCCTTCTGATACCATATTTTATTTAGTTATCAGAGCATTAAGTGTGCTTATGTAAAGGAAGGAGTTCAGTTTTGATTCTCAACTATGTACAGCAGAAATATTCAATTTTCCAGGAATTGCATAACTTGCAGGATAATTGAAACTTCAGAAAGTGTCAGTCAGACTACATTTCATGTTTAACAGTTTATTTCACATTTTGCAGTTAATTTCACATCATTTCGCAAAATGCATCTCACACCTTTCAGAAACATGGAAAATTAACATCACAGTGTGTTATGTTACATTTCATGTTTCCACCAAATAGGAATTATGCATCAATCTTCGACACATTTCATTCTACTCTACTAGAAGTAACTACGTTTCAGAGAATTGAGAATGTACTGCAATTTAATGTACTGGATTAAAGTATTTACTTACCTGTGAAACTCATGTATCGAGTTCTATAAAAGTAGGTGCCACCACCACCAACCATGTTACTTCAATAAACCAGTATCATGGAGAAGTAAGTACTTTATTCCTCAACGTTAACAGAATTATTTATGTTGAGGGAAATAAACAACGCGGTTGAATTATTTAGTAAAACTAAATAATCAAAGGCTGATTTACAGGTAATCCAAACAAAGAAACTGTGACTATGAAAAACAAACATCACCTTACCTTTACCACTAACACTGCAGCAAAATACATCAATAGCATCTTGAAAAACCTTCTGAGATGATGTGATGGATTTCACGTCGTAACCTTCTGTTGCTCTTGAGCACCATTTGATCAGATCCCTGTAGGAAAATCAAATGTTACTATCACAATCACACACAAACAGTAACTATTCTCAAAAAACGCTGTTGTTCAATAAAAAGACATTAAACATTTGAATTTCTATCGTAACTGTTACACAATAAATTGCTGAAACACCTAATAATGATTAAAATACCACAAACTATTGATGAGACAGATGAAACTGACTAATTAGTACCTGTTGATAAGTTAATATATTCTTCTTGAAGGTTGTCGTTTGTTAGAAAATAATGCAATAAATGTAGCTTTGGAAATGACTTATTTTTCTGGTGGCATTTTGGTTCAGAACTTTCTAAAGCTACCACCAACAAGATCTACAACTTCCAGGAACCAGTTTGCAGGGCTTGTCGCTGGTTTTGTTGGTTATGAAAAAAGTAAATGCTAATGAAGAATTTGTCAATTTCAATAATACAATGATCATTATGAACTGCAATCTTCCTTTTAATAGGAAGTTGTTTTCATTAATGAGCCAATAAGATAAGATCTTTGTGGTATTTCAATGCCTATTATTATTAATTCAATGCTATTCATTTTTGCGTATGAACTATTTCTACCTATCTTGATTAATGACTTCTAATGTCACAAAGCTGTACACAAACAATAAAAACCAGAAAGCTTACATTGTCAGTAATTGTTTTAAACCAAGACTTCCTTATGGAAATATATTATGCAATTTGTATCTACCAAAACAACAAAAAGTTATATGGTATTTTTGTTTCATACAAATTTTAAAGATTACACTGAAAAAATATCACTTGGTAATCAAAAGGAAGCTCAAAATGCACTAACACATGAATGAATATTTTCTGTGTGTCACTCCAGTTTGAAAAAATGCAACATTTCAAATATCTGCTTCAGCAATTGTTGCAGGGAATACAGAAGGCAATTTTCTTATGCAAAGGAACAGAGGAACATTTTCTTTCTTGTACAGATGGTGTGACACATTGGAATTGTATTATTAGTAAAAAGTGTTGACTGTTTGGGTTGTGATATTCCTTGCTTACAAGCATCCATGAAATAAAGATACCTTCAAACGAGTAAAAGTCAAACTGAATTCATGTTTAATTTCCTGTAATTATTGCATAAATCCTGCATCCAGAAAAAATCTAGTCAAAAAACATTATACAGGGATGTTCACAACTGCTTCCTGAATAATTCAAGAAAATTTATTAAGAATATACCTTATAAGTACAACAAACATATACTTACACAGTTTATTGATATTGGAAAAAATAAATTCTCCACCAAAAGTAAACATCACTGAAAGTTACCTGGTAGATATTAAACGTCCAGTCTTTGTTCGTAATACACTTCCAGATTCGTTCTTTAATTTGTCAGTAGATGTTAAGGTTTGCAATGAAGATTCATGCTCTCCAACAGAAAATAGCAGGTAAACATCTAATATTCTTGTGGTGATGGTACTCAACACTGGAAACTGTTAAAATGTTAAAAGAAAATGAGATACTATAGATGGGACATTTTTGTACACATTAACTCTTTCTAATTGTTACTTTTTTTTTTTTCCTCCTCCTCAGTTAATCTTGACAGTGAAGATTATAGATGAACTGATGAAATGGATGAGCAGAATGATGTATGAACACAAACATTCATGTACGTTTCAAACCTGCGACCTGCATGACACTGACCACTCTGCTATGGAAGCTACCTGAACATTCTACTTCTTTAAATAGTTGTCAGCACAAAATATTGTACACACAGTTCTAAAATATTTTCAATATGTATCTTGCTATTCTTTTTCCTGCACCAAAGCTACAACTTAGTACAGAAGAAACAAGTCTGATTCCTTGGCATTTCATTATGGTGACATTTCACTTTTCCTTACATTGATGCTTAACAAAATAAACTTAATTAACAATGGAAAGCAATTCAAAAATTATAAGTTAGATTACATATTTAAACGATCTTGAGAAATTATCACTTTCACATAAAATCACATCTTACTTATAATCATTCACCTGATTAACAAAACTGATAAAGGAGGGGAGAGGTATAAATGTGAATTCACAGTGATATGATAAGATGGTGTTATATTACTGAATTTGCACTGCATTTCTTAGTGAAAAATTACTTACAACTTCTGGAGAATTCACATTATCAAATTCCTTATCGCATTTCAAAAAAAGAACTCCGCACTGATTTGAGTTGAAATAATTTGGCACTGCATATCCTCTTAACCACAATTGCCTCCTTGTAAACTTCTTTGTTGAAATAAAATAGAAACAAAAGTGCTATTTCTTACAGATTTTGGGTTCTTTTTTTTTTTTTCTTAAAAATTCCTTGCATCATGTGCTGGAACATTCATGGTAAAATCCTATTACCTTGTCACAAGGAAATTAAAACAGCACGAAACAAATCAAAAATTCAATTTCTAGCTTTCAACCTTTTCTCCACGTCATTATCAGGAAGCAAAACCTGCAGGTTGGGAGAAGGATCAGTGTCATCTGCTTGTAAAGTTTCCTTCCTCCTGACCCTGGGAAGAGTCAAAAGCTAGGAACCGAGTTTTTGTTTTCTGCCATGTATTTTAATTTCTTGACTACAAGGTAAGTCACATTTTATGGAAGAAAATATCAGTTTCATTCACACAACAATTAATATTTGATTCAGTTTTATGCACGTATATTTACTTCATATGTGACTTCAGTTTACTAAATTCTCGTTAATACAAGCCATCTCCATATTTCTACACCACATAAAAAGCTATTTCATCAAAATCTGTGGTATCTTTTACTGAAGTGTCCCTCTAATGAAACTTTAAGCTCATATTCCTGCAGCTTATCTTTCCTGATAATTTCTTACCTGCCATAGCTCAATCATTTATTCCCAGCCGTAGCTCAATAATTTATTTATCTATCTACTTCAACCTTACATATTACCGCATCTCACCATTCACATATACAAATATATTAACAATACCAAGGGTTTGTGTGATTCCAATGTATCAAGAAATTATAATTCAATTCAATTAACCTTTTGACGTCCAAGACCTTTTTCACAAGTAAGCCTCTGGGTACCGAGCCGATTTTGAGCAAAATGCAGAGTTTCAATTAAATAAGTGTAGATCGGAAGCTAATTGCCCTAGAGCGATGAGTGACATACCGTTGTACGCGGAATGAACCAGAGATTCAGACTATATGAAATTTTTGCAGGGGAGGGGGCTAACTCTCAAAATTCCAAAATTTCGGGAAAATAATTGTTCCCCACCCTCCCCTCAAGCAAAAAGTACATCACAGTGTCGACATGGATATGGAAATGATCGCTAACATGTAAGGAACACAAAAATATTTGCATTATTATCATATGACCAATGTAACTTGAGTTATACCCCCAAAAGGAATTGTCGGCACGCCACTGATTCAAGCTTCAAAATGTTTCCCACCTTTCCCCCTCCATTTTCATGAAGACAAAAAAAATGCAAAAAACAATTTCTGTTAAATACATGTGTTAGGAACAATATAAAAAAATAAAATCGATATTCTAGCCAAAAATAGAAAAGTTATAACGTAAAAACTACGACCTTGACACAGCGTCTCGATCGAGACGCTTGGTACCCCGAGGGTTACTTTTGGGTATCTCGTTCGAGACGCTTGGGCACCAAAAGGTTAAATGGTATATATACTATTTAAAATATTCAATTTAAGGTGTGGAGATTACACTTGCCATTTCCCATACTCAGACTCGAAATACATCTAAAGTTACAAATGTTACGGAATATGCTAATGTTTCTAACTGTTCTTGCATGGAGTTCAAGATTTCCATGATAACATCTGCCACCCATTCCCAAACAGGTTTTCTTATCCGCTGCAACTACCAGACCAGACTCTCGACTTGGAATTCTATTATATAATAGTATGCAGCATTAGGGGAATTGGCAGGGACTGCCAGGAAAAAATGTACTAACGAGAACAATGTACTATCACGAAACTTATAACTGCAATTTCACCGTATGATATAATGGATGTTGAACACTTACCATTGTTTGTATTACTTCACCCAGTTCTTCTTTTGAGAGAGGCTCGACGTTAATTTTCAGCCAGTATTTATCAAGAAGGCTAGATGGACCAATACGCTGCTTATGTAAAGCACCTGTCGAACCGACCAACCTTAAAACAGGGAAAAATGAGAAAGCAGAATATCAAGCACAAGAGCATAAAGTAGGGCTGAGCCGATACTACTTTGATCTGATACTCATACCAATTCGCACAGATACAGATACTTGAAAATTACAATAAAAAATTTGTACAAAATACTGATCACTATTGGTGTGTAAATATTCTTCTCCAATTATATGTACCAATTTACCATGAACTTTTGTTTAGAATACTGACGAATTACAGCAGAATATCAGAATAGTTGTTATGTAATCACAAAATTCATGGAAAATAAAGAAAAAGTTTAATTTTTTATAATTTCCAGAATAATTAGACTCTGCGAGAGTGTCGCGTGACATTTTTGCGGACACGTGCAAGACCAAGATGCCGGAAAAGTATCGGCTGGTATCGGTAGATGAATTACAACCTATACTTTCGGATACCAATACCACTGGTAGTATCAGCCTATACATCAGCATCAGTATCAGCTCACCCCTAGCATAAACGTATCTAAAGCAAGTCACACTGCAATACATGAACGTATAGAGCAAATGCTGACTTCAGCATGAAGATGAAAATGTACATGCTACAAGGTATTAGACACTGATACAGTGTGCGACACATTAATAGGTACCCAATCGGTATCGGCCGATATAGAGAGATTGGTGCATTAGTAAAATTAATAATAATAATCGATTTGAAATTTTATATTCGATAAGTATAATATCTGTTATCGGTATCAGTAAATTTTATATCAGTATCAGTATCGACCAAAATTTCATATTGGCCACTCCCTAGAACATACAAACAGATGCATACACATAACGTACATACAGTGGAACATCAGTTTTATGTTTTTCATGGGACCAATGTGGAAAAACTGAAATGGAAGAAAATGTAAAATCCCGCAAAAATTTTACAATACATCGCTGTATTTGGATTAAGAAAATTGAATTAAAAAATCTGGAAAGGTGGTAGGTAGAGGTGGGTGAGTGTGGCGATATGTTTGTGTATGTATGCATGATGTACACATGATAAATTCCACATACAGTCCTCTGAAAAATGTAAAATTAGGTTTCGATGTATACTCTATAGTGGAACCACCAGCAAATGAACCTTCGCAGACCCGCGACTCCTGTGAACAGTACTCCCGCATAGAGGGTAGGGGCAGAGTGGAGCATGCTTTCTTATGGCAGAGTTGAAACGGATTGAGGGGAAAGTGCACGAAGGATTTTGGTCAAAGGTTCTATTGCTTGTGGTCCCTCTATACATACACAATAAATTAGATGATTTCTTATAATTTTTGTGTTAATAGAAATATAAGTTGGCTTTGTAAAAAATTAGGGATGGGACCGATTAATCGGTACTCTATCGGTATCGGCCGATATAGGCATATCGGTGTATCGGTTTATCAGTAAAATTACCGATCCGATATATCGATTATTATCTGATAATTTAGTGCAAAATTCTGCCATTTTGTTGTAACTTTTATGGATAATATCCATGCCCTACTTTCTAAAAAAGTAAATGTCCAAATATGCAATTTATCTTGCACTGCAGTCACCTTGAAACACACATTTATTAAAGAGGTCAGTGAACCTTTCAGGTTCTTCCAAGGACCTTTTCTAATTTTATATCGGATCGGTAGAATATCGGTTATCGGTATCGGCCAAAATTTCATATCGACCCATCCCTATAAAAAATATTGCATAATTCTCATTTGAAAGTATGGAAGTTAGATGAAGGTGTTTCTTGAATTGAGTAAACACAATACTCAGAGAAAGTTTACACAATCTGCATGCAAAATATAACCAATTCTGTTAAACAGTAAAACAGCTGACTGCATTATGCTAAAGTTATCAAGCAAATATGAAAAAGTAAAAGTGAGACATATCACCAAAAAAGCAAGGTAGAATTTCTAACGTAAACCTGAAAGGAAAATGAAAGAAACCCTCAAAGAAAACTTACCGTTGAGTTACAAAAAGTTGAAATCCTGGAGCACATTTTACGGAATCACGATATCCAGGTACGGAAAGAGTACCTGTCTCTAATAATGAAGTTAAAACAGAAACAACATCCATAGTGGCGGAGTCTATGTCCTCAAGTAAGATCCAATGTCCTTCAGACACAGCCTAGAAAAAAGAATAGAATGATATAATATACATAATCCGACTTAGGTTAATACATACAAAAAAAAAAAACACTGTGCTTTAATTATGCTGAGCTGATTCCACTTTGAAACAACACTCATACTCCTCCCATTTCCTACTGATTAACAATTTAAAACTTGTTCAGGATATAAATTTGACAAGCAGACTGGATTTTAAAGAGAATTCCTCTTTTTATTTCTCAACACGGATCATGGAATAAATAACAACAGTGCCGATAATTATCTTCCATCAACAAGATTACATGGTTTTGACTTCCATTTTTCAGTCCTCATTCCCTTCTTCCAGTTTTTTTAAAAATATTTTCCTTTCTGGTACCTTTATTGACTATTTTCCCTAAACAAAACATTCAACAATTGTATATTTGGTGCTTCTTAGAGGAAAGAAAGAACAAGCACCTTCTTCCTTACCTTCCCTCCAAGAGTGTTGAGAGTATGTTGCAGTGATTGTTGCAACAATGCTAACAAACCCATTGTAAGCCGCTTGCTTGCTGAGTTGAATGTACTTATCTACTAGATTTAGACTTTTATTGTGAAGATTTTTAAAATGACAGTGAAATGGCAAAGCCAGGTAGAAGTAGCAAAAAGCTATGGAATACGATAAGCTGTTTGAAGGAAGATTTCATCAAAACGAATGGTAAGATTATTCGCTGTACTTTACCTTAAAGAAAAGGAAATTAAAAAGGACTATAGTTTATTTTTGTACTCTACTAAAAATATCATTTTACAAGAAAGCACAATCAGGGTGGCTACAGAAAAGCAGAAATGAAATTCCCTCGCTTTTCCAGATTTTTCAGGACAAAAATTTCGATTTTTCCCTGACAATTATAAACTAAATTAATGTTTTTGCAAATGGAAACAAGAACGCCTTACAGATCCAGGTATATTAAGTACCTATATTAGCTTCCACAAAATTGACTTCATTTCTCTCCGATTTGCATTCAAACTGCAAAATAGTGAATTTGGAAAATTAATACTATTCACAAGCTAGGGAGTAATTAATGGATTTTTTCATATGCAGACAGTTTCTCAATACAATATTTGATTATTTTTAAAGTTACGACTAAATGAGATTAGAGTGAAGTGATTGATGCAAAAAGGAATTTTGTAATTTTCAATCTCTTTAGCCTATCTTGTTATTGGGTGCGTTCCGAAAGTCATAACGAAAGGAACGAAAGTAACTGGGCTCGTGAACCTGGTGAAACCAGTTATTTTACAGACTTATGGGACGCTCTAGATGAAAGCGCAGGTGCAGCCTTTTGTTTAGAAAAATTTTTCCGCATGGCGTCCAGCGGAAGGAATTTCCTTCTGTCAGAAATAAACTCTACTGCGGATACTGTTAGTCATTTTGCGTAAGAACAGTTGAGGCACGGTCATCTTGTGCATTTGCTTCACATCGCTCTCTGTTACAATTATAATACAATTCCCGAACTAATGCACTTTCAAGCCATCATGCAATCGTGGTGTCTGCAGGCAGCAGACGATTCTCACCGAACAAACCAGCTTCCTGGCCCGTGCATTTGGTGAATCTCGTTCTTGCACGAGACGCACGGAATGCGACTTTTGGGACAGCATAATGAACCTCACGAAATGCACGGATGCACTTATGGAACGGCCGGTTGCCATAATTCGTTTAACACGTTAAACTAGTGCGACTTTCGGAACGGGCCCATTATATGTTGATATTTCCACTAAAGTTTGGAAACATCTGCTTGCAAGAACGATGAGTGCAGACTCATTTTTCAATGCACAAAACCTACTTCTCTTTTCTATGTAAAGCAAACAACTTAACTCTTGCACACAAGTGAAACAATTGATTCATACAAAACAAAGTGTCATATTTCCTTACATTATAATTGGATTTCTCCTTCAATACAAATATTCACAGTACAGTCAACTCTCGATTCTATGACCCCAGATGTAACGACCCTCCCGAAGTAACAACCCTTTTCCCAGGAACCATGAAAAATTTGTGAAAAAGTTTAAAAATTGAAGGAAATCGGCCGAAAAATAAGTTTTTTGCACTCGTTTTATTCACACTCATTCCCTTCACGAGCACTCTACCACTCGCAAGTCAGTCTGATCTAAAAATGGACACCACCACACCAAGCTCAAGTGATGTCCAATAGCACTTGACCTCTACCCTCAACCATGCACACCAATGTTACCCCGCACCCGACGGCCACTATCCAATGTGCTAGGCTTGTTTGGCCATTGTGATTTCCCTTGCTCTTGGATACGCAAGAAGAAAAGATTGAATGTGCTTGGATGTTATTATAAATTGACCTTGACTTGTTTCCTTGTCGTAAGAGCTGCTGACAAGTGGAATGGGGGGGGGGGAGGGAACAGCCCGAAATGACTGTGCTGGACTTGCAGTCTTTGCATATGGCAGGTCAAGTTCTTTCATCGATAAATACACCACCTAGAGAAATTAGAGATAACATCGCAGGAATGTTCCAAAATACAGATAGTAGTCGAAGTCTGGACTATCTGTCCAGCTCTGACCTAGAGTTCAGCAGGTTCCCGTGAGTGAACAACTCTTGGCCTTGTAGCAGACAACTTTCGGTAACCGCTCTCATTCAAAATGTGTTCTTTGTTCACTGTAACACTTCATAAAAAAGCGAAACTGTTAGATAATCAAAGCCACATAGACCAACTAAAGATCGTCAACCTGGTTAATGATTTGTCATTCAAGCTTCCGCAAAAGTTTACTCAGATCTTACATGCATCGTAACTCCAGTTTCCCACTTCATAAATTTTCGTAACTGTGCCGATATCTTGATATTTACCAAAAAAATGTTCCGTTGGCAGAGTGACTTCTCTCTCATTTCCTCTCAGCAAACGTGTAGGGTGAGGGAGGTGGCGATGCAGATTTTTCAGCCACGATTTTCTTGCTCGTGTGTGCAAACGTGGTGATTACAGGCGAGGGTGGTACTGGACCCATCTTCCATCATTTCTTTGATGTTATTTTGATTTCTTTTGTTCGTTGGCAGCAATTGACATTCTTCATTATTATCGCGTTTGCGAAAAATCAAGGTCCCTACTAATTGGAACTTACTTTATGGATGCCCCTCATGAATCAGTAGATGAAAAGTTAAAATTTAGCAAGTCTGGCAGAGAAACGTCAATTACAGAAGAAAGTGATATGCTTTTAGTATTGAATAATTCGAGTAATTATGACATTAAAATACTTCCATATCTATTATTATAATCTTTTCCCATAACATTGGACATTCCACGAGTTTAAACAGACAGGAGTGAAGAGGGGGCTAGGGCATGAATTGCAATACAAGTGTTGCAGAAAACTTTAGGTTGGGAGCATCATGCACTTCTCAAATTTATACGACGTTTACCTATGCAGATTTCAGCTTTACTTTTTCGTGACATCATTCAACATATACATCTTGATTTTTTGGATCCTCTTGACATGGAATTACAGCTCCATGTCATTGTAAATGAATGTTAACCTGTGCAAAACCAGTAGCACGACTGGATGATGAAAGAAAACCTTCGTACGCTTTTCTACATTGAGTAAGATTAAGTGAGTGAGAAGAGTAATAAAATTCGAGCAGCATATTTGCAGTGGTGCAGCAGACTAAAGCTCCATTTTTGTTGGAGGATGTTGCATCCAACAAACGTAGTAAACAACAAAAAATGTCATACTGAAATATCGCATTCATGAGAGTGCAAGGCATGTGATTTTGTCCGATTTTGCAGAATGACAAGTATCGAACTGCTACGTTTGACAAAAATTGCATGCATATAAGGAGCCAAAAAGTTTGGTCAATGAAATGTTGCACCACACCAGACAAACTCGGATATACAAGGCTCTGTTTATGCATGTTTTGTCAGATGATGCAGTCTGAAGACATCCAACAAAAATCAATCCCAGTTCAACATTAGTCAGACAGTGATACCCAACAAAAATTGTATCCATCAATGAAGCCTAAATGTTCATCCGAAAAATACTGTACCATGACATTCAAAAAATTACAGGGTTGCATGGTGCCCTTTGTTTCCATGTTCCTTCAGAATGTCCGACAAAATGTCATGCTACGATGCCCAACAACTATCGGACAGTGCCACAGTAATATGTCCCTCCCTCCATTCCCTTCATCTGTTGACTGTTCTGTCCCCTTACTACTTCCATACAGACAAGAAAAATGATATTCCAATGCATTTTCCACATGATATTTAGAGGCTTATCAAATTTTCCTGCCCCTCCAGAAATTTCACTCTCTCCCTCCCCCATCACTGGTTTCTGTTCTTATGCTGTGGTTGTGTTGTGCATAAAAGGGACCTGAGATTTAGCAACAAGATTTTCTGTTCCCATGCAGCAGTACATAACATCTTTCAAAGCAACCGACTGTCACATTCATTCCATGAAAAAAAAGTCAATCAAGACAAAATTCCCCGACTTTTTTTCACCTCTCAAATTCCCTGACTTTTCCAGGTTTGTTGTCACCCTGACAATATATACCATTCATAATTAAAAAGGGATACAATAAATTTCTTGTATTGTTGCTTACTTTACTTCATATGAAATTTAATGTATCCCTTTTTAAATACGAATGGTATATTATTGTGCTTTCATTAAAAATAATATTTTACTAGAATGCAAAAATAAACTATAGTCCTTTTTCATTTCCTTTTTTTGGGGATAATTTTCCCTTTTTTTGCCCATTTTAGTGCAATTTTTTCCCTTTAAAATCAGGTGTCTAATGATTAGGGTACAATTATTGTCTTAAAATTACACCACATTGGTCAAGAAAAAATTCAACACCATACAGAGAAATATCATAACAGCACTACAAATAGAGTACCTGCGTTAAAACTCCAGGCAGCCAAATGAATTCCCCAGGAATATCTGAGCACGTGTATGTGCCTAAAAGCATTTTACTGTCCGTTTGATCACCAAGTTGAACCTTTAGTAAATGGGGTTGTGTACCATGGCCTACAAAGAGAAAACACCAGGTGATATCTTACAACAAAGTCATGTGAAATTTGTGACTCAAGTATTGATCACAAGTTATGTTTGGCATTCCCTACCAATGATATACCACTAAGCTACAAAGTTTTTATGCCCATTCCAGGCATACTGCAAATTCTTGTTGCCATTGGATACCTTGGGCCACGTGAATAGTAATGCAATCTCTGTCAAATTGATACGTAACTGCAGGGAGACTGCATCACATGTCCTGCCGACCTCAGTGGCAGAGTGGTTAGCATAGCACACTATGATGCAAGGGGTCCCAGGTTCGATCCCCAGCCTGGGCATGGTTGTTCTTGGAGAGTGTCCCTTCATCCTTACCTTCGTGATAAACCAAAAGTAGCAGCAAAGTGAAGTAAAAACAAAAGCAAATCAATCTTCAAAGTATCACATGCTCTGGTGTGTGAAATGGCAACGAGAACTTGCAGCATGCATGGAATAGGGATAAAACTTATATGTAGTTACACTGTGGAATTAGGCAGGTAGCATTCGTAGGGTGCATCAAAACCCCACAATCGATCTGTACTTTTTAGTTTTAAATTTTACATAACTTTTCAGCAAATAATAATATAGACTTTTGGAACAGCTAGTCATTGCATATGCCTAATTCAGTTACATTAAATGATTGTTGGATCAAAGCAATAAGATCCTGCAGTTTAATTCATCATAATTATATGAACACTGTTGAATTGAATTGAAGTTTTAAGTCCACTTTATACACAGAAAGGCTAATCGGGACTGGACCTACAGTTTAAGGTGGGATCAGAACCACTGTGCCATGTGCCTCCACAGGGTATCGAACCTGGGACACCTTGATTACAAGGCACCAATGCTACCACTACATTATTGGGGAGGCACTATATGAACACTATGTTCAACAATATGATAATACATCATGGTATTCAAATACACACCAATTAATTTTCTTTCTTCCAAAATTCTACTGAAAAACGAAATAAAAATTTTCATAACACAGAAACCCTGAACATACCTGTGACACTTGCCAGATGTTCAACAAGAGCAGTCTTTCCACATCCTACTGGCCCTTGAAGACATACTGCTTTCCCTCCTGCCACACCTAATGCTAAACTCCTTAAGTTGCCTATAGTTGAAGGAACTAATACCAACGAATGAATTTGTACCTATAAAAAAAATGAAACATATCATATCAACAAGACCAATAGTTATATCCATGAGAATCCACATTTAAAAATCGTGATTGGGCCAATGTTGAGAAATATAAATTCAGACAATAAAATGCATCATAGACAATAGCTCTTGTATGGTAAATTCATATATTAAAAACAAGTGGAGTAGGTTTACCTTTTACATGAATTTTTTTTCCTAATTAAATGAAATATGATTTGACAATAATGCATAAAATTTCTTCATGAATTTTAATATTGAATCCTTCAGTTCACAACACAGTTTCCTGCTTCCTATATTCCAACGTATAATTTCAGAAAAAACAAAGCAAACATGTTGCTATCATATCCCTGCTTACATAATCATATCATAACATCATATCCCTGCTATTCCACATCCCAATCAGTTTTCCCATGTGAAAATGCCACTATAAGGGAAGAGACAAAGATATTCCAGCAACCCAAAAGGCTGTGAGAAATGTGCTGAGAATCATCCTAGAAGAGGTTTTCTCTGCTTGCTTCCAAAGCCTCCATAAATGCTAGCAGTTGTGATACTCTGACAGGACCAAGGACCATTAGTTGGTGAGTTGAATAATATGTCTTATATCAGTCCCGCAACTTTTCTGACAAACGTTATGCAATAAAAATACCATTGCAAGAAAAATTTAGTGTGGACGGTTCATTTCTTTAGGTTTCTATTCAAATGAAAAGTGCAAACATATTTGATGTACATAACTTCACCATCCCAATTATTCAACACATAAGTGCAACAATGCATGTTAAAGCCAACACCATCGAGAACAAACCAATTCCTGTAATTTGCATTAGACTTTCCTTACCTGACTTTCTGCACAACTCGAACTCAGCACAGGAAGCAAAATATCAGCAACTGACACCACCTTGGCTGAGCTACTCTGATGTTTCTGTAACCATGACGACTTGCTTGGTGGATGAGATTCTCCTGCCGAAAAATAAATTTTGCAGTTCGTGAGACACAGGAAAATCAAGCCTTTACCTTATAAATATAAATGCAATAGATATGAAATGTAAAACAAGCTGAAGAAAGTTTCACATAAAAAAAAATTTAAATGATAAATGAAAACTAATGCTGTATCAAAGCATAAAACCTATAGATTCCAATGAAGTCTGTGATAATTTCTAGAAAAGATCTCCATGGTAATATGTAACTGATTCTGACATACAGTGGAACTTTGATTTTTATGTTCCCAGAGCTCACATTTCCCTGGTTTATACATTCAATATCCATAATACAAATAGATCAAAATGTTATAAAACTTTCTTGCAATATTCTTTTAAATAAAACATAAAATTTAAATTCCACCATATGTGGTTACTGCAAAGAATGGGCTGCGTTAAATGGATAAAGTAAGAAAATCAACAGTGTTGGAAAGAGTTTGTGAAAGACATGCAATGCTGGGAATGAACAAGAAAAGAAAAAAAAATGGCTGGGGGCAATGGATAAGACAGAACTGCCTAATAAAAGATGCACTGGAAGGAATGGTTAATGAGAACGGGATCTGGGGAAGAAGATTGCAATTATTAATATTTAGTTAATTGCACCCTATGCTGACATGAACCGTAAGATGCACGATTAAAAAGCCCGGAGGTTACAGTGAAACTCCATGGCACAAAAGCATTTGCACCTCCCTCTCATTGAGCAAATTGTAGTCCCAAAATTATCATCATCCTCCACTGTTCTTTCATAGTCCACATATCCTTCAGCCATACAGAAAGCAAATCTAAGATCGATTTCTGAAACTTGGTTGATGACAAGAATGAGGATGAGTGATGATATGAAATTAATGAAGGGAGAGACACAAAGAACACCACAAACACATTTCACAGGGAACTAGCAGCTTACAATGTAGTTTTTGGTTTATCACTATGTGATGTTCCTATTAAGTTTAACGGCAACTGAAGTTTAAAATTGTCACTTGGCACATGGAATGTATATGAGATGACATCACAATTCCCCTTGAACTAAACAACTTTTTGATTGCAGCACTGTTGAGCATGCTAATATTGTACTTGATAAAGTGTTTCTTTAAATACAGAAAACTATGCAGAATAGAGATGTACTGTTTGCCTTCAATGCTTCCATTCAAATTTGTCCTCGAAAAGCAAAAGAAACTGAAAATGACAGTGTACGAAAACAAAAAAAAGTTCTAAATTTATGATGCAACCAAGCCTTGATACATTGCCTTTCTCAATTCCATGAAAATCTTTTCACCGTAACATCCAGAGAGCACACATAGTTGGAAACAGGGTTGCCAAATTTAACCCCCATATTACAAATTTTCAAGGTAACCACTTAAGTGTCATAAGGACTGTAAAAGTAACATTACTTCTACTGCAATAAACGATGTAACAATTACAGCTACTTACATTTGTGGCACTGTATCTTAAAAGCACAGTTGAATATAAAGAATGTGAATTACACATGTAAACCACATTTGAGAATATTTTAAATAGTACTTGGCATGAAGAAAACATCATGAGAAGTGGTGAAACATAGCCAGAAATATAAAATATGTGGAACATAAATTACAAGCTTTCATCATCCTGAAGTCTAACAACCAAGATGCAAAATAACAACTGTCTTAAAACCTTACATTAAAAACGAATTAAAACAAAGAAAAGAAAAAAGCACAAACCTTCCCTCTGAACATTCAACAACTCAGTCTTATTTTTGGATTTCAACTTCACGTTATCATATTTTATAGTACATTCTCTTGCAGCTGCAGAAGACATGTATTTCCCTACAAGACTCTGTCTCTGGAAGTCAGACATGGAAGTTACTGTAGCTATGCACTGGCAGGCAACCCTTTAAAAGAAATTACAGATTAAAACTCTAACACAATTAATGTAAGAAAACTACATACGCATATTGGAACTACAATTTTGTTACATCGAACTTCATGACTGTAACCATTATGTACACTAGGATAAGAGGTAGGCATTAGAATTAATTGGAATAGGGATAACACACATATTGCAGATATTATATTTTAGGGATGAACAGATATAAAATTTACCGATACTAATACAGGGTGGCCACTGTAGTACCATGATAAAATTCAAGTATAATTCACGGTTTTCAAGCCAAACTTTCCAAAAATTCAAGGGTCCAAGCATATGTTTTTTCTCTATTTCAACCTTACATATTACCGCCTCTCACCACCCACACACACACAAATATATTAACAATATAAAGGGTCTGTGTGATTCCAGTGTATCCAAAACTTCTAATTCAATTAAACGACATATATACTATTGAAAATATTTAATTTAAGGCGAGGAGTTTACATTTAAAAGTGAAGAAGTAAAGTGCTCCCCTGTGCTTAGCACCACGCCGTGAAGGCGTATAGGGGGTGTGGGGGTAATGCCCTACACTTTCTTGATCCGGTCATGAGTGGGGGTGATGTGATCAGCATCATGCCCCTAACCGCCTTTACCCCCCAGGGTTTCCCCCAGGTACCCATGTTATTCGACGCTGGGTGGGCGCCGGGGCCGCTTCCAACGTTAGAAAAGTTCCCGGATTTGAACCGGCCGGGGATCGAACCCAGGACCTTGAGCATGGTAGTCAGACGCGTTACCGACTGAGCCTGCCACTCAGAATCTAAATACTTTTACAAACAAAAGTTACAAATATTGCAGGACATAGTCTACTAATCTACGAAAAATTATTAATTGTGAAAGAATTTTAAACTCAAATTTACTTAATCAACTTCAAGATATCTTATCTTGCAACAATCTTCTCCCTTTCAGATAGATTGTTGTGCAAAGGACACTAACAAAGTAAACAGACTGAGAGAATTCTGTTTTTATTTTCCACGCAGCTTCCTTTTTTCTTCCTCAGTAAAAATGAAAGCTAAGCTGTGAAAAACTTGCCTCGGGACATTTTGTAAATATATGAATTCTTTGTATTAATTAAAGTTGCAATTTTTCACGTCTACGGAGAAAAATTCAAGCAGGATTCACGCATAATTCCTGGAATTCAAGAAACTGCCGGTGAGTAGTCACCCTGTGGTAACCGATATTCTACCGATCCGATATAAAATTCCAAATGGTTCCTAAGAACCCGAATGGATTATTGACCTTAATAAATGTGTGTTGGGACTACAGTGCAAAAGAAGTTGCATATTTAGACATTTACCTTTTCAAAAAGTAGGGCATGGAGATTTTCCAAACATTATAACAAAATGGCAGAATTGTGCACTAAATTTTAAGATATTTATAGATATATATATCGGATCGGTAAAATGATTGCTAATTTTACCGATAAACATATGTCTATATCGGCAGATACTAATCAAGTTCTAATTAATCCATCCCTATTATATTTACTTTCACAGATATGTACTTACAAATACAATGGATAGAAACACATGTTTCTCAAATACATCAATTCCAAAGAATAAAGGCACTCACATTTTCGAAAGTATAACACAATGATCACATGTAAAACTTGATTCATATCTTACAGATCAATAAATGCTAACTCAAACGAACCTGAATTATCAAAATATACATGAATAAAACTTCCCTACAGTTATCCCATTCAGAACATATATATCCTATGGAATAATATACACACACATTTGAAAAAAATTAAAAGAATATTCAAAATCCTTATTGGTTATCTCAATGTGTTATTGGTTTGTTTAGAAAGAAGGGTTAAAATTAGAGGAATGAAAACTCACCAGCAAACCATTTTTTTCCTATGTTGGAGGTAACCTAAAAATAGAGTCCAATCCCAGCAATCGCGGAAGTAGCTGGGTGATGCTTGCAGAAAATTATCACAGGCTATTACCAATTCTAGATCCAATAAGTCAATATCCCAACTTCCTTGTAAACGTCGCTTCTTTGGCGAAGGCTCTAATTCGACATTCCTCAGACGTTCGAAGGGAGAAGGATTGTTTTGGAAGTACTGAAATGAGTACCTGGCGAAAGTATAAACATCTTGTTAAAAAACATTTCACATAAACCAGAGTAAATTTTCAATGTCAAATTCAAAATCATACTGTGTATTTCTGAGCAGTAGAACTTCTAAACTAAAATATACACTTATAAAACTATTTGTTAAAATTCTATCATTAGCTCATAGTTTTCTGTGCAATGTGCCAAAAAGCTGCATTTCCGCAGTGTAAATAATCACAAGAACTATGAAATATTTGCTAATTTGTTAGGTTTTTTCTTCATAAACTCTGCAATAATATTGTGACAAAAGTGGGTTTCCCTATTAAATTACTTCTACTTTTCTAATTTTAGCAGAGAGGATAACGATAATTCCTACAGGTTGCATTAACTATTTGTGCATCAATATAAGCATATCCCTACACTGACAACACCATTAATAATTTCTACAACTATAAATTACTATAGATAACAGTTTTTCTAAAAAGTCTCAGCATGCAGCACATGCACACACAACCTACCTGACTGCATCAGGATGAATAAGAACAAGTTTCCCCAGAGCAACACACAGGAGTTCATGCTGGTAGGTATTGTTAATCCTTGTATTAGGATCTGCTGCTGTTGTCAATAACAGTAGAACAAACTTGGGGAAGCATTCTGACACTGCAATGGTGAGCTTTGGATGCAATATGAGCTCTGCTAGATCTTGAAACAATTTTTGGATGTGAACATCTGTCCATTCCTAAAATTTTAAGAAAAAAATGTAGAAGTTGTAATGAAAAATTAATCACATATTTCAAAAACATGTCCATCACACCAAAAAAAAAAGTTTCAATATTACAATATTTATCTGAAAATCATGCTGAGGTTACATGGTAGTACAAATGAAGTACATTCGAATCTTGGTACAGTCAAGGACACTGCCGGCTTGTAATGAATACATTAAAATCAATGTATTCATTACAATCCGGCAGTGTCCGTGACTGTACATGTGGGCTGTAACATATGTAGCTATAATAAATATGCAAATACACATTTTGTGATTTAAACCAAACAATCCGAATGATGACTAGCTCAAATGATTGTCATGTCATTCTTGAATGAATCATTAAAAAGTAACTGGTAGTAATGAAGACTGTGTTCTAAAAATTTGCAAGTGCATCTAACAAGAAGGCAGTGGTAGCTAGTGGTGACTTCCTTTTGGTTGCCCAATAAATATTACACGGCCATGGCTTGATGCATCTCTTACTGCAGTTACACATACATAATTATAATTGGGACGATTACTATAATCATTCAACATCACTGAATTAAAACACATGGGCGAGTTGGACGGTGGGGCAGTATCCTTTGTTGGAAATATTTTTTTGGTTTCAGCGTTGTCAAGTTGGTAATTTTGTAGCAAGCTAAACACATTTATAAAATATCATGACTAAAAATACAGAAGAATCAATATTGAATTCAAGCTCTTGGTCAGTTCCGTAATAAAAATTGATCATGAAATTACGTACTCAATGATGGGCATTAGATATTTAGTAGTGGTAATCTCAATTGTGTTGTATTCAAAGAGTCCCGGACTAATTAGGTGTTAACCTAATTCCTCCAGGTACCTGAGAAGCAAGTTAATGAGCAATTCTTATGATTTCACAAATGTAAAAGTAATTTAGCAAAGTAGCTTTGGATTCTATTTTAATGGGGTCGTAAACAATCTGATTTTGCCCACCTGCCCAAAAAAAAATATATGGTAAAGTTCAATTCAGATCTCCAAATTTAAGTCTCAGACGAGATTTCTGGGGGTGGGTGTCAAAATCTGTTAAGATCACAAAGTGGACTTGGCTTTTCTTTCTGTCAAGATACAAATTTAAATCGGTAATTTTTCAGCAATTATTAAAAATGGAACAAGTTTACAATACCGGACCACTCTCCAATTTCTATGAAATTTCGCCTACTCACTAATTGTGAACTCCTAATCACGAATCTGCATGTAATAATTGGCGGTCAAGTATGGAAATCGAGAAAAAGACGAAATAAACTATGTTTTCTTAACACACCATAACCCAACCATAAGAACAATAGCTCCACGGAAGACGCCATTTTCCCAACATGAAGAAATCAACAGGCAAGACAAGGTATAGTTCTTCTTCTTCTTCTTCTTCTCTTCCATTCCCTTATGCCGTTAAGCGTCGGGTACCTCGTTCTGTCCATCTCATCCACTCCGTCCGATCTCGACTCATTCTTCTCATTTCGTTCTTAGTTTTTCCATATTTTAATCCTATCTTTTCTATTCTATCTTCCCATGTAGTTCTCTTAGCTAAAATATTATTTTTTCTTTGTATTTATGCTAATGGAACCTAACCTAACCTGGTAGACATTCCTCGTCTGACGTCAGCAAGATTGTTGTGCATAAAGAAAGACCATTAACGAATTGTGAAAGAAAGTTGGTTCCGAATTGCTGTGTATGGACAATCACTGTGGTAAATTGCAAGGTTATTTTACAAGTTCTACACGTAAATGTACAATTTTAACAAGTGACCGCCAAATATGAACTACAGATATGTCTTCAGGACACCAAAATTAGTTAGTAGGCGAAATTGTATGGAAATTGGAGAGTGGTCCGGTATTGTAAACTCATGCCTTAAAAATATAATTTGTTCAAATTTCTCTTTTCTAAAGTTGAGCAACATAAAATGAAGTGTGGACCCCATTTACCATTTAAAATTGTCGAGATACCCCCCCACACACACACAAAACCCCTTTTCTAGAAGCCACAAAGGTACACACACTATATGTACGTACGTATGTGTGTGTGTGTGTAAGCATTATCTCATGCGGTCTCTAGACAGTCAATAGAATTTCCCCCCCTCTAGAAATTTCTTAAAATACCACCACGGTAACAGTAGTATAAGCCGGAGACGGATTTCTTAAAATTTACAGGAGAAAAGACGAGAAAGTACTTACGGAATTGCATTCTTGAGGACTTTCTGAAGCCGGGGAAATTGTTTTTTCGAATCGTGCAACTTATTTGGACTGTAAGTAAGGTATTTTTCGTCATTCATGCATCTCCGTTGTACGATAGCTCGTGCCGCCATTACCGTCGACTACGTGAATCAAATGTTCCGTGCGTTCGGTTATGTAACCCCCTCACAGTGTAGCAACCACGCGGAAGTTTGACAAGATGACGTGTGAGCGGTTTTTTTTCCAATGTAAGGTAAGACTCTAGTTTACGTCCTTTTCCTAAGGAATACGTGTCATATATCGTTGGAAAGCTTATTTTATAAGGAATTCAACAACGTAAATCCCAAAGCGAGCAAAAATTTCCTGAAGGAGTAAATCGAGAAAAACCGATGTTGTCCGAATATGCGCAATTGAACGTACTGAGGATTTTTTTAGATGATGAAGCACATATTTAGGGGTGACATGAGTGCTAATGGAACCTAACCTAACAGGCCTAACCTAACCTCGTACGCATACCTCGACCCCGTGAATGGATAGTGGGGCTATCGTGAACAGAAAGTGTAAAAAGAAGAACGTACTTATCCGAAGAGATGCCGTGTGCCGCACCACGAACGCAAAGAAGCAATCACCATGCAGATAAGGACGTAAATTAGAGTCTAGCCTCAATTTTCGCTTAAAAACCTTTTGTGAATAGTTTGTGCGGCATTTATCGGTTCGTAAGTTTTGAAACACTGCACATCAGCTGACGATACTGCATATCAGCTGACGATAGACAACGTGAGTCAAAATTTGCCCGCCGAATTAGCAACGACCAATAAATGATTATAATGTTAAAAATAACGCATTTTTCATGAAAAAAAAAATTCCAGCTTGAAAAATCTTCCGCTATGCATATGAGGTAAGTAGCAATGATTTTTATTTGAAAAACGAGTTTAATGTGTCTCCGGCTTATACTACTGTTACCAATACCACACTGCCCTTACACACACCCCAAATGGAAAATTCCGGATAAACCTCTGACGTTAACCATTCCGCAAAGGACTTCGGTTTTAGGTAATTCATAAGTGTTGGACGTATACGTTCGTTGGTGATAACGATTTAAAGTTTTGTCTTTATAAAAAAAACAATTCTTGATCTCTTATCGATTTCTTAAAAACATATACATCACCTGTTTGTTTAAGTACTTGGCACACGTGCTTTCAACTACAGCTCCAATCGTATGGTAAGATTTATACAATTCACTTAGACCCTGTCTAAGAATCAAAGAATTATCCTGACAATCACTCTCCATTATTAACATATATGTATCTGGTTGTACATGTCACGTAATCCAATCTGTAATAACTTGCACAACAGAATTGTAATTTGTTCTAGCACTTCAACCATGCAGGAACATGTTCGGACACATGTGTGACTTGTACGCAGACCACAGGCGGAAAACAAATACAAACCGAGACCGCACTCACAGACTCACAGAACTAGCTAGTTCTTCTTTTTCTGCCCCACGCCGCTTTCTGCAGTCTCGATTGAAATTACCACCTGAGCGCTAGTGTCGCTTCCAATATGGCCGCTCTACGTAGCAAATCTTAGGGCCGTATTCATAGTTAAATCTCAAGACACTGTGTAAGAGATTCTTAGCCAAGACGATCTTGGGAAGGTAATCTCGTCTTGAGACAGTGTCGTTTCATAGTCGTATCTTGAGAAACTCTTGGCTAAGAGCCTCTCTTCCCAAGGAAAGAAACTTTCTCTTCGCCAAGACGACGATCCTGAGAGATACGATTGCCTGAAGTGATACCAACTTAAAAGAACTGCAAGAGAAATTGTCAAAAGAAACAACAAAACACATTTTGAAATACATTTATAAATTACGTGAAGTTATGAACAGAGTCGTAAAAGTACATTTATTTCGATAAGTGATGATTTTGTTACTGAAGATGAATTACTTTCCTGGCTGTGTATGCTTTTCTTGGGTTAGCGATAGGGTTGTATGTTGGTAGTAAAACAAAAGAAAATCACGCAGCGGTGTGCAGTCAAGACGTAAATTCACAGCAGGCGCTTTGCTGTAGCTTCATGTTTTGTTGTTCATATACGTTGATGAAAGAGAAACAAGAACAACAAAATAATTATCTACTCACGGATTAAAACTTATAGATACTCGAGTTTGGATTCAAATTAAAAATTAACCAGTAATTAGTCTACATACAAGGTGGTTATAATTAAAGTGACGGTGTTCAGAGTGGTACAGCACGGGCTGTAATGAGAGTAGCAGTCTGAAACTTCGTAGATATGCTAATGAAGCAATGCGCTCGCGAATTATGCAAAAAAAAAAAAAAAGTTCCAATTCTCGCCACCAGGGTAAAAAGTGGCGCTGTAAGCAGTCAAAACGTGGTATAGTTACAGGAAAAAGGCAGGAAAGATCAAACACATGAGAACAATGGCTCTGGCAATATTATTAGGAACTATGGTTACAAGAACTGTTCAATATGGCCTCCCAATTCAGCAACATGCTGCATTCGTAACACGGCATGGTCGACGGTTGCTCGCAGCATGTCTGGTGAAATCTGAGCGACATGTCGTTGTATGCTAGCCTTCAGATCAGGCAGAGACCGGACATGTCCCTGATAGACACGATCTTTTAAATATCCCCACAGCCAGAAGTCACATGGATTAAGGTCGGGGGATCTGGAAGGCCAATCATCTGGAAACTGCCTAGAGATGATGCGGTCATTTGTGAAGGTTTCTCGCAGCAAATCTTTCACGTGGCGAGCGACATGTGGTGTTGCCCCATCTTGCATGAAAATGGTGGTGTGTTCACAGTTACGTTCTTGCAAAGCTGGAATCACGTGTTGCACAAGGAGGTCCCTATAACGTGCAGATGTCACTGTACACCTAACAGGCCCTCCAGGTGTCATCTCCTCAAAGAAAAACGGACCAAGAATGAAGGAGCTAGTGAACCCACACCATGCAGTCACGTAAACTGAGTGCAATGGTTGTTCCTGCACAACATGTGGACGAGTGGAACCCCATATGCGACAGTTCTGAGTATTCACTGTACCGACCAGAGTAAAATGCGCCTCGTCAGTCCACAGAATATTCCCCGGCCACATGTCATCCACTTCCATGCGTGCCAAAAACCGATGGGCAAACTCACGGCGTTGTGGAATATCTTGGTGCACAATTTGAATCTTGTAGGGATACCAGTGTAAAATGCACCGCAATACCTTGCGAAATGTTGACCAGGGGAGTGACAATTCACGTGCCACAGCTCTAGCACTGTTGAGTGCTAGATGAGTTGAGGCATGTGCTGCACGGTCAGCTACAGCTACAGCAACTTCGTCCACAACTTCCACGGGGATGGGCCGCCTTCCTCTCCCTGGTGCAACACCCAATTCACCTGTCTCCTCGAATTTCTTCATCATCTTCTTCAGCCCATTAATTGACATGGGTCCTCTTCTCAGCCCTTTCTGTTGGCGATATTTCCGCAGTGCAGCGTTACTATTGCTCCCATTCTGGTAAAACAACTTCACTAGCAGTGCACGGTCTTTCTTCGCAATAGCCATTGCTTTTAACACGGTAAAAATCAAACTTTTAATGTTCGGCGAACATTCACATCACTAAAGGAAAAAAAAAGCAACAAGCGTCACCAACAACAACCAGGGAGCTCACACAATGGTTAGGCAATGTCACCGACTTTGACGTCAGAGTTACGGAAAATTCCACGTTTTGACTGCTTACAGCGCCATTTTTTACCCTGGTGGCGAGAATTGGAACTATTTTTTTTTTTTTTTTTTGCATAATTCGCGAGCGCATTGCTTCATTATCATATCTACGAAGTTTCAGACTGCTACTCTCATTACAGCCCGTGCTGTACCACTCTGAACACCGTCACTTTAATTATAACCACCTGGTAGAAACGACTTACATCAAAACTCAGCGTACTCAATTCTGCGTTAATCTATGCTACGCAATTTTTTTTGTCTTGAGAAAAAAGTGTGCCCCCCCCCTTCTTTTTGCATACGATCGCTCTCTTTGAAATTCTATAAAAAAGAAATGGGTGGTCCGATTCTAATGAAATTTTATTACGGTGCAACCAGGAAGGTTTTAAACAATTCTTAATTTTCAGATTTTTAAAATTTGTCAAAAAACTATTCTTATCAATTTTTGCGAAACTACATCTCTTATAGTATTGTAGTCCTACAAACACAATTTTGGTCTTGCTTTGAAGGTCTTTGCATCTGTTTTTCAAATCCATTATCATTGTCAATTCACATTGCAAAACAGATTTGTAATCAACGGAGTACAGGGTGTCTACCAAAATAACAAATCCAAAATTCTTGATCTTTCTTCCCTTTTTCTTAACCTTATTTAATTGCTCACTACTTAGGCATAGTTGCAAATTTAGATATTTTATTCAGTGAAAAACCCTTACCAGAAGGCCAGTGAAGATGAAAACTGAAGCTGTGCTTCACTTGCTTTAATTATTAATGCATGTAAAAATTAATGCTCCAGATATCATCTTAGATGGGGAATGGCCACATTACGTTATGTAATATTTTTACAAAACTTTATGCATACAAAAATGTAATTCTTAAGAACCAAAGTAAACAAATTTTAAACACAACTCAATATAATTTAAATTTCCAAATATTCAATATTATCAAATCCCAGGACAGGTATATAACAATTTAACTCGCTACACTGTAAAAAAAAATAGCAAGCATTCTTGACCACAAGCATGATTTCTTGACTTTCTTGACTGGTAGTCAGCCTGGAGTAAATATGTACATGGAATGTGTCCAACACTGTTAGCAATAAGAACCTGCAGTTTCTATGGTTCAGCGGACATCGCTGCATTGAGATGTGCAAGAACCATTTCAATTCAACTTTTTTTGGGACACAAATTTGATATATTATACATTAGAAAAATCAATTCATTTGTGAATATATATCCATAAGCATAAGATAAAAAAAAAGTTTTAGTTGAACAAAATGGGCATTTACAGCTGCAGGCATGCATTTGAGGAATCTTATGAACTTGAAGGTTACCAAACTTACCACTCTTTCACTGTAGCGTCAATCTGTTTGAACATAATTTCCTTACATCAGTCTAATACTGGGATGCTTCTCCATTTTCTACCCAAGTATCAATTTGCAACAAATGAGAAAGGGCTATCTAGTCCAAACTTACCTGCACATTGTCATGTTCTTTACAGAAAACCATAGAACATATGTTGTTCACTTTGTTAATATTTACAATTTTTTTCCTGAAATCTACTTGATGTCCTCTTTCCACATACATAAAATAGAAGAAATCAGGAAAGAAACTAAAAACTTCAGTAAATATCTGATATTCCCCGAACACCTATAACTTCTTCGTTTTGTCAATTTTTGACATTTGTATTTACCTATCTGCTTTGCGGAACATTCTTTAATTCATTCACGTTTTTTTGATCAAAGTAATTATAATTTTTTTTAATAAAAGTGTTTTTGTAACTGAAGAACGTACGTTTCCGCAAATGGTTCGTGGGGCTATGCGAGAATGGTGTGTGGGGCTACGCATATTTCTTTCGAAACCAATTTTTAACTATTGTAACCTAAACGTGACCCTACCTAAACTAACCTAACCTTACCGGGAATCGTTCATGGGGCTATGTGTCAATGGTTGAATTTCCGCTATGAAACATTCCCACATCACACAAAACACCTTCCAGATGTTAAACAATGCTACAGGAACTTATTACCGTTAAGTAGTTTCTTCTGTAAAAATGAAAAAATCTGTCCGGGGAATATCAGATTAGTACCAAAACTACTTCTATGGATTCGAAATCCCAAGCGGAATACTCATAATGAATTTCCACAATGTGCATATAAATTGTTCACTTCTATTCTCAAGAGTATAAGCGAAATGCAATGACATAATTCGACACAAGTACAAGTAAAATTCATCAACAAAGAAAGCGTAATATCTAGAAGTTGGAATTTCAAATGGGTGGTTACAATACACGTGAACAAGATATGCGGAGGGATTATAGCCTGGCATTTATGCACAAAATTAGTGTATAGCAAAGGACATCAAATATTCAGAATATGTTAAGAGCTAAACTTTTGACAGAAGACAAAATACATCTACTGTCATTTAATGAATATCTGAGATGTATCAAAGTTTAATGCAAAAGTGTATAACAATACACTGGTGTGTTTTTTTATTCCATCATAAAACAAGATTATGGGATTCTCACATATGAGGAGATGCACAAACTAATTTATCCCACTCCCTAATCACAGCCTCTCTGCCTTTGCTCATTTACGCTGTACCATAGGCTATAGAAACAAAGTGAGAGTCCATGGTCACAATAAAATGTTCCAGCGAGCTATGATCAATTGAAGGGCTTGGGTGGAAAACATGGTGACATTTTGGTATTTTTGAGTTACAAAGTAAAATGTGCCATCCTTCAATTTTAGAGTGAAATTGCCATGTCATACAATTTGCATTGGACTCGGTGAAGCCTTCTGAAATTGGTAAACACAACATATCTACAGTATAGCTTCTAATAATATTTTTTTTATAATGAACTCGGAAATGACCAAGGTGTCACTTAGCATGTTTTACACACAGAGACCTTCAATTGCTTCCTATGAACATTTCTCTTGCATAAGTTACTCATTATTTTTCAAATCGTATAAGGAGTATATATTTTTTTTACCCAGTCAATTAGATTGATTGATTGATTGATTTAGTTTATTTTACTTCGCGTTTTGTGCCTCTTGGCTAATTTGCGAAGATGGGGATGAGTGATGAAATTGATGAATGGACATTCACAAACAACCAAGCCCGACCGGGATTCGAACCCGGGACCCTTGGCGTCGCAGCGCGATGTGCTAACCACTCGGCCACAGGGTCGGGCCCAGTCAATTAGAATAACATTAGCTTGATGGTACACTATCATCAGTCCTTTTCCCATTAATGAATGATATCAAGAGAATTTGATGCACTTACTTACCTGAGTAACTCTCAACTGTACCAGGCTATACTGAATAGTTGAAAGCATATAATTCTTGTTGTAAATAATTTTTGGTGTGATACCACAGATTTTTATGTTACTTTTTTATCGATTGTCTGTGCATGTGTGCACATGGTGCATACATACTCCCTCCCATGGCTTCCAAGAATATCCACATGTTACAAATTCATAAAATTGATTGATTGATTTCGTTTACTTTACTTCGCGTTTTGTGCCTCTTGGCTAATTTGCGAAGATGGGGATGAGTGATGAAATTGATGAATGGACATTCACAAACAACCGAGCCCGAGCGGGATTCGAACCCGGGACCCTTGGCGTCGCAGCGCAATGTGCTAACCACTCAGCCACAGGGTCCGGCACAAATTCATAAAAGAAACAAAGGAATTAAGATAGTTAACTTTCCTAGACACATGGACATCACTGAGAAGTTAATTTTACTAGACACATGGACATCACTGAGAAACATTAAACTATGTAATAAATAAAAATAAAAACTAATTTACAGGTAAAGCACTAATTTAATTTTGAGAATAATCTTGTTCACTGGTCATACATAAAGGAAGGTCACATTTCATTATTTTCTTTGACTCTAAAAAAAAGGGGAAAGAACATAAGTTAAATGAAATTATGTTGTCCATGTATACAAAATACACATGTTTTTGGTGACATTAAAACCATGTAGTAAAATGCATGGTTTTAAGGAAAATACAGTTTTGCAGGATAACTTTTTGATATTCTTAGTATCAATCAATAGTATCAATGCACACAGCACTTGGATGAATACGAATTTAACGTCATGGAAAATACTAAAACAGCGTTCACAATAAAAATCAAACGAAGAGATACCCAGGTGGCATCTCGTAAAACTAGGATTCCTACCACTATAATTCAGTCACACACACATGCTGACGCAGAAAATTGTGTGCGAGAGAAAAAGAGAAACATTGAAAACTGAGTGAATAGTCTTTGACAAAGTATAAGCTGACCACATTGTTATATTCATATGAACAGTCTATTCACAAGAAGCTCCTTTGCAGCTCACCATTGTTAAGATGCACACGTGTAGGCTCTATTTCTAGACATGATATCTGAGGTTCCTTGAAAATTTCAACATCGCCACTGTATATGATACCCATATTGTGGAAAACTGTACACGCGATAACAATGTCTCGAACTGTTTCCAAGTCTTCTGAACAAACGTGGAAAACGTCGCTTCCATATCTTAAAGGTACTCTCCACAACAATCCTCTGCTGAGCATGGGCATAGTTGTACCTCTTTCAGGATCAGTTGGTGGGTCTTGGAATGGACTGTAGAGGTATGGTCGAGCTGAGCTGAATATCCCTTGCCATGAAGAATTGCATCTTGTCCTTTGGAATATCGAATTATCATAAATACTTCCTGCCCATCTAGCCACGAAGTCAAGAACTCCCTTTTGGGACCTGCACTACCTGAAAAAATAACAACAAAATAGCCTTAAGACTGATCTCACAATTTAAAATAAGAACATGGAAAGTTGTAAAGAAAATTCATTCCACATAAATTAATGCCTAACCACAAATTAACCCAATACACATACCTGATTATTAAAATGTCCATATCTTGTGCATTTTGAAATACAGAAAATGCTCATTTCTGAAGTTAATAACATGAAAATAACTGTGTTTGTAAAAGTTTTTCAGTATTATTCAAATCTAAACAATTGCTACATACCTGCCTAAACTACTTGCATAAGTGCACACGAGCAGGATGGTAAAATTATTCTCATCAGAAAACCTGTTCAGTATTTGCTTATAGGCACATGTAGAATATGATTTATGTAAATGCATGTGTGTACTATGAGAATATCGAAATTACAAAAGCAGAGTTTGGACCTATATTAATTTATGTCAAATAAAAATTATCTGAAGGGATACAGCCTCTTCTGTGTACACCTTTGGAATGGAAAATAGAAGAGAAATATCCATGATTTCACAATTATGCTTGTTTAAATATGTTCATGTTAAATCATATATTTTTTTGTGTAATCATATATACTGTAGTAATAAAATAAAATCAGCGACTACCTTCATTCACCAGGTGATGAACCAAGCTTTGGGGCTATTTTCACCAGGTCTCGTGATTTGTCACTGTGGAAATTTATTTTTAAGACACAAATATTTTCTAGTATTCTATCTTTTGCACTGCATGTTAGGGAGGGCAGTTAGGTATTCCATGTGTGTGTCTAAAAATAATCAGAAACTTCTATAGTGCACAGGTTAGGTAGTTTGATTAACTGTTATTGTCTTGTTTATTTTCCCAAGTTAGTGTGAGTAATTTGACATACATACATTGAAAATGTGTGAAAGATATATCTGGTCTCACCACATTGTGCCAGTAGTTGCACCCAAAATAGAAATACTAGGTACCCTTAACAATCTGTACTCCCTCAAGAAAGTAAATGCCTTGCATGGTTTATGTTAAATGTTGAGGTTTTTCACTATTTTTAGCTCGCACAGATGTGTCATTGTGAAATAAAGTACGTCTGTTACCTTACTGTGAAACAGCCTGAGGGCTTCGTGCAAGTGAATATAGCACCCAGCACGACATTCCACAACAGGAGTTAAAATTTTTCGTCGTTAAGTTAGGAGTGTTAGGTTTGGAGTTGACGTGTTCTTTCGCTCTTTTTGTGTGCACATAAACGGTTTTTTACTAATAAAAGGCGGCGAAAGTAACCGTAGATGGAAGGTTTTAAGTTACGCCGGTCATACTTTGGAATCAAATACATCCGTTATTTGTGTTTTCCGCGAGTTGGAACCAATTTAATATTACGTAAAACATCGAAATCTGTCCATTAAAAAGAAAACAAAACAATTCTCGAGGGAGTACATTGGGTTAACGGCACCGAAATCCTATTGTATTCCATTATTTTGCTACACAACTGAGTAACAAATCGATGCACTACTTCAGAATCAAATAATGTTCATGCAGAAGCAATATTATTGTAATACAGGATTACACTTTTCTTTATGAATCAATATACCGAAGAAAGAGAGGCAGTACAACCAATTAACAAGGTTTATGTTTCCTCAAACTAAGATAATTACGTAGAGAGTAGTTCAATTTACATACCTGATGCAAAACTTGAGGCATAAAAACTAGACAAAACAGCTGTTGCAATGAGAAAATCTTCAAAATATCCATCCTCTTCATCATAGTTTCTAACTGCAACGTCCATTTTCATTTTCTCAAGAGAACATTCTGTATCTCAAGAGACCTGTTTCGTTCTCTTGGCGAATACAGGATCTTAAGAGACCGAATATCGCTCTTACGCTGCCAAGAAGTGTCTATGAAACAGCGAATCTTCAGATGGATCTTGAGAGAGAACTATGAAACGCCAAAAGTGTATCTTGGCACAGACTGTTCTTATCCAAGATGGTGAAGTAAACCGTCTCTTGGCTAGTATCTTGAGATACGTTTATGAAACAGCATGGCGTCTTAAGAGAGGTCTCAAGACGCTTTCCTTTCTTGAGAAACGACTATGAATACGGGCCTTAGTTTACAAGTACGAAATGAGATTCGCGAGCGAGCTCTACAGGCGATAGGATCAACAGGGACAGTGATCGTGCTAGCCTCAGAAGTTTACCTCGAGTGATAGGATTAACTATTTCTTGTTACACATAATTTCTCTACCGTTACTACTCGTGTGCAGTGCTTCGTTTACTTCTTTTTATTTTTTCTGATATCGTTCATTTGGAGCAATCCCCATTCGACCACAGTGGCCACCGGCGGCACGCCGGACCACTCCAACAACGTCGACATGTTCGAAGAACGGGAACGAACAGCGGCAGAAGGATTGGTAAATTTAGCGACAACTGAGTTAAATACCCAACTTCAAGACGATGGTTGATATAGACAAAAGAAAAGGTAAAAGGACTCTGGACGAGGTGAGTACTGAAGACAATGTTCAAGACAAAATGTTTCGCCCCTCACAACCTGAAAGACGCCAACCAACTTTATGGTATTCGTCAGAGATACCAGGACCCTATGTAGTCCTTTTGGAAGGAATTAACCAAAACATTGGCAAACTGTCTGGAGGCGGCATTGGCAATAAGTTTCAAAAGGCTGAAATTCCCACCAGTTTAGTAGAACAATGTGGACGGAATCAGGTGCGGGTTACGTTACAAACAGCTGACCACGCAAATAATCTCATCCGAAATACTACCTTCAGAGCAAAAATCCCACAAAGTCTAATTGAAATGGAGGGCTTGGTCTATGGAATTGAATTTGACATCTCCGAACAAGATATTTTAGATAGTATTGATTCTCCATTTCGTGTCACATGTGCCAAACGATTGAAAAAAAAATCTGGAAAGGAGATGGTCCCTCCACCTTAGTCGACACTAAACTGTTTTTTTTTTTTTTTTACCGCACAAAGTACTTATTAATAGTGAACTATTCACGGTCAAACCGCGTGTGCGGGCTGTACTTCAGTGCAAATCTTGTTTCCGTTATAGTCATTCGCACGTCCAATGCAGGTCAAAACCCCTGTGTCCCACTTGTGGACAGGAACGTCATGGGGAAGGTGGTACTAACACTCCTTTATGTATAAATTGTAAGGGCCTACATGGGCACATGGGCACTTGACCGAACCTGTGCCGTTTGGAAAAGAGAACAATACAGAGACCACCCTCACAGACTAGCTAGTTCTTTTTTCTGGCCCACGCCGCTTTCTGCAGTCTCGATTAAAATTACCACCTGAGCGCTAGTGTCGCTTCCAATATGGCCGCTCTACGTAGGATAGAGCTTTGTTTACAAGTACGTAATAGCAGCGTGTTGTCATTGTTGTATGGAAGAATTGTTTAAATTACAGTTATATTTAAATATTGCGAATGCGATGTGAATTCCAGAAACTATAACGAAGGTGAAGCTGTGCTGAGAGCGAAGCATTTAATTATCATAATAAAAATAATACGGGAAACGCACACGAAACTAATGTATACGCACTGGTTTTTCAAAGCGGTGCTGTTTCATCTGCACTGCACCTCGGTTGTAACTGCCTAACTGGGGCTCTCAGAAATGATTTGAAAATAAAGCAATTCACCTGTATTGCAAAGCTTGGGAGGAAACAAATGAAAACATTCTGTTGCATTTTTTTCCTCCAAAGGGGCAGGCTGGTTTAATAACAACACCGGATAATTATAATAATAATAACAATAACAACAATTTCATTGAGACTATTTTCAGTCTTCACTGAAAATTGACATACTGAATGAAATAGCAACATTAGCATGTCAATTATGTTTTTCAGACTTACCTTTATGATTACGGACATTAATTAATTCTCAAATTATTTTCATCTTTGCACTTACCACATGCACTTGTTCCAAATTACATACATAATACATTGTTTTCGAAAAAAATGTTATATTCATAAAGAACAATTTAAAACTTACTTTCATGGCAAAAGAATCATCTTTCCCAAAGATTATTTCGGAAAATAGAGTGAACAGACTCGTACATTCTTCGTAATTTCCTTGCCGCATTTCAGTTATGCCAATGTTGGCAATCAGTTCTGTTTTTCCTGATTTATTTAAACATTTCATTTCGTTGATTCCACGGGGTGTAAAACACATGTAAGCTGTTCACTTGTCCTGAAACACAAAACGATTTAGAGCAAAAAACTGAACAGTATACGCTACTTTTTCGCATGTTCCCCATGCTTTGAATGGCATCAACACGGCGAAGCACACCGAGGTGTCCTACGTAGAGTGGTTCCTGAAAATCTCACCAGATGGCATATCGCATAATTTTAATCGCGAATTCCTCTGCTGGTAACAACATTTCATGAGCACTGGCTGAGAGGTGAGTGCTGGTGAGGAATTTGGCAATACATTAACGCTATAACCATGCTATAACACACTTTTCTTTCTCGCCTGTTTCGCACTTTTCATTTCTCTTGTCTAGGGTGACCAGACACATACATTCAAAAAAGAGGACAGAGCATGGCTAAAAAGGAGGACAAAGCTCAAAAAAAGAGGACACCTACCCTTAACCTTAGTTTATCCAAAGGGGGGGGGGAGGATGTCAGGCCCACTACCTCTACTTCTTAGATTTTTCAACTGAATATTGTTAAAAAAAAAATTGAAAATAAATTGCATTGTTCCCTTAAGTGTTCAAGATATTTGGGTATTACATTTGTTCATAAAGACATAAAATGCAACATAAAGGGAAACTTCACTTGGTTGGGCTATCAGGCAACCCCCCCTTTTTTGGATGCATGTTATTCGTGCCATTGATAATGGCAGTGTACAAATGGTTAGTAACGATGGTATTTTGGTGTCGGGAAAAATGCGCCCGGGAAAATTGCGCTCTCGCAATAAAAGTGGGAAAAATGCGCCCTCCCAAGAGTAACCACAATGAAAAGTGGGAAAAATGCGCCCAGCACAGACGACCTTCATCAATATGATAATATGTTGATTAAAACAACCTTGACGCAGCTTCCCCTTACACTTAACACAGGCTTGGGACTGTCAGGAAAGAGAGTTTTTTAAAAAAGTACAGTAAAAATATTATCTTTTCTGGCGTGTTTAGAAGCTGGAGATGATGTCCTTTGTCATATTTTTTTTTTACTTTTGTAATTTCTATTTAATATGTTGTAATTTTTATTTTATTTGATTAAGGTTTTTATTTACATTTGTATTTCCATTTCTTGTGACCTCCGTTGACGATCTTTTACTCCAGACTTCTCAGGCACTTGGTAAGGTCCTTGGGTGTGCTTGTTTTGTAAGTATGTAAAATTTTGCTAATCTGTTCATCCAGTTTTATGTACGTTTATTACCTCTTCGTTCCTTCCAAACCGATGCTAGCCCTGTCATATTTGTATCCGCTGTATTCCGCTTCCTGCTTCAACGTCTTCAGAAGGGTGTAGAATTTGGGATGAAGTCGAACTTTCTCCTGCAGCTTTATGTTTCACCCTTCGACAGCATTGTTCGTGCGGTGCTTTGCATCTCCACAGTGCCACACATCAACTGGTAGATTTGGATTTTGCAGGCATTGTTGTACAAAATAGTCAAGAAACGCTGTCAGTTTCTCTCCTGCTGGCGCCGTACTATGGATTTGGAGCCACCCATCTTCAACGTCCTCGCGGGGGATCATTGCCAGAGCGCTGCACATGCGGACATGAAACCTTACTTCGTCATTCGTGTAGTCCGGTACCAATCCAACGTCTTGAACTTTGCGCCACAGACTCGCTTAATTGTGTGCTGGGCGCATTTTTCCCACTTTCTAATGTGGTTACTCTTGGGAGGGCGCATTTTTCCCACTTTTATTGCGAGAGCGCATTTTTCCCGGGCGCATTTTTCCCTGATTCGGTATTTTATAGTTCTTATTATTTATAAATAACAGCAACTACATAAACACGAAGAAAAACATTCATGGAAAAATAATATTGTTATTGTGAGGTTCAGTGTATAAAGTGTGTGTGTGACAATCATACAAGTGGTTATTTTTCTCATGTATGATGTTAATTTTTGTAATTATTACAATTATTAAATAACTGTACTTATGTTGATTGATTTTGTTTGATTTTCTTTATTTTACTTCGTGCCACTTTTGGCTAATTTGCGAAGATGGAGATGAGTGATGATATGATGAATGGATGCGCGTAGCGCAGTGGCGCTGGAACGTTTTTCATTTGGGGGGTACAAAATTCAGCCTCCCATATTATATATATATATATATATATATATATATATATATATATACACACACACACACACACACACACACAGACTACTTCACAAGTACCTATACCTAGCAGGCACGTATCTAGAAATACATTTCGGGGGTCCAACCAAGTGTCGCAATAATAATAATAATAATAATAAATAATAATTAGGAAAATTATACGTATTTATCTAAATTAAAATATTAATGAAATATGTAAATTAAACAATAATCTATTATTATTATTATTACATGAATAGGTAAAATATAGTATAACAATAGAGATATAACAGAACGTATTGATTATCTGGCTAACATGTAGTTAAGATCGCAAAGATTTGCATAAAAACAACTGCCCTGCAAAGAAATTTAATGTCAAATAGAAAAAATAATTGAATATTATTGAATAACAAAAAAGGAGTTAGATCCAATTAACGATAGGTAAAGTTCCTGATTAATATTTTATGGACATTATCATTAGCATTATGAATAAACCTTTGGAACCCTTCGAAGCCGTATGAGGCAAATTCCTTGCCTTCCGGTAAGTTCAGCAGAAATAACCATCGATTATAAAACAAATGTTAAACAATATTTTGATTATTTACTTTTACTACTTGGTAAGTCTTTTGGGGAGGGGGACCAGGACCCCTCCCTAAATACGTCCTTGATACTTAGGTATAATGTCAAGCCATGGAAAATATTCTATTTTAGAACAGCATACACGAATGTCCTGTTATTTAATGCGAAATTTGCATAAATATTTTTTCTTTGTTTTTCTTAGAATTTTTTTTAAAACAGATTTTAAAACCAGATAACAATTCTGAAACATATAAAGCTATGGACCTCATTCTGGACTAATTTGAATTTAACGGAATAAAAAATCAGGAGTTCGAAATGTGAAAATTCTATTCATTGTAATGCATGTTGAGATTAAAGGGGGTGAGGTGAATCTTGAGCCACCCCAACCAGGAATAATCATCTCCCACCCACTGGATATAGAAACCACGTTATTGAATATATCATACTTATAGAGTTCCATTTCAGTTCAGTTCATTCTAATTTTAAAGTCCCATAGCTACGCATAAAAATATCTTTAAACAATTTATGGCAGATGTGTACCACATCCAATGCCTCTTAGAAGCCATGTACTTGGTATTTTCTCAGATATCTATAGGGCGTTGTATTAAAAAAAACAATTGAGTTGCAATGGTTCCCGACTCGAAATAAGTTTAACTTTGAAATATTTGTGAAACATTTGACAAAGCATTTATTTGTTATATAATTAGCTGTAACTAATGACACTCTTCAAGCACTGAAAGTATTAATACTAGTCACTACATTGTACAAAACCGAAATCCTTCAGATCTCAGAGGAAGCAAGGAAAGCCATACGCTCAAAAGTTGTTGCTTTTTGTTGGGTTTTTTTATTATTTTTTGTTTTTTAATCTTTGGTGGACAATGTGAAGAGCCTGCCAAGCTTTCTTTTCGTATGTAGTAGTATTGAATGCAGATACATGCGTGTGTTTTAGGGTGACATGTGAATTTTCTCGTTGCTGTGAAAAGATAAATTTTAATGTAAGCGAAAGCATGTGCGCGTCACAGTTAAAGATTTTCGCATCTACAAAGAAAATCGAAAACAGATTCCCACCTCGCATTCCTCCGTGGCGGAGGGGTTAGAATAGCGCACTATGACGCCAGAAGTCCCGGGTTCGAATCCCGGCCTGGGCATGGGTGTTACTTGTGAGTGTCCATCAATTTCATCATATCATCACTCATTCTCATATTCGCGATTAGCCAAGAGTGGCAGAAATGCGAAGTAAAATAAACCAAATAAATCATTCAAACATTCCCATCTCACTGAAAGACCTTGTGAATCCAATCCAAAATCTACCAATAAAACCTGCAGCGAGTCTCATTTATCTCGTGCATTCATCTGACTAATGTAATTTTCTTACAGTTTGACTTTAGGGTTTAACTTAAAATAGCGTTGTGTTTGTGTTGCATTCGATATCAAAATTAGATTTTAAGCAATTAATGTCCAATTATAAGTATACAGTATAAGTATATAGGTAAAAATAATTCTCCCTCTGATAAAATCGCAAATTGCACCCTGTTTAAATGTGTAGGAAAAATTTCATTTCACCTAGGAATGATATCGCGATGGGATGAGTCGAGAATTGTCACAGCCTCATTTTGTCTCCCGTGTGTTGAGGCCCTTTTCGTTCTTGTTTGGGCTTATTTTTGTTTCGGTTTCCACTCTGAAGTTTTTAAAACTTATTCTAGATTCACTTCATGCTCAGAAAGACTAATCGGGACTCTATTTTCAAAAAATCTTTTATATATAGGTTTAAGAATAGTTTTCCGAACACCCTCTTACCAAGTTATGAAAAATATGGGTGAGGTACAGGAGTACAGTCTTAGAAAAAAATACCTGGGCCACAGGACGTAGAATTTCGTAACGTCTTAAAGCCTGTTGTTTATGCAACCCAAATAACAAAATATTCGCTTAAGTTTGCCTGGTGATTCTGAGTTCTCGGGAAGGATTGAGCTTTGATAGCATGAGTCACATGACTCGTGCCCCAGCCACAACAAACAGCTGGGTGCTACGATGCCTCCAGAAGAAAATTTCAGGAACTGGTTTCTTGACAAGACCTACTCGTAAAGAAATACTATTCTTTCAAGTGATATTAGAGTCATTGTCAAGAGGTTCGCTGAAATGATGGTTCTCATCACAGACCACATGCCACACGTTAATTGTTTAAGTCCAGTTCATGCACTGGACCTACAGATTAAAATGGGATCCGAACCAAATGCCTCTCTATTTGGTATTGAATTCGGAAGCCTTTCATTACATGGCGAAGACGTTACCACTACGACATCAGAGAGGCAATGGAACCCCTTGAGAAAGAGATAAGCGAAAAATTGCTACGTGACAAACCATATTTGCCCGTAAATTTTAAAAATAAGACAATATTTTGTACTGACAGTTTCGAACCGTGGGAGAGGCAAATATTTTTTTGTACCATCGTCCATTTCACGAGTTTATAATTCTTCCTCACCGACACGAGTAACGCGAGTGGTAGAAGAAAAGCGAAGTAAAATAACTGAAACAGAAATAAAAGGAAAAAGCGAAATAAATTTTATTCATAATATTCTGCAGTCACTTGAGTTGTATTCACGGGATGCTATCTTTAAAGAAAGCCGTGGTCTCTTCCTTGTCTTTTTTGCTTTCTTTGTGCTCTTGCTTCCCCCGTCACGATTGGTCTAAAAATAATTAATGCAACGTTAATTAAACAATCCAAACAACGAAACAATGCACAATCAACTGCACAAAACAACATTCCAAATGTTTTTCGAATCGGAAAACAATTGAGATGCTGTAAAATGACTTAAGATGCAGTAATAAAGTGGGAATTCTGTACCGTATAGAATTAAATCGGTAGAGATGTTCGATTTGATTGGATGTTTGTTATTTAGATTTGCTATTCTTTCACTTTTGGCAAATAGCGACGATGAAGATGAGTGATGCTATGATGAAATTGATGAAGGGACACTTACCAAGGACACCCACGCCCAAGTCGAGATTCTAACCAGGGACCCATGGCATCGTAGCGCGCTGTGCTAACCACTCCTCCATGGAGTGGACATTATAGCATATTTTGTGTGCTCAATTGGGATCAATCAATGGAATGAATAGGCATATTATATGATTAATAAATTCATATCATAATACCACGTCATATTATTCGGCACGAAGTAACATCAGAGAATTCAATCTTGCATTTTTGCCTTTCAACTAATTCTTTGAATTCAGGTTAATCACAACAATAAGATAAATTATGAAGCAAATGATAGTGAATGTGGGATATTATTACGAATTACCTGACAGAAACAACATTAAGCAGGCTCGGTGGTCAAGCTCATTAAGTGATTGACATTCGATATCGTCGCCAAAGTTCCCGGGTTTGAGTACCGTCCTTGTCGGGGGTGTTTGACTATTTCGTCATCAATTTCATGTAATGGTCACTCGTCCTTATCGTCGCGATCATCGAACAGAGAATAAAAATTATAAAAATAAATACGATGGAAGAGTACTTATTTCATCTCTCACGAAATCTCCTACAAAACCGGAATATATAAAATACATGTATATTCATTCACATACATTTTCGATTTCTATATTTAACTAATCGAGACCGAGAACGGGAGAGCAATTTTAAATTCGACAAACCGAGAGACGGAGAAACTGTCAAGTCTCGTTTCTTCTTGGCACCTCCGTAATCGAGTTGTTCTGTTTGTCATTGGCTTTGTATTGGCAATTATTCCCCTGCAGGTAAACCATAACGATGAATTATGATGAAATGAAGCAGATAAAAGGGCAAGAACAAGAAAGTCATGCCTGTTCGGGACTCCAACCCAGAACCTTATGTAACGAGATTTGAAATTCTGGAGAAGGCGTCCGTGTTTCGCTTGGTTTTCTCTTTCCTCTACTTCTCTTATATTATCATACATGTATAATAAAAATGGATCTGATACGATATGTTGCGATTCATAATTGTGCTGGTTAGATGCTACAGATGTGAACTCCAAACTGCAATATATTATTCCCTTGTGTTTCGTATGTGGTTGAACATGAAATTTTCTTACACTGTGACAATTTCTTTCTTAGTTTTGGTTTGGTGCACAGATATGCTAATCTGGACTCGACCTTCAGTTTAAAGTGGGATACTAACCACTATGTGCATCCACCGTGTATCAAACCCGGGATCCACTGATTACAAGGCGACGACGTTATCACTACGCCATCGAGGAGACCCCATGACAAAATGTTATTCACTCGATCTCTACCATAATTTATTTCAGCATTTACATTTTCGATTTCTTCTTCTTTTTTCCTTTTGTTAACTACTCTTATACAACTCTTTTTTGCGTCTTCGAATTTCTTCTTGTTTCAGGAAAAAATAATACATGCAGGCTGTATAAAAATCCCCCGTTTCAAATAGATAAAACGTTCACTCTCGAGAACTAATTTACATGTTTAATCACTAAAGTAACCATTAGGAAGGAAACTATTGAAATGGTAACTGATATAACTGCAGATGAAACAATACTTACAGCCACTAACGAAATATCTATTCTTGTGTAGCCTCACAGACAACAAGTATCTGGTGAGTCATTCACTCTTGCTGACTACGGGCGAAGGTCACTGAACTAAAGGGTGGTGGCAAGCAAGCAGGCTTCTGCTCTACCAAAGACGAGGTCACGTGTTCCAGTTATCAATGGCGTACGAAATAAGGAGGAACACAGCTATCTGCCGTATGTTTTGGTCCCGTCATTGCACTTTATCGTCGTGGCCTTGAAGTTCCCTCAGGGCACTCCTACGTAAAGGCTTCTCAGCTAGAAGGATAGCTTCCCCATTGAGTGGAGGAAAAGTGGGTGCGTATAGAGGTCCTTCAACTTTCGTATTCTTTTTCATTTCAGAACCCGTGCTGTATCGTCGACTTAATCCAATCTATCCGATGTAGGTTTTAGGTTCTGTTTCTGTTCGGTTATTTCACGTTGTCTTCCTGCTTATGTTATTCGCGACGAAGGTTCTGGATTCGATAATCTGGACAATAACGGGATTGTGTTAGTTGCTTGATTTGGTGTCTTAAGTCCACTTTATGTCCTGTTAGGCTAATCATGAATGGACCTATAATTTAAAGGGGGATCCGAATCACTATGTTCCTCCACCGAGTATCGAACCCGGGATCCCTTATTTACAAGGGGCCCACGATCCCACTGCGCCAACGGGGATTGTGTTCGAAACGAATGAATCAAATTTGAGTGATATGATATGCAACCATTGGAAGACTATTGAAAGAAAAGCTATGGGAACCTGCCAGTTTTTCTACTGCAGACAGGAAACCATAAACATGGAAGAGAAGCTTATATTTTAATGAAACCTAACGCTATGTGCTCGAATACTGGCTAAATATAATCCATAGAGGCATAGCAACGTTAAACAACCTCTTATATGATACATATAGGTTTAAAAAGGTCAAAATACAAAGATTGTGTGCACCTCACTGATGGCGTAGTGGTAAGGCCTTGTAATCAAGGGGTCTGGGGTACGATACCAGGTGATCGCACATAGTGGTTCGGATCCCACTTTAAACTGTATGCACTTCAGATTAGTCTATCTGTGCCGGTGACTCAGTTGAGTCTAGCTGCACACGCGGCCGCGTGCAGATCGTGTTTTCGCGTTCGCTGTTTTCCGTGTGGCAGGTAAGGCAAATACTCTTGAGTTGAATTGAGCAAGCACTGTTTTTGTAGTACGTACATGCTAAGTGAGAAAGACTAGAAGGAAGACAAACATGCCGGTACAGAGACAAAATACGTTGAAATTTATTTTTCGTAGTGTAAAATCTAGACCTACTTCGCTGGATTTACATAAGTGGTTTCATAACACGTACGGTGTAACATCGAGCCAAGTTCAAAGTTTTGAAATTGATTACTATCGAAACTGTGTATTTGTGAAATTTGTAACGAAAGTTGTGGGTGAGCGATTATTAAATGATTATGGAGCTGAAGTGCCCTACTATGATGCAGACGGACGGCATAAAATAGATGTGGAATGGGCAGACCAGCAGAGTGTTTTTGTAAGTGTGCATGTAGTGCCAGACGAATTAAGCCACGAAGCGATTCGTAATGTAATTAGTGAATACGGTGAAGTGCTGAACGTAAAGGAAGAGAGGTATTCAGAAGAACATATTTATAGAACACGAACGGGGCGCATTGTGTTTAAAATGGCCCTGCGGAAAGCAATCCCTTCGTACATTACCATACAAGGAGACAGGTACTGGGTAACTTATTCTGGTCAAGTACGTACGTGTAGTGGGTGTGATTTGGAGGGACATAACTTCTCAGAATGCCCCTCGAGACGACCCCGCGTTAATAGAACTGGACGAGTCCCTGTTAATTTGACCACTGGAACGACCCCTATGGTATCCCAACCTACAGTACTTCCAGTACTGACAAGACCCCAAAACTCGAATACAACATCAAGAGAAGAGGTCAATTGCCATAGATCCAACCCCCATTTCACGAATGAAACAACAGAGACACCCGCTACGGATCCAGAGCGTCAAACACAGTTAACACCAACCGACCCAAGCCAAAAGAAGAGCACCGAAAAAGACAAAATACATAACGAACAACAAGGTGAAAGTGTAGGTGAAAGTGAAGAGAGTAGCCAACCTTCCAGCTCCAACACCAACCCCTTAACAACACTAGATGGACCTGACAAGGTACAACACACCTCAGGAATTCCCTCACAACTCGGAAATGAAGCAGACAAGAAGATAGAATTCCAGAAAGTAGACACCGGCACAGAAGGTGGATCCGGGGATGAATCGAAAACAGAGGATGAATTTCCGGCAATTACCACGGATAAAGGACAACGACGCTCTTCAAGACACAAGCGATCCAGACCACGATTCGTCCCGCCAATAAGCAAGAAGAAAAAACCCGGGGGAGCTCTGCCTCAACATCCACAGGTATCTGGGGAGTCCTGAGTCCACACCCATGGGTATCTGCACTAACAGAAGAGAGGAAGGAGGGACCACCCCTAGTGTAGTATCCAAAGTTAATTGTCGTGTGCGTCATAGAAAAAAAAAAAGAAGAAAAATACTGCAGGTGTACATTCTATAATATTTCTTCGAGAGAGTGGAGTGGATACTGACAACACTAAACATGATTATAAACAGGTTAGTTAGAAAAAAAAAATTAGGCAATGTACCTAAAGGTAACAGTGTTAATAGTACTAAATTTCCACAAACTGATTTCGTGGACTGAGTAGTAATGTTGAGGAGGTTTAAGTAATTTTTGTAAGAGTGAAATGATTGTGGTTATAAGAAGGGCTTTTGCTAGGGGACTGATAGGTATGATAGAGTGATCGAGTATATATTTTTTTTGTATATATAAGTTTCTTCTTTTTGTAAAGAAGATCAACGATTTGTACCACTCTGTTCCATTTACTTGATGTGGTACTTTTGTCATCTATTGGTCTTATTGTATTGTGGTGTAAATGTCGGGTATAATGGTTACAAGGAGAGCCTTGGCAATAAGGGGGATACAGCGTCCCTGATAACATGTAGGACGACTACAATAGATATGTTTACAACACTCAGAATAGGCACGATTAACATTAACAAACTACAAAACAGGAATAAACAAGAGGCGCTGGGTGACTTTTTTATCCAGTCGTCTCTCGATATAGCCTTCCTCCAGGAAGTTCAAGTGATAAATTTTGAACTGCCCCCATCTATAGTAGTATATAATAATGCAAATTGTCAGGCAACGGGGACTGCGCTTCTCGTGAAAAATACGGTGCCCATCACTAACGTTGTGTGTCACCCTAATGGGAGAATTATATGTGCGAAAGTGGCAAATGTTTGGATATGCAATATATATGCCCCATCAGGTACAAATCAGAGATTACAGAGGAACAATTTTTTTGCGACAGATGTGGCGGCTGAACTGCAAGGTGTAAAGGAACATATCATTTGTGGCGGCGACTTCAATTGCGTCTTGCTTCCACAAGATCAACGTCCTGGTTTTGCAACATCTAATTCCCTCCAAAAATTGGTGTCTGGTTTTAAATTGGTGGACGTTTGGACAGATAAATATTTTGATAAGCAGGGGTATACTTATATTAGAGACAATTGTGCGTCCCGGCTAGACCGGTTCTATGTTACCCCGGCACTGCGTCAGAAAGTTACTTCGATTTCTCTCACCCCTACATGTTTTTCGGACCACCTGGCGGTGATAATGGCAATTAACATTGATCTTCCCTTAGTGCCTAGGGGATATGGGTATTGGAAAATGAATACGTCCATTTTGTCTGATGAGGAATTTAAACGAGCATTTCATGAGCAATGGAGATTTTGGGAGACGCATCGCCTTCGACGTACTGACATCCTTCGGTGGTGGGATGAAATCCTAAAACCGGCAGTTAAACGTTTCTGTATATCATTCTGTAAAGAGAGGTCTCGTGACTGGAATAATAAATATCACTTTTATTATCGTGTGTTGCGTGAATTAATAGCAGAAGCATCGGCAGGACGACCGGTTCATACGGAAATTAAACGTATACAAGCAATACTCTTAAATATGACCGCCCACAAACGTATGGGTGCAAAAATTCGAAGTAGACTGCCTCAGTTTGACCCTGAAGAAGCGGTGTCGATTAGTCACGTGATACAAGAACGACAAAATGCACAACGGAAACTCATTACTGAACTCGCAGATGGAGCGGGTAATAAAATCATAGCACCTAAGGACATACAACGTACAATATATGAGCATTATGTTCGGATGTTTTCGCAGCACCAACCTGCCAATTCAAATTATGATTCTGTTGTGGATGCAGTTACGGAAGTACTTTCCGATGATGATAGAACTAAGCTTGATGAGGATATCACATTCGAAGAAGTATATAAAGCGGTGAAAGCGTCAAAGCCTTTCTCCGCCCCTGGTGTGGATGGGCTTCCTACATGCTTCTTTCAAACATTTTGGACGCTAGTGGGGCAGACTTTAACTGAGTGGGTCAACGCGGCCTTTCAGCAACATACAATGGGCAAGACTTCCAAGACAGGTATTATAGTATTAGTACCGAAATGTGCAAAGCCGACAGAGATCACTCATTATCGCCCCATTACACTCCTGTGCACCGACTATAAAATTTTCACACGATGTATGCTTGCACGTTTAATGCCGTACTCAAGCAACTTGGTGGGGGACATGCAATATGTATATGGTGAAAATAAAAACATTTATGCAGTGTTGCAAACGCTGCGTGAAGTGGTTACCAGTAATCATAATAAGAAAAATTTAAAGGATCAAGCGATTTTAGCTTTGGACTTCGAATGTGCGTTTGATTCGCTGAACCATAATTATATGTTTCATGTTTTGCACAAAAGGGGCATACGGGGGAATTTTCTCTCAGCACTGCAAGGGCTATATAAAAATGCTGAATCGAAAATACAGATTAATGGGTTTCTGACAAAATCGCTTAGCATTGTCACAGGTGTCCGACAGGGAGATCCCTTATCCATGTTGGCTTTTTGTATTTCCCTAAGTCCCCTGCTTGCCTCTCTGGAAGCACGGTTACAAGGAATAACTATTCTGTCAAAGTCGCTAAAAGTTTTAGCTTATGCGGATGATGTCAGCATTTTAGTGCAGTCACCTGTTGATGTGGACACGGTTCATAAACTAACGACGGAATTTGGGGTGTATTCAGGCCTTCACATAAATGTAAAGAAATCCTGTTTGATGTTTTTAAATAATTCTCCACCACACACCCCAGTTCAACACTTCCCTGTTGTAAACATTGTAAAAATACTTGGTGTAGTATTTACGCCTTCTTTGCAAGGAATGATACAAGTAAATTATGATCGAGTGATTGGGAGTGTAAAAGCAGTGCTACAAATTAATAAGTTTCGAAACATTAGCTTGCAATCACGAGTCACGTTTGTTAATGTGTATGCTCTTTCGAAAGTGTGGTTTATAGCCAAAATACTTCCGATGCGAATGCTGGATGTAACAAAGCTGAAAAGTGCAGTGAACTGGTTTGTTTGGAATGGGCAGTTGTTACGTGTAAATCACGAGACCTTGTGTTTAGATAATGCTGGGGGAGGCTTGAATCTTGCACACGTGCACCACAAGAGCCAGGCGCTCCGCATTCAAGCGGACATAGAGACGATGATTCAGAGCCCTGATAGCCTTACAAGTCATGTTCTTCGAGACTGCTTGGCCCATATACAGTTGGATCCCCCCATAAACGTGACTAACCTCCCCCACAACCTTAGGTACCTCCGTGATACCTTAGCAGAGATCTGCTATGGCTTGTTACAAACTCCTACCCTGCCTGTTCCAGTGGTGTCGCACATGTACAGAAGAATGCGTGTAGCGTCTCAACAGGCTGTTAAGATAGTTGCAAGACACCCGGAAGGTCGTTGGCCTGTGGTGTGGAAAAATATACACGCGAGGCATCTCGCAACAAGAATACGATCGGCGTGGTTTGTTATAGTGCATCAAATACTACTGACTCGAGTGAAACTCTATGATCTGCACATGGCAGATTCATCATTATGTTTAATATGTAACGTGCCTGATAGTTTAGTGCATAAGCTCAGTGAATGCTTAATAACCGCTACGTCATGGAAATATGTTGCAAAACTCGTAAGTGTCATCTGTCGTACCAATGAGAAGAATATTACAATTGATCATCTTCTGTTTCCCAATTTTAGTTATTTCCCTAAAAAGAAACAGAACAGTGTATTGTGGTTACTGGGGCAATATGCTTGGTTTGCCTCTACTTATCAGCAAGTTGACTTTCATGAACAATTTGTGCATTATTTAAGGCACACATTTCAAAATATGTCGGCAAACAAAAGGAACAATGTCTATGCGAATTTTCTAAATGTATTATATCCTAGTTTGTAAAACCTATATAGTAATCATGAAAAGTTTGTTATAATCAGATGTAAATAGTAAAGGAAATAATAATAATAAAAAAAAAAAAGTCGGTAACGCGTCTGACTACCATGCTATAGGTCCCGGGTTCGAATCCCGGCCGGTTCAAGCCCGGGAACTTTTCTAACGTTGGAAGCGGCCCCAGCGCCCACCCAGCGTCGAATGACATGGGTACCTGGGGGAAACCCTGGTGGTAAAGGCGGTCAGGGGCGTGATGCTGATCACATCACCCCCACTCACGAACGAATCAAGAAAGTGTGGGGCGGCGTGATGCTGATCACATGACCCCCACTCACGAACGAATCAAGAAAGTGTGGGGCGTTACCCCCACACCCCCTATACGCCTTCATGGCGTAGCGCCAAGCACAGGTGAGAACTTTACCTTTTTTTTTTTGCATACAGTGGACTTACAACAAAATTTCAACTTGCGATAAAGATTATGATAAGGTATTAAAGAATTGGGTCTAACACATTTTTTTATTGTTTACCAATGACATTATTAACTAATATTCTTAATTTCAGTTTCAAGATGAAATCGGCTACAAAATAAAAGGAGTGGGTTCATATTTCTGTTACGAAATTCCACTTTTGTAGTAGACCTGTGCCACACTAAGTTGTGACAATAAACAAATCTGAGACACTTTCAAAGTATTAAATTTCTATCTACGTATTTGGGAAAAATCTTTCAATATAATACTTTTTTTGGACGCGTCAAATCATAGTATTTAATTCCTGTTTTAGCAGCTTTAAGAAACCTGATTTTTTTTGGGGGGGGGTTACAAATGCCCTTTCTGCTCCCGTCAAGTTACGCCTATGACAAACAGGAATTCAAAGTAAAAGACTGTCCCGAGAGACACGTCTGATAGATTTACAATTGGGAAAATCATAATTAAGCGTGTAGTTGAAAACAACCTATTTTCATATATTGCATGCAGCTCTACTTTTTCTGCAATGTGGATCAAGAACTGGGGACGTGGAGAAGCACAACACTCCACGTAACCAATAGTCACGTGACCCTCTTTGCTTTCCTGTCATGTTGACCTTCGCGTGGAACACATTTCTCGGTGTTAAGACAGGCAAAATCACCCAATCATCGAAGGGTGCAATATGTGTTGCCTACCCTCCTGCATTACTTGCTCCTATTAAAGCCTTATGGGGAAGAACTTTTTTCCATGACTGTACATTGTACCTCCCAAGTTGGTCTGTCGTGTCTCGTCTCGTTCGTGTAAGTACTTCGTTTCGGAAAATTCCATTTTAAATATTCAAACGAAAATTGGATCAGTCATATACTCTTCTGATGAAGATTTGTATCTTATCTTCGAATCGACTTGACCACTTCTTTGGAAAAGTGTACCCCCCTTCCGCAAAATACTGTAGCATTCGTCTGCAGCGTGATTTTCTGAGAGCAAATCTGATTCCATCGTAGCAAGCACAATGTAGTAGAATAAGTTTACAATGGTTTGAATTTCTGTGGTAAGGAAGATAATGCTTATAAGTTATAAACAATATACATTTTTTATTGGGTGAATTGAAAATATGTTCTTTTAACAGTAGCACCTTGCGTCTGCTGTCAAATTACCAAGGAAGGGGTACAGGGGGTACAACTCAATTTACGGACTTAGGGGTACAGTACCCCCCTTCAAAAATTTGGGGAGGTACAATGTACCCCCCCCCCCCGTTCCTGCGCCACTGGCGTAGCGTGATGTGTTAACCACTCCCCCGGCATCTGTACTTATATAAACAACAAGAGAAGCAGTGACGATTTCTTGAATTTTAGTGAAAAAACAAAGTATGGGCTTTTGAGCCCCCTCAGATAAGTAAGTTTCTTGTACAGTGTCTCTCAAAAGTTTTAGGACAACGACATTTTAAACTAGGCAACCCAATTTACACAAGGCGTTGGTGGGTTGCGTGTACAGTTAGGCTCAATTTCAGGGTTGCCACATGCACATTAGGTATTTATAAAATACGCGAAAGAAAGATATCCAAATATTATTGCATAAAACTAGAAAAAAATCAGTATTACATTTGTTGCAATACTCTCAGAAAGAAACAACGTCGATTTTCTAGTATTTCATTGTTGATGTGTCTACACAAAGGAAAAGTGGAGAGAGGAAACGAAAGGGAACAAAGGAAAGGAGAAAAGCAAAAGGAGAAGAGGAAAAGTAAAGAAGGGAAGAACATAGATGACAGAGGAAGTGGATAGGAGAAGTAATGAGGAGAAAGGAAAAGATGCGAGGAGAGATGAGAAAAATGGAGGAAAGAGGAGAGAAGAGAGGAAGGAAAGCGAGGTGCTAGAAGAGGAGGAAAGGAGTTTGGAGAGGAGAGGGAGACGAGAAGAGGGGAGTGGAGAGTAGAATAAAAAAGAGAAAGAGAGAAGAACGAAAAGATGAGGAGAATAGTGCCGTGGAGTCGGAAATATAAAACAGGAGAGGAGATAAGAGGAGTGGAGAAGAGTGGGATGGAGACAAGAGGCGAGAAAAGTAGGGAAGACGGTATGAGATAAAAATAGAGGAGAAGGACGGGAGAAAAGAAGGAGAAGGAGAAGTTAAGAACAGAAGGGACTGGAGACGAGAGGAGAGAAGTGGTAGTGGCAGAAAATACGTCTCGGCGTCAAGAACTGATGCACTGATAAAATTATCGACATGAAACATTCATTAACATTTTATAATGTATTGGAGAATGTATTAGATAGGTGCGAAATTCCTTTTGGCCGAGTTCAGAGCAAGATAAAATCTTCCACGTAAGATCTTTGATTTTACCTGCGATTATACCACTAAACAAATGAACGTAATTTTTAATATTTATAAGAATTATTCAATTTTTCTCCTCTTCTCGGTTAGTTGAAATTGAAATGTTGTTATTTAACATTTTCCCTCCCCCCATCATTAATTCCAAACTGAATCATTCCGTTTCATACGGCGTGAACAATGAACGCAATGGGATATGTCTAAAACGTACGAAAAGTTTCTGCCCCCGGAGGGGTTTGAACCTACGACCATAAGATTATCAATCCTTAATGGTAACCACTACCCCACAAGCTTTCGCTCCTGAACACAGGTAGAAGGAGCTGACCAATGTAAAATGCAGATCCAACCCCCCTCCTACATGTCATGTGCAAAGAATACTTGTTTGTAACAAAGAAAACGAAGGTAGTACGACTCGGCCAAAACATTTAATGGAGAATTGCACATGATGCAAACTTTTCAGTCGATATTTGTGGAGGCATTGAACTCGAGTGGAAAAAGGGGTAATATTAGTGTGTCCTGAATTGCCACAAATATAAATGGTTATTTCATTAATATTTGTCAATGACTTTGAAGCAGAACACAATTATCGTTAGAGTATCATAATTCATAACGAACTCTAAAGCTCGTGGGATCTTACCAAGAATGTTAACCAATTAATCAATGGGTGATGTAACTTATTCATCCTTCATCCTCGATGGTGATGAGAGCATGCGTCATTAACATGACGAGTTAACGCTTATCAGTGCAAAAGGCACAACTAAAACTAAACCCCTAACTAGCAAAACTAACAACTAGAAAAAACAATGGTCACTCATTGGGTTTTATGAACCTTCGAACCTGAATCATGGCTGGGTTAGGACAATTACCTGTCTATCTGACGAATGAAGATAATTTCGAAGAATAAAATAATCTGAGTCCTCTGTAGGCTTCGTTGCAGGTTGACCAGTGCCTCGCCTCCCTTTTCCTCCAGTCCTTTTCTAAGCTCTTCTCTCTCCTCAATCCAAATTAAAAGTCAGTCCCTTCTCAGCCTGTCTCACCTCTATATTCCCCAAGCCATGGAGCTCTTCCTCCATGCCGAATCGTGATTTTAACTGCCACTATGCAAACCGCTGACTTCATAGGCTGATGGAACTTCCTATATCCTGAATACCTCAGGAGGTTTGCACAGCACAACACTGTGCATTATTTATATACCTCAGAGGCTGAGACAACTGAGATAAACAAGTGAATGCCCTGGTCAACATGAAGCATCAGAGAGGCTTTAAATAAAAAATAATATTATGAATTGATACAAATGCAAGATCTGATACGTGAAAATATCCCTTTGATCGTGTGTCAATTCATTTTTTTTTAGTAGATTCCAGTTTTAGGACAATCTAGCCACTATACACTATTATTACAAATAATGTTACCATGCTCTTGCTTAATAGAAGGAGAATTAAATAAAAGAGAACACCTCGTAAGGAGGATCGAACCTGGGACCGCTAGCAGCCCATATCATTTCATTCAATTCTCAATTTCAGGACTTTACAGGACAGACAATCACAAACATCCATGCCCGAGCGTCGTAGCGCGATGTGCTAACCACTCCACCACGGGGGCCGGCACCACCACGCCCTTACCTTCCGTTGAATCAACAATGTTTAAGTATTCTGTTCCTCCAATATTGTAAATGTCCTTGGATATACATGTAGTTGAATTTTACTTTAATTTTGAATTGTTTCTTGTAGTATAGCAGCTATCTTCGAGAATATATTTTGGAAGTGATGAAGAAAAACAAGAATATTGGTAGTTGTGAAAATGCTAGTTACTTCTTCGAACTTATTATGTTGATTAGACATTATTAATGAAAAATATCTTGAATATTGAACATTGCAGGGCGATGTTCTCTTCTTGTGATACTGCAACATACGAAATGCTTGTTTTCTGACGCAAGCCTCGTGTCCAGAACAGTCTTATTTGCTGTTACGTATGGTAACACGAAATAATTACAGCGTTTGCAAAAACGTTTGCGAACTGCCAAATATTGCGAGACGTTATACGTGAACAGGCGGAAAATTGTATTCATAAAATTACATCACATTTAACAGTGTTAGTCAATAGAGAGTCGTGGAACGGTGTGTTAAGGTGTTGGATTAAATCCTTCTTATTTTACTATTTCGAAGAACAACAATTTTTAAGGTAGAACAACAGTCATCCCGTTCCGCTCTTTATTACACATTCCTTTAATTGATTTAAAGAATAAATAAAAGTATTGCTTGCTTTTCTGTCATTGGCATAGACAGTGGAATTATGCGTGAAAAGTTCCTGAAAGCTCAGATTGGTTAAACCGTTTATTGACAATCGTGAACTTTTCGTTTAATAGATAATATTTGGTTTTATACAACGGGAGAACATTGGTTGAATTTCCTTTCTTGCTCTTTTGAGATAATATACAGTATATACTTCTACAGTAGCAATCGCGTTCGGGAAAGGTTAAAAAAATGACTTGGTATTCAAAGGCAGATAAGCTTGGTAGCGTAGCTTGCTCGCGTTCATGAGTCACGCTTCACAAGGCCGCAAACATTGTGCGTCGATGCACAGAGTCTACACCCAGCAAATTACAATTGATCAGAGTCGAATTTTAAAGAAAATCTGAAGAATTATAGATTTCATCAGAGGCGGCTAGGTGGGCACTGGCTCAACATGCAATAAGTAATGATTCCTGGCAAACAAAAATGCTTATTGAATGAGTATTCGGATAGTAATACGTGCTTTATCGTGTAACATGTAAGATACTTATTGGGATTACCGCGTAGTAGGGCAGCCGATCCATGAAAAACAAAATAAAAGTGAATGGTTGGTTTAATATAGATAAATATTTTTTATTAATTTTTCCTCATTCCCTTGTTTTTCTTTTTTAATAATAACAATAACGCATTGCTCAACAGCTCTCGAACGGCCTTGGCCAATCTCCCGACTGCCAGTCTCCCTCCCACAATCCTTCCTAGTGATCTTCAACCAGATGGGGTGACGTGGAATCAGCACGTCGAACCCTCAACCATTATGGTGGTTATTCACCTGATGTTTACATTTTCGTTCCTGTTCGGCACGGTCGGGACCCTACTTCTGGTTTTGAAAGAGTAACATGGATTATAAAGATGTAAGGGTAATGCCTTGCAGAAAAGACGACAATCATTGCGTGGCTGTTAGTTGCAATATGAGGTCCAGAACGAATAATTTTTCTCAAGTATCTGTGAATCTTTTTTCGACAGACCAGATACGAAAACTCAGTGGATTCAGGCAGTAATGCAAAAAGACTGTGAACCACGACATGAGAAAGTAGGCCCTAGACACGTCATTTCATCGCCGTTAAATAAACCCAATGAAATATTTAAGTGTTTTTAAATTATAATTTTCTAACGCACATAGTATGTTGGCATAACAAATTTAAAAGATGTAAATTTTTACAACCTTGCATGTTATTATCTGTGGAAGAAAGAACAATTAAGAGAGCTGTGTTCTAGTAGATACACAATGTCGAAAAATTATCCATTCTGATATAATCAGAGTACATTTCAGTTTTTTTTTGTTTTAAGTACACTTTATGCACAGTAAGGCACTTCGGGACTCAACCTAGAGTTTAAGCCACCTTATGCCTCCACAAGATATCGAATCCTGGGACACCTTGATTACAAGGCAGTGACGTTACAGCTACGCCATCGGGAGGATTCGAAGTATTTGAATGTTTATAAATAATGTAAGCTTTACGTATTTCAACCTGCCGAATCCTCCATTCCTGCATATTCGTATCATGTGTGGAATTGCCTGTTTTTTTTCGTTTTCGTGGAATCAAATATCAACTGGCATAGCTTGTTAATGATTAATTAGAATGATAATTATAAAGAATGAGAAGTGGCCAAACGTAAATTAGAACCAACTTAAAATACACGTTTATGTAAAAATGTATCTGTGGTTTTATTAATGAGAAATAAAATGTGTACTTTATAACTATTAGGCTAAGTAGCATATCTTTGTTTTTCATCGGTGTATTTAATCTTCCGTTTACCTTTAAGAATTTATTATTATTTACTTCTTTATTAATATAAAAAATCTGTAGCTTATTTTATAAGCGAATGAACTTTCTTGTTTAATGTATTTACTAACGAAACCATTGGGTTCGATACCCGGTGGAGGCACATAGTGGTTCGGATTCCACTTTAAACTGTAGATCCAGTCCCGATTAGCCTTACTGTGCACACATTGAACTTAAAACATCAACTTAACCCCCCCCCCAAAAAAAAAAAACGAAACCAATGGCTCCGGGAACTGGTCAATTTCTTCGAGGTATCTTTAATTCTCTGTCACTTAAAAATTTCAAGTGATCCATTTTGTATCCGCTCCTTTTTAACAAAGTAAGCTCGAAGACAATTTGTATTACACTAGCTTATATTGGAAACTTGGTCAAACCGGAAGTTCTTTTATCGCCTTCGATAATCGAATTGTCTGATCGACTATTTTTTGTTTACCCAGGAACATCCCCCATAGGAGATTTACGAGACCGGATTACGCTACTCACTCGTAGCTCCCCAATTTCCTCATGATGGTGTGTTGCCACCGGTCTTATATAATACATAGGCCGAGAACCCAGAGACTGAACCCAGGCGGACTCGAACACATGCCGTCCCGCAGTCGGAGTCCAAAGCACAGCGCCTTAGACCGCACGATCACGGAGGAGGAGTTTTCTTATTTTACTTTTGGCTAATCGCGAGGATGAGGATGAATAATGAATAGAAAAATAAAAAGAAGGTCACGCAGAAAGAACAGGACGGGTCTTCAACCTCTTAGGTGACGAGTTCAACGCCTAAATATGAGGATTTCATCCATAGACCTAAATTTTTTTAAAAAAATATAAACAAAATTACTATTTACACTAAACTTCTTATCAAGGCCAAAATAGTTTGTAACTGTGAAACTACACCCTGAATGCAAATTGCCAACATTTTTTTTCTTCATGTGAGTAAGAATTAAATGTGTGGCACACAGAGATACTTCTTGCGAAAACAATTAACTGTGCTCTGTCCCAGCATCTCTGGAGCAAAGCCGCGCATAGTGGAATGAAGGGGAAAGAGGGGAAGGGGGATCGAGTGGACAGAGCGAGGCAGTACATGCTGCTGGAAAGGCTGGTAACTGCAGTGGCTTTCCTCCCTCCACGCAATTCCGTTCCTCTCACGTGTTCATCGCTGCTCAAATACTTGTTTTGTTCACCTGCTCCAGAGATAAGTGGGACAGAGTGTAGTTCGCATACATGTAGCAAGTAAGGCAACTTATCTCAGAATGAAAATTCCACATAGTTTTCAAACGTTTCAATGATAACTGGACACGGATCACACATAATCCCTTGCCAAAATCTAGTGGTCTAAAATCATATGAAAACTTGAATGTATCTCTTTACAGATACTACCAAGTTATAAGGAACTATTTCGTAGATGTTCATGTAACCGTTATAAAATTACAAATAAAATTTATTCACAACCTTAGATATACTAATACCAAGAAAGAAATTCAGAGTAAGATTTCAAATGCATGTGTATAAAGTAATTATAGAAGTACAGAGCAATATGAGAGTATTGAACTTTTTATTTTGCAGGATAACGTTTACAATATCGAGGCGACAGAATAATTAAGGACGTAGTGTATTGGTTAGAGTTCTTGAGAGCATTGTAAGCGGTCCGAGGTTCGATCCTCCATACGAGGTGTTCTATCTTTTTCTTTTAAAAAATATTTCTCCTTCTATTAAACAAGAGCATTGCAACATTATTTGTAATAATAGTGTATAGTAGCTAGATTGTAGACTGGAATTTACTAAAAAAAAATAAACAATCAAATGAATTGACACACGATCAAAGGGATATTTTCACGTATCAGATCTTGAATTATGATACTCTAACGATAATTGTGTTCTGCTTCAAAAACATTGACAAATATTAATGAAATAACCATTTATATTTGTGGCAATTCAGGACACACTAACATTACCCCTTTTTCCACTCGAGTTCAATGCCTCCACAAATATCGACTGAAAAGTTTGCATCATGTGCAATTCTCCATTAAATGTTTTGGCCGAGTCGTACTACCTTCGTTTTCTTTGTTACAAACAAGTATTCTTTGCACATGACATGTAGGAGGGGGGTTGGATCTGCATTTTACATTGGTCAGCTCCTTCTACCTGTGTTCAGGAGCGAAAGCTTGTGGGGTAGTGGTTACCATTAAGGATTGATAATCTTATGGTCGTAGGTTCAAACCCCTCCGGGGGCAGAAACTTTTCGTACGTTTTAGACATATCCCATTGCGTTCATTGTTCACGCCGTATGAAACGGAATGATTCAGTTTGGAATTAATGATGGGGGGAGGGAAAATGTTAAATAACAACATTTCAATTTCAACTAACCGAGAAGAGGAGAAAAATTGAATAATTCTTATAAATATTAAAAATTACGTTCATTTGTTTAGTGGTATAATCGCAGGTAAAATCAAAGATCTTACGTGGAAGATTTTATCTTGCTCTGAACTCGGCCAAAAGGAATTTCGCACCTATCTAATACATTCTCCAATACATTATAAAATGTTAATGAATGTTTCATGTCGATAATTTTATCAGTGCATCAGTTCTTGACGCCGAGACGTATTTTCTGCCACTACCACTTCTCTCCTCTCGTCTCCAGTCCCTTCTGTTCTTAACTTCTCCTTCTCCTTCTTTTCTCCCGTCCTTCTCCTCTATTTTTATCTCATACCGTCTTCCCTACTTTTCTCGCCTCTTGTCTTCATCCCACTCTTCTCCACTCCTCTTATCTCCTCTTCTGACTTATATTTCCGACTCCACGGCACTATTCTCCTCATCTTTTCGTTCTTCTCTCTTTCTCTCTTTTACTCTACTCTCCACTCCCCTCTTCTCGTCTCCCTCTCCTCTCCAAACTCCTTTCCTCCTCTTCTAGCACCTCGCTTTCCTTCCTCTCTTCTCTCCTCTTTCCTCCATTTTTCTCATCTCTCCTCGCTTCTTTTTCCTTTCTCCTCATTACTTCTCCTATCCACTTCCTCTGTCATCTATGTTCTTCCCTTCTTTACTTTTCCTCTTCTCCTTTTGCTTTTCTCCTCTCCTTTGTTCCCTTCCGTTTCCTCTCTCCACTTTTCTTTTGTGTAGACTCATCAACAATGAAATACTAAAAAATCGACGTTGTTTCTTTCTGAGAGTATTGCAACAAATGTAATACTGATTTTTTTCTAGTTTTATGCAATAATATTTGGATATCTTTCTTTCGCGTATTTTATAAATACCTAATGTGCATGTGGCAACCCTGAAATTGAGCCTAAATCTACATGCAACCCACCAACGCCTTGTGTAAATTGGGTTGCCTAGTTTAAAATGTCGTTGTCCTAAAACTTTTGAGAGACACTGTACCGCACGGGTAAGCTAAGGTTACCTTGCTTACAGATGATCTGACTTTCTCCAACAATTTGTGAGAACATTCTCTCAACATTTGTATTAAGTTGTCGCGGCACAGAAAATAAATATTTTGCTATATTTTGAGTAGTTCTGAATGACATTCGGCAGACTAACTTGAATGGAAATATTTAGTATATTTCTCATTTGCATTTTCTAATTCAGAATTACCACTAACAAACTGCTTTAAAGGGGCGTAAGGGGTGCTCCTTCCACGTAGTTCACCCAATAGTCAACCTCACTTCCACGTAGTACACCCTGAACTGCAGACTAACGAGGCTCTGGCGACTGGCCCCATGTCCAGTATAATTTTGTTTGTGTTGTCCTGTGTTTGGTCCTTATTTGTGCTGAGTGCTCCTTTACAGCCTCCGCTTTTAACGAAAGTCAGAAGATTTTAATATTTTATGATTTTAGTTATGCAACGCTAGGGTTGTTATGTGTAACGATAAGGGAACACATGTAGTTGCTGTGTTTGTCCTGCTGGCGCACGACCTCTGTGCGACATCCCCTTGGTGCTGCTACGGGGAATTCCTTGTCCCGCATTTGTTGTCTCCTTCGCAGGTACCATTCCCCGTCCGGTCCTCTTTCTCTTTTGTTGCACCGTGCTTTGTTCTTGCTGCGGTGTCTCCCCACTGTGTTTTGGCGACTCCCCTTGCGCTGCACCGCCACCATTTCTGCCCCGAACCATGTACGCATCTGTTGCCTGTCGAGTGGCACCGACAAGTTTGCTTGCATTCTCGGTGTGTTTCTACATCCTACGTCGTCCTCCCGCACTACTTTTCTCGACTGCACTGCTTCAGTCATGGTGTTTGTTTCCCGCTGTGCAATTGTTACTTCATGCTTCATAGCTTCTTTTGTCCCTACAGTTGTCGATCGCTACCCTTTCCCTTCACTTGTCTTGCGGGACACTCCTATTTCCTTTGTGGAACCCCCTGCGCATGCGTTGCGCAGCTGCCACCTAGTGTTTTTTCGGATGGGCGACTTTGGTGTTTCTTTTGACTTCTTTTGTTCTGCCTTTCTATCTTCACTGGTACTGGCTGTACAGCGGTGTGGAGTTCATTTTCACACGTTTTCGGCGTTGTCTAGCTCCGCACGAAGGCATCTCTCGGCAAAGTGGAAGGGGCACTTTCGTCTCTATTTCATGGGAGGTATCTGTGGTTTTCGTTTGTACCCTACCTTTAGAATCACCCTGTATATATATAAATTATATATATATATATCTTATTTAAATACATTACATGATCAATTCATACGCCAAATTGTCTCTCAAATGTGCGCGCTCCTTTTACTCAAAATAATTGTTCGTGCATTTAAGCAGCAACAATCTGAAGTATATATTTGGCCTTACTTCTCTCTCTGGTAATTTAGAATGCATTACAGAGAAGAATCATATTGAAATCGAAGCGAGCAGCAAATCTTTAGATCAAAATATTTGCAAACTGACAACAATATTGATTTAATAGGGCGCAAATAATTTCAAGAGGTGCCATGGCATTCTCTTTAACATTTTTTTTCCAATTAGATCGTTTTGGCTCCAAGGGCTTTGGACTATAAGAATAGCAGAATTCGCACTTGCGAGCGAAGCGAGCAAGAAAATTTTACGGAATGTACTTTTATTTGTATAAAATTTGAAAGCGAGGGGGCAATTGCCCCTCTGTGCCCCCTGAAACTGCCCTTTGGGCGTCTGGAAGAAAAATTCAAGAGAAACTTGGAAACTAATTCCATCTTGAGTATCCATTTGTACTGCTATCTTAGATTCTGCTAGTCACGTTTCTTTACTTTAATGTTTGCCCCCCCCCCTAGATTGGACTTCCGAGCAAAATTGGGAGGGGGGATAATTCCTCTTCCCCTGCTGTGGTTGCAGCACTGTTTGTGAGTGTCTCTTCATCAATTTCACGTCATCACTCATTGTCACGATTAGCTCGAAGTGGCAGAAAGGCAAGGCTAAGTAACAAAAATCAAATATACACTCCCTCTCTCTACCACATGAATCACTATTACCAATAGGTAGACTTCGGAAACTAAAGATTAAGCAGTTCAAACTTCATAGCAACACATCCAAGAAAAACATCCAAACACATTAGGCACCTTTCATACAAGACTTCTCAAAATGTCACAACTGTTCTAGATACTACAAATTACGAAATCATTTCCGAAAATCTGAATCAGGAAGAGATTTTCTCCCCCTAATCCTAGTACGACATTATTCGGAATCCCACACACCTTAATAAATCACAAAATCAATAAGTCTTTTTCTTATGTTGCCAGAGTAATAGAGGATATAATTGTAAAGATTAGCGAGAATTCCAGGTAGGAATATGTTCTGTAATATTCACAGGGGGGCAAAGCAGGCTCTCAGGGGGGGCAGTTGCCCCCCCTCTAGCTACGGGCCTGACACTCTGCCTCATATTTGATTCTTCCATCCTTAAAACGTTAAGATTTTCAAGCTTTCATTGTTCAATTTACACTCTCGTAAAAGTAAATTACTCAATAATCAAAATTCTCACTATGCATTTCTGTATTTCGTATGTATGACTCGAAACAGAACTGTACAGACTGTATGCGTTCCCGCAGGCAATCTGGGGCTCCCTCAGAAGGAGAAGCAACAAGTTAGAAATATAATACTGATGAGACGTTCAGAAAAATTGATCATGCGCTCCGTGTAAAATAGTAAATATACATTCCCTGTGCAGCACATTCGCTATAGTCGATGCTGTACTCTTTCCGAAAAAGGGGCCTCTCCGATGAGGCCATGGTAGCGTCGTCGCATTGTAATCAAGGGGCCCCGGGTTCCATACCTGGTGGAGACGCATAGTGGTTCGGATCCCACTTTAAACTGTAGGCCCAGTCCCAATTAGCCTTACTGTGCATAAGGGGACTTAAAACACCAACTCTATGGATAAATCAATCTTTCCGAAAAAGGAGGACATTTACCGATTTCTAAAAAATACGCCCGGACGCCGGACAGACGCCTAAAAAGGAGGACATGTCCGGATAAAAGAGGACGTCTGGTCACCCTCTTGTCACTAGCACTACTGATCACTCCTTGTCACTAACAATACTGTTCACTAGGGTGCGGATTTTTACCTATTCGCCTTTTTTTTCCTTTGAAACGTAGGCTTTAATGTTTAAAGTTCGGTTCATGGTGTTTCTAGTCCAAAAACGCATTTTTATAGTGTAAAAATGCCTGTTCTGCCATTTGTTTTACTTCAGCTCTTTTCACGCACCTTTGGCTTTCGCTATATTGAAGAAAGCAAACCTTTGTTTTTGTTGAACTGAGTGAAATCTAGTACTCCACAGATTTGAGCAGGGTTGGCAACATTCGTGTTTTTTTAAAGAAACAAAAGAAACTGTCTTTTTTGTTTTAAACAAGAAATGAAAAAATAGGTTTTAAACAAATAAAACGTTTATACATAATGCCAAGAAGACTTATTTTCTAAGAATTCTTCTTCTAATTGACCCTATCAACTGTTAGTCGATTTTGGCAGAAATGCGCGGGACAGAATTTTTTGGGTCGAGACGGGATAGGAACAGGATTTTTTTTTAATTCCGACATTCGGGACGGGAAATGTTCAAAATTTCCCGAAGCTCTGGAAATCTCGAATTCTACAGGTCAATTTCACTTTAAGTGATTGTTTTCGCATTTATGGTACAAAAACTAACAATTTTCGATAAGTTCCAGACATATACAATGCAGAGAACGTCGAGAATTAACGACTTTTTAAAATGACCATTCGGCATTTCGCGACTGCTTTGGATCCCGAAAAGTCGAGATCGGGACGGAAATGTTTTTCCCGATTCTGGTCCCGACGTTTCGGTATTCCGCACACCCCTAGATTTTGGTCATCTTTCTGAATTTTTTTACAAAATAAATTTAGTTCACTATGTCTTTCTCAAGAAAGAAAGAGACGAAAAAAAGGGGAAAAATATACTGTTTGCTAAATCGTTAATTTATATCTTCTTGCATATCCATAAAGGAGCCATATAATGGGAGGAATGGGATCCGTGAGCAGGATAATTAGAGATGCAGTGCAGGGAATGGAACACCATTATATAGTTTGTCTCGTTCTCTGTCGAATCGTGCTAAGTGTTCATTAGTGCGAACATGGCCTGTACGTAGTCGTATAATAAAAATTGTAACTGATCTTGGGAAATGATATGTATAGAACAGTGGCGTGCGGTGACATTTTCCGTTGGGGAAGGAGATACAGAAAAATTAAGAAAACCAAGAGTTCATTGCTTCTACATGGTACGTTATAGTGAAAGAAATTAGCACTCTACCTGATATTGTTTCCTTAACGTCTCTAAGGGGAAAGATGAATGGTTGTTCATTTATTTGAACTTCATTTGGTCTGTTGTCAAACGTATGTAATGCAGCAGACGATCGCGGATGATTGAAACAATTTTCACATGTTGCAATATTCACAAATCCACTTTGGCACCACGTAGTTCTCTCCGTACAAAATAGGAAACAATGCCAACACTTAAGTTTTTAAAGCTTTCGGTTTCCACACAACCCCTGGAACTTTCCGTAGTTTGAAAGTTGGTTACATTTGAAGCCCTTCTCTGCTGGCACATTTCAGGAATAGCTGGAGTTGAACGTCCAATTTTACATTTTTGGTTTCACAACACTCCCACACAGAAAGAAAGAAAGAGAAGGAGAGAGAGAGATGTGCGCAAAGACAAACTAAGCAAATAGAGATTCACACGCACAAAAGGCGGTAACTTTTATCTCGCAAAGCGCTTGAAAAAATTGCGTGACCGCGGCCAGCCAGTTTTACCAACTCTATTTGGCGGATGTGTCTATGAACGTTTTAGCTGTTTCAATAGACCGAACGCTCTGAAACGTTTATCTTCGCAAAGAATATGTCATACTTATGTCAGCAATCATATTTTTGCGATTCTCGTGTGGTTTGAACGCTGGCAGTATACAGTGCACGCGGACACTTAATTGTGCAGTCCGCAACACTGAGGACATCAGAAAACTATACCGATGGCTCTCTGGGTTCTCTTTTCAGCCCTCTATTCGCGATTAAAATTAACCGATATGCCATCTGGTGGGACTTTCAAGAACTAGTCTAAGTTCTGTTGAAGTCGTTTAAAGCATGGGGAATATTCGAAAGAGTAAGGTCTACTGTTCAGGTTTTTTGTGCTCTAAATCGTTTTATGGGTTAGAACAAATGAAAAGTTTTCATGTGTTCCCACCTCGTGGAATCAACAAAATGAAATGTGTAAATAAATCAGGGAAAACGTAATCGATTGACAGACGATTCTGGCATGGGGAATAACACTGTAATTCGGCAAGGGAATTACGAAGAATGCACGAGTCTACCCTTTTTATTTTTTCGAGAGAATATTCTTAATTTGCTTTGTTTTTACCATGACAGTAGTGGGAAAGGCCATATTATAAACTCGAGAAAGTATGAGCCCCCCTCAGGCAGATTTGGCTACACTTAAAACTAGCTCAAGATGTGCATATGAGCTTATTGCTCAAGTGTGGTACTCTGTCTAATCCAAGATTTTTGTAAAAATGCCCTCGGGAATTTCCCGTGAAAGTATGAGCCCTCTCAGATTGATTTGCCTACACTTACAAAAGCTACATCTGTGAGATTGTTGTCCATAAGCTTGTTAAAAATATGCCCCTCTTGATATTGTTTTGGATACACTTAAAACTAAGCCAAAAAGCCACCCACACCCACCCACATACACACCCACACACACACACACACACACACACACACACACACACACACACACATGTTTACTTCTGGTTTATTTCTCTTGCATTATGTTGTGCAACAAATTATTATCCAATATTATGCAACAAATTATAATGCAAGAGCTTTTGCATTATGTTGTGCAACAAATTATTACCCAATATTATGCAACAAATTATGATGCAAGAGCTTTTGCATTATGTTGTGCAACAAATTATTATCCAATATTATGCAACAAATTATGATGCAAGAGCTTTTGCATTACATATCAGTTAGTATTGTGAGAGTGGCTGAGGAGTACAGATGTGTTGTTGCATTGCTCCTCATACAGGTCTGATATTTGACACATCTTGCTTGTTTGTTGTAATCCACTCATATTTGGAGTCAGGCTTATATCTGCCCCAGTTTGTTATACATGACACATGGTATTAGGTCATTGTTTTTTTAGGACATGCCTGTGTAGACATGCATTTGTGCTAGGGCAGTGCTTCTGTACTTATTCTACCTTTGTGCATGTAGGCTATCAGCTTTATACAACCTGTCATAGGTTTATTAAGCATAGAGTTTTGATTTGAACCCCAAGAAATTTTATATAAATACCAAAGCCAAAAATATTAACACACATACACACACACACACACACACACACACTAAATATACAAAGCACACTGCTGAACCCAACTGATATTTTTTATTAAGCATAGAGTTTTGATTTGAACCCCAAGAAATTTTATATAATAAACCAACAACAAAAATGCCAAATCAAAAATATTGTAATCAATGCAATAAGAATATATCCAGCCCCAATTGGGCTAAGCATCAAAAGAATTGTAATCCAGACAAATGCAGAACACCCACAAAAATATGCCCTAAATGCCATAGAAAATATAGCATGGAATATTTCACATATAAACATATAGATACTTGTTCTGCACAGTCATCAACAGTGCCCCCGCAACCATCTATATCTGGTCTGAAAAGGAAGCATGAAACACCTGTTAATGCTAGAGCAGCAAAGCAGCCACGCTATGAACCCATCCATAGCAGTTTTGCTGGCCAACTTAGGGATTACCGGTTTGTATCAGAGCAAAAATGTGGTATTAAGAATTTTTTGAACAGTATAAATCCTGATGTGCAGGCAATTCTAAATGCACAAAATGGCTCTTATAAGCTGTCCCTCAAATTGTTTACACAATATAAGAAGCCAAATGGCACAAAATTTACACAGCCCTACATAACAGAAACTGTAGCTATATATTCAAATACAAATTCAGACAAAATAATAAGCAGTTTGATAGATCAATTGAATATTAAACACTCTGAATTTGCAGCAAAAGAGTCAGGATGGAGCCTATGCGGATCTCCACACAAGCTCTATGTTAATATTTCTGAATTCAGCCCATTACAAGGATCTACATATCTGCCTTTACCTGCCAATATTAAAAACAAAAGAGCCGTGGTTAATATAGAAAATAATGATGAGAAATGCTTTCTGTGGTGTATTTTAGCTGCTTTGTATCCAGTTTTAAGGCATCCTGAGAGAATAACTTATTATAAACAACATGAACATGATTTTGATGATGCAATGGAGGGCTTAGAATATCCAATGTCTGTTCAGAATATTGATAAATTTGAAAAAAAGGCCAGGGATATCAATGGTAAACAATTATCTATTAATGTATTTATTTGTTCCACTGGTCGTGGCAATTGCTTGATAGCACCTCTCAGAATCAGTACACTTGATGATGATTCTGCTGTTCCGATTGATCTGCTCTTAATTGAAGGGGATGACACATATCATTACACTCTGATACACAGTCTTGAAGCTTTAGTCAGAAAACAACAAGGCAAATCCAATACAATATTCAAGTTGTGCAGAAGATGTTTGACTGTATTTGATGGTAAAAAAATAAGAAATGGGGTTCGTGAAAGGAATGCAGAAATTGCTAAAAACAAGTTAATTGAGCATCTGAAATACTGTGGCAACCATAAACCTGTTCATATGGTGATGCCTAATCCAAATGAAAATGCCAAATTCAAAAAATTTGAAGCCTTGTTGGAACACCCAGCATATATAGTATGTGATTTTGAATCAAATCTCAAACACCTTGCATTCTGCAGCCCAGATCCTGATGAATCTTCAATTACATCATACCAGTTACATGAACCTTCTAGTTTTTATTATGTGATTGTACAGGATGGTGTTGTTAGTAAAGAATATTTATACATGGGAGCAGATGCCATCAAAGAATTTGCACATAGAATAGAAAATGAGTGCCATGACATAGCATCTAATATCTTATTAAAATCAAAACCCATGTTGCCTTTAACAAAGGATCAGATTGAAGATTTCAACAATGCAGAAAAATGCCCGGTATGTGATTGTGAATTTTCAGATACAAATATCAAGGTGAAACACCATTCTCATACAGATGGTAAATTCTTAATGGCCCTGTGTAATAGCTGTAATATTAAGATCCAGAGTGGCCGCGGTGGCTCAGTCGGTAACGCGTCTGACTACCATGCTAAAGGTCCCGGGTTCGATCCCCGGCCGGTTCAAATCCGGGAACTTTTCTAACGGTGGAAGCGGCCCCGGCGCCTACCCAGCGTCGAATAACATGGGTACCTGGGGGAAACCCTGGGGGGTAAAGGCGGTCAGGGGCGTGATGCTGATCACATCACCCCCACTCACAACCGGATCAAGAAAGTGTGGGGCGTTACCCCCACACCCCCTATACGCCTTCATGGCGTGGTGCTAAGCACAGGGGAACACTTTACCTTTTTTACCTTTTTTACCTTTATTAAGATCCAGAGACCAAAATTTGTCCCTGTATTTTGCCATGGTGCATCCAATTATGATTTTTATCATCTGATCAGGTACAAGGGGTTTGACAAGCAGAATTTAAATATTTTAGCAGAAAATGATGAGAAATATATTGCTATTAGCAAGATAATTAAAGTTAATGGTGTTCCTATTCACTTAAGATTTCTTGATTCCTACAGAATTCTGTCTGCTAGCCTGCCTACACTGGCCAATCAATTATCTGATGATCAATTCAAAATCACGACCTGAAATTAATTAGGCGGAAGGGTGTATATCCATATGATTATGTTACAGATTTTTCTAAATTTGATGAGTGTGCTCTGCCACCACAACAAAAGTTCTACAGCAAACTTAGAGGATCTGGAATCACTGATGAAGATTATCACCATGCCCAGTTGATGTGGAACAATTTAAAATGCCAGACATTTGGTGATTATCACAAGGAATATTTAAAACTTGATGTTACTCTCTTAGCTGATATATTGCAGGCATTCAGAAAATCTTCCATGAGAAGTTGTAAGCTGGAACCAATGTATTTCTACAGTGCTCCAGGCCTAGCATGGTCTGCAATGTTTTTGAACACTAAAATGCAGTTGGATCTGATCCAAGATCAAGATATGTATCTGTTTATGGAACAATGTATACGAGGAGGCATGGTGCAATGTTCTCAGAGATATGCCAGAGCAAATAAGTATATTCTCAATTATGATCCAGCACTGCCATCAAATTATATACTGTATGTGGATGCCAATAGCCTCTATGGTTATGCTATGATGGATAAACTGCCATATGCAGGGCTTGAGTGGGTTGAAGATTTCAATATTGAAGATCTTCAGGATTTTGATGACAGTAACTATGGCCTGTTCTTAGAAGTTGATCTGACAATTCCAGATAATTTACACAACACATTTTCTGATCTGCCCCCAATTCCTGAGGTTGAATGCTCACCTGGCTCTAAACAGAAGAAATTGATGATGACTCTAGAGCCAAAACAGGGCTATGTCATATATTACAAAAACCTCCAGTTCCTGATGCATCATGGTGTTCAAGTGACCAAAGTTGGCAAAGTTTTGAGGTTCAGGCACTCAAGATGGTTGAAGCCATATATTGATACAAACACAGAGCTTCGAACATCTGCAATGAGCCAATTTGATAAATCTTTGTTTAAATTGATGGTAAATTCAGTGTATGGCAAAACCATAGAAAATGTCAGAAAACATACTGATGTTAAAATCATTACTGACCCCAGACTGAGCAAAAAATTGATTGCAAAGCCTAATTTCAATTATAGAAGAATTTATGATGAAAATATGGCACTCTTCAACATGAAAAAAACAAAGATTAAGTTTGATAAGCCTATTTATGTAGGGGCTGTGATATTGGAATTGGCCAAATTACACATGTTAAAATTATATTATGATGTGCTGAAACCTTTTTATGGTGATTGTGTAAAACTGATGTACAAGGACACAGATAGTTTTATTCTTGATATTCAAACAGAAGATGTTTATCAAGATATGTCACAGCCTGCATTGCTTGAATATTTTGATACCAGTGAACATAGAAATATTCAACCCCACAACAAAAAGGTGCCTGGCAAGTTAAAAGATGAGACACTTGGTGATGTTATTGTGACATTTGCTGGGTTAAGGGCCAAGATGTACAGCTTTGAAACATGTAGTGGTGCTGTTGCAAAAAAAGCCAAGGGCATTGGCAGAGTAACTGTTGACAAAGAGCTCCAATTTGAAGATTATGAAGATTGTCTCAAATCACAGAGTTCAATCAGAACATCAGAAAATAGAATTCAGAGTAAAAATCACTTGTTGACTAGCAATATTGTAAGAAAAATAGCTCTGGACCCACATGATGATAAGAGATGTATTTTGTCATGTGGCATACATACTCTACCATGGGGTCATTGTGATTTGAAAAGTGGTAAACAATGCCCAATTACAGAGCATGATTTGGAATAAATAAACATGCCTATGAACTTATTTGGGTTCAAAAAACAGGCTATTATGGACCTGCCAACACCAGCACCCTCTTCTGATCTAATATCTAAACTAAGTGCTTTGTTAATTATTCATCTGAATAGCATACTTACAGATGTTGATGATAAAACAGGTAAAACATTGTACATATTTAACAATAATTTAAATCATTACCAATTACCTGTAGGTGGTCAATTACAATTTATTACAACCCCCGAGGGTAATGTCAAGATTTCAATAGGGAGAAATATTTACAGAATTAAGCACTCAAACATGATTTCTGGCACTGTATATACTGTTTCTGCTGGTGACTGCTTATATATTGAGGTCCCGGGATCCTATGACAAGCTTATACCTTTTTTTATAGAATTAAGAATTAGATATTCAATAATAAATAACCACTAAAACAAAATGCCTAATGATATATTTGGCCATACAAGGCATGAAGATCACAGTGATGAGATTCTGATGCTTGATGTCAGAGTCAAAAAATTAAGAAGTGATTTAAGAGCTTTACAAACCACACTCAATTCCAGTCTTCAATTAGAAATTACAAATTTACAGTCACAATGCATGGACCCTCTTCTTAAAATTGATTCAGAACTCAAATTGCTGCTTCAAAAATATACTGACCTGGCTACATTAGATAATTTTCAAAGTTTAGAGGAGGCTGTAGCAGCTCTTCAAGCCAAATTTAAGACCCAGGCCACCAACTCTGAGCAATTGAAACAACAATTGGAAGAGCAGATTAATAATGTCCAGACACAGCTCCAAACAATTGTCAAAAGCATAAAATCACAAGAAGATTTTGATGTAGTGATTTCCACTCTAAAAGAACAGATTAAATCACTACAGATACCTAATCTAGACCCTCTAAACAATGCCATAGCCGAGGTTAAAGAAAAAATTGAGACACTTGAAAATTTTATGAACAACTTGCCATCTTCTGATGCTTTGAGTGCAATAACTCGGAGTGTTGCCAACATCAAGCTGCAACTTGAAACATATGAAGATTTTGGAAAAATTCAAAGTACCATAACCCATCTTGAGGGTACAATAGCAGCAGTGCAAAGTGATTTGACAAATGTACAAGAATCTCTAGAATCCCGCCTGCCTGGTATTGTAGATACTCTTGTCAGTGTCCAGCAACAGATCACAAAACTTGAAAACCTCAACACTGAATCTGAGCTATCTCATTTTCATCACTTGATCGATGATATCCAAACAAAGCTTGAAATTTTACAACAATCAACACCCACTCAGACAGACATAGCCCTGCTTCAAGATGCTATGCGTGGTGTGGTTGATGCTTCTGAATTAAATAATGTGAAATTGGCACTTGAATCTTTGCAAAATACTGTATCAAATCTGCCTACATCACAGGAACTTAAAAATATTAAGAGAGCTGTGAATCACATATTGAAATCAGAAGGTATCAAGAATATCCAGACAGAGATCAAACAACTTACTCAGACAGTGGCCACTCTACCAACCAATCAACATATTAATGAACTGCATGCCCTGTTTGAGGATATCAGAAGACAGGTCCATGATCTTACTGCTCAAAATTCAAAATTGGCAGTTGTTGAAAATTTACAGCAAATTGTAGCTAATATCAAGCAACAGCCAGGGACCATGGAATCCAATCAAGCAAATGCTTTGTCTGTTTTTGCCACCCAGCTTCAAGAGATTGTGCAACAATACAAGAAACTTGTTGTGGACATAAAGATCAAGCCAGGCCATGATGATGTTGTTAGGACTATCAATGAGCACCTTGAATCTGTAAAAAGTAGATTGCTTACAGCAGAAAAAGAAATAACTGGCATAATCGAGAATCCTAAACATACAGTAATTCTTGAATTGTACAGTATCCCCAACAAAGAATATGATTCACCATTTACACCCGGTGGCAAAATATATATGCTGTCCCCTGCACAATTTTATTACCAGTTTTTTGTTGGGGGCACACTTAGACCAATCAAGATCAAATATTGGCTACAACCACAGGCACACCACTACCCTACCTTATCAATAACAAATGCTGATAACAAAGCAAAAATCACCAGTGTAGAGTTAGAGGATTTTACAGATCCCAATACATTAGAAACATCTTATGCTGAAGATGATGGCTCTCTGGAATTTAATATACAAATAGGGGACAAACTGTATTTAGAAAATCCTGTAGTATCAGCTGCTGAACACCCTATAGTTGCAATATTCTTGTTTACATACTATGTCTAGACAAATTATTGTTGATGAATTACACAGACAAGCCAGACATAATTATAAGAGACAGCCAGTAGTTACAAAAGGCATAGATGATTTATGACAGTGTGACTTGATTGAGATGGCAAGTGGACAGCTGAAAAACTTAGACAAGATCAACAAGGGCTACAAGTATCTACTCACTATCATAGATACATTTTCAAAATTTGCCTGGGCTGTGCCACTCAAATCCAAGACTGGAAAATGTGTTACAGAAGCCATCAGGACAATCATCAATCAGAGTGGAAGATCACCGCGCTATTTGCAAACAGATAATGGCAAAGAATTCTATAATTCTGTGTTCCAACAATTTATTAAAAGCCAGTCAATACAACATTACTTGAGTTACAGTGGTCTCAAGGCCTAAATTGTGGAAAGATTCAACAAAACCCTAAAATATCATATGTATAAACAATTTACCCTGCAAGGTAATTATAAATGGCTTAATATTCTTCCAGAACTTCTACATAAATATAACAACTCGGTCCATTCCACAATCAACATGAAACCCTCTGAGGTAACTTCATCTGATGAGCAAAAATTGATCAGCACTGTTTATTATCCTAGATACCAGCCAACAACAAGAAAAGCCAAATACAAGGTGGGTGATCAAGTAAGAATCAGCAAATATAAGCACTTATTCAAAAGAGGCTTTACAAGAAACTGGAGCACTGAATTATTTACAGTGGTTCAAGTTAAACCTGGGACCCTTAACACATATATAATAAAAGATCACCGAGGAGAAATTCTCAAAGGCAGGTTTTATGAAGAAGAACTCAGCAAAACTAAGCAGCCTGACACATATCTCATAGAAAAAATCATCCGCAGAAAAGGCAACAAGATACTTGTGAAATGGCTAGGTCTCCCAGAACACAGCCGGATCGAGGCAAACAAAGTGATACTATGAACACCTGGGATGTTATAAAGAGGCTGCCAGAGCCTGAACAGCAGAATAAGAGAAATGGCAAGCTGCTGCCTGATAATATTAGATGTCTTATTGTTGGGCCATCGGCTTGTGGTAAAACTACACTAATGATTGATAATTTTTTATTGGCACCCAACTGGTTAGACTGGAAAAACAGGCACTTGTATGTTTTCTCTAAGAGCTTGGAACAATTAAAATATCAGCAGCTGATGAAGCTATATGATGGATTGGATATAGCCACTTTTGAACCAGATGTTAAGCCACTCCATGAATGTCTTGATAACTCTGTTGTTGTGTTTGATGACATTATACTGGATAATCAAAACAAGGTTAGAAATTTCTTTACACAGGAGCGACACAAAAACATAGATTGCTTCTACCTGGCACAGACTTTTTCTAAAATACCGAAGCAGCTGATCCGAGACAACAGCAATTTTATATGTGTGTTTCATCAAGATCATACCAACCTCAAACACATACATGATGAATATGTAGGTGGGGACTTGAGCTACAATAATTTTTCCAAGTTTTGCAGTAGGTGCTGGAATCAAAACAGTTATGGGTTTGTCACAATTGATATGACAAGAAAACCCAATAGTGGCAAATACAGAAATAAAATCAACAATTTTCTAGACATTGAAACATATATAAATAACCATGAAAAGGCCAATTATTGATGATCTTAAATTAAGAGATTATCTTGTAAAAAGATTTAAGGGATGGAAATCAGATAACCGAGGAATCTATGAACAACACAAGAAAACAGAACAACCTATTATTGATGCTATTAGTGAATTAGGTAAAAATATCAAAACTGTTACAGAGCAAAATCGAAATTTGATCACAGAGCTTGTACCTGTAGCTGCAAGGAACATATTAGATTATCCAATCACCCCACTTTCCAGTATTCATACACCTAGTCCTGTTGCTCCTCGAAGAATTGAAGCTAGTCAGGATCCTATTGAATTGGGTCTTCTTGCTCAAAAATATTTAAGCACACCTAAAGACAACAAAGATGAGGTCTTTGGCTTATATGCTGACACAGAGCGTGATGGTAGCATCATACATAGAATTGGCAATTTCAGAGTAACATTTATGGGAGATGATATAATTGTATATTCAGAATCTCATCTTGGAGAAAGAGGTGCTTTTGTTAAGTATCTTGGCACACCTGGATTGTGGGAACTGATGACTAGGAAAAGGCCTGGCAGCTATATAGATCAAGATTATGAGCATTACAAAGAAATATTAATAAAATCAGATGCTCTATACCAGAACAATGATCCCACACAAAAAAGAGTCAAGTCTAGCAGTGGAGCAAAATACAACAACTTAATCAAGCCCATATGGACACAGATCAAGACAGGTAGTGGAATCAAACAATACAACACCCTGCCTAAAGAATTTGTGTGGGTTGATGATGTCAGGAAACTTGTAGATAGGTTGCTGGTGATAGCTGGGGAGGAAAATGCTGGCAACCACAATTTTTACAATGAAAAGGTTGGAATTATGGACATGATAAGCACCAAATTGTCTAATTTTATAGTGAATGACACTAAGGGCATTGGATATCTTATAAAAATTATTAATACTCTACCACCTAAATTTTGGAATATTTCTGAGGGTCGGGGGTTGGTTAATGACATTATAAACAAGCTGCCATTTGAACTACACATTCCAGGCTATGAGTATTGTGGTCCCGGTACAAAATTGGACCATAGATTAAAAAGAGGTGACCCTGGTGTTAATCCCCTAGATGCTGCTTGTAGAGACCATGACATAGCATACAACACACATTCTGATCTTGACAAGAGACATGTTGCAGACAAGAAATTAGAAGAGGCTGCATTTGGTAGATTTGTAAGCAAAGATGCTTCTTTAAGTGAGAGAATAGCAGCATTGGGAACCACCATAGCTATGAACACCAAACAAAAACTGGGGTGGGGGCTGTGAATATGTATATAATAAACCTAGGATGAAGGCCAAGGGTGTTATGTATCAGATACCTTATGCAGGTCTTAAATCTCTTAAAACTATCGATAGTCTTTTAACCAAAAAGCAGCGCAAGAAAAAAAATTCTTGTCTTGCCAAGGGCCATGGTATGAAATTGTTGCAAACAGGAGGACATTTGCAAATTTAAATCAACCCAACACAGAGATTGAGGTTGATCTTGATGTAGGGGATGACTTTATACACCCTCACAGAGCAGATCTATACTTCAAATTTGATGTTGTAAAGCTCGATGGTACAGATTATCCGGCAAATTCAAATATAAGATTGGTGGACAATTTTGTGCCACATCTGTTCTCTGAAATTGAGATCAGAAAACATGGTGTTTTTATAAACAGAGTGGATTACCCTGGCATTACCTCTACAGCTTTGGCCACAGTAAAATTATCCAAAACCAAGGCTTCTTACTACAAAATAGGTGGATTTGAGGCTGGTGATAAAATAATATCTAAGAGTCACACAGTGCTGTTCCCCATGCGCCTGTTGCCAGGATTCTTCTCAGATTACAAAGATATTATGTGGAAGGGTGGTTTAAGAATCACATTTAGAAGAGCTGCCAATGATAATAATGCTTTGATGAGGTACAGTACATTAAACTCTACAGGGGAAGCTCTGCCTAATACCCTACCTGATGAGGGCAAGTGCCTTATTCAGACTATGGAGCTAAGAATCCCGGTTGTTGAATATGAAGCCAGTTATGCTCTTAAATACAGAGCTGATATCCTAAAAAATCCACAGGTGCCTTTACAATTTTATACATATCAATGTGTACAGAAGCCTGCCACTGGTACCTATTATGATTTTGATGCTACAAACTCATTCTCCAGTATACAATATGACATGCCAGATTTTGTGGTGGTACTGTTTCAGACTGGAAGACACAATAATCAAGAAAAATATTCAAGTAAATTTGATAACTGCAACATCAAAAACATATATCTTAAAAATGGCAGAAATGAGGTATTCCCTAGAGAAAATTATAATTTAGACATGTCCAAGGATGATTTTCTTAAATTATATGAAGCATTTACAGCATACAAAAGGGTCACTCCTGGCAATACTGACATGTATTACACACCAGATGAATTCAAAGCACAGAGGCCCATGTTTGTCATCAACGCCTCAAAAAGGAAACAAGTTGTGGTTAATGACAGGACAAACATTAAAATTATCTGTGAATTCCACGATACACTCCCTGATGACACTATATGTAGTGTTATTCTTATAGGTGAAAAATCATATGTTTATGATGTAAGAAATGAGAGAGTCATAGAGGAATTCTAGAAGATTTCTGCATATTACATTGTTTTAGTACTAGATATGCAAGTTGAGCCTGGTGCCCAATTGAACTTAAACCGGAAGTGGACCGGAAGTAAATATGTGTGGGTAGGTGTGGGTGGGTGTGGGTGTATGTGGGTGGGTGTGGGTGGCTCTTATGAGCATCTTGGCTTAGTTTTAAGTGTATCCAAAACAATATCAAGAGGGGCATATTTTTAACAAGCTTATGGACAACAATCTCACAGATGTAGCTTTTGTAAGTGTAGGCAAATCAATCTGAGGGGGCTCATACTTTCACGGGAAATTCCCGAGGGCATTTTACAAAAATCTTGGATTAGACAGAGTACCACACTTGAGCAATAAGCTCATATGCACATCTTGAGCTAGTTTTAAGTGTAGCCAAATCTGCCTGAGAGGGGCTCATACTTTATCGAGTTTATAATATGGCCTTTCCCACTACTCATGACACATTTATAATTTATCGCAACTATGAGGATGGATGATAATTAGATTAAATTGATAAAGAAACACTGCAGAGATAGAACTCCATGCCGAAACCAGGCATCGAACTCTGAAGCAAGAGCGGGGAAGTTCAGTCACATGGTTCTAACTCTCGGCCAAGAGTTAGCTTATTTATATTTTTAATTGCTAAGGAGTATTAATTTTATCGTATATTCATGCCTAATACCTGTTTCTGGACACTTAATTTATAAGTGGTATTAGATCCAAAATGTGTTCGTCGGGGAAAATCCGCTTTTTGTTTGACGGGGCGTTTGGGAAGGCACATCTCGTTCATATCCGAGAAACAATTAGAGTAAAAATTGACATGTGTTAATGACGGGGGATACTACCGAATAGGTGTATTCCTTTTTTCAAAAAAAGTACCGGCCTGGTTATTGTTTTTTTGTGTGCTTTTATCGTATTATGACTCATCCTCAACTTCGTGATTCTTTCAACCAGAGGTGTTCACCTTCGTGAGGGTAGACCTCACCCTCCGGAAGACTTATGAGGGTGGTGGAGGGTGAGGGCGACTGCGATCTCGGAGGGTGAGGGAGGTTGCTAACCCTATTTTTTAAAAAAATATCGTTGATATGCAAGGAAAATATCAGGGATGGTCACGACATTACGATCTAACAATTCAAAAACGGAATTTTTCATATCTTGCTAAAATTAAGGTAAACTAATGCTACTGAATTTCTACTTACGAAATGTGTATTTGTTTCGGAAAAATTACAGGTGTAAATTATCTTCCCAGTAATCAGAGTGTTAGGCACGATACGTAATTGTCATTATTATTGTTTATACTGTATAACCAATAGCATAGTTACGTAAGTTTCAATGAATGATGTAACCCCCTTATCACCTTACCAATAATCATAACCAATATTAACATTCGAATCTAAGTCAATAGAATATACAGCTTGGCGGGGGGGGGGGGGTGACAATTTTTCCATCCCATGAATAAGCTACAGCGTCCCTGGGCTAGAGTGCTGCATGATTTCTACATTTGATTTGAGAAATCATTTTAAAAGATCTATATTTTTGTTCCTCAGGTCCCAGGAGCTTAACAAAAATATCTAACTAGTAAATGTTAACAAACCTAAAACTTTTGGGGCCAAGTGTCCCTCTTTCAGATGCCAGAATTTGAACCCTAAAATAATAATTCTGAATTGACAAATAGTAGCGTGTTGAATGGCAGTGGGTAGAGGTGCTGTGCGTATTCTTGCTTTACGAATTCATTTTCGTTCTGAAGAATATTACCATTCCGATATAGACAGAATATTTCGAAAAGTCCTTAATCATTCTGAGTCTGAGTTTTATGCACAGATAGGCAAACCGGGACGAGATCTACAGTTTCTTCTTCTAATTTTCACACATATTTTTATTTTTATTTAGCGTCGCTTTTCTTCCACTTTTGGGCCATCGCGACGACGAGGATGAGTGAAGATAAAATAAAAAGAACATTCAGAAACAACACCAATGACAAGACCGGTATTCGAACCTAGGATCCCTGACGTAAAATCGTCTAGTGCTACCACTCGGTCAATTTTCACATAGAAACTTACACACCTCTTCCTTACATATATGTTTTGTTTTACCTGCTGCAACTTTCTTATGGTGAACACTAACCCCTCATTTCTGGTTTATCTAATATTTATAGCTATTGCTTTGTAGTGAATGATAATCCTATTACGCCATGAGAATCTTACTCCAAAGAAACCCTGTTAGAGGATGGAAACATTACGTGTGTAATGTTGTTAAAAGTCTGCTTTGGTTAGCTTTTTTAGTGTATTGAATGAATATTGCATTTTCATTTCGTGTTGAGGCATATTTTCGTCACCTAGATTTTGCATTTAAAATATGTAGGTCCAATATATATTAGTCATTGTGAATTCGAGTCAATTAAAACATTTTGCGTTGTTACGAGATTATCTATTAGGCATCATGAATAAGCAGAGAAAATGGAACTTGTATATCAAAATTGCTATGTCCAACTGATCTCCGAAAGTATTGTTTAGCACGTCACATTTCAAGTAGCTATAGTCCATGATTGTATCTAGTATATGAACGAGATGTGTCCCTCCTCTCAAACAATACGTGGCTTGTCCCCACCGAACGAAGTGTGTGCTTTAAGCAGGTATTAGTCATGAACAGAACAAAAAATTCTCCTGAGCAATTACAAATTTTATAATCCAGTTTATGGCCGGGAGTTATTGACGGTCTTCCCCACCCTATCCGCTTTAGGTTCCTGGTTCGAGTCCTGGTCTGCAATCTCTTTTTTTAAGTGTCTCTTCATCAATTTAATCTCATTATCATCCATCTTCATAGTTTGGAAGAATTATAAAAGTGACATAAAAGCAAAGCAAAATAAGAACAAATAAAAATAATTGCAAAATGACTACAATGTCAGAACTACATTTGAAAAATAAAATGCGAGCAGAAGGTTAAACTCCAAACAGGCATTTGGGGAGAACTGTGTAGACAGACAGCATGCTCCCGAAAGTTGCCAATCCACGTGTAGCATGACCTTCGATACTGGAGTTGTGCTTTTCAGGAAAGTTTGCTCGACGCTCCTCAGGCGTCTTATCAAGAATGCCTCGGTGCTCGCAGCATTGCCAACTCATTTTTTGTCGAGAAAATTTTCTTTCTCCTAATTAATTTGCTGTTGATTGTACAAGGGTCGTTCAAGGTTGACCGGGACTTTTATTTCTGCAGAGGAAATAGGTAGCAGAAGAAACACCAAACTATGTCAGTTTTTCAAAGTATTCTCCGTGCGCGCCGAAGCACCGTTGCCATCGTTCTGGCAGCTCCCGAATTCCTTTGGCGTAGAAAGAACTTGGTTGTTGTCGTAGCCACTGGAGGACATCGCTCCGCAGTGCTTCGTCTGTCGTGAATTTCTTCCCTCCCAGATGGTCTTTAAGGGGTGCAAACAAATGATAATCACCGGGGGCTAAATCCGGACTGTAGGGGAGATGGGGCACAACTTCCCAGCGCATGTCGGCCAGAGTTGTTGTTGTCACATTGGCCGTGTGAGGGCGGGCATTGTCATGGAGAAGAATGACATTTCCAGACAACATCCCAGGTCTTTTCTTGCGAATGGACTTTCGTACAGCACCACTCAACAATGTGGAGTAATACTGGGCATTAATCGTGCTCCCTTTGTCCAGAAAATCCACATGGATAACGCCCTTCATGTCCAAGAAGACACTTACCATGATCTTTCCAGCGGACGGCTGCGTTTTGCTTTTCTTGGGGGGCGGGGAACCTTTATGCCGCCACTCCATGCTGCGTCTTTTGGTCTCTGGGGTTGAATTGTGCAACCATATTTCATCACACGTGATGATGGATTGCAACAATTCATCACCTTCTGCTCTAAACCGATTCAGAAGCTGTTCACAGACCGTCCTGCGTGTCCACTTCTGATCGAATGTCAGCTGGCGGGGAACCCACCTTGCACAGATTTTGCGGAAGCGTAAGTGGTCGTGAATGATTGTCTCAACACTCCCGACATTGATATTCACCTCGGCAGCAATATCCCGCACTGTTACTCGCCGGTTCTCAAGAATCATTTGCTCAACACGTGCGATATTCACTGGTGTGACTGTAGTCGGGCGAATGTGTCCATGCGCTTCATTTGTCACCATCTCCCGTCCTTCGCGAAACTGCTCACACCATTCGTACACTCTTGTCCGCAACATCGTTTGTTCACCATACTGTGCTTGCAATCGTCTGAAAATCTCAGCTGGTTTCACTTTCTCCTTCACGAGAAATTTGATTACACACCGCTGCTCCACAGCCACAGACACACTGCTTGCCGCCATTTTCGCTGCAATTGCTGCGCATGCGCGAAATACGTCATGCCGGGCGCTAGTTACTCGCGAAGGAATACATTACGTCACCCGCACGTTTCATCATGATCCGGCTATTCATCGCTTTTTATGTACGAAAATCCCGGTCAACCTTGAACGACCCTTGTACAACATTTTAAATATTTGCAGCAGTCGTTCAGAGAATATTTTCCTGTGCCTCATGCAAGCAAAAATTGGATCAGGGATCCATTTTCAGTTAGCGTGCATGAAGAGCTTACAGAAGCAGAAGACCAACTCATGGAGGGTAACAACGGACGGTGCTCAAAAAATGCAGTTCAAAGAAAAGACCCTTGCAAACGTTTGGGCTTACTTACAGGATGATTTTCCTGGACTATAAAAGATGGCCATGAAAGTATTAATGCCTTTCGTAACAACCTAGTTATGTGAAAGATCATTCTGTGCTCTAATCTATCTTAAAAACAAGTACAGAAACAGTTTGTAAAATATGTAGAATCAGAACTTAGGATTTAGGTTTCTACCATTAAGCCCGATATATCAAGACTACTTCTTGTTGAATTGATGTTTTAAGTTCACTTTATGCACAGTAAGGCTAATCGGAACTGGACCTACAGTTTAAGGTGGGATCCGAACCACTTGTGCCTCCACCAGGTATCGAACTCGGGACCCCTTGATTACAAGGCGGCGATGCTACCACTGTGCCATCGGGGAGGCTTTATATCACGACTTGTCAGTGAAATGCAGCAACATCCCTCTCAGGAAATAAGTAACATTAACAAGTAGTGTTGTGTCATCTCTTGTTACTATTCATTGTTATACAAAACTTTTATTTTATATACTTTTGATTAATTGAATGTAATTGCTACAATTAACATTACAATAACATCATGCAAATGAAAATAAAATGTGCGCGTTCATTTAATTTTCCCTTAAATGGTTAAAATCAGTGATGCAACACTAGAAATAAATATGTATGATGCAAATTCCGGGCCTTAAAAACTGAGTTCATTCTTGGGGGTCCGCGAGGGCGAGTGATCTCTAAAGGGGGTCCGCGGTCCAGGAAAGTTCAAGAACCGCTGATATAGATTATAAATATCTTGATATTGTAGATTATGGATATCTGCGTAATTTATTTCATTAGTATTTGAATAATTCAGATATCCAGATAACTGACACATATGAATTATTCCAGCTAACAGCTGTTTTTTTATGTAGCTACAACGCTATTTTGGGGAGAAACATGCCTAGTTTGCTGCACCGCTGGAAAAAAGTGCCTCGTTTGCGTCATCCCCGGAACAAATATCACCCCAAAATGTCATCAATTACTGTGTAAAACACAACTTGCAGTACAAAAACGAGCAATGGATTTTCCACTGCACTGACAAAGGAATAGTGCCAGCAATAAATGGCTGAGTACGTTAACAGCACTAATAATCATCAGTATATAGGATCTCACCAGCAAGAAATTATTGTTTCAAGAACGAGAGTGTTTCTGGAATTACAATTATTCTTCGCGATAATACTTATTCACAAATTTTAAAATTACAATACGTTTAGAACACACTGGTTTACACGAGTTTCCTCAATATATTTTATCATATTGTAAAAAGTAGATACGAGTTATTAGCTTTCTTGCAGAAACTACAATTTACTTTTGTTAATATACATAGTCTTCAAATTTACGTATTTTTCTATTATTTCCTGGTCTTCCACCAGTCCTCTCTTTTCACGGTGTTCCAATCATGTCCTCTGCTCCTAACACACTTCACTATCTTATCTTTCCACAGACATCTTTGTCTCCTCCTTGGCCTTATTCACACTCCTTGTGCATTGTAAGCTCTTATTGGTAGTCTTTCTGCATCCATCCTCCTCATTCTGTCAATCATATCATATGTGCCTGATCTATCCTGTCCTGAAGCTGAAGACTGTGTGTCCGATCTCATTCCACCCCTTCTAGTCTTCCCTAATATACTCCTTAAAAATTTCATCTCCACTGCCTGCATCTTTCTTTTGTCTCTCTCTGTCATTGTCCAAGTCTCTGCTCCATATGCAATTATTGGCACATAGTATTTGTTATATATTTACCTTCTTTCATTTCATAGATATATCAATGTTCCATATTAATCTTCGAGAACTTTGATATAGTACATCACCCATTTGCCCTCTTCAGTTTCCCTCCTCATCTATTGTTCCACTTCTCTCAATCATGATAATGAGGAATGCTTTATTTAATTATTCTCTTATCTATAGTCTCTTTCTGCCACTTTTGGCAAATTCTGAGAACAAGAATTAATACTGAATGATGAGCAGTGGGGAATGCTGATCGAGACTGGATCCGAACCACTATGTGCCTCCTTCTGTAATCAAAGGGCCCCAGGTATTTTTAATTCAAAATGCTGCCTTCATATCAGTCTATTAAATAATGAAATATTGATTCTCAAGAAAAATATGTTGATGTGAACATAAATACATAATCCTACCAAATTTTATGTGTATACTTGTAATCATTAACTTGGGCAACACCCTAATTGCAATATTCATATACCAAATTTGAATTGATATGCCACTTGCATAGGTACGTTATTCTCAAAAATAAGTAACTGAAGTAACAGGGCTATCAAAATTATTGAATGACTGGAATCATGATAATAAATAACAATCTATTTACCAGTAGTAGTTTTTTTTTTTAATATCCAGATGGTTGTTTTTTTTTATGCAGAAGTAGTGCAAGAAGTAGCGAGTAGCGAACAGGAGTAGCAGAGCTATTTTTTGGTAAATGTAGCTGTAGCGAAGCTACTTTTAAAATTTAGCGTTCTGATCACTGGATTTAGATTACACTGGGGAACAAAAACAATATTTTATTTTGCGCCATAAAGTTTAATAACAGTTTCAGCACACAAAACAGCTGTGATTGCCAATTGTATGATTGGTTCAGATGAATTGACTCCAGTTATAAAAATAAACACACCATGGAAAATGTAGGAGGTAAAATTACTCTACGCTTTTCTCGGTAATATCAAAATTTGATTATGGGCTGAAATTCCCATAAGAAACTTATTTATTTATTTGTAAATTGTTGCTAGGCAACTTATGAAGCATTGCTAGGCAATATATCGGACACTCAACAAACCTTAAGGAAGAATACCAAAACATAAAAATGGTTTTAGAAAAAAATTGAATATGCTGAACATAAGTGGCTCGTGTGTGTGGATTTGAAGATGGTGATTTTTTTACTAGGACAGCAAAGTGGGTACACAAAATATCCCTGTTTCCTATGTTTGTGGGATAGTCGTGCTAGAGAAAAGCATTGGACGATAAAAGTTTGGCCCCCAAGGGAAAATATTAGTGGGAAAAGCTAATATCATTCATGAACCGCTGATCGATAGGGACAAAATCATCCTTCCGGGACTGCATATTAAACTTGGGTTGATAAAACAGTTTTTCAAGGCCTTACATACAAGTGGTGATTGTTTCAAATATATATGCCACACTTTTCCAGGACTAAGTGTTGAAAAATTGAAGGCAGGAATCTTTGACGGACCACCACAAATTCGTACACTTAAAAATGATGCCAATTTTACAACCTACATGTCTTACATCGAATCTGAGGCCTGGCTGAGCTTTGTGTCCATCGTCAAAAACTTTTTGGGGAATCACAGAGCAGAAAAGTACCCCGATATAGTTGGAAATATGTTGAAAAATTTTGAGAAATTGGGATCTAATATGAGTGTGAAGATACATTTTCTACATAGCCACATTGACAGATTCCCCGAGAACGTTGGTGATTTTAGTGAAGAACGGGAAGAAAGGTAACAGGGACGGTGGGATCGCCACTTGATGGCCGACTACTGTTGGAGCTTACAGAGGGATTGTCCTAAAAAGCAATACAGCAGGAAATCGTATAGAAAAAGTTTCACATAGTTTGTTACTTCATTATGTGCATATTTTCTTAATTATTTTGATCATAGGCGTATATAAATTTATTTTTATAATAATGATTGTAATCACAAAAACAAACATTAAATTGTTGTTGGAAGTTCATTTATATGTATGTCTTATGTTTCCGCCATTTTGGTTTAGTTGCATTTATTTCATAAATTAGAGCCAATTCAGGAAATATATTATTATATCATTATTCAGCAGCATGAAATTGCCCTAAATTAGCTCTCAAACACTGTGCCGCAATTTCACTGTTCCCCAGTGTTATCATTCATAATTATCAAAATTACATTGCATGGTCAGGTCATATTGCAGGTCTTTTGTACAAAGTTATTATTTTCAGGGAGGATCAAGACCAGTCAATTATTGCTTCTGGAGAAGGGACGACAGTTTCTGCAAAATATGTAATGCAATATTTTGCAACTGTTTGTGGCTCATCCACAAACTCAAATCGAGAAGAAAGTCCTGGCTTCAAGCCCTATAATGGAGGTATGAGAGAATATATAGCATATTGTTCTTTCAATTGATTTGTCATTGAACCATGCATTTATATTGAAGTATTGAAAGTAATTAGTATCATGATTACTAAATAAATGAAAAGATTGCATAGTACAAATTTGAAAAATTACATTTCCAATTTATAGTATTTTCTGTTCATGTCAGGCAATACGAAATTCTAAAACAAGATGGTTTGGAAAGTTCATTGAAATAGACTTTTAGCAAACAATACTATATAATTGGTGCAAGTATGAGAGCTTACTTGCTAGAAAAGTCACCTGTTGTCTTCCAAGCTCCAGAAGAAAGAAATTACCATATATTTTACCAGCTGTGTTCATCAAGGCATCTTCCTGAATGAAAGGAATTGCATCTTCGTAAATGCTTTCGTTTAATTGAATCTCGTGCTTACATAATTGAAATTTTAAGATTTGTTTGTGTCGTCATGGTAAGTTCTTACATGCATGTTGACTCCATCAAAAACAAATTTCTGAACTGCTACTGTAGCGAACTGATTAAAATACCACTTTTTCGTGATGCTTATAAAATCATAGTTCCGAAAACCATCAAGCACTGGACATGATACTAATGATCACAGCATCACAAATTAATGTATCAACAGTCGCAAAATTCTGAATTATGAACCTGACATAATTTCTTACTTTCTTACTCTCCCAAAATTGATAACCTAGAAAAATATTTTCTGTGACTTGACTCGCTAATTTAAAATTTTCTGCATTGAGTAAGGAGCCATTTTAGATGATTTTTCATAATGCAGGGAAGCTAGTTTAATCATTATTATGTAAGTAAGTAAGTTACTGTTAGGTCTTAAAAGTATTTCTGTACAATCATGAATAATAATATATCTTCATTGAACTGGTGAGCTTCAACCTTTGACTGCTCTACCAACTAATCCTTGTCTGTACCTACATAATAAGACATGTTCTAACTAACTAACTCTAGCATTCCGAAGGTTTATGGCTGCAACAAAATAAGCCTTTAGCCTTCCATCTGTCTCTATCCTGGGCAAGATTGGATTAATCTTTTTCATCCTTTACTGGTTTCCTCTAGGTCCATCTCAACATTACCCCCACATCTTCGTCTTGGCCTTCCTACAGATCTCTCTTACCATCAGATTTCCTATTAAGAATTCTGTAAACTCTTCTTTCCTCCAAATATTTGGCAGTAGGCTGCAATGTTATAAATGCATACAATATTCAATATTTTGCATAAAATTAGATGCTTGAAAAATGCAGAAAGTAACAAGTTTTTATTTGAAGTAATTGAAACTTCTTGGTTTCACTGTAATTGGGGGAAAAGTAACCCTAATGAGAATTCTATTTCAGTTTGCCTTTCACACAGCATTATTTTTACTTTTCAAGGTTCCCAGGAAGAATTCCGCTACACAAATCAAGGGGGAAGTCCTACAATAGATGGCATAGATGACCAATGTACATTCGAGGAGAGACGACATGCCTTGCCACTACTGGGTTTCTCAGAGAAAACAAATCCACATGTTTCAAATTTTGGCATCCGTTCTTAAGCTCGGTAACGTAGACATTCTCGAAGCAATTCCTAAAGATGAGAAAGTAACGAAGAGGGTAGCATAATTAAGGTTTAGTGATATTTAGCCATTTGGTCCTTTAGGCTAATGCAAATGTATAATACGTATTGCAGATTTCAATGAATTCTCATTCTGTTTACTATTGCCCTCCAATACTTACAAGTAGGATGTACAAACACATTCAGAATTATTATACTTCAGCTCTTGATAATACAACTAATGGACAAAGTATGTTGGTGTGGGTGATCTTCCTCACTTTAATTAAAATTTCGTAAGCTAAAAATAATTATCTATGATCAGTTTCAATAGAATTCTTGCCTATACTTTAAATGTAGAAAGACAAAAACTATAAAATTATCCAAAGACTACACCCCACGTGGAGATTGTCAAGATAATAGTTAGAAATGCTCTGTGCTATAGAATTTAAACTTGTTGTCATAGTAACCATCTCTTTAGTCCTTTTTCTTTGTTATTTTAGCCAAATGATAAGACATTTACATGTCTTATCTAAGTTACTGGAAATCGACCAGCATGAGATGAGCAAGTGGCTGTGCCATAGGAAAATTGTAAGCATGATAGAGGTGTCTACTAAACCAATAACAGCCTCTGAGGTAAGAAAGTATTTACAATACAATCTTTATACTTTCACCTAACAGTTTCATTCTGTAGATGTGATGTTTCATTTTGCTATTGTTTCATAGAACTATCTCAAGCAAAAGTGAACAAAGTACACACACAATCTCATGACTACACATTAAAAGATTGATCCAGTTTGTATTCTTTCCCGACTTTAACCTCTTTAGTGTTGAGCCTTTTTCTTTGATTCAGCACACTGCTAATCCCTTTTTTTGATCTAGAAAGATATGTCTTAAAGCTTGCATCTGAGAACATAATAGGAAAGGGCAGTAATGTATCCTTCCCAAAATGGTTGTTTGCTTAGGCATAGTTGCAGATAGACACAGCACAAATACTGGGCAGACCTCTCAAGTGGTTTGAATATAACCTCAAAGTGCTGACTTAGTACTTCCACAAGCGTGCTTGCAAATCATTTCTAGAAATTGAAAACAACAATCCATATGAAATTTTCTCAATCTAGGGAGAGATAAATAAAATAATTCTTATTGGTTTTATTTGTACTGAACTTTAAAAATGTACATTGAATTAAATTTTGTTGTGTTTAAAATTTATATGCTCATCTACGTAACAATCTTCTAATTTTGTGTTTTACAGGTTATGATTTCAAGAGATGGCTTTGCGAAGCATATATTTGTGTGTCTTTGAAGAGGTTTGTAGGGATTTTTTCACAACCTCTTCAAAAGGGATACAAATTTGTGTCCTTGACATCTGTGGGTTTGAAACCTTTGAAATTAATTTTTGAACAATCTGCATAAAACATGCGAAAAGCTACAGCAACAGTTTAATCAGATATGTATGCATGCATGGTCAATCAATTTCCTGGTAAAATGAGATGTGTATCTCTTGAAAGTTGAGTTTAACCCTTTTATTTCATTCTACTAATTTGCTGAGCGAGTTAGAAATTAGAATGTTATTAGAAACATGAGCTTATTAATTTTAAAATCAACATCTGTGGTGAAGCAGCTATACTCAGAGGGACGTAAAGTAGAGCATGGCCATTTTTCTTTTGATTGTTTGCTCCCTCAGGTATTATTCTTCCTCACACAAAGTAGAAAATTGAGAAATACAAAATGTTTAATTTTGAAATGCCAACTTCTGCCTATGAATTACAACATTTGTTTCAGGCATATCTAGCAAACTACGTTTTTCATTCTGAATTATGTATAATACTTGAATTTTGTGAAGAGAAATTAAATTGTAATGTGAACACACATGTCTGTCTATTATAGCAGGTGTAACATGGTTTAACCTTGTGTAACACAAAGAATTTTCAGCTTGAAGTTAGAAACATTGGAAAGAGGATGGCCAGAAGTGAGAGTCGAGGGGTTGCAGGTAGTTTGAGATTCCAAGAATTAAATCTGTTTTACACAAGTTTCACGAATTTCACATGTTTAAAAATTTTGGCTCAATTGTCCGTAAGAAGGATTCTCTTATTGTCTCAACGAATATTTGTAAGTAACAGGTAACGGACAATGAGATCTGCAGTCCTGGAATTTCTCTGTCTACAGGATTTTGGCTATGGTTCAGTCAGATTGACAGCAAGTGCCTCTTCTACCAACACATCAGACTGGACACCATTGTGTGGCTTCAGGGAATCTGGAAGTGCCAGCCTGGAAGGGAAACCAGTAACAAATTAGGTATAAAAGGAAAAGGGATATAGTAGTGTAAACCTTTTCAAGTTCTAGCCAAACAGTCTGCTTTACCATTGTGTGGCCACAATTCATAATACGTTTGCATTGTCATGCTAAAATAAAAGTTAATTATCGAAAAAAAAAAAAAAATATATATATATTACACACACACAAAAACTATTAATTTTAATTTTGCAATTTCCAAGACAATTTTCATTAAAAGCAAAATATTAACTTTAATATGCAACAGGAACTCGTGAAAGCATACTAACTATAACTAATATAAATAATATAAAACATTGGGACATGTAAATAAAAAGTTTATTAGTGTAAACTTGTTTGTTATGTTCACTTTATAACAGGGAGTCGTAACGTAACGAAATGGAACGGTATTTTCAATTACGGTTTCCGTTACGTTACAACCAGAAACAGAATAACTTTTTTCGTGAACAGAAATGTTACCTCAGGTATATAAACATTACGTTACAGGTGTGCATAACGGTACCGAACCATAACTGATCTCTAAAGGAGTAGGTCTTCACGTGACACTTTAACGTTACATCCATTGCCGGCAACCAGTAACGTTACAGGGTAAGAAAGAGGTTCGTCACGTATTGACTAGTAACTTTAGTGTGTGTGGAAAGTGATAGTAACGTTACAATTAACCAGTAACTTATTTGAGGTCACGGCTGTAAAAACGTTACACTCCTTTCTTCAAAGCAACAACGTTATTTATAGCTGGTATCATACAGACGTTCCGATGTGCAATACCGTGTGCGATGCCGTGTTCCGGAGAGAATAACATAGGTCTCTCGTATAATTGTGCTCGTTACTTTTGTAACGTTACAGTTCTTTTCCTCCACAAAAGTCTGTTTCGAAAAAGTGATACACATATCCGTTACGAATAGCAAATACCGTTATCGAAGGCGTTTTCGAAGAAGCCTCATAATTATGATCGGCAGCACACTAACATTACAGTACTTTGACCCCTTGAAAGTCACTAAGTTATAATACGTATTTTCGTTTTGGATGTCAGTGAAAAAATTAAATTGTAAAACAAAACGTTTGAAAACATCCGTAAACAAGATTCGGCGTGACAAAAGTTCTGGTTATTGGAATTTACTTATTAACTATGTATGTATTTACCACAAATATATTTCTTTTCTGCATACTTAATCGCTTTATGTGAATTTGTTCTAATTTGATTATTTATGCTAGATGAATTTTAACATGTACGTTCACTTTATACGATAGCAAAGCAAACGTTTGTTGAGGGAAAACGTTTATATCTATCTCTCTCTCTCTCTCTCTCTCTCTCTGTCTGTCTGTTTACATGTATTACATCATTTTTTTTAAAAAAATATAGTTGTTTGGCGATTTGATTTGATTGATTTAGTTTATTTTACTTCGCGGTTTGTGCCTCTAAGCTAATTTGCGAAGATGGGGATGAGTGATGAAATTGATGAATGGACATTCACATACAACCAAGCCCGACCGTGATTCGAACCCGGGACCCTTGCCGTCGCAGCACGATGTGCTAACCACTCGGCCACAGGGTCGGGCGTTTGGCGATGAGAATGATTCGCGCTTAGATTAAGTTGCTGAAGGACGAAACATAAAGGACCAACCACGGTCGAGCCAAAAAATCATCCGTGCCACGCGTTCGTCCACCTAAGCGAGAGGCAAGCTTTCTCCTATCGGAAGACGAAAAATAATTGCTTGTTGCGCGACCTTGAAAAGGCGAACCGAACTGATAGCAGCAGCACCACGCAAAATCGGAAAATCTGAATCCTCGAACTTTGTACACGTGACCTTCGATCACGAAGCATCGGAGTAGACAACGCCTTGGGGCTATATGAAAGGCACTTTTGGCAAGTAGAAAATGCGTAGAAACGAAATGTTAGATGGAATTGTTGTTCGAAACAAACGAAACCGCGCTTGTGCAACTGGTCTGTAGCTAGACAGGGCCATTGGACTCTCAAGAAGGCAAGAATTGTATGGAAAGTGATTCTCAAAACTAAGGGAATAATAGGACAGTATATTTTATCATTTACAAGGGCCCTCATCCGCTTACAATTTTGAAAATTACTTTCAGTAATTCTTGTCTTCTTGGACGGGAGGTGCATTAAACTTTTTGGTGTAGAAACAGACAGAACGCCCGCCTACCTACAACGTTTGAAAGAAGGGCATAGACAGACAAGAAAGTAATTTTCAAGAACGCAAGAACGGCAGTCGACATGGACATTGAGCAACGTGTGACTGAGAAATACAATCGGGACAAATGACAAGATTATTCAAGAAACAGTAATTTTATAAAACTTCCTATCATTAACTCAAACTCAGTTCATCCTTTTATCCTCTTTTGTTTGTTATACTTTTGTATTATTCATGTTTTATATCGCTTTTTTCCTGCCACTTGTAGATAATCGCGACGATGAAGATGAATGATGATCATATTAAATCTATGAAGGGGGATGCTTCGAACCCGGGACCCTTGGCGTCGCAGCGCGATGTGCTAACCACTCGGCCACAGGGTCGGGCAGGATCACTAAACGACTTCGGCCTTCGAGGCTACGGTTTCAGTTGCAACATGCAGTATAATTACGTTTCTACTACTCTGAATTGACCTAAGCATGTGGTATGTATCCTTCATTTTACTTAAAAAGCCCCCTTGATACATGAGATACTACAAATAATTTCTGGCTTGCCCTCGAATTCTGATTGCCTGGTACTTTTTTTTTTAACTAAGTAATGAAGTGAAGTTTATATTCATATTAGGCCTACGACTAGCTCGAACTAAAAAAAACTCTTGTGAAATACTGTGTATATGTTATCCTTGTGAAGTGAGGAACTTCATATTTTGCTAAGAAAATATGTATGAAAAATTATATTTGTAGTTACTACTTGAAGAATTCAAATTATTATTAAGATGGAATTTTAACTAACGTATGCTCTGCATATAATGTGTTATCGGAGAGGAGTTTTTGTCTCGCAGTCAATTTATTTTTAGTTGAGGAACTCGAGAGTAAGTTGGAAATATATAATGACCCACGTTGTGGTGTGCTGTTCGATTAATCAGAATTGGAGTGAGAGAAATCTGTAGTTAAGTTCATTCAACACGTCAATTTGTAACTGTGAATGCAAGTTTTCTTTGATTTAGCAGGAAATCAGTCTGCTATTGTTGTAAGTAATAAATGGAAATATATATATTTTCTGCTCGAGTAGGAATCCGCAGCCGTTATCCAATCAATCAGTTTCTGTGTGTGAAACTTCTGTCTAGGAAAGCTACATACAATTTGCTTTTAATAACAGCAGCTTCAAAATAACCTATCCATTCTTGTCATGCCAAGTAATGTTTGATTTTGATTTGTTATATTTAACTTTGGTTTTATGCCACTTTTGGCTAATCGCGAAGACGAGGATGGGTGATGAAATGACAAAATTGATGAAAGGACATCACAAAGAAAATAATGCACAGGCTGTGATCCGAACTCGGAACCTGTGGCGTCGTATTGCACTGTGCTAACCACTCCGCCACGGAGCTCTGCAAAGTAATGTTTGACCATACATCGTTCATGAAATAAAAACATAACATATACAGTGGCTCACATTAGTAATCAAATACGTAGCATTTTGCTGCATTTCTTCACAATATTTGAAAATTAACAACATGTACATATATATAAACGATGGTGAAATATTTATACGCATTTCTTAAAGTTATATGTAACTTTTTTTTAAAATTTTGGGTGCGTCAGCACTTAGGCTATTTTGCACCCGCTACGTTATATGGGGTGCAACCCCTTACCATAACAAATAACATAACTGTAATGTCGCATAACTGAAATATTAAAACAGTCTGACAGGTTAAAAGCTGAGGCTGTAAAGGGGCACTCAGCGCATATGACAGAAAGCAGGAGAACACACAGAATTATACTGGCCATAGGGCCAGTCGCCAGAGTCTCGTTAGTCTGGAAAGAGCAGTCCAGGGTGTACTACGTAGAATGAAGTTGAGGATTGGATGTACTACGTGGAATGAAGTTGAGGATTGGATGTAATACGTGGAAGGTCACCCCTTACACCCCTTTTACGTTTTCAAATCTGAAAATAGTTGTTTATGTTTGGGTGTGAAAAAAGAGATCACTTTAATATTCAGACAAATCGTGAAAGCCTTCCGTTTCTGTTAAGCTACGTTTCCATTCTGACAAGTTCCAGACCAAGTTGGCCGCGGTGGCTCAGTCGGTAACGCGTCTGACTACCATGCTAAAGGTCCCGGGTTCGATCCCCGGCCGGTTCAAATCCGGGAACTTTTCTAACGATGGAAGCGGCCCCGGCACCCACCCAGCGTCGAATAACATGGGTACCTGGGGGAAACCCTGGGTGGTAAAGGCGGTCAGGGGCGTGATGCTGATCACATCACCCCCACTCACGACCGGATCAAGAAAGTGTGGGGCGTTACCCCCACACCCCCTATACGCCTTCATGGCGTGGTGCTAAGCACAGGGGAGCACTTTACCTTTTTTTATCCAGACCAATGACGCGCAACATGTGACGGCGCATGTTGCGCGTCATTCAGTGCACTGTTTCCAATTCAAAACTACTTCTGCAAAATACGCCCGCAACAACACCGGAGTGCAGGACTTGATTGTATCGTTGTTCCATTGTGATTTAGAGTAGTCAGTGTTTCTTCTCTTGTATTGTAATAATTTGGTAGTGATTTAACTTGTGTAAAGATGAACAATACAACTATGGCGGGTTTTGTGGTTATGGCAGGCGCGTACCATGAACTTGTAAAAATAAGAGGCGAAAACGACCTAGATGGTGGATTAGAAGTTTTCTAGCGAAAAGAAATTCGGAAGGAGCATATAACTCGTTGATGAGAGACTTACGTCTTCAAAGTGGATACGAAAACTTTGTAAGAATGACTAAGTGATTTTGCATTGTTATTAAATCTTGTTGGGCCACAGATTGTAGTCGGGTCGTCTGTTTCTACTCTAGTGCGCATGCCCCAGGAACTTGCTGCAGGCTGTTTCCATTGTCCGCGGCGCATGTTATGCGTCTTAATTGTTGGGGCAATTTTGTCCCCGGCACTTGCGCCGCGGCATGTTGCAGACAGTTTCCATTTCAACAAATGCTTGGCACATGCAGCGTCGCATGCCGCGCGTCATGTTGCACGGCAAATTTGTGGTAAAAGAAACGAGGCTTTACATAGTTTTTTTTTACTGGTCAACTACAGTGCGGGGAAGGAACAATTGATGCTACTTCCTGACTACGTTTGTTACCAGTAGCTGCATTGCTCCCTGACTGAAGTACGAGAAAAATGGGTAACAAAAACAAAAATACAACATTTGACGAATGCCAGCTATTTATTTTTACCGTACCTAACCAAAGGGTACAGGGAAATGAAAATGTCAAAGTACATGTAAGCGTACCGTGGGTGACGCAATAAAACGTAATGAAAAGCAAAATGAGGTAGATTCCGTATCTCAGAAAATTCAACCAAGAGAAATAGGAGAACGAAATGAACGAGCTTCAGTATAAAAAATCAAGACCCTTTCCTCATCCCCACCCCCTTTCCATACCAAGAGCTCCGAAAGCAGCTGTGCAACTTGGAGCAGGCATTGGGTTCAGTAGCGTTTCGTCCGAAAGCGAAATTTCTAGAAAAATGCTACAGTTCGTCTGCGACGGTTTAAGGAGTTGCGTTTCGTTCGAGCCTGGCTGATGATGAGTCACACCTTGACTAACCACTGGCTGCGATCGAATTGGTGACTAGTATACCTCGGTTTACAACTTTTAAAACTACATTGCATAGACAGCGGAGTGCAGACTCAAGACAAATTGTCGAGAGAGAGGTCCCGGGTTCGGTACCTGGTGGACGCACTAGTGGTTCGGATCCCACTTTAAACTGTAGGTCCAATCTCTATTAGCCTTAATGTGCATAAAGTGGACTTAAAACAACAAATCAAATCAAAACAAATCGTCGAGAGGAAGTGAACTTGGATCTAGAAATTTTAGTCATGGCAGATGGCAACACTTTCTTACTATCTGACAACTACGAAGGTGAGATTTGCAATTTCCAGAGGGAAAGAAATATTAAAACAAAAAAATATATTTTCTTCGATGGGGCATTTAAGAGTGTTAGCAAGAGTTTTCTTCATTAAACACTATTAGGATGGAAGCCCTCGGACGAAACGCTACTTGGTCAGGTAACCGTAAGTTGCCTGTTCCTGGAATTCGGACGCGAAACGCTACGCCACGTGCTGTACACCTGGCGGTTCAGAAAGCGAAGATGAGCATGAGCGACGAATGCTGAAACTGATGAAGGGACACTCACAGAGAACACTCATGTGCAGGTCGGGATTCGAAACCGGGACCCCTGGCGTCGTAGTGCGCTGTGCTAACCACTCTGCTACGTAATATTTTTTATTTACTCATTTTTAGCTACTTCCTTTTAAACTAACTAACTAACTCTGTAGCTTTCTTAAACCCGAAAGTTCATGGCTGCAGCAACACAGGCCTTCCATCTGTCCCTATCTTGAGCAAGATCTATATACTCTTTTCCATTCCTACCGATTTCCTTTAGGTCCATCACAACGTTGTCCCTCCATCTTGGTCTTGGCTTTCCTATAGGTCTCTTACCATCAGGTTTCCCAACAAGAATCCTATAAACTCCTCTTTCCTCTCCCATTCGTGCCATATGGCCTGCCCACCTAAGTCTTCTTGATTTAATTATTCTAATAATATCTGGACATGAATACAAATTATGTAGTTCTAAATTATGTAACCTTCTCCACTCACCTGTCTCCTCATCCCTTTTAGGTCCAAAGATTTTCCTAAGAACCTTATTTTCAAATACTCTCAATTTATGTTCCTCTTTCAATGTAAGGGACCAAGTTTCACACCCATATAATACGAGCACTACATACAAAATTACTGTTTTGTATATTTTAACATTTAGTTTCTTAGTTATTAAACTAGAAGACAAAAGTTTATGAAGAGAGAAGTAACATACATTTCCTGAATTAAGCCTACTTTTTATTTTCTCTTTAATATAATTTTCATTTGTTAATATTACTCCTAAGTATTTGAATTTGGAAACTGGTTCAAACGAGTTGTTATCAATAATTAGATTTTGATTATTACCTAACCCTTGGTTTCGGCCTGTAAGCATATATTTAGTTTTCTCTTTGTTAACTTCCAAACCTATCTCTTTAGCAGTTTTGAAAAGTATTTTAGCATTATTCTTAATTGTATTTATATCATCCCCCTAATAAGTCTACATCATCTGCATATGCTAACAACTGAGTCACACCATTTAATTTTAGTCCTTCGTTAGTTTCTGTTACCTTCCTAACAGCATATTCTAAGGCAAAATTAAAGAGCAATGGATATAATGCATCTCCTTGTTTTAACCCATCATGAATTGTAAATTTGTCAGACACATAATTACCCACACGAATTTTACTTTGTTTTACTGGTGCATACTTTTATCATATTAACAAGCTTCTTAGGTATTCCAAATTCGACTAATATAATATATAATTTCTCTCTTTTGACCGAATCATATGTTTTTTTTTAAATCAATGAATACCTGATGAACATTTTGATTATATTCCCACTTTATTCAAGTGACTTCCTTTTACCTACGCTAAAAAAATAAATTTAAAAAAATGAATATTAGTCTTTTTTCAACATGTCCATTGAGAATGTAAATGATCTGTACATTTTTTATTTTGTCAGGAAACCTTTAAAGTTTTTACATTATAGTTATTGGACCTTTGTCGCCATTGCACTGAAAGTTTACATCATTGCAAAGGTTGATATATCTATCTACCAGATAGAACACTGGAATTGAATGAGATTAGGTAGTTGTTCTGTAATGGAGAAAACACAATTCCATTATAACTTTGTCATTCGGTAAAATAATCGATTACTTTGATTTCACTATTATTCAAAATGTATCTATCTGTTAAAAGCAAAAGTAAGAACCGAAGTCCACCATGCCAGCAACACTACTACTTCTAAGCAGCTCCCACAATTGACTGAGGTTAGAATGAAAGTTTGTCTTGTTTTAAGTTGACTTGTATGCACAGATAGGCTAATTGGGAGTGGACCTACAGTTTAAAGTGGGAAATGTACCACTGTGCCTCCACCAGGAATCGAGTTTGAGTTTGAGTTGCTGTTTTAAGTCCACTTTATGCACAGTAACGCTAATCGGGACTGGACCTACAGTTTAAAGTGGGATCCGAACCACTTGTGCCTCCACCGGGTATCGAACCCTGGACCCCTTGATTACAAGGCAACCAGGAATCGAACCCGGTTAGAATGCAAGTGGTTTCTCATACTCAGATGGCAATTGTAGTTGATTGAAGGAAATTGTAGGCTGCAATTGTTTCATCTCTTATCGTCTGATGTCTACATACAAGCAATTTGGTATATTGAGTGTGTTTTTCGTTCATCTACGCAATATGGCAGCAGCCACGAGAATGCAAACTCAAGACAGGCACACAAATTTGGAAGTAGTAAATACTGTATAGATGAATGAACAGGGCAAAATTTAAATTAACACACAAGTATTACTTTCGAAAATCTTAGCATGCTGTGGAGCAAATTGTGGTTTTGCATTAAAGGGAAGACACGCGAATACCACTACTCACTCGTGCATGCAGTGATCGAAGTGGTAGTTTGTAGCTAGGGTGAAACGAGCCTTGGAAATCGGTCGGGAAGTTGTTTGTTTTTGTTTCAAACAATTTGTAGGTAGTCACACGTAGTCTGAGAAACAGAAAAGTCACACATACAAGAACCTTGCTTGCAGGCCACGGATAATAATCCTGGGGAAGTGGCGCTACCAGCTCCTATTTTCCAAAATTTGGCACGTTAGGTATTACACCAGATGTGTCATTTGGGTATGATACATTTTTATTATATTCCTGTAGAGATTCGAACAGTGTTCTCGGCTTTCGAGCCGGCTTAAATCGGTGTTAGCGCCCAATGTTTCGAGCGCATACATTGCTCCCATCATAAGGTAGAGAGCATCCTGCTTAGAGCAATGTATGCACTCCATTAGTTTGAGAAAATCTAAAATAAGAGGAATTCCTATCCCTGTTCTCGTGTTGATATTTCCTGGCAAATAAGAGGCTGTCGCGGTCTATTGCTATACGTACATTGAAGAAACAATGCTTTCTAACGACCGCCATGTTTGGCAGATTTCAGTTGTATATTGGCATTTATCTTATTCGTATATTTTCAAGTTACGAACTTGGATTAAATTATTTATAGTTAATTGTTTTTATAATTCATGTATATATTACGTTTCTTTATATTTTATATTATTCACGGTTTTTTTTTTACTTTCTTTTTCACGTATTTTTGCAACATTTATTCAGAATTTATAGGATCCCAAATAATATATGCAACGTTTTCATTGTTTCTGAAGCACAAGTTAAATACATTTCTTCTTAATATCGATTTTTGTTCAACAATGTACAAGATTGAAGTACTTTGTCTTCCTTATAAACTAAATCTTTATTTAATCATTTTTTATGTACAAGGGCAAATCTGATTTATTTGATAAAATCAGTTTAGTTATTTCTATATAGTTTAATATTGTAATATTATAGCAAAGTATTTTTCCTAGTTTTCAATAAAATATCGTATTCCTATTGACTGTTTATGTTAGGAGTAGGGGAACCACGCTTCGTGTTCTTGGCGATGTAAAAACTTCCACGTTGACATTTTTAATTGTTGCCAACCTTAACTTTAGCTTACTATCGCTAATTAACATTGATGTGTTATATAAATTATCAGTTTTTCTTATGTTATTTTATGTTATGAGTTTGTATTGTAAGTTAGAACAATCTGTTATGCTGCACCTCGCGTTTGAGGTAGCAGTTGAGGTCTTGCTATTAACTGTGAAGGCGGTGCGCGGACTCTCGTGTTAAATAAATTGCTTATGACTGCCTGCGAGCGTGCATGACCCAATAAATTATAACTCTTAACTTGTGCGAATCAGTATGTACGCGCGCGATTCGTGATTAAAGATTTTGGACATTTTAATTATAAAGTATTTGGAATTTTATTTACTGCCACGTGTCGCAATTCGGTGGTTTCCTTCCTGGAGGAAGGAGAGAACTGGTGCTCCCAACTGACCAGCCGGAGCAAGGAGCGGTGTGTTGCCAATTCGGCATACCCTGGAGTTACGAGTGGTGGCACGTTGCAGCTTTATACTCCGAAGTCGATACCAAAGGTTCATGGACGTCTACAGGATTTTTTTCCAGGGAGGGGCAAGCAAGGTAGTTTTTTTTCCAGGGGGTGCAAACAAGGTGCATGTTCCCCCATAACAGTGTTGTCTCCTCAAAAAACATTGTTATCATGTTCATGCAATAATTAACATATATTATTATAGCTAAAATGCAATTGCGCGATATATATAATTTTTGGTTGACTTTCCTTTTCGAGGTGGGTCGTGCCCTTGCCTCTTTTTCGTACATTCATGCAAAGGTTCTATTCTTATTTCGCGTCTACCACTTTCGGTTAATCGCGATGATAAAGGATGTGATAGGTGATGGAAGTGGTAAAAAGACAAATGACCCATCCATATTTTCTAATCCGACATTAGACTTCGCAGTGTATTACGCTAACTAATTTGCCACGGGATCGGCTTCTTCGTGTTTGTCTGCTCATCAAATGATTGATTAGTTATTCAAACTATATAGGTAGCAAAGCTATATAAAATAACGAAACAGAAAAAAAAAATCCACTTGACGTCTTGTAGTACTATCATCAACCTACAATTTCATGCTCTCAAATCCACACAGAAAACTTCTTGTGGCATTAGTTTTACGGAATGGCCTTGGGGAATAAAGATCGCCCATTTCCTGGTTCAGCTCGAAACAATTTAGGTGCCTTATCGAAGCTGCTCTTGAGCACGCAGGGTTTCTAACCTACTTCGCCGTAATTCAGTTGTTGTATCTTGTTTAATATGATGTATTGTAGAGCCAACCGCAGATTAAATAGGAGGAAAAAGATTTTTTCCGACGAAAAATAAGTTGGCAATGCTGCGAACACCGAGGCATTCTTGATAAGACGCCTGAGGAGGGTCGAGAAAACTTTCCTGAAAAAGCGCAACCCCAGTATCGAAGGTCATGCTACACGTGGATTGGCAACTTTCGGGAGCATGCTGTCTGTCTACACAATTCTACTCAAATACCGGTTTGAAAATGAATCTTCTGCTCGCATTTTATTTTTCAAATGTAGTTCTGACATTGTAGTCATTTTGCAATTATTTTTATTTGTTCTTATTTTGCTTTGCTTTTATGTCACTTTTATAATTAATCGAAACTATGAAGATGGATGATAAATAGATGAAATTGATGAAGAGACACCTAAAAAAGATATTTACAGACCAGGACTCGAACCCGGAACCTAAAGCGGATAGGTTGGGGGGGGGGGGAGACCGTCAATAACTCCCGGTCACGAACTGGCTTATAATTTTTGTAATTTTTCAGGAGTATTTTTTGTTCTGTTCATGCATAATGCCTGCTTTCGGAAACTTAATTTATAAGTGACACACTTCGTTCGGTGGGGACAAGCCACGAATTGTTTGAGAGGAGGGACAAATCTCGTTCATATACTAGATTCAATCATGGACTATACTTGAAATGGCCTCCCCGATGGCGCAGTGGTTGCGTCGTCGCCTAGTAATCAAGGGGTCCCGGGTTCGATACCCGGTGGAGGCACAAGTGGTTCGGATTCCACTTCAAACTGATGGTCCAGTCCCGATTAGCCTTACTGTGCATAAAGTGGAGTCAAAACACCAAATCAATCATATACTTGAAATGTGACGTGCTAAAGACTACTTTCGGAGATCAGATGGACATGGCAATTTTGATATACAAGTTGCACTTTTTCTACTTAGATTATTTATGTCCAAATTTTATCCTAATAGATAATCTCGCAACAACGCAAAATGTTTAAATTGACTCGAATTCACAATGGCTCATATACAGTGTGTTTATAAATGAACGGTGCGGTTTCAAAAATTAATAATAAATCTATTTATTACCTTACACGGGCAAAACTTACACCGTAATCAGCAGCTACTGTCCAAGTTTATATAACTTTTTTTAAATTGGTATAAAGATAGAAATCGAGAGGGAGCAATTGCCCCTCTGTGCCCCCTTGCAGGTGCTCTTGGCCGTCTGGAAGAAATAGTGCACGAAAGACGTGAAAACTAAATCCATCTTGAGTATCCTTTTGTCTTGCTACTCTTAGATTCTGCAAACTTTCTTTCTATAGTCCAATGTTTGCCTTCCTTACCTCCTAGAATTGATTTCTGTACAAGTTTGAGGGCTAATCTCCCCTGCCCCCTGTGGTTGTGCCACTGCACCTTCTTCCGCCGTTGTTCCTTTGTGAACTTTCACCGGCTTCAAAATACTTCGTTTTCTTCAATAGCATAATATCTTTTAATAACCGGCGATATGATTCCTCTACCCTAAATTTCTGGAATAAAGTATAATAATATAGGGGCATGGACATCTGGAAGGGGGGCGAGGATGGCCACCTCTCCCCTTTAGACAACGAATGTCAGCTAAAAGTATATATTTCACACGTATAATTTGATTTGTCATAGTAATTTACATTAATTATTATAATGGGGATGCAGGAATGCGATAATTTCGAATTCAAGTGATGTTTCTTGAGGGGGCAACACTATTATCGGGTTAATATGCAATTGCATATGGCATATTTTCCTGCGTCTAAAATATCGAAAGATGTCCATGATTGGGGGGGGGGCATTTGCCCTCCCCCCTTGCACCCCGTGCGCACGCCTATTGCTACTCATTTCTACACTAGTTGGAAGCTTTATTCAATTTCGAGCCAAAAATGTAATTTAATATCAAATCAGGGTTGTTAAACGTCCACGAAGCCATAAATTCTAATGGGTTCCGCAACAAGACCGGAAACTTTTTTTATCGCACAGTTTAAATTCCGTCCAAGTTGCGTATTCTTTCATTTCAATATGGAACTTAGACCGTATTTAAATTGATCCGGAAAGAAGGTCCCTGTGCCGTATTTCAATTGATCAGGAGAAAAGGTCCCTGGAACTAATTGAAATACATAAAAAGGCTCTTTACAGTCCAGATCCATTTATGCTTGCTAATATTCCCTTCTGAACCGGAATTGAATTGATTTAAAATTCCTGACCCTTTAACAACCCTGGTTGAAATTCATTTTTTTTACAAACAACCACATTTTTAACGCTATTTCACATTAATCCCATACGATATACTGAGTTATTTTTCGCAATGTTCCAATGAAAGGTAAGAGATTTGGGCTATTCCTTTTTCTTCCTTGATGTTAAATTGATTATATTCGTCACGCGCCTATAACGTTACTAGCTTTTGTGAATTGTTCTTTCCTTGTAACGTTAACATCTACCATACTGAATTTATTTACGTTCCTTATGCAGATGGTATGTACCCAACTGCATTTTGTTCCGTTCCGCTACAGTGGTTTACATTTTGCTACATTCCTATGTAACGTTAATTAACCATATTGCCTTTCACTTCATTCCGTTACGGAGGATTGCATTCATTACGTTCCTATGTACCGTTATTTACTACCATGTTGCATTTCGTTACGTTTTTGTAACGCTAGTATATACCATATTGCATTTCGTTACTACGTTCCTTGTAACGGTAGTATATACCATATTGCATATTACGTTATGTTCCAATGTGCTCATTTCGTTACGTTCCTTTATAACGTTAATATCTACCATAATACATTTTGTTACGTTCCTTGTAACGTCAATCTATAACATATTGCATTTCGTTACGTTACATGGGTACCAGCAGTTGAACCATACTCTTCCTCCTACAAAATGGAACGTACCGTGTAACGCAAATTGGGTACGTTACGACTCCCTGCATTCAACTACCTGCCATGTGAAGGTGGGGGCAGCAGCATTGCCGGTTCGTGCACAGTGTTGCCAGTCTCATTACTTTCCTAACATACCACGTATAGTATATAGTGTGATGAGATACTGCAATGGAAATGTTACCAATTTGTGTTTTCAATAACGATGCCAATGCAATGCATAGTGACAGTGGAATATAATAAAAAATCGTGGAGTATAACATAATGTAATGAAGCACTGTCTTGCACAGTGTTTGGAGAAACTGCTATGGGGCAGTTTATTTATTTATTTATTTATTTATTTATTTATTTTCAATAATGAACTCAACAGGCTGGCGCCCAGTTAGAGAGTTCAGAGATACAGGTTTTCATACATGCTTCAGTGACTGTTATTTGATATTGTATTCATTACACAGTTTTTAAATTGTATATATGGCATAGAGAACAAATCAATTTTTTTGTTACGCTTTTCTAAGGCATTGTAGAGAATACTCATTCTCCAGATAGGGGATTTCTTGACAATGTTTGTTCGCGCTCTATTCACAAAAAAGGTTTGATGATTGGGTCGCGTCTTATTGTTAGGAACGCGTAATTTAAATTGTGAGATCCGATGAGGAGAGCGAAGTTTTCCCTTATATATTTTCCAGAGCAGCAGCAGGTCGCGCACTGTCCTTCGATCGTCAAGCCTGTGCATTCGGAGCTCCTCTGTTAGATTACTGTACGAATCAAATTTGGGATAAGTACCTTCAAGTTTATACTTCATATAACGTAACATCTTTGATTGTACTCGCTCTATTTTTGTAGTTTGTACTATACTGTCAGTGTTCCATACAACAGACCCGAATTCAAGTTTTGATCGCACTAATGAGTAATATAATACCTTAAGTGTTTGGGTGTCTCGAAAGTCTCTGCCCATTCTAATAATGAACCCGGTAAGTTTGTAAGCGTTGCCTATTACTTTGTTAATATGGTGAGTGAAAGTTAGCTTAGAGTCAAAATATATTCCTAGGTCCTTTGCTGTTTCAGATTTTTTTAGATTGGTATTATTAAGTTTATATTGAAAATTTAAGATCGTTCTTTGTTTAGAATAAGTAACGGAATAGCATTTTGCTGCATTAAGAGAAAGACCGTCGCGCAAGCACCACGCACTCAACCTATTTATGTCTTGTTGTAGACACACACAGTCTTCAATATTTTTTATTCTTTGAAAGAATTTCAGGTCGTCTGCAAATAACAGTTTTCTAGAATTAATCAAATGTTCCGGTAAGTCGTTGATTAATAGAAGAAAGAGAAGAGGTCCTATGTTGGACCCTTGAGGTACTCCGGAACGTACTAGAAATTCGCTGGATGCGTGGCCTTTATACGAGACATATTGTTTTCTATTCATTAAATATGACGCCATAAGTTTCCTGAGGGGAAGGGAAAAGTTGAAAGTGCCCAATTTACTTAGTAGTACATCATGATTTACGGTGTCAAAGGCTTTGGAAAAATCAGTGTATATTACATCCACCTGCCCCCCATCATCTAACACCGTGCTTATACGTATAATGCAGTTTCTCGCCAAGGTTTGTTTCTATTGAGCAGTTGGGCAGAAAGCCATGCTGGAATTCAGATAAAGTTTCTTTGGCATGGTTATATATGTGGCAATATAAGATTTGCTCAAATATTTTAGCAGGGGCAGATAAAAGAGCTATAGGACGATGGTTTTGTATGTTTCTGTTCTCCGAGGATTTCGGTACTGGACATACAGCAGTAACTTTCCACCGTTCGGGAAACTGCGTGGAAGATAATATCGCATTGTAGATAACAAAGAGTGGAATTTTTAAAATGTCTACACATCCTTTGAAGATGTAGGGTGGGATTTTGTCTGGCCCCGCCGACTTCTTTGGCTTTAATTTTTTTACAGCTGCTTCAATTTCAGACATACTGATCATCTGAATGTTGAGTGAATCTAGCGTTTTGCACTCTGTGTGCCCCGCCATGATCTCGAGGTTATACTTTGCCGTATTGTTTGCGTACACAGATTGAAAGTATTTCGCAAATTCATCAACGACGGTATTCAGGTTTAATATGGGTTCATTGTTTGAAGAAACTGGAAACTGTTTGTTTTGCCTGTTGCGATTTATGTACGACCAGAAAAGTGACGGGTCACTTTGAATATTGCTTTCGATGTCGAACAAGTAATTATTATGGGCGGCTGATATTTCTTTTTTGAGTTCTTTAAATTTGTTGGCATGGTGAACTGGGTTACCTACGTTTTGCTTCCATTTTTGGTGGTGGTGAGCCTTGGCTTTTATTTTTTTAATTATATTGGCGGTAAACCAGCATGGATATTTAGGAGGGGTTATGCGTCTTAAGGGGATGCACGCGTCAAATGCTTCGTATATTATGTTGTAAAACATATCTGTCATTTCGTTTACGTTATCACAGAGTTTTAGTGTATCCCAGTTAACGACCGATAGTTTGTTGTATAGTTTGTTAAAGTCAGCTTTCTTGAAATTGTACAAGAGGTTGTTTGGTGGATTGTTACTCTGTGTCATTTTTCTGTGCTTTATTTCAATTACGAGACAAGGATGATGCTTATCCTCAGGCACGAGTGGCTGAGTTTCTCGTGTCAACTGCATGCCAAAAACGTTACTTAGAACAAGATCGAGAGTTTTGCCGTTACTATTTTGAATGTTATTTACGCTGCGTAATTGAAAAAAGCACATATGATTGTATCAATCGCGACATACAGGAGTGGCGTTAACGAGGTTGTATTCGTCGCTTGTTATGCAAGGGATGTTGAAATCCCCTATGAGGAGAATGTTATGTGCGGGTACGTTACGGGTACGTTACGACTCCCTGCTTTATAAAGTTATACATCACCTACTTTAATAATAATAATAATAATAATAATAATAATAAGTGTTCTGTCTTTCAGAAAGTACAAAGTTTCACAAAATTTTATTTATTACATCTCAGTATCTCTAGAATGGAAAATTTCAGATGAGCCATATACCCCTTTAAGCAGCAAATAATGTGAGCATGGCTGCAAAAATAACTGAACATTGCACATGAGCTTATTTCTTGTTGCAGTTTTAAAACAAAGTTTTACTTTGTCGTCTTGTAATTGCATTTAATTGCAGTTAAGCTGCACAGTTATTTTAAAAAAGAACTGATTGTACTGATTTTCTTGGAAGGACTTTATATAGTCTAATTGAAAAGATATTGCTGCATGAATAATGTTTTGATCCCTGCATGGCATTGACTCTTGCTTAAACATATGTGAGAATAAGAATTCTAAAATACATATACAGGGTGTCCATAAAGTCTCACCCCACCCTGTGTATTGTGAGAACGGCTGCAAATAGGAAAAATTGCGAAACACTGTATTCCATGATGTTCAGGGGAAAACGTTTTGAGGCCAACTATTCCCTACCCGGGCCCCTCACAGTAGTAATTTTAGACAACAGTGGGAGCTGGAAAAATGTTCCTACACTGTAGCATGATTCGGAGATATCCTAGCAGAAGTATCTACAAATACGTACACCCCCCCCCAAAAGAGATTGCTACCAGGAGGGAAAGAACCGACATGCACAATCACAACTCAAGTCAAATGGTGAAGGAGGCAGGTAGTTACATGTACAATGTCAACTGAAGGCAAATGGGGGGTTACAAGATGTTAAAACACGTACACCACTAAAAGTCAAATTGAGCTTACCTACTATTTACAGAAGATGTTCGAAATGAGCTCCATTCACTTGTTTGAAGGAGAATGCAGACTGAGTATCGAACCAGACCAATTAATCAGTTACTACTGCGATGAAGATTCAACAGGACCATTCTGCTTGTGTTCTCGTAAGCAAACAGACTGGATCGCAAAAGTTCTACGTCCAGTATTTCAAAGTCACTTCGAAGAGTTGTAGTGTCGTACACACTGTTCTACTAACGTGTTTCCTGTATCTTCCGTTACCGTGGTTCTGTTTGTGTGTGTGTGTATTGGTGGTTAAAGTGTTTGCAACGACGAGAAAAATGAACGGCGCTGGAGGGCACGTTCTGGCGCAGACAAAGTGGAAATTATCTTTCTTTTCAGTGAATGTGGCAGAAACTACCGTGCCACTGCTAGACGATTTAACAAATTGTATCCCCAACGCCCTAGTATTGACCATAAGTATGTTTCAGACCTTGTGAAAAAATTCCGTGAAAAGCAAAGTGTCAATGACAGATGACGTCCAGGACGACCTCACATCGATAAGGCAACAGTGTTTGAAGTTATAGGTTGTGTGACTAAACCGTGAAACGTCTCTGGCAAATAGATGCAAGTAACATTCCACGGAGTTCTATCAGTAAGGTGTTAAAATTACACAAATTTCATCCTTACAAAATGCAGATAAAGCAACAACTAGGAAATGATTTCGATAGACTAATTGAGTTTTGCGAAATTTTGTGCGACAGGATTGCTAACAACGAGAACTTCTTACACAAAATCTGTTTCAGTGATGAAAGTTCTTTTTCCTAAATGGCTGTGTTAATAAACAATGTTCGAGTATGGGCAGATGTTAATCCCCATGTTGTGAGGGAAGGCCATACGCAAAGACCTGAGAAGGTTAATGTGTGGGCAGGTATTTTAGGAAACCACATAATTGGACCCCTATTCCTTAATGGCAATTTAAACGGTAATCTGTACCTGCAAATTCTACGTGACACAGTGGATCCCTTGGTAACGGGCCTTGTAGAAACCTCAGTCGATGTCAACAGTGTGCCTGAATTTGATGCGGACAATAGTTTTTCAGCAAGATGGATGTCCTGCACACTACAGCTGTGACTGGAACGTACGTGAGTAATTGAACGAACACCTAGTAGTAGTAGTCTTACTGATCTCCAACAAAGAATAATAGCAGCCTGTAGACACATTTCAGCAGACACATTTAGCAAAGTGCGACGTGCATTTCATACTAGTCTGTGCTACTGCCAAGAAATGAATTGGGCTCATTTCAAACATCTCCTGTAAATAGTAGGTAAGCTCAATTTGACTTTTAGTGGTGTACGTGTTGCAACATCTTGTAACACCCCCCCCCCACGCCATTTGCCTTCAGTTGACATTGTACATGTAACTACGTGCCTCCTTCACCATTTGCCTTGACTTGCGATTGTGCATGTCTGTCAGTGTCCTCCTGGTAGCAATCTCAAGGGGCGCGATGATATGCGGTTTTGTGTACGGAAGCTTGGTGGAGGGGTACGTATTTGTAGACACTGCTAGGATATGCTACAGTGTAGTAACATTTCCAGTTCCCACTGTTATCTAGGATTACTACTGTAGGAGTTGGAGTCCTTTCCAATGCTGGTCATTTTCCACATTTGATTTCATGCCTTTGTCAATTGGAGCTACGTAGAGACCCCAGATTTGCTGTATTATTGTTATGATAAGACCTTTCAAACGACATTCTTCGACCCCCTTGCTATTTGAAAAAATTGAGCAGACCTCAGCCTACCCAGTTGTGGGGGCTCGGGTAGTGAATGGTTGGTCAGAAAACTTTTCCACCTGAACATCATGGAATACGTGTTTCGCCATTTCATCCTATTTACAGCCATTCTCACAATACCCAGGGTGGGGTGAGACTTTATGGACACCCTGTATGACATTCATTTTTGTCACCAAATTTTTACAAAAGTGATGAAAACTAATGCAAAAATATTATGCAACATTCTTGCAGATCTCGCAAGATACCTGAGCTTGCAAAATCAGCTGATATTGGTGATTAAGTTCAAACTTATACTTTCCAGTAACAATATATTGGTACTAGTCAACTTGACCATAATTTTAATCTTTCTGAGTACATATGGTATTTTACGTACTCACATCTGGTTTTTTGTGTGTTTCTTTTTCAAAGTTACTTTGTGCGGTTATTAGGGTGGAGTGAAAAATATGAAACAATTGCCTAAAAAACATTGAATTTTTCAATACTTTCAATAACTTTTGGAAAGCAGATGCATTTTTAAGAAGTCAAAGGTATTTTTACAATGTTCATAATTATTTTATAGGGTACTTTTGTAAAGTGGAGATGTAATTATTAAAATATTTATTCATGAACATAAATTATATGTATAATTCACAAAATCATTTTAGGCAGATTTTAACTACATAGAATCTGAAAAACAGCCTCACAAGATACCTGGGTTTGCAAAATCAGTTGATATACCAAATTCCATATTAAATCCAAATTTGAAGCAACACGAGAGGTATATTTTACATGCTATTGGATTTCAACTTTCATTTTTACTCCACCTCAACAATTCCTCTGGCTGTTCAACAGCAAGTATCTTGATTTTTTAAATTTAAATCTAGCTTTTTATTATTTAAAATGATTTTTTTAAATATTTTTAAAAAACAAGTTTAAAAATGCTTGTATGGTATTTAGTATGTTGTTTTTTTATATAGAAAAGCTTTTCCTTGTAAATGGTCATTAAATTATTTGAACAGATTGATTAGAGCAAAAAAAAATATACATTTGGCTTTCTGATACTCTATACATGAACCTACTATGAAAATGTTTGTTGAGTGTAAATGAAACTAATAATTTCAGTAACTTTTCTTCCAGTGAAAATAAAACATTCTGAATGTACTACGTATATAATTGTAACTTAAAATATGTTTTATAGAAAATATTTTTTGTAGTGTTTGTAGCTGAATTTTGGTAATTTTAATGATAGTTTGGAAAAGAGCAGCTGCTATGTTTAATTGCAGTTTAATGCTAATGACACTTTTTGTGGTTTAACATGATTAGTATTTTGTATATTATTCTACACAAAATGTTTGCTATTCTTGCCTATAAATATTATTGAATTTTAAATAGTGAGAAATTTAAGGGTATTTACAGATTACATTTCCTTTTGTATGAGCTTCACCCTATCATTTTTTTTCTTTCTTTTCCTTAGAGCCTTATAAAACACCATTATGAGATTAATGAACTTTCACCAAAGGTGATTGATATGTACAAAATCATTATGTACATTATTCTATAAATTATTGTAACAGAGATACCTTATGAAACAAATTTAGTCAACAACTGGTTTATAGTTAAAAGGAATAATGAAAACCATGGAAATATTTTGCATGACATTCATGAATGTGTATTTCCATCATGTCTTAAGTTTTTGGATACATAATGTATAACATATAGACAAAAGATATGTGCATCGTGGAATGGAAATAATATTGTGTGTTCACATGTTGACAAAAATTTTCTAGGCTGTTTTTCAGATTCTATGTAGTTAAAATCTGCCTAAAAATGTTATGTTTGTGTATTAATTGCCTAGATATATCAGAGCTGTACCGAGCTGCCAATTATGCTTTAGTTTCCACAAAAGGTGTAAATCTGAATCTTGACACAGTAAATGCAACAGAATAATTGTAGTGAACCTCTCAATATTTTCACTATTTTCTCACTACATTCTTCGCTTAAAAGTGATTCTCACTTAATTTAATATCCTACCCCCAACCTAATTAATCTTCCCTGGAAGATACTGAATTCACGTACAATGAGAATTTGAATGTACTGTTGTGCATATGTTTGGCTTCACTGCGAATATTTCTGCATTTTTAATTTAGGACATTTTAAAAAACTTTATGACATATTTATACATATTTTACAGTTTTATAGGACAAAGTCCCGGGCCCTAGTAATGACTGCAATTAAGCTGAGAGTACAAAGAACTTACATACATATACATATATATATATATATATATATATATATATATATATATAGTGAAATGAATTCTTGGAAGGAGCTTTTACCTGGAATGCTGATAACTCATCACATCTGTCACAAACACTTTGTACATCTTTGTCTTCCTGAGCTGCAGAAGTTAAGTTGCTTGGACAATTTGATCCAACGTTGAGAGAACATTCTTGTCCTGGAAGGAAGAAGGATGTTCATTTGTTACTGAAATTTCCCACAACATTTATGCAGCACTTAATGATCCAACTTATCTTGCAAGTACACATTTATTACTAATTGTACTACAACTAATAAATGTTCATCTTTTCTGTTATTTATATGAATGGAAAGATTCTAGCATTAATCTTCAGAACTTTGAGAGGACAGAGAAAAAGACAAATTTGCCATAAATTCATTCATTTTCTCTTCTTTTTCCTCCCTCGCTTTTCTCTCATGTTGTTCCTGAAAAACTAATAGTTGGAACATGGACGAAGACACAGCAAGAAATTTTCTTTTAAAAATACTCAGCTTTCATCATGAAGTTCTACTAAATCAATTTAATTTATGTACACTGCATACACAGTTCTTGAAGGAGAACCTACCTGCATTTTATGGTCCTACGAGTGTATCCATTGTTGCATGTGAGAGAGGTTATCCCGAATTTCTTTAGACCAATGGCACAACTCTTTTCTTAGCGACAGATTGTTTAGGGAAGCTGCACATATGAAGTAGAACAGCTGAAACAAATTACAAAAAAAACAGTTTTTACCATTTGGGTTTTAGTGAGAAAATAAGTCACAAATATTCAACATCTCATTTTCTTGAATCCTCACAAATATTATCAGCACTACTTCACTCATAATGTAACTAAAGTAAGTACCTTTAAACATAAATGAGATTGCAGTGAAGCTATTTACATTTGCTAAGGATAACATTCATATAAATAAATCGTGCTCTATTATGTAACATCTAGAAAAATGATGAAACATCCCATTAAGTTACCAATCATGCAAGTTCAGGATAAGTTTCCAAAGTTTAAAAAAAACAGAGGAGAGAGATGGAAAGGAAAAAACAGAGGAGAGAGATGGAAAGGAAAAAACAGAGGAGAGAGATGGAAAAGAAAAAAAACAGAGGAGAGAGATGGAAAAGAAAAAACAGAGGAGAGATGGAAAAGAAAAAAAACAGAGGAGAGAGATGGAAAAGAAAAAAAACAGAGGAGAGAGATGGAAAAGAAAAAAACAGAGGAGAGAGATGGAAAAGAAAAAAACAGAGGAGAGAGATGGAAAAGAAAAAAACAGAGGAGAGAGATGGAAAAGAAAAAACAGAGGAGAGAGATGGAAAAGAAAAAAAGAGAGGAGAGAGATGGAAAAGAAAAAAAGAGAGGAGAGAGATGGAAAAGAAAGAAAAGAGAGGAGAGAGATGGAAAATAAAATAAGAGAGGAGAGAGATGGAAAAGAAAAAAAGAGAGGAGAGAGATGGAAAAGAAAAAAGAGAGGAGAGAGATGGAAAAGAAAAAAAGAGAGGAGAGAGATGGAAAAGAAAAAAGAGAGGAGAGAGTTGGAAAAAAAAGAGTGGAGAGATGGAAAAAAGAGAGGAGAGATGGAAAAAAGAGAGGGGAGAGAAAAAGAGAAGGAAAAGAGAGGAAAAGAGCAGAAGAGGAAAAGAGAAGAGGAAAAAGATTAAAAAAGAAAAAGAAGAGAAATAGAGGAAAGAAAAGAGGAAAGAAAAGAGAAAGAAAAAGAACAAAAAGAGAAAGAGAAAAAAGAAAATGAGAACAAAAAGAGATCAGAATTAGAGAGAAGGAGAGAGAGAAAGAGATAAGAGGGTAACAATGTTTTCACAGAACACCACTACTGCACACCGGCCAGTCTCTAAGAAATTAGTCTAGGACCAGAAAACAAACCAATTCAGTAACGGGTAGATAATATTAATCAAATGAATATTATCACAACATGCTGTGGCGCCAGAGCTGGTTACAGGTATCCTTTTGAAGTGTACCTTCATCAATTTCATCATGTCATCACTCATCGTCGAGTTTGGTCAAATTGTCACAAAATCAAATATAGCAAATACATTTATAAATCAATAATTGGCATGTTTGATACTAATCTGGAAGTGTCTGGTCCGGTGTCCCATTCTACACCCTCGATTTCGGAAGATTTTTTTCTTTTTTATGAAGATTATGTGATGCAAATTATGAGGAACAAAAATTTGGAGCGCGGAGACAAGTATATACGAATGTACAGCCGTTTGAAGTTGAGATATTTTCTTTTGAAATTGTTGAGTCCAAATTCCCCACCGATTCCGTGCTCCGCCCCTGGGGTAATTGACCTACCGCCCCCTACCGCTACCGCGGTCCCGCCTTTATCTATAGAATCCCTTTTAAAGGCATGTTAGAAATTGGCCGGAGTCGCCTGTCCCCAAATTATTTCTCACTGTTTTCCGCATTGACACATGAACATACCAAAAATTAAGGCTGAAATTAAACCTAAGAAGGTAACTTACCTCTTTTTACCAAGGCCTGGCACTGAATTGCGGGTAGAAGTTAAATTTCAAAGTCCAAGAATGAAGTAACTATGTTATAAGTCCTTGTTGTCCTTTTCCACAGAATACCACCCTCCACTCCCGTCCAATCATAAAAAAAGAAGTCTCAAATTATCCCATCCCACAAGTCATTTAGAAAATACAACCCTCCCCTTTCGGCCTGCAGCTGCCAAAAAGAAATAATTAATTCCAATTTCTGAAGTCTCATAAATAAAATCCAATATCTGAAATTTCCAACCCGCCAATATATCACAAATAACATATCGCAATCGCAAATGTTCCCATTGCACAAGTCAATCATAAGAAAAAGGAAAAAATCAGACGTGCGCCTGTAACATGAATCCATGATCCGAAAATCTTCGGACTTGCGACTGTGACATGAATCCAACATTCGCCATCATAGAAGCCCTGAAAAACCTCATTGACGTTACGCAAGGAATTTTAATTGTAAGAAAAACTTAAGTTTCGTAGCACGTAGATATAAAAAATTACCGTCCGCGCTATTTATAAACACTGTTATGAGGAACTAAATATTTTCACGAAAATATATGAAATGTGCGGAAAATCGAGGGTGTAGAATGATACCCCGGAGACGAAATGTTTAATCTATGTTGTTAATGTGATAATTGATAAATATTTTATTAATTTGATTTTAATGAAAATGATTGAAGAAAAACAGTTTCAGATGAACCTCTCGCAAAACAGTATTAATTGATACCAGGGCCCGGTACCGGGTCAAGACCCGTAGGTTGAGAAGCACTGGTCTAGGGTACGTTGTTGCCCCGTGAAATATATCCGAGGAAAGGAAATTAGTGTCACCAGACCTAAGATAATCATACGACAGGCCGAATACACCCTCTCCCTCCCACCCCAAATATTTCTACCCACATACTCGCAAATGTACCCTAAGAACTCACTTAAGACATACAACAATGACGTCAGAACACCAATTGTCTTCAATATGGGGGGGCGCAAGTCAGGTCTTGTAATGGCCAATACTATCTAAAATAGAGAAAAGTCACGAATTACATTCCCGTTCCATACGTTTGATCAAGAGAAATTTACGAAAGTTTATCATCAACGTGGACGTCACCGATAGCATAGAGGTAATTTAATCGTCTTTTAACCAAGGGGTCCCCGATTTTATACACGGTACAGGCACATCGTGGTTCGAAACAGACGTTAAATTGTATGTCCGTCTCCCCGATGGACATACGTTGCCTTGTAATCAAGAAATACCGGGTTCGATACCCAGTGAAGCGTGATGCTTGGTTTAAGAAAGAAGGTAGTTCCTAAGGGAAGCAGAACTGAGCAGGTAAAATAAACTATGCCCACCCCCTATAGATATATGGAAACACTTCATACAATTCAATTTTTGAAATTTTAGCGTTTAAACCGACGAGAGAGATCGTGAAAAGACAGCAGATTAAGTACCCATGTAAATTATTCTAGCGCTGGGAATGCTTTATGAAAATTTTCTTAACTGGGGAAAGCAACCATCCACGTTTCCCCCACTTTAAGCACTGCTGTAAATATCACATTTTTACATACCTTATTTCCACCATATTTTCTGCATATTTCACATGTTTTGGCTACATAAAAATCTGGGCCTTAAATACTTTTATCTGTGGTAGTAACCTACGTATTTTACGATAATTAGTTAGCCTACACTAAAAGTCCCATTACCCCCCTCTTTGAATTGTAGACAAACCTGCAAAATGTTATTTTAACAGCATGCGTATGATGAGAGGATGGTATACCATTAAATCAGACCAATGGCCACCATTTACCCTGTGCGCACACCGCCATTTTCATGGCAGAGTATTATTCGCCTCCAGGTGCAATGTGAAATCCTCCGTACCTTGGCTGGCGTGAAGGAAGCAAACTCACTGCGAACAGCTTCTTGAAGTTCCTCAGTTGTCTTTTAACGATTATGGGCGACTTTCTGTTTGATGTGACCCCATAGCGCATTATTACAAGATGTCAGATTTGGACTTCGGGGTGGCCATTTTAAAGGTGCTGGTAAATTTGGCGATCCTCGTTCAATAAGTTTGTTCCCTTAAAATGGCCACCCCTAAATCAAGATCTGACATCTTATGTTACGGAGGATTTCACATCGCACCTGGAGGCAAATAATACTGTGCCATGAAAATTGCGGTGTGCACACAGACCCGCTGGAGTAAATAGTGGTCATTGGTCTGATTTAATGGTATACCATCCTCTCATCATAGGCATGCTGTTAAAATAACATTTTGCAGGTTTGTCTACAATTCAAAGAGGGGGTAATGGGACTTTTGGTACACCCTGTACAGTATGTAATATTAAACATCTGGTTTCTAATAAGATTGTGCAAAGTATCCCGTGTCTGTTTAAATGACCCCATGCATCGGGCAGATTTGATTTGACGATGTTCTGCTTAATCTATTTAACTTGAAAAACAGATTTTTGTGCATAAAAATATTTACATGTTACAGAACATTGTTTATTTTTCTATTAAAAAGTGATAAAACATTTTTTAATATGAAAAAAAAGTTCAAATATGACCCAGTCTCCCTACTTTTGTCAGTTTTCAAACTTCTAGTAAAGCCTGTGGGTAGAAGCCAAAAGCAGAGATGGATGTTCATAGTTTTTAAATAAAACAGCATTACCTTTATTTGCAAGTGTTTTAAATGTTCGTAGCGTAAAGAAACACTGAAAACTACTTTTTGACCCGTACTGCAGTCAGCGAGTTGATACTAAATAGGGCCGTTCACACTCTGTACCCCTCGAGAATTATGATGATTTTCTTTCTAATAGACAGATTTCAATGCTTTGCGTAATATAAAGTTAGTTCCAGCTCATGGAAAACACCAATAACAGATATTTGATCCTGCCATCGAGTACTTTTGCCGCAATCTTATGCACACTCAAATAGCGAAAGAACATGTCGAAAATAACTAAATAACTATCAGTCCCAAACCTAACAATCCTAACCTAACGACGTAAAATTATAGCTGCCGTTGTTGAATGTCCTGTTGGGTGCTATGAAGCAGTGGCGTATGCTGGTTCTAACTAGTGGGTAATCTCCGACCCTTGATCCTCAAACTCCAAAAGTTTCCGTGCAATTTATGTCAGGATCCATATCGGATTTATGAATATTGTGTGAGAATATTTGTCTTATTGCTGCTACTACAATCAATTAATTCTCGTTATTGCAATTTAATATAAGTGTAGAATTTCAAATATTAAAACGAGAGTATTATAAAGCTATAAAAAAAAACCTGTGAAATATAAAATGAAAGGCGTGCGCTAGTGAAATAAAACCCCTCAATATTAATTTAAGTGCAAAATTCAACTTACCCCGTGCGAAGTTTGGCACAAGCTTTGCAAAGATTGTTTAAGATCACAGTATCTGCCACGCGTCCATACATTCTTTTCAGCCCCGAAAAGTAAGCACGGCCAACAAAAAAGCTTATTAACACTTGTACTTCCTGTCAACCATGGTGTTTTGTCATAATTTGCTTGCGTAAAATGCCTCACATATTCCAGATTTTTGTCTTTGTATATAGAAGTACGTTGAAGCGATGGCACTGGCCTACCTGTATTAATTTTCTCCTGAAAAGATCTTGTTCCAAAAGGTTTCACCAGCAAATCTTCTATCACATCCTTTATCCTTTAATACAGCACTATAACGACAAACACTAACACCTAAATAAATAATAAACACCAAGCACAGCACAAAGACCACACGCATTCAGTTTCACGCGCCAAACTTCTGTTTTTGTGTTCCTGGCTCAGAATGAAATTCCCTATGAATAATAAAAAAAAATCCCTTTCCGAGCTCGAAATTCTCTGCGATGACAGGTTTTAAAAGTTCGAATCGTTGCAGGCCCGAGCCAGAATTTTATTTCGGGGTGGGGAGGGTACTCATCCCTTATTACCAGTCGCCACATAAAGTTAAAAAAAAAGTGGGTGTAGAAGTCCTGATGATGAATCTCCGATTATTACAACGTATTATGCAAGATGTTTAATCCTGCTAATGAAGTAAAATTAATTACCACCATACGCTTTTTAAATTAGATATATGTAGGATTTCGGGGAGGGGGGTTTCAGCCCACCGAGTCCTCCACCTGACTACGTGCTTGATGTGTTTGTTCCTTATATGTTTAATTCGTTCATCTTCATCACTATTAATCTAAGCAGGCGGAATAGCAACTTAAATTAACTAATATAGTTATATATAATTTATTTCTGATATCTTTCCCTTTAAAAAATATTCAGTTCCGTGAAAGAAGTACTCTCGCTGCTTTTGAAGATTAGAGAGAAGAAACAATCACTATTTTTGTAAATACAAGAATGGGGGGAGTCAGCATATAGGTGCTTTAATTGCTTAAGCTTTGAATTTCAATTTAGTTTGCTTCTCTTCAATATTTAAGCTTTTTCCTTTGATAAATTTCTGTTCAAGTAACAGAAATCAGCAAGACAGAAGCAAATGTAAAGTGAAAATTAGCGTAGAATTGGTTTGCCCTTATTCATATTTTCCTGTTCTTCGCACTCTACCGGGAATGTTTTCCCTGTTTCCCTTACAGAAGGTAATTTGTGAACCCAAAATTCCCGTTCCTGAGGAATTTCCCTGCCATAAAAAACACAGCTTCTATGTTTAGTGACGACACAAAAACCTTCAGGAGAGAATTGCGGAGGAGGGTTGTAGGGTTGCCAGGGTAGGGAAATGCTAAGGTTCTGGGGGGTGGAAAGTGCGACGGGTGGACTCTCAACAGAAGGAGGTTACCCTGGCCACGGAATCACCGCGCCTGAGAAGCAGTGTTTCCTTCCCCCTCTCTCCTCGCCAAGGGTTGTAATGGAAGATAGTGGAATCTCACCCTGACGTCATTGCACCGGCTGGAGAAAGGTTCCTGGACATTGTCAGCGGCAAATGGTTGGAAGCATTCGCGCGCTGGAAGCAAAGAAATGTATGCATGGAAATTGGTTTGGAAGAATATTGCGAAGAAATGTATATTTTTTTAAAAAAAGAAATATAGCCGGGTCATCTGCGATTACCTAGATGATCCAGAGTATACGCCGCTGCTATGAAGCCTTTTGGCTGTTGTGCTTCACGGTAAGGTAACAAACATATTGTGTTTCACAATAACACATTTTCCCAAGCTAAACACAACTGAAAACGTTCATAAACAACATTTTCATGAACCATACAAAACATTTCACTTCCTCGAAAGGGTACAAAGGGCGAAGTGTACCGGAATATTTTGATAAAACTCTAATCAAGTCGTGAAAATTGTGTTGAAACATTTTGTTTTCTCAAGCGCGGGATTCTTTTATAGGCAAATTATTATTGGCTGGAGGCCCATGGGCGTCCGGAAGGTGGGCAAGGAGGCTGAAGCTCCTCCCTGGAAAATGAAAGTCAACCAAAAAATATGTATTTCACACACATAATTTCATTGTAGCCACAATAATATGTGTTAATTATTGCATGAACACCATAAATTAAAATTTAAGCAATGTTTTTTAGGGAACAACACTATTTTTGTGGAAAATTTGCCTTAGTTTGACCCCCCTGGAAAAAAATACCTTCCTTGCCCCTCCCTGGAAAAAAATCTTGCGGAAGTCCATTGCACAGGCCCATATAAATTGGCGCCACTTGTGTGTATTCACATACCTGATATTGTTTGCTGGACAATAGTAGCAATCCTGGAATTCTGCAAATGTATCAGTTGCTCGAATATTTTTTGACGCCGTATTTTACCGAAGAGGTTCCCCAGTACGACCAGAGTGCATACAACAAGCGAAGCAACTGGCGTCAGTTGCACCTGGCTCCTTGGACGGAGCGCAGAGTACGTTCCTTCTCGAAGGTCGACCGCCTTGCACTGAACAATTTGCCCAGGGTTTTTTTTGACCTGAAAAGGTAGGGGGGGTGCGGTAACAAAACCGTATCGCGCGCTCTGTCGTTCAATTTGGGAAGTTTAAGAACAAAAAGGTAGTAAGATGCACGATGACTGAGGTTTTGTCAGAAATTGTGATGCAAAAATTTAAATAAATATTTCCTCATACGGACGAGTTACGCATTCCAAAATGACAATTATGAGTGTGAACAATAATTACCTTAGTAATCGGTTCTTCTAAATTTCAACTCTAGAAATATATCAATCTTGTTATATCTCTGATGCTTTGCACACCACACGTAAAAACTGGTATTTTTCGTTCGCTACGTGCTAGGAAGCTTTGACGTAATCAAGGAATAACGGGGAGGCACATAGATAGATTTATTTCGTCCATGAATCACATTACATTTACTTCTGGATTTCTGTTTACAATATCATAAACATTGCAATATAATAATACAATGAAATACAATATCTGGATACAATGGGTTGAGTTGAGTTGGCGTTTTAAGTCCACTTTATGCACAGTAAGGCTAATCGGGACTGGACCTACAGTTTAAAGTGGGATCCGAACCACTTGTGCCTCCACCGGGTATCGAACCCGGGACCCCTTGATTACAAGGCGGCGACGCTACCACTGCGCCATCGGGGAGGCCCTCTAGATACAGTGAAATATAGTAATAATATAGTGGAATACGTGGTCTGTTAAGAAAGTAATGAGACTGATTTTCTGTAAACGATGAATTTTATTATTTTTACAAATCAAGGTTATCTCCTTCAAAATAGTTCCCTTGGGCAGCTACACAGCGATGGAGGCGTTGTTTCCATTTTTCGTAGCAGTGCTGGAAGGCTTCTGCTGGAATACATTTTAGCTCGTCGGTTACGCTCTTCTGGATATTATCCAAAGTATCAAAATGGCGTCCTTTCAAGTGGTTTTTGAGCAAGGGGAATAAAAAAAAGTCATAGGGACTGAGATCCGGCGATAAGGGGGCTGAGGAACCACAGGAATGCTTTCTTTTGCCAAAAAAAACATTGATGGAGACTGTCGTGTGACTGTCGTGAGACTGTCGGTCTTCCCGCATGAGGTTCGTCTTCCACTTGTTCTCGGCCTTCTAAAAAGGACTTGTGCCATCTGAACACTTGTGCCCTAGATAGTGTATGTTCTCCATAAGCCCTTTGTAACTTTTAATAAGTCACAGTAGCGGATTTGCCAAGCTTAACACAAAATTTGATGGCACAACGTTGTTCAAACTTTTGCCAGTCCATTTTTGTAACGCACCTCACAAACACAACTTCACGTCAGACGCTCTCAACAATCGTGTAGCAACTGTAGCAAGTTGAAACTTGCACTGAGTCAATGGCAAGCATTCAACCAGGGAGTTGTAACGTAACGAAATGAAGCGGCCAACACCAACCACCCAACCGATTGCCCACCCGCCACCATCACCAACCACAGAACACATTGCTCACCATCGCCAAGGAGCCAACACAGGACAATTCCACCTTCCGAACCCTCCCACCAACAAACACTAAACCCAGCCGGGTTGTTAATTAAACAAAGACAGATCGCGACCGCGTCACATCAAATCATGCATCGAGTTTCCACAACGATAAAAACAAACCACTTCACAGTCATTAAAGACACATGCACCTTTTTCTCTCCACTTCCACACTCGGCGCACGATTTCAACACACGATTAATAATACCACCTTCTTAATTGTTAACTACATTATACGATTGCGTGTTCAGGATCATTATAACAGCGATGAAAGATATTGTTCGAAATCTCGAACCACAACGCAAACGCGCAACGCAATTTCCTGAACTCTTTGTTTTGTTACATTCCTTAGGCACTACATTTAAGATCTTGCACTAATACTTAGCTCTAGAGTAGTAGTCAAAATATGCCTTTGAGCACAACCCTGATTTTTCGACCCCTCAGAAAATCGCATGGAAACCTCAAAATCTCACTTTCTCTCCACGTTCCGCGCCTCATTTATTGCGCTGACGATGTTTCACGGCGCAGAAAAGCCGGTACGAGTAAATTCACTTTCTCATCCTTGAAGTACGAATGCACCTTATCGTAATTTTTTTCCAAGTCCGGGACCAAAAATGTTTATATATCGTGACCTTTGTAAACCTCTCTCTCTCTCGGGGGAACAACGATGTGCCACACACGCGCGCATGCCTCTCATTATTTTTTCCGTATTGTGACGCAAGCAAACAAACAAATAATAATAATAATAATAATTGTTTTTTTTTTAGGAATCCCTGGCCCCTATATAACCTCGCCAGGGGTGCGTGGTGCCCAACCAAAAAAAAGTAAAAAAAAAAAAGGTTCTCTAACGGCTGCGGTTATAGATTACCACACCTCTATAGAGTTTCACGTGTTTGTTTTTCTCAAAGATCCTATGGGACACCTCTGTTTGTCAAAAATTCGAGATATTTGCAATTTAAGATTTTTTAATGCTGTGGACTTGGAAAATTTTCGATTGATGAAAAATTGGTTCCATGACGACCTATGTTTATTTTGGTATGGGAGGACAGAGGACACCGAGACTCGACCAACGCACTAAACCCGATCTTTCTACGACTATTTGTTCAAAAGTAACGAGTGATCAAAATTTTGGAGGGTGGGCTAACTTCTTACCTCTTGACCTCAGGACCACCAAAACTTGGTACACGTATTCTCCACCTCCAAAATCGACAGGGGGGTAGCTTCGCTACCGGAATGGGGGTGTTTTTCGATATATTTTTTCGATAACTCTTACCATTTTCGAGATATTTGCAAATTTAAGATTTTTTAACGCAGGACTTGGAAAATTTTCGGAACGTTTTTTTTTTTTGTTCCATGACAACCTACGCCAATTTTGTTATGAGAGGACAGAGGACACCGAGACGATACTAACGCAAGAAATCCCAGCTCTCTCTATGATCATCCTTTCGAAAAAGTTACGAGCAATGAAAAAAAAATATTCAATATTGAAAACAACGTTGAAACGTTTCGGTAAACGTTCTTATACGTTCTTAAACGTTTCAACGTTTATAGAAGAACGATAAAAACGTACTGTGATATTCATCTTCACGATTAGTCAAACGTATCATTCATTCGCTGTTCATATTTTCCATCCTTAAATTGTAGTAATTATTTTATCTAACAACAGATTAAATTAAATACCAAACATTATCGAGAAGCAATTCCTAGAAACATTATACTAAAATATTAACATTATAATAAGTGTCCTTCTATAGCCATTTCAGTCTTCAAACTGCTTCCAACGGCTTCCGTACGTTGGTTCGCGATTAGTCAAACATGTCAAATATAACTGCTATTAGAAAACGTATGATGAAAATAAGTTTTGTAGAAATTCTCTTCTCAATAAGAATACTATATTACTACCTTTATTACATTACATTAAATATTAATTAATTAATTAATTAATTCTCTAGCACTCTTGATTCGGAAAATTCGTGGTTACAGCTCAATTTGTACTTATCCTGAGCAAAATTTATATATATTCTATTACAATCTTTACAGATTTCTTTTAGATTCATCTCCATCTTTGTTTTGGTCCTTTACCATCAAGTTTCCCAACAAGATTCCTATAAAATCTCCTTTCTCATTCGTGCCCACCTAAATATTTGTGATTTAATCATCAATCTAATAATACTTGGAAAATAACATAAATTATATACTTCTAAATTATGTAACCTTCACCATAAACTTGTTTCTTCATCCCCTTTTAAAATATTTTCCTAAGAATCTTATTTTCAAATACTCTCAATGTCAATGCAAGGGATCAAATTTTCGCATCCACAGGCACAATTACTGTTATTGGATATTTTAACATTTAATATCTTAGATATTAAACAAGAAGACAAAAGTTTATGAAGAAAAAAATAACATAATAACATGCATTTCCTGAATTAAGCCTACTTAAGAGACCTGTAAGAAAACCAAGACGAAGATGGAGAGACAACGTTGAGATGGACCTAAAGAAAATCGGTAGGGATGGAAAGGAATATATAGAACTTGCTCAAGATAAGGACAAATAGAAGGCCTGTGTTGCTGAACCTTCGGGTTTAAGAAGGCTAGGGAGTTAGTTAGTTAGTTAGTTAGTGTGTCTCACTGCTACACGGAAAATCCTACAGGAGTTTTATTATTTTTTTTTTTTGGAAGCTTCTAACATTTTAAGATATATCCTACCATATTCTACATATTCAACGAATTCATTTGATTACAATGCAACAACATTTTATTATTACATCATATGTTTCAATATTTTCATAGTCATCCAAAACATTTGACAAAACATTTTTTTTAGTTACGAAGATAGGAAGAGAAAAAAGTAGTTGAATAATTTCGAGAAGTATTTCTTAATAGGGGACAGTGTTTTAATTTTTTTTTTTATTTCTTTCTTTCGTGTAACCACTATGTTATCGATAGGAACAAGGCAAGACCAACATTACCACTATGCTATTATATTGAAGGGGATTTTCCATTATCAATTGTGTTCACACACAAAACTTAGTACCTGTCTGCATCCATACCTAGATCAAAAGATTCGAACTTATTTAATTATTTACGCTTGTGCTTGTATTTTGCTCTCTTCGGGTTTAAAAAGCCTAGAGAGTTAGTTAGTTGATTGTTTCCCACTGCACTATTTCAATTTTTGAATAATCACATGTTAGTTATGAATGCATTGTTGACATCCTGTCTGATCATATATGTGTTTGGGTTGAGGCTCCGTATCTACCTGCAACATTTCTTTTTCTTCTTTTTCTTGTTATCTGCTTTCTATATTGAACATTAGAAACAACACATTCCCATTAACAATATTTCATGTTATGCAAAACATTTAAGTCTATACGCCATCAGAGGTGTGGGATTGCAACAACATTACCACTACGTCATCCGACAAAAAGCCAGAATCGGTATTGTTATATTTTATTGGTCAGGTTATTTCATTTTTTTTAATATGTATAGCTATAGTGAACATACTAACTTAAGCCCTCAGACTCTTAAACCAACAAAAATACACCTCTGTTAACTGCCTTGTATTTGGGGAGGGGGGGATCAATTGTAGCTGTTTTTGCAATACACTTTGAAGTTTTGTTTTCTAAGTGTCACACATCAATTTCATCATAATTACCATTATTCATCCTCGTCGTTGCCATTAGCTAAAATTGCCTCTTCTTTTTTTTTTTTTTTACAAAATTTTTTTCGTACTGATATTGCCTTAGCAGATTAACAGAAATCGTCTGAAGTTTGAACTCGTGACACCTCCCAATACCGTTGCAAGCTTATTTGTGATTGTTCCCCTCAATCATTCAAAGTACCTCACTTTCATATTCAAATACACACAAGTGAAAAAAAAAGTTCATATCACATTAGTTTAGTTGAGTTGAGTTGGTGTTTTAAGTCCACTTTATGCACAGTAAGGCTTATCGGGACTGGACCTACAGTTTAAAGTGGGATCCGAAACACTACATGTCTCCACCAGGGATCGCACCCGGGACCCCTTGATTACAAGGCGACGACGCTACCACTGCGCCATCGGAGAGGCCCATATCACATTAGTGATTTTAAATTGTATTCTTGGGGGGGGGCACTCTCTAACATTGTTGCCTGATATTAAAATAAGCGAAAACACTCTGCTATGCTTAATAAAAAACAACATCCATTCATTGCCAGATTGTACAACTGTATAGGTCGAGGTTCATAAGCCTCATCCATCTCATTCTAGGGACTGCATATTTTGTATACAGTTTTTGTAGTGGAATCAAAACACAGGTTGTTAAGAATATCGTCAGTAAATATGCGAATTCTTGCTGTGAAATTTCTATGCTGTTTAACCTAATAGAATTCGAATCTCTGAGAGAGCCAAGTACTAAGCTTTAGCATTCCATATTAGCAAAACCTTTATGCGTACGTATTTATAACCTCAATTTACTAATCAAAAAATCCCCCTTAACCAACCAATTAGCACATTTATATGACCTTCTATAGAGGGAGAGGACATTTCCGAGCCGGTATTATTGATGTGATATTCTTAACAGGTTAATGCATCAATCTTTACGCAAACACTTAGGAATATTTGGAATGCAAACAATTCTTGTGACAAAACAAATAATTAGGAAATTCTTTTTAACCAAACAATCAACACAAATCTCTCTTTTTTATAGAGAAAAGGGGAAGAGCATAACATTCCTGAGGCAGTAATGGTGAACACTGTCGTTTGAAATTAGAAGAAGATTAATCACACGAGCATCATCATCGTCAACATCGCTTATCCTGACGGGATGCACGACATGTTTATCCAACGTATAGGAATACACGTTGATGATTAAGCATTTTTCTTCTGCATCTCGTGCTCGTGTTTCGAATTTTGATGTATCAGAAATGGTCATCGGGTATTCGATGCCAGACATTACACTTTCAAAACTCGGACTCGTATTGTTTGTAATGTTCAACCCACTGTGGATTATTTTTGCAATAAACAGGATGCAGTGCAGCCAATATACACCAAAGAAAACACTTGTTATCGCTGTTCTGTATATTTAACACAGCCCTCTTGTGTTGAATGTTCGGTGGAAGAAGCATAAGCTAAGTACGTGTTGCTAGAAGGCCTTCGTCGTTGCAAGTCATCCATAACCCATTCACTAAGAAATAAAAAAAAAATATTAACGTACTAAAAAAAAAAAGTTGACTTGTTCACCGAGTTCACAGATGTTTACTCATTGATGACTCCGTCGTTGTCGTCTATCAAAAAAACCTAAGTACATTGGAAACAGTGAGAGAGTTATCGAAAAATCCCCCCCTTGTCGATTTTTTTTTTTGGTGACGTAGAGTACGCGTAGAGAGGTCGAGGTTTAGTGTGTCGGTCGAGTCTCGGTGTTCTTTTTGATCTTCTAACAAAATAAACATAGGTCATCATGGAACCAAATTTGAACCCCCTCTGTCGAAAAATTTTCCAAGTCCAGCGTAAAATTGCAAATATCTCGAAAAAACAGTGAGAGAGAGAGATAGCGCAAAAATCCTCCCCGTTGACCCTTTTGTCTATATTGGTGATGCAGAGTACGTGTACAAAGTTTTTTTTAGAGGTCCTTGGTCAAGGGTGGGCCAATTGCCAAAATATTTTTTTTTTTTCATTGCTCGTAACTTTTTCGAAAGGATGATCATAGAGAGAGCTGGGATTTCTTGCGTTAGTATCGTCTAGGTGTCCTCTGTCCTCTCATAACAAAATTGGCGTAGGTTGTCATGGAACCAAAAAAAAAAAAAATGTATCGAAAATTTTCTAAGTCCAGCGTTAAAAAAATCTTAAATTTGCAAATATCTCGAAAATGGTAAGAGTTATCGAAAAAATATATCGAAAAACACCCCCATTCCGGTAGCGAAGCTACCCCCCCTGTCGATTTTGGAGGTGGAGAATACGTGTACCAAGTTTTGGTGGTCCTGAGGTCAAGAGGTAAGAAGTTAGCCCACCCTCCAAAATTTTGATCACTCGTAACTTTTGAACAAATAGTCGTGGAGAGGTCGGGTTTAGTGCGTTGGTCGAGTCTCGGTGTCCTCTGTCCTCCCATACCAAAATAAACATAGGTCGTCATGGAACCAAATTTGACCTCCATCTGTCGAAAATTTTCCAAGTCCAGCGTTAAATTGCAAAATGTCTCGAAAACAGTAAGAGATAGCGCGAAAATCCTTCCCGTTGACCCTCTTGTCGAGTTTGGTGATGCAGAGTACGTGTACCAAGTTTTCGGAGGTTCTTGGAGGTCAAGGGTGGGCCAATTGCCAAAAAAATGTTTTTGATCACTCGTAACTTTCGAAAAAATGATCATAGAGAGCTGGGATTTCTTGCGTTAGCATCGTCTCGGTGTCCTCTGTCCTCTCATAACAAAATTGGCGTAGGTTGTCATGGAACAAAAAAAAAACGTTCCGAAAATTTTCCAAGTCCTGTGTTAAAAAATCTTAAATTTGCAAATATCTCGAAAATGGTAAGAGTTATCGAAAAAATATATCGAAAAACACCCCCATTCCGGTAGCAAAGCTACCCCCCTGTCGATTTTGGAGGTGGAGAATACGTGTACCAAGTTTTGGTGGTCCTGAGGTCAAGAGGTAAGAAGTTAGCCCACCTTCCAAAATTTTGATCACTCGTAACTTTTGAACAAATAGTCGTAGAAAGATCGGGTTTAGTGCGTTGGTCGAGTCTCCGTGTCCTCTGTCCTCCCATACCAAAATAAACATAGGTCGTCATGGAACCAAATTTGACCTCCATCTGTCGAAAATTTTCCAAGTCCAGCGTCAAATTGCAAAATGTCTCGAAAACAGTAAGAGATAGCGCGAGAATCCTCCCCGTTGACCCTCTTGTCGAGTTTGGTGATGCAGAGTACGTGTACCAAGTTTTCGGAGGTTCTTAGAGGTCAAGGGTGGGCCAATTGCCAAAAAATGTTTTTGATCACTCGTAACTTTCGAAAAAATGATCATAGAGAGCTGGGATTTCTTGCGTTAGCATCGTCTCGGTGTCCTCTGTCCTCCCATAACAAAATTGGCGTAGGTTGTCATGGAACAAAAAAAAAAAACGTTCCGAAAATTTTCCAAGTCCTGTGTTAAAAAATCTAAAATTTGCAAATATCTCGAAAATGGTAAGAGTTATCGAAAAAATATATCGAAAAACACCCCCATTCCGGTAGCGAAGCTACCCCCCCTGTCGATTTTGGAGGTGGAGAATACGTGTACCAAGTTTTGGTGGTCCTGAGGTCAAGAGGTAAGAAGTTAGCCCACCATCCAAAATTTTTATCACTCGTAACTTTTGAACAAATAGTCGTAGAAAGATCGGGTTTAGTGCGTCGGTCGAGTCTCGGTGTCCTTTTTGATCTTCTAACAAAATAAACATAGGTCGTCATGGAACCAATTTTTCATCAATCGAAAATTTTCTAAGTCCAGCGTTAAATTGCAAAAAAAAAAAAAATCTCGACAAACGCTGAGAGAGATAGCGCGAAAATCCTCCCCGTTGACCCCCTTGTCGATTTTGGTGATGTAGAGTACGTGTACAAAATTTGGACTTCCTGAGGTCAAGGGTGGGCCAATTGCCAAAAATGTTTTTTGATCACTCGTAACTTCCGAAAAAATGATCATAGAGAGCTGGGATTTCTTGTGTTAACATCGTCTCGATGTCCTCTGTCCTCTCCTAACAAAAAATTTGGCATAGGTCGGCATGGAACAAGGGGTCACGGAGCAGTTTTAACAGGTTTTTAACATCTTTTCTTGCACAATAAGGAATTTTTTGTACTAGCACAAACTGTTACAATGGCACAATACGAATTTCACTAGTTTCGGGATCAGTTACAATGTCAATTTCATCAGTTATCAGTTACAATATCTTTTTTTTCATCATCACTATAGCACGAGACAATCAGAATTTGCACAAAATTTTTGTTATTTTTTTTACACGAGAAAATTAACAATAAAATTCTTTCTTTTTTTCATCGTTTCAGATGCTGTCGAACATCAAAAAAAATATACACATACACACACACTAGAAAAAAAAGCATGCAACTTTATTTTGTAACACACACACCTATATTCTCCATCTTCATCAAGAAAATATTATAATAAACATAATTTTTTATCTATCTCACAATAAAACTTTATATCCAAAAAAAATTACAACATCAAAATAACACTAGAGTCGTTAGTACACGTTGCATGCAATTACGGAGGTCCTCTGTAGAGTTTCATGGAAGTTTGAGAGAAAAAAAAACAAACACGTGAAACTCTATAGAGGTGTGGTAATCTATAACCGCAGCCGTTAGAGAACCTTTTACTTTTTTTTGGTTGGGCACCACGCACCCCTGGCGAGGTTATATAGGGGCCAGGGGATCCTAAAAAAAAAACAATTATTATTATTATTATTTGTTTGTTTGCTTGCGTCACAATACGGAAAAAATAATGAGAGGCATACGCGCGCGCGCGTGTGTGTGGCACATCGTTGTTCCCCCGAGAGAGAGAGAGAGGTTTACAAAGGTCACGATATATATATAAACATTTTTGGTCCCGGACTTGGAAAAAAATTACGATAAGGTGCATTCGTACTTCAAGGATGAGAAAGTGAATTTACTCGTACCGGCTTTTCTGCGCCGTGAAACATCGTCAGCGCAATAAATGAGGTGCGGAACGTGGAGAAAAAGTGAGATTTTGAGGTTTCCATGCGATTTTCTGAGGGGTCGAAAAATCAGTGTTGTGCTTGACGGCATATTTTGACTACTACTCTCTAGTATATGTAGGACGTATATTGTGATATATATAAATTGAGAGTCTCGTTTTTGAGAAAATAGTTACCAAAATTCCAACTGAACAAATATCAGTTGTTCTCTTCCAGTATTTCCAGTTGCGATACGTCTTAAGATGCCGACATACTATTATATAATTGTGTATTACCGATTGTTCTATTAGTTATAATTTCATAAAATGATGTTGAAAATATGAAAAATAAACGAAACCAACCAACCAACCAATGTCCCTCCCGCCCACCATCGCCAACCAGCAAACCGTTAGCCCTCCCGCCCACCATCGCCAACCAGCCAACCGTAAACCCTCCCGCCCACCATCGCCAACCAGCCAACCGTTTGCCCTCCCACCCACCATCGCCAACCAGCCATCCTTAAGCCCTCCCTCCCGCCTTCTCCAACCAGCCATCCGTTTGCCCACCAGCCCGTAATCACCAACGATCCAACCGATTGCCCACCCGCCACCATCACCAACCACCCAACAGATTGCTCACCATCGCCAAGGAGCCAACACAGGACAATTCCACCTTCCGAACCCTCCCACCTACCAAGTCTAAACCCAGCCGGGTTGTTAATTAAACAAAGACAGATCGCGACCGCGTCACATCAAATCATGCATCGAGTTTCCACAACGTTAAAAACAAGCCACTTCACAGTCATTAAAGACACATGCACCTTTTTCTCTCCACTTCCACACTCGCCGCACGATTTCAACACACGATTAATAATAACACCTTCTTAATTGTTAACTACATTATAGGATTGCGTGTTCAGGATCATTATAACAGCGATGAAAGATATTGTTCGAAATCTCGAACCACAACGCAAACGCGCAACGCAATTTCCTGCACTCTTTGTTTTGTTACATTCCTTAGGCACTACATTTAAGATCTTGCACTAATACTTAGCTCTAGTATATGTAGGACGTATATTGTGATATATATAAATTGAGAGTCTCGTTTTTGAGAAAATAGTTACCAAAATTCCAATTGAACAAATATCAGTTGTTCTCTTCCAGTATTTCCAGTTGCGATACGTCTTAAGATGCCGACATACTATTATATAATTGTGTATTACCGATTGCTCTATTAGTTATAATTTCATAACATGATGTTGAAAATATGAAAAATAAACGAAACCAACCAACCAACCAATGTCCCTCCGCCCACCATCGCCAACCAGCCAACCGTTAGCCCTCCCGCCCACCATCGCCAGCCAGCCAACCGTAAACCCTCCCGCCCACCATCGCCAACCAGCCAACCGTTTGCCCTCCCACCCACCATCGCCAACCAGCCATCCTTAAGCCCTCCCTCCCGCCTTCTCCAACCAGCCATCCGTTTGCCCACCAGCCCGCCATCACTAACCACCCAACCGATTGCCCACCCGCCACCATCACCAACCACCCAACAGATTGCTCACAAACGCCAAGGAGCCAACACAGGACAATTCCACCTTCCGAACCCTCCCACCAACCAACTCTAAGCCCAGCCGGGTTGTTAATTAAACAAAGACAGATTGCGACCGCGTCACATCAAATCTTGCATCGAGTTTCCACAACGATAAAAACAAGCCACTTCACAGTCATTAAAGACACGTGCACCTTTTTCTCTCCACTTCCACCCTCGCCGCACAATTTCAACAAACGATTAATAATACCACCTTCTTAATTGTTAACTACATTATAGGATTGCGTGTTCAGGATCATTATAACAGCGATGAAAGATATAGTTCGAAATTTCGAACCACAACGCAAACGCGCAACGCAATTACCTGACTCTTTGTTTTGTTACATTCCTTTGGCACTACATTCAAGACCTTGCACTAATACTTAGCTCTAGTATATGTAGGACGTATATTGTGATATATATAAATTGAGAGTCTCGTTTTTGAGAAAATAGTTACCAAAATTCCAATTGAACAAATATCAGTTGTTCTCATCCAATATTTTCAGTTGCGATACATCTTAAGATGCCGACATACTATTATATAATTGTGTATTACCGATTGTTCTATTAGTTATAATTTCATAAAATGATGTTGAAAATATGAAAAATAAACGAAACCAACCAACCAACCAATGTGCCTCCCGCCCACCATCGCCAACCAGCCAACCGTTAGTCCTACCGCCCACCATCGCCAACCAGCCAACCGTAAACCCTCCCGCCCACCATCGCCAACCAATCAACCGTTTGCCCTCCCACCCACCATCGCCAACCAGCCATCCTTAAACCTTCACTCCCGCCTTCTCCAACCAGCCATCCGTTTGCCCACCAGCCCGCCATCACCAACCACCCAACCGATTGCCCACCCGGAACCATCACCAACCACCCAACCGATTGCCCACCCGCCACCTTCACCAACCACCCAACAGATTGCTCACCATCGCCAAGGAGCCAACACAGGACAATTCCACCTTCCGAACCCTCCCATCAACCAACTCTAAACCCAGCCGGGTTGTTAATTAAACAAAGACAGATCGCGACCGCGTCACATCAAGTCATGCATCGAGTTTCCACAACGATAAAAACAAACCACTTCACAGTCATTAAAGACACATGCACCTTCTTCTCTCCACTTCCACACTCGCCGCTCGATTTCAACACACGATTAATAATACCATCTTCTTAATTGTTAACTACATTATAGGATTGCGTGTTCAGGATCATTATAACAGCGATGAAAGATATTGTTCGAAATCTCGAACCACAACGCTAACGCGCAACGCAATTTCCTGCACTCCTTGTTTTGTTACATTTCTTAGGCACTACATTTAAGATCTTGCACTAACACTTAGCTCCAGTATATGTAGGACGTATATTGTGATATATATAAATTGAGAGTCTCGTTTTTGAGAAAATAGTTACCAAAATTCTAATTGAACAAATATCAGTTGTTCCCTTCCAGTATTTCCAGTTGCGATACGTCTTAAGATGCCGACATACTATTATATAATTGTGTATTACCGATTGTTCTATTAGTTATAATTTCATAAAATGATGTTGAAAATATGAAAAATAAACGAAACCAACCAACCAACCAATGTCCCTCCCGCCCACCATCGCCAACCAGCCAACCGTTAGCCCTCCCGCCCACCATCACCAACCAGCCAACCGTAAACCTTCCCGCCCACCATCGCCAACCAGCCAACCGTTTGCCCTCCCACCCAGCATCGCCAACCAGCCATCCTTAAGCCCTCCCTCCCGCCTTCTTCAACCAGCCATCCGTTTGCCCACCAGCCCGCCATCACCAACCACCCAACCGATTGCCCACCCACCACCATCACCAACCACCCAACAGATTGCTCACCATCGCCAAGGAGCCAACACAGGACAATTCCACCTTCCGAACCCTCCCACCAACCAACTCTAAACCCAGCCGGGTTGTTAATTAAACAAAGACAGATCGCGACCGCGTCACATCAAATCATGCATCGAGTTTCCACAACGATAAAAACAAGCCACTTCACAGTCATTAAAGACACATGCACCTTTTTCTCTCCACTTCCACACTCGCCGCGCGATTTCAACACACGATTAATAATACCACCTTCTTAATTGTTAACCACATTATAGGATTGCGTGTTCAGGATCATTATAACAGCGATGTAAGATATTGTTCGAAATCTCGAACCACAACGCAAACGCGCAACGCAATTTCCTGCACTCTTTGTTTTGTTACATTCCTTAGGCACTACATTTAGGATCTTGCACTAATAGTTAGCTCTAGTATATGTAGGACGTATATTGTGATATATATAAATTGAGAGTCTCGTTTTTGAGAAAATAGTTACCAAAATTCCAATTGAACAAATATCAGTTGTTCTCTTCCAGTATTTTCAGTTGCGATACGTCTTAAGATGCCGACATACTATTATATAATTGTGTATTAACGATTGTTCTATTAGTTATAATTTCATAAAATGATGTTGAAAATATGAAAAATAAACGAAACCAACCAACCAACCAATGTCCCTCCCGCCCACCATCGCCAACCAGTCAACCGTTAGCCTTCCCGCCCACCATCGCCAACCAGCCAACCGTAAACCCTCCCGCCCACCATCGCCAACCAGCCAACCGTTTGCCCTCCCACCCACCAACGCCAACCAGCCATCCTTAAGCCCTCCCTCCTGCCTTCTGCAAACAGCCATCCGTTTGCCCGCCAGCCCGCCAACACCAACCACCCAACCGATTGCCCACCCGCCACCATCACCAACCAACCAACAGATTGCTCACCATCGCCAAGGAGCCAACACAGGACAATTCCAACTTCCGAACCCTCCCACCAACCAACTCTAAACCCAGCCGGGTTGTTAATTAAACAAAGACAGATCGCGACCGCGTCACATCAAATCATGCATCGAGTTTCCACAACGATAAAAACAAGCCACTTCACAGTCATTAAAGACACATGCACCTTTTTCTCTCCACTTCCACACTCGCCGCACGATTTCAACACACGATTAATAATACCACCTTTTTAATTGTTAACTACATTATAGGATTGCATGTTCAGGATCATTATAACAGCGATGTAAGATATTGTTCGAAATCTCGAACCACAACGCAAACGCGCAACGCAATTTCCTGCACTCTTTGTTTTGTTACATTCCTTAGGCACTACATTTAAGATCTTGCACTAATATTTCGCTCTAGTATATGTAGGACGTATATTGTGATATATATAAATTGAGAGTCTCGTTTTTGAGAAAATAGTTACCAAAATTCTAATTGAACAAATATCAGTTGTTCTCTTCCAGTATTTCCAGTAGCGATACGTCTTAAGATGCCGACATACTATTATATAATTGTGTATTACCGATTGTTCTATTAGTTATGATTTCATAAAATGATGTTGAAAATATGAAAAATAAACGAAACCAACCAATCAACCAATGTCCCTCCCGCCCACCATCGCCAACCAGCCAACCGTTAGCCCTCCCGCCCACCATCACCAACCAGCCAACCGTAAACCCTCCCGCCCACCATCGCCAACCAGCCAACCGTTTGCCCTCACACACATCATCGCCAACCAGCCATTCTTAAGCCCTCCCTCCCGCCTTCTTCAACCAGCCATCCGTTTGCCCACCAGTCCGCCATCACCAACCACCCAACCGATTGCCCACCCGCCACCATCACCAACCACCCAACAGATTGCTCAACATCGCCAAGGAGCCAACACAGGACAATTCCACCTTCCGAACCCTCCCACCAACCGACTCTAAACCCAGCCGGGTTGTTAATTAAACAAAGACAGATCGCGACCGCGTCACATCAAATCATGCATCGAGTTTCCACAACGATAAAAACAAGCCACTTCACAGTCATTAAAGACACATGCACCTTTTTCTCTCCACTTCCACACTCGCCGCATGATTTCAACACACGATTAATAATACCACCTTCTTAATTGTTAACCACATTATAGGATTGCGTGTTCAGGATCATTATAACAGCGATGTAAGATATTGTTCGAAATCTCGAACCACAACGCAAACGCGCAACGCAATTTCCTGCACTCTTTGTTTTGTTACATTCCTTAGGAACTACATTTAAGATCTTGCACTAATATTTAGCTCTAGTATATGTAGGACGTATATTGTGATATATATAAATTGAGAGTCTCGTTTTTGAGAAAATAGTTACCAAAATTCTAATTGAACAAATGTCAGTTGTTCTCTTCCAGTATTTCCAGTTGCGATACCTTTTAAGATGTCGACATACTATTATATAATTGTGTATTAACGATTGTTCTATTAGTTATAATTTCATAAAATGATGTTGAAAATATGAAAAATAAACGAAACCAACCAACCAACCAATGTCCCTCCCGCCCACCATCGCCAAACAGCCAACCGTTAGCCCTCCCGCCCACCATCGCCAACCAGCCAACCGTAAACCCTCCCGCCCACCATCGCCAACCAGCCAACCGTTTGCCCTCCCACCCAGCATCGCCAACCAGCCATCCTTAAGCCCTCCCTCCCGCCTTCTCCAACCAGCCATCCGTTTGCCCACCAGCCCGCCAACACTAACCACCCAACCGATTGCCCACCCGCCACCATCACCAACCACCCAACAGATTGTTCACCATCGCCAAGGAGCCAACACAGGACAATTCCACCTTCCGAACCCTACCACCAACCGACTCTAAACCCAGCCGGGTTGTTAATTAAAAAAGACAGATCTCGACCGCGTCACATCAAGTCATGCATCGAGTTTCCACAACGATAAAAACAAACCACTTCACAGTCATTAAAGACACATGCACCTTTTTCTCTCCACTTCCACACTCGCCGCTCGATTTCAACACACGATTAATAATACCACCTTCTTAATTGTTAACTACATTATAGGATTGCGTGTTCAGGATCATTATAACAGCGATGAAAGATATTGTTCGAAATCTCGAACCACAACGCAAACGCGCAACGCAATTTCCTGCACTCTTTGTTTTGTTACATTCCTTAGGCACTACATTAAGATCTTGCACTAATACTTAGCTCTAGTATATTTAGGACGTATATTGTGATATATATAAATTGAGAGTCTCGTTTTTGAGAAAATAGTTACCAAAATTCTAATTGAACAAATATCAGTTGTTCTCTTCCAGTATTTACAGTTGCGATACGTCTGAAGATGCCGACATACTATTATATAATTGTGTATTACCGATTGTTCTATTAGATATAATTTCATAAAATGATGTTGAAAATATGAAAAATAAACGAAACCAACCAACCAACCAATGTCCCTCCCGCCCACCATCGCCAACCAGCCAACCGTTAGCCCTCCCGCCAACCATCACCAACCAGCCAACCGTAAACCCTCCCGCCCACTATCAATAACCAGCCAACCGATTGTCCTCCCTCCCACCATCGCCAACCAGCCATCCTTAAGCTCTCCCTCCCGCCTTCTTCAACCAGCCATCCGTTTGCCCATCAACCCGCCATCACCAACCACCCAACCGATTGCCCACCCGCCACCATCACCAACCACCCAACCGATTGCTCACCATCGCCAAGGAGCCAACACAGGACAATTCCACCTTCCGAACCCTCCCACCAACCAACTCTAAGCCCAGCCGGGTGTTTAATTAAACAAAGACAGATTGCGACCGCGTCACATCTAATCTTGCATCGAGTTTCCACAACGATAAAAACAAGCCACTTCACAGTCATTAAAGACACATGCACCTTTTTCTCTCCACTTCCACCCTCGCCGCACAATTTCAACACACGATTAATAATACCACCTTCTTAATTGTTAACTACATTATAGGATTGAGTGTTCAGGATCATTATAACAGCGATAAAAGATATTGTTCGAAATCTCGAACCACAACGCAAACGCGCAACGCAATTTGCTGCACTGTTTGTTTTGTTACATTCCTTAGGCATTACATTTAAGATCTTGCACTAATACTTAGCTCTAGTATATGTAGGACGTATATTGTGATATATATAAATTGAGAGTCTCGTTTTTGAGAAAATTGTTACCAAAATTCCAATTGAACAAATATCAGTTGTTCTCTTCCAGTATTTCCAGTTGCGATCCGTCTTAAGATGCCGACATACTATTATATAATTGTGTATTACCGATTGTTCTATTAGTTATAATTTCATAAAATGATGTTGAAAATATGAAAAATAAACGAAACCAACCAACCAACCAATGTCCCTCCCGCCCACAATCGCCAAACAGCCAACCGTTAGCCCTCCCGCCCACCATCGCCAACCAGCCAACCGTAAACCCTCCCGCCCACCATCGCCAACCAGCCAAGCGTAAACCCTCCCGCCCACCATCGCCAACCAGCCAACCGTTTGCCCTCCCACCCACCATCGCCAACCAGCCATCCTTAAGCCCTCCCTCCCGCCTTCTCCAACCAGCCATCCGTTTGCCCACCAGCCCGCCATCACCAACCACCCAATCGATTGCCCACCCGCCACCATCACCAACCACCCAACCGATTGCTCACCATCGCCAAGGAGCCAACACAGGACAATTCCACCTTCCGAACCCTCCCACCAACCAACTCTAAGCCCAGCCGGGTTGTTAATTAAACAAAGACAGATTGCGACCGCGTCACATCAAATCTTGCATCGAGTTTCCACAACGATAAAAACAAGCCACTTCACAGTCATTAAAGACACGTGCACCTTTTTCTCTCCACTTCCACCCTCGCCGCACAATTTCAACAAACGATTAATAATACCACCTTCTTAATTGTTAACTACATTATAGGATTGTTTGTTCAGGATAATTATAACAGCGATGAAAATATTGTTCGAAATCTCGAACCACAACGCAAACGCGCAACGCAATTACCTGACTCTTTGTTTTGTTACATTCCTTTGGCACTACATTTAAGATCTTGCACTAATGCTTAGCTCTAGTATATGTAGGACGTATATTGTGATATATATAAATTGAGAGTCTCGTTTTTGAGAAAATAGTTACCAAAATTCCAATTGAACAAATATCAGTTGTTCTCATCCAATATTTCCAGTTGCGATACATCTTAAGATGCCGACATACTATTATATAATTGTGTATTACCGATTGTTCTATTAGTAATAATTTCATAAAATGATGTTAAAAATATGAAAAATAAACGAAACCAACCAACCAACCAATGTGCCTCCCGCCCACCATCGCCAACCAGCCAACCGTTAGCCCTCCCGCTCACCATCGCCAACCATTTAACCGTAAACCCTCCCGCCCACCATCGCCAACCAGCCAACCGTTTGCCCTCCCACACACCATCGCCAACCAGCCATCCTTAAGCCCTCCCTCCCGCCTTCTCCAACCAGCCATCCGTTTGCCCACCAGCCCGCCATCACCAACCACCCAACCGATTGCCCACCCGCCACCATCAACAACCACCCAACAGATTGCTCACCATCGCCAAGGAGCCAACACAGGACAATTCCACCTTCCGAACCCTCCCACCAACCAACTCTAAACCCAGCCGGGTTGTTAATTAAACAAAGACAGATCGCGACCGCGTCACATCAAATCATGCATCGAGTTTCCACAACGATAAAAACAAGCCACTTCACAGTCATTAAATACACATGCACCTTTTTCTCTCCACTTCCACACTCGCCGCACGATTTCAACACACGATTAACAATACCACCTTCTTAATTTTTAACCACATTATAGGATTGCGTGTTCAGGATCATTATAACAGCGATGTAAGATATTGTTCGAAATCTCGAACCACAACGCAAACGCGCAAAGCAATTTCCTGCACTCTTTGTTTTGTTACATTCCTTAAGCACTACATTTAAGATCTTGCACTAATATTTAGCTCTAGTATATGTAGGATGTATATTGTGATATATATAAATTGAGAGTCTCGTTTTTGAGAAAATAGTTACCAAAATTCCAATTGAACAAATATCAGTTGTTCTCTTCCAGTATTTCCAGTTGCGATACGTCTTAAGATGCCGACATACTATTATATAGTTGTGTATTAACGATTGTTCTATTAGTTATAATTTCATAAAATGATGTTGAAAATATGAAAAATAAACGAAACCAACCAACCAAACAATGTCCCTCCCGCCCAACATCGCCAACCAGCCAACCGTTAGCCCTCCCGCCCACCATCGCCAACCAGCCAACCGTAAACCCTCCCGCCCACCATCGCCAACCAGCCAACCTTTGCCCTCCCACCCACCATCGCCAACCAGCCATCCTTAAGCCCTCCCTCCCGCCTTCTCCAAACAGCCATCCGTTTGCCCGCCAGCCCGCCGACACCAACCACCCAACCGATTGCCCACCGGCCACCATCACCAACCACCCAACAGATTGCTCACCATCGCCAAGGAGCCAACACAGGACAATTCGAACTTATGAACCCTCCCACCAACCAACTCTAAACCCAGCCGGGTTGTTAATTAAACAAAGACAGATCGCGACCGCGTCACATCAAATCATGCATCGAGTTTCCACAACGATAAAAACAAGCCACTTCACAGTCATTAAATACACATGCACCTTTTTCTCTCCACTTCCACACTCGCCGCACGATTTCATCACACGATTAATAATACCACCTTCTTAATTGTTAACTACATTATAGGATTGCGTGTTCAGGATCATTATAACAGCGATGTAAGATATTTTTCGAAATCTCGAACCACAACGCAAACGCGCAACGCAATTTCCTGCATTCTTTGTTTTGTTACATTCCTTAGGCACTACATTTAAGATCTTGCACTAATATTTAGCTCTAGTATATGTAGGTCGTATATTGTGATATATATAAATTGAGAGTCTCGTTTTTGAGAAAATAGTTACCAAAATTCCAATTGAACAAATGTCAGTTGTTCTCTTCCAGTATTTCCAGTAGCGATACGTCTTAAGATGCCGACATACTATTATATCATTGTGTATTAACGATTGTTCTATTAGTTATAATTTCATAAAATGATGTTGAAAATATGAAAAATAAACGAAACCAACCAGCCAACGAATGTCCCTCCCGCCCACCATCGCCAACCAGCCAACCGTTAGCCCTCCCGCCCACCATCACCAACCAGCCAACCGTAAACCCTCCCGCCCACCATCGCCAACCAGCCAACCGTTTGCCCTCCCACACACCATCGCCAACCAGCCATCCTTAAGCCCTCCCTCCCGCCTTCTTCAACCAGCCATCCGTTTGCCCACCAGCCCGCCATCACCAACCACCCAACCGATTGCCCACCCGCCACCATCACCAAACACCCAACAGATTGCTCACCGACGCCAAGGAGCCAACACAGGACAATTCCACCTTCCGAACCCTCCAACCAACCAACTCTAAACCCAGCCGGGTTGTTAATTAAACAAAGACAGATTGCGACCGCGTCACATCAAATCTTGCATCGAGTTTCCACAACGATAAAAACAAGCCACTTCACAGTCATTAAAGACACGTGCACCTTTTTCTCTCCACTTCCACCCTCGCCGCACAATTTCAACAAACGATTAATAATACCACCTTCTTAATTGTTAACTACATTATAGGATTGCGTGTTCAGGATCATTATAACAGCGATGAAAGATATTGTTCGAAATCTCGAACCACAACGCAAACGCGCAACGCAATTTCCTGCATTCTTTGTTTTGTTACATTCCTTAGGCACTACATTTAAGATCTTGCACTAATATTTAGCTCTAGTATATGTAGGTCGTATATTGTGATATATATAAATTGAGAGTCTCGTTTTTGAGAAAATAGTTACCAAAATTCCAATTGAACAAATGTCAGTTGTTCTCTTCCAGTATTTCCAGTAGCGATACGTCTTAAGATGCCGACATACTATTATATAATTGTGTATTACCGATTGTTCTATTAGTTATAATTTCATAAAATGATGTTGAAAATATGAAAAATAAACGAAACCAACCAGCCAACGAATGTCCCTCCCGCCCACCATCGCCAACCAGCCAACCGTTAGCCCTCCCGCCCACCATCACCAACCAGCCAACCGTAAACCCTCCCGCCCACCATCGCCAACCAGCCAACCGTTTGCCCTCCCACACACCATCGCCAACCAGCCAACCGATTTCTCACCATCGCCAAGGAGCCAACACAGGACAATTCCACCTTCCGATCCCTCCCACCAACCAACTCTAAGCCCAGCCGGGTTGTTAATTAAACAAAGACAGATTGCGACCGCGTCACATCAAATCTTGCATCGAGTTTCCACAACGATAAAAACAAGCCACTTCACAGTCATTAAAGACACGTGCACCTTTTTCTCTCCACTTCCACCCTCGCCGCACAATTTCAACAAACGATTAATAATACCACCTTCTTAATTGTTAACTACATTATAGGATTGTTTGTTCAGGATAATTATAACAGCGATGAAAATATTGTTCGAAATCTCGAACCACAACGCAAACACGCAACGCAATTACCTGACTCTTTGTTTTGTTACATTCCTTTGGCACTACATTTAAGATCTTGCACTAATACATAGCTCTAGTATATGTAGGACGTATATTGTGATATATATAAATTGAGAGTCTCGTTTTTGAGAAAATAGTTACCAAAATTCCAATTGAACAAATATCAGTTGTTCTCATCCAGTATTTACAGTTGCGATACGTCTGAAGATGCCGACATACTATTATATAATTGTGTATTACCGATTGTTCTATTAGATATAATTTCATAAAATGATGTTGAAAATATGAAAAATAAACGAAACCAACCAACCAACCAATGTCCCTCCCGCCCACCATCGCCAACCAGCCAACCGTTAGCCCTCCCGCCAACCATCACCAACCAGCCAACCGTAAACCCTCCCGCCCACTATCAATAACCAGCCAACCGATTGTCCTCCCTCCCACCATCGCCAACCAGCCATCCTTAAGCTCTCCCTCCCGCCTTCTTCAACCAGCCATCCGTTTGCCCATCAACCCGCCATCACCAACCACCCAACCGATTGCCCACCCGCCACCATCACCAACCACCCAACCGATTGCTCACCATCGCCAAGGAGCCAACACAGGACAATTCCACCTTCCGAACCCTCCCACCAACCAACTCTAAGCCCAGCCGGGTGTTTAATTAAACAAAGACAGATTGCGACCGCGTCACATCTAATCTTGCATCGAGTTTCCACAACGATAAAAACAAGCCACTTCACAGTCATTAAAGACACATGCACCTTTTTCTCTCCACTTCCACCCTCGCCGCACAATTTCAACACACGATTAATAATACCACCTTCTTAATTGTTAACTACATTATAGGATTGAGTGTTCAGGATCATTATAACAGCGATAAAAGATATTGTTCGAAATCTCGAACCACAACGCAAACGCGCAACGCAATTTGCTGCACTGTTTGTTTTGTTACATTCCTTAGGCATTACATTTAAGATCTTGCACTAATACTTAGCTCTAGTATATGTAGGACGTATATTGTGATATATATAAATTGAGAGTCTCGTTTTTGAGAAAATTGTTACCAAAATTCCAATTGAACAAATATCAGTTGTTCTCTTCCAGTATTTCCAGTTGCGATCCGTCTTAAGATGCCGACATACTATTATATAATTGTGTATTACCGATTGTTCTATTAGTTATAATTTCATAAAATGATGTTGAAAATATGAAAAATAAACGAAACCAACCAACCAACCAATGTCCCTCCCGCCCACAATCGCCAAACAGCCAAACGTTAGCCCTCCCGCCCACCATCGCCAACCAGCCAACCGTAAACCCTCCCGCCCACCATCGCCAACCAGCCAATCGTAAACCCTCCCGCCCACCATCGCCAACCAGCCAACCGTTTGCCCTCCCACCCACCATCGCCAACCAGCCATCCTTAAGCCCTCCCTCCCGCCTTCTCCAACCAGCCATCCGTTTGCCCACCAGCCCGCCATCACCAACCACCCAATCGATTGCCCACCCGCCACCATCACCAACCACCCAACCGATTGCTCACCATCGCCAAGGAGGCAACACAGGACAATTCCACCTTCCGAACCCTCCCACCAACCAACTCTAAGCCCAGCCGGGTTGTTAATTAAACAAAGACAGATTGCGACCGCGTCACATCAAATCTTGCATCGAGTTTCCACAACGATAAAAACAAGCCACTTCACAGTCATTAAAGACACGTGCACCTTTTTCTCTCCACTTCCACCCTCGCCGCACAATTTCAACAAACGATTAATAATACCACCTTCTTAATTGTTAACTACATTATAGGATTGTTTGTTCAGGATAATTATAACAGCGATGAAAATATTGTTCGAAATCTCGAACCACAACGCAAACGCGCAACGCAATTACCTGACTCTTTGTTTTGTTACATTCCTTTGGCACTACATTTAAGATCTTGCACTAATGCTTAGCTCTAGTATATGTAGGACGTATATTGTGATATATATAAATTGAGAGTCTCGTTTTTGAGAAAATAGTTACCAAAATTCCAATTGAACAAATATCAGTTGTTCTCATCCAATATTTCCAGTTGCGATACATCTTAAGATGCCGACATACTATTATATAATTGTGTATTACCGATTGTTCTATTAGTAATAATTTCATAAAATGATGTTAAAAATATGAAAAATAAACGAAACCAACCAACCAACCAATGTGCCTCCCGCCCACCATCGCCAACCAGCCAACCGTTAGCCCTCCCGCTCACCATCGCCAACCATTTAACCGTAAACCCTCCCGCCCACCATCGCCAACCAGCCAACCGTTTGCCCTCCCACCCACCATCGCCAACCAGCCATCCTTAAGCCCTCCCTCCCGCCTTCTCCAACCAGCCATCCGTTTGCCCACCAGCCCGCCATCACCAACCACCCAACCGATTGCCCACCCGCCACCATCAACAACCACCCAACAGATTGCTCACCATCGCGAAGGAGCCAACACAGGACAATTCCACCTTCCGAACCCTCCCACCAACCAACTCTAAACCCAGCCGGGTTGTTAATTAAACAAAGACAGATCGCGACCGCGTCACATCAAATCATGCATCGAGTTTCCACAACGATAAAAACAAGCCACTTCACAGTCATTAAATACACATGCACCTTTTTCTCTCCACTTCCACACTCGCCGCACGATTTCAACACACGATTAATAATACCACCTTCTTAATTTTTAACCACATTATAGGATTGCGTGTTCAGGATCATTATAACAGCGATGTAAGATATTGTTCGAAATCTCGAACCACAACGCAAACGCGCAAAGCAATTTCCTGCACTCTTTGTTTTGTTACATTCCTTAAGCACTACATTTAAGATCTTGCACTAATATTTAGCTCTAGTATATGTAGGATGTATATTGTGATATATATAAATTGAGAGTCTCGTTTTTGAGAAAATAGTTACCAAAATTCCAATTGAACAAATATCAGTTGTTCTCTTCCAGTATTTCCAGTTGCGATACGTCTTAAGATGCCGACATACTATTATATAATTGTGTATTAACGATTGTTCTATTAGTTATAATTTCATAAAATGATGTTGAAAATATGAAAAATAAACGAAACCAACCAACCAAACAATGTCCCTCCCGCCCAACATCGCCAACCAGCCAACCGTTAGCCCTCCCGCCCACCATCGCCAACCAGCCAACCGTAAACCCTCCCGCCCACCATCGCCAACCAGCCAACCTTTGCCCTCCCACCCACCATCGCCAACCAGCCATCCTTAAGCCCTCCCTCCCGCCTTCTCCAAACAGCCATCCGTTTGCCCGCCAGCCCGCCGACACCAACCACCCAACCGATTGCCCACCGGCCACCATCACCAACCACCCAACAGATTGCTCACCATCGCCAAGGAGCCAACACAGGACAATTCGAACTTCTGAACCCTCCCACCAACCAACTCTAAACCCAGCCGGGTTGTTAATTAAACAAAGACAGATCGCGACCGCGTCACATCAAATCATGCATCGAGTTTCCACAACGATAAAAACAAGCCACTTCACAGTCATTAAATACACATGCACCTTTTTCTCTCCACTTCCACACTCGCCGCACGATTTCATCACACGATTAATAATACCACCTTCTTAATTGTTAACTACATTATAGGATTGCGTGTTCAGGATCATTATAACAGCGATGTAAGATATTTTTCGAAATCTCGAACCACAACGCAAACGCGCAACGCAATTTCCTGCATTCTTTGTTTTGTTACATTCCTTAGGCACTACATTTAAGATCTTGCACTAATATTTAGCTCTAGTATATGTAGGTCGTATATTGTGATATATATAAATTGAGAGTCTCGTTTTTGAGAAAATAGTTACCAAAATTCCAATTGAACAAATGTCAGTTGTTCTCTTCCAGTATTTCCAGTAGCGATACGTCTTAAGATGCCGACATACTATTATAATATTGTGTATTAACGATTGTTCTATTAGTTATAATTTCATAAAATGATGTTGAAAATATGAAAAATAAACGAAACCAACCAGCCAACGAATGTCCCTCCCGCCCACCATCGCCAACCAGCCAACCGTTAGCCCTCCCGCCCACCATCACCAACCAGCCAACCGTAAACCCTCCCGCCCACCATCGCCAACCAGCCAACCGTTTGCCCTCCCACACACCATCGCCAACCAGCCATCCTTAAGCCCTCCCTCCCGCCTTCTTCAACCAGCCATCCGTTTGCCCACCAGCCCGCCATCACCAACCACCCAACCGATTGCCCACCCGCCACCATCACCAAACACCCAACAGATTGCTCACCGACGCCAAGGAGCCAACACAGGACAATTCCACCTTCCGAACCCTCCAACCAACCAACTCTAAACCCAGCCGGGTTGTTAATTAAACAAAGACAGATTGCGACCGCGTCACATCAAATCTTGCATCGAGTTTCCACAACGATAAAAACAAGCCACTTCACAGTCATTAAAGACACGTGCACCTTTTTCTCTCCACTTCCACCCTCGCCGCACAATTTCAACAAACGATTAATAATACCACCTTCTTAATTGTTAACTACATTATAGGATTGCGTGTTCAGGATCATTATAACAGCGATGAAAGATATTGTTCGAAATCTCGAACCACAACGCAAACGCGCAACGCAATTTCCTGCATTCTTTGTTTTGTTACATTCCTTAGGCACTACATTTAAGATCTTGCACTAATATTTAGCTCTAGTATATGTAGGTCGTATATTGTGATATATATAAATTGAGAGTCTCGTTTTTGAGAAAATAGTTACCAAAATTCCAATTGAACAAATGTCAGTTGTTCTCTTCCAGTATTTCCAGTAGCGATACGTCTTAAGATGCCGACATACTATTATATAATTGTGTATTACCGATTGTTCTATTAGTTATAATTTCATAAAATGATGTTGAAAATATGAAAAATAAACGAAACCAACCAGCCAACGAATGTCCCTCCCGCCCACCATCGCCAACCAGCCAACCGTTAGCCCTCCCGCCCACCATCACCAACCAGCCAACCGTAAACCCTCCCGCCCACCATCGCCAACCAGCCAACCGTTTGCCCTCCCACACACCATCGCCAACCAGCCAACCGATTTCTCACCATCGCCAAGGAGCCAACACAGGACAATTCCACCTTCCGAACCCTCCCACCAACCAAATCTAAACCCAGCCGGGTTGTTAATTAAACAAAGACAGATCGCGACCGCGTCACATCAAATCTTGCATCGAGTTTCCACAACGATAAAAACAAGCCACTTCACAGTCATTAAAGACACGTGCACCTTTTTCTCTCCACTTCCACCCTCGCCGCACAATTTCAACAAACGATTAATAATACGATCTTCTTAATTGTTAACTACATTATAGGATTGTTTGTTCAGGATAATTATAACAGCGATGAAAATATTGTTCGAAATCTCGAACCACAACGCAAACACGCAAGGCAATTACCTGACTCTTTGTTTTGTTACATTCCTTTGGCACTACATTTAAGATCTTGCACTAATACATAGCTCTAGTATATGTAGGACGTATATTGTGATATATATAAATTGAGAGTCTCGTTTTTGAGAAAATAGTTACCAAAATTCCAATTGAACAAATATCAGTTGTTCTCATCCAATATTTCCAGTTGCGATACATCTTAAGATGCGGACATACTATTATATAATTGTGTATTACCGATTGTTCTATTAGTAATAATTTCATAAAATGATGTTAAAAATATGAAAAATAAACGAAACCAACCAACCAACCAATGTGCCTCCCGCCCACCATCGCCAACCAGCCAACCGTTAGCCCTCCCGCCCACCATCGCCAACCATTTAACCGTAAAACCTCCCGCCCACCATCGCCAACCAGCCAACCGTTAGCCCTCCCGCCCACCATCGCCAACCAGCCAACCGTAAACCCTCCCGCCCACCATCGCCAACCAGCCAACCTTTGGCCTCCCACCCACAATCGCCAACCAGCCATCCTTAAGCCCTCCCTCCCGCCTTCTCCAAACAGCCATCCGTTTGCCCGCCAGCCCGCCGACACCAACCACCCAACCGATTGCCCACCGGCCACCATCACCAACCATTCAACAGATTGCTCACCATCGCCAAGGAGCCAACACAGGACAATTCCAACTTCTGAACCCTCCCACCAACCAACTCTAAACCCAGCCGTGTTGTTAATTAAACAAAGACAGATCGCGACCGCGTCACATCAAATCATGCATCGAGTTTCCACAACGATAAAAACAAGCCACTTCACAGTCATTAAAGACACATGCACCTTTTCTCTCCACTTCCACACTCGCCGCACGATTTCAACACACGATTAATAATACCACCTTCTTAATTGTTAACTACATTATAGGATTGCGTGTTCAGGATCATTATAACAGCGATGTAAGATATTTTTCGAAATCTCGAACCACAACGCAAACGCGCAACGCAATTTCCTGCACTCTTTGTTTTGTTACATTCCTCAGGCACTACATTTAAGATCTTGCACTAATATTTGGCTCTAGTATATGTAGGTCGTATATTGTGATATATATAAATTGAGAGTCTCGTTTTTGAGAAAATATTTTCCAAAATTCCAATTGAACAAATGTCAGTTGTTCTCTTCCAGTATTTCCAGTTGCGATACGTCCTAAGATGCCGACATACTATTATATAATTGTGTATTAACGATTGTTCTATTAGTTATAATTTCATAAAATGATGTTGGAAATATGAAAAATAAACGAAACCAACCAACGAACCAATGTGCCTCCCGCCCACCATCGCCAACCAGCCAACCGTTAGCCCTCCCGCCCACCATCGCCAACCAGCCAACCGTATACCCTCCCGCCCACCATCGCCAACCAGCCAACCGTTTGCCCTCCCACCCACCATCGCCAACCAGCCATCCTTAAGCCCTCCCTCCCGCCTTCTCCAACCAGCCATCCGTTTGCCCACCAGCCCGCCATCACCAACCACCCAACCGATTGCCCACCCGCAACCATCACCAACAACCCAACCGATTGCCCACCCGCCACCATCACCAACCACCCAACGGATTGCTCACCATCGCCAAGGAGCCAACACAGGACAATTCCACCTTCCGAACCCTCCCACCAACCAAATCTAAACCCAGCCGGGTTGTTAATTAAACAAAGACAGATCGCGACCGCGTCACATCAAATCATGCATCGTGTTCCCACAACGATAAAAACAAGCCACTTCACAGTCATTAAAGACACATGCACCTTTTTCTCTCCACTTCAACACTCGTCGCACGATTTCAACACACGATTAATAATACCACCTTCTTAATTGTTAACTACATTATAGGATTGCGTGTTCAGGATCATTATAACAGCGATGAAAGATATTGTTCGAAATCTCGAACCACAACGCAAACGCGCAGCGCAATTTCCTGCACTCTTTGTTTTGTTACATTCACTTAGGCACTACATTTAAGATCTTGCACTAATACTTAGCTCTAGTATATGTAGGACGTATATTGTGATATATATAAATTGAGAGTCTCGTTTTTGAGAAAATAGTTACCAAAATTCTAATTGGACAAATATCAGTTGTTCTCTTCCAGTATTTACAGTTGCGATACGTCTTAACCACTTGCCTGACACTTTATTTTCCCAAAAGTGGTCCATATTTTACACATTTTTTTTATTGTGTGTTTGTAATGTACCGATATCGGCAATTAAGGAACAGTAATGAAATTCTATTTTTGGGGTCAAATAAGGTTACCAAACAATTCAAAAAACTTCCATAATTATTAACCCGAGTTAACTCGTACATACATGGAAAGTACTACAAATGTTTCAAAATAGCATATAAACTGTAGAAAATAAAATGTCTTTACGTTTTAATGTTGAATTCCAAAGAGACAGGACCAAAAGATGAAAGAAAATCTTTTTATAATACTTTTTGCCACGCTTTGTTGGTGTGGCGTATGAAGCAAGATGCTGATCAACACCACCCATTTTGTCGTTGTAATCGACCACCACTCGTGGTTTAATTTTGGCTTTGTGACTTTGTGTTACAGTCATCATTTCAACAGATTGGATGGTTGACAACAATGTCACATCCTTCTTATCTTTCCATTTCATGACTGTCACTTTGCCGCATTGCAACCCTACTTCTTCGCCTTTCTTCAATTTGGCTGTTCTTAGAGTCTGTGGTACATCTCTCCTACTGCGTTTCAGTGTTCCAAATACATCAGCTTTTTCGAAATGAACAGATCTGCAAGTTGTGGGGAGTTATAATAATTGTCCATTGTCAAACAGTACCCCTTTCCCAACAAATCATATACCAAAGAAAATATTTTAGAAGGCGACTGTACACCACCACAACTATCTGTATCTGTCCCGTCAGTACACACACTGTCCACTGTTGTATCACTTCCACTCACATCCATTTTTCCTTCTCCTCCTCTATACTGTTGTCTAAGCTTATCGTTACTCATCTTGTTTTTCTTCACACGATGGAAAACACTAAAACATGAACAGAATGTATTCACAACACAAAAACGCTCTGTACGTTTTGACACTACACTCACAGAACGACCACAACTACGTAGTGTCATGGGAATCCGGTAGATGGCCTTCCATCTAGTGGCCAAAATGGGAATTAACACCTTTTAAAGCTCAAACGAGTCTATCCGGGTAGGCAGAAAAGTGCACTGCGGTTGCTCGATTTTAACGAGATAACTCGGGTAAATAATATGTAAAGCAAAAACAAATTCCGAGTTAACTCGGGTTAATCAGGCAAGTGGTTAAGATGCCGACATACTATTATATAATTGTGTATTACCGATTGTTCTATTAGTTATAATTTCATAAAATGATGTTGAAAATATGGAAAATAAACGAAACCAACCAACCTACCAATGTCCCTCCCGCCCACCATCGCCAACCAGCCAACCGTTAGCCCTCCCGCCCACCATCACCAACCAGCCAACCGTAAACCCTCCCGCCCACCATCGCCAACCAGCCAACCGTTTGCCCTCCCACCCATCATCGCCAACCAGCCATCCTTAAGCCCTCCCTCCCGCCTTCTTCAACCAGCCATCCGTTTGCTCACCAGCCCGCCATCACCAACCACCCAACCGATTGCCCACCCGCCACCATGAACAAACACCCAACCGATTGGTCACCATCGCCAAGGAGCCAACACAGGACAATTCCACCTTCCGAACCCTCCCACCAACCAACTCTAAAACCAGCCGGGTGTTTAATTAGACAAAGACAGATCGCGACCGCGTCACATCTAATCTTGCATCGAGTTTCCACAACGATAAAAACAAGCCACTTCACAGTCATTAAAGACACATGCACGTTTTTCTCTCCACTTCCACCCTCGCCGCACAATTTCAACACACGATTAATAATACCACCTTCTTAATTGTTAACTACATTATAGGATTGCGTGTTCAGGATCATTATAACAGCGATGAAAGATATTGTTCGAAATCTCGAACCACAACGCAAACGCGCAACGCAATTTCCTGCACTCTTTGTTTTGTTACATTCCTTAGGCATTACATATAAGATCTTGCACTAATACTTAGCTCTAGTATATGTAGGATGTATATTGTGATATATATAAATTGAGAGTCTCGTTTTTGAGAAAATAGTTTCCAAAATTCCAATTGAACAAATATCAGTTGTTCTCTTCCAGTATTTCCAGTTGCGATACGTCTTAAGATGCCGACATACTATTATATAATTGTGTATTACCGATTGTTCTATTAGTAATAATTTCATAAAATGATGTTGAAAATATGAAAAATAAACGAAACCAACCAACGAACCAATGTGCCTCCCGCCCACCATCGCCAACCAGCCAACCGTTAGCCCTCCCGCCCACCATCGCCAACCAGTCAACCGTAAACCCTCCCGCCCACCATCGCCAACCAGCCAACCGTTTGCCCTCCCACCCACCATCGCCAACCAGCCATCCTTAAGCCCTCCCTCCCGCCTTCTCCAACCAGCCATCCGTTTGCTCACCAGCCCGCCATCACCAACCACCCAACCGATTGCCCACCCGCCACCATCACCAACCACCCAACAGATTGCTCACCATCGCCAAGGGGGGGTGTAAGGGGTACCTTCACATAGGCGCCCAAACGTCAACCTCACTTCCACGTAGTGCACCCTGGACTAAAAACAAACGAGGCTCTGGCGACTGGCCCCATGGCCAGTATAATTTTGTTTGCGTTGTCCTGTGTTTTGTCCTTATTTGTGCTGAGTGTTCTTTGCAGCCTCGGCTTTTAACAACAGTCAGAACATTTTAATATTTTATGTTTTTAATTAAGCAACGTTAGAGTTGTTACGTGTAACGGTAAGGGGCTGGACCCCGTATAGTGTGACGGGTGCAAAATAGCCTTAGTGCTGACGCACCCCAAAATTTTAAAATCAAATCAAATCAAACCATCGCCAAGGGGCCAACACAGGACAATTCCACCTTCCGAACCCTCCCACCAACCAACTCTAAACCCAGCCGGGTTGTTAATTAAACAAAGACAGATCGCGACCGCGTCACATCAAATCATGCATCGAGTTTCCACAACGATAAAAACAAGCCACTTCACAGTCATTAAAGACACATGCACCTTTTTTTCTCCACTCCCACACTCGCCGCACGATTTCAACACACGATTAATAATACCACCTTCTTAATTGTTAACCACACTACAGGATTGCGTGTTCAGGATCATTATATCAGCGATGTAAGATATTGTTCGAAATCTCGAACCACAACGCAAACGCGCAACGCAATTTCCTGCACTCTTTGTTTTGTTACATTCCTTAGGCATTACATTTAAGATCTTGCACTAATACTTAGCTCTAGTATATGTAGGATGTATATTGTGATATATATAAATTGAGAGTCTCGTTTTTGAGAAAATTGTTACCAAAATTCCAATTGAACAAATATCAGTTGTTCTCTTCCATTATTTCCAGTTGCGATACGTCTTAAGATGCCGACATACTATTATATAATTGTGTATTACCGATTGTTCTATTAGTTATAATTTCATAAAATGATGTTGAAAATATGAAAAATAAACGAAACCAACCAACCAACCAATGTCCCTCCCGCCCACAATCGCCAAACAGCCAACCGTTAGCCCTCCCGCCCACCATCGCCAACCAGCCAACCGTAAACCCTCCCGCCCACCATCGCCAACCAGCCAACTGTTTGCCCCCCCACCCACCATCGCCAACCAGCCATCCTTAAGCCCTCCCTCCCGCCTTCTCCATCCAGCCATCCGTTTGCCCACCAGCCCGCCATCACCAACCACCCAACCGATTGCCCACCCGCCACCATCAACAACCACCCAACCGATTGCTCACCATCGCCAAGGAGCCAACACAGGACAATTCCACCTTCCGAACCCTCCCACCAACCAAATCTAAACCCAGCCGGGTTGTTAATTAAACAAAGACAGATCGCGACCGCGTCACATCAAATCATGCATCGAGTTTCCACAACGATAAAAACAAGCCACTTCACAGTCATTAAAGACACATGCACCTTTTTCTCTCCACTTCAACACTCGCCGCACGATTTCAACACACGATTAATAATACCACCTTCTTAATTGTTAACTACATTATAGGATTGCGTGTTCAGGATCATTATAACAGCGATGAAAGATATTGTTCGAAATCTCGAACCACAACGCAAACGCGCAACGCAATTTCCTGCACTCTTTGTTTTGTTACATTCCTTAGGCATTACATTTAAGATCTTGCACTAATACTTAGCTCTAGTATATTTAGGATGTATATTGTGATATATATAAATTGAGAGTCTCGTTTTTGAGAAAATTGTTACCAAAATTCCAATTGAACAAATATCAGTTGCTCTCTTCCATTATTTCCAGTTGCGATACGTCTTAAGATGCCGACATACTATTATATAATTGTGTATTACCGATTGTTCTATTAGTTATAATTTCATAAAATGATGTTGAAAATATGAAAAATAAACGAAACCAACCAACCAACCAATGTCCCTCCCGCCCACAATCGCCAAACAGCCAACCGTTAGCCCTCCCGCCCACCATCGCCAACCAGCCAACCGTAAACCCTCCCGCCCACCATCGCCAACCAGCCAACCGTTTGCCCTCCCACCCACCATCGCTAACCAGCCATCCTTAAGCCCTCCCTCCCGCCTTCTCCAACCAGCCATCCGTTTGCCCACCAGCCCGCCATCACCAACCACCCAACCGATTGCCCACCCGCCACCATCACCAACCACCCAACGGATTGCTCACCATCGCCAAGGAGCCAACACAGGACAATTCCACCTTCCGAACCCTCCCACCAACCAAATCTAAACCCAGCCGTGTTGTTAATTAAACAAAGACAGATCGCGACCGCGTCACATCAAATCATGCATCGAGTTTCCACAACGATAAAAACAAGCCACTTCACAGTCATTAAAGACACATGCACCTTTTTCTCTCCACTTCCACACTTGCCGCACGATTTCAACACACGATTAATAATACCACCTTCTTAATTGTTAACTACATTATAGGATTGCGTGTTCAGGATCATTATAACAGCGATGAAAGTTATTGTTCGAAATCTCGAACCACAACGCAAACGCGCAACGCAATTTCCTGCACTCTTTGTTTTGTTACATTCCTTAGGCACTACATTTAAGATCTTGCACTAATACTTAGCTCTAGGATATGTAGGACGTATATTGTGATATATATAAATTGAGAGTCTCGTTTTTGAGAAAATAGTTACCAAAATTCTAATTGAACAAATATCAGTTGTTCTCTTCCAGTATTTCCAGTTGCGATACGTCTTAAGATGCCGACATACTATTATATAATTGTGTATTACCGATTGTTCTATTAGTTATAATTTCATAAAATGATGTTGAAAATATGAAAAATAAACGAAACCAACCAACCAACCAATGTGCCTCCCGCCCACCATCGCCAACCAGCCAACCGTTAGCCCTCCCGCCCACCATCACCAACCAGCCAACCGTAAACCCTCCCGCCCACCATCGCCAACCAGCCAACCGTTTGCCCTCCCACCCACCATCGCTAACCAGCCATCCTTAAGCCCTCCCTCCCGCCTTCTCCAACCAGCAATCCGTTTGCTCACCAGCCCGCCATCACCAACCACCCAACCGATTGCCCACCCGCCACCATCACCAACCACCCAACAGATTGCTCAACATCGCCAAGGAGCCAACACAGGACAATTCCACCTTCCGAACCCTCCCACCTTCTAAACCCAGCCGGGTTGTTAATTAAACAAAGACAGATCTCGACCGCGTCACATCAAGTCATGCATCGAGTTTCCACAACGATAAAAACAAACCACTTCACAGTCATTAAAGACACATGCACCTTTTTCTCTCCACTTCCACAATCGCCGCACGATTTCAACACACGATTAATAATACCACCTTCTTAATTGTTAACCACATTATAGGATTGCGTGTTCAGGATCATTATAACAGCGATGAAAGATATTGTTCGAAATCTCGAACCACAACGCAAACGCGCAACGCAATTTCCTGCACTCTTTGTTTTGTTACATTCCTTAGGCACTACATTTAAGATCTTGCACTAATACTTAGCTCTAGTATATGTAGGACGTATATTGTGATATATATAAATTGAGAGTCTCGTTTTTGAGAAAATAGTTACCAAAATTCTAATTGAACAAATATCAGTTGTTCTCTTCCAGTATTTCCAGTTGCGATACGTCTTAAGATGCCGACATACTATTATATAATTGTGTATTAACGATTGTTCTATTAGTTATAATTACATAAAATGATGTTGAAAATATGAAAAATAAATGAAACCAACCAACCAACCAATGTCCCTCCCGCCCATCATCGCCAACCAGCCAACCGTTAGCCCTCCCGCCCACCATCACCAACCAGCCAACCGTAAACCCTCCCGCCCACAATCTCCAACCAGCCAACCGTTTGCCCTCCCACCCATCATCGCCAACCAGCCATCCTTAAGCCCTCCATCCCGCCTTATTCAACCAGCCATCCGTTTGCCCACCAGCCCGCCATCACCAACCACCCAACCGATTGCCCACCCGCCACCATCACCAACCACCCAACCGATTGCTCACCATCGCCAAGGAGCCAACACAGGAAAATTCCACCTTCCGAACCCTCCCACCAACCAACTCTAAAACCAGCCGGGTGTTTAATTAAACAAAGACAGATTGCGACCGCGTCATATCTAATCTTGCATCGAGTTTCCACAACGATAAAAACAAGACACTTCACAGTCATTAAAGACACATGCACCTTTTTCTCTTAACTTCCACCATCGCCGCACAATTTCAACACACGATTAATAATACCACCTTCTTAATTGTTAACTACATTATAGGATTGCGTGTTCAGGATCATTATAACAGCGATGAAAGATATTGTTCGAAATCTCGAACCACAACGCAAACGCGCAACGCTATTTCCTGCACTCTTTGTTTTGTTACATTCCTTAGGCATTAAATTTAAGATCTTGCACTAATACTTAGCTCTAGTATATGCAGGATGTATATTGTGATATATATAAATTGAGAGTCTCGTTTTTGAGAAAATAGTTACCAAAATTCCAATTGAACAAATATCAGTTGTTCTCTTCCAGTATTTCCAGTTGCGATACGTCTTAAGATGCCGACATACTATTATATAATTGTGTATTACCGATTGTTCTATTAGTTATAATTTCATAAAATGATGTTGAAAATATGAAAAATAAACGAAACCAACCAAACAACCAATGTCCCTCCCGCCCACGATCGCCAAACAGCCAACCGTTAGCCCTCCCGCCCACCATCGCCAACCAGCCAACCGTAAACCCTCCCGCCCACCATCGCCAACCAGCCAACCGTTTGCCCTCCCACCCACCATCGCCAACCAGCCATCCTTAAGCCCTCCCTCTCGCCTTCTCCAACCAGCCATCCGTTTGCCCACCAGCCCGCCATCACCAACCACCCAACCGATTGCCCACCCGCCACCATCACCAACCACCCAAGAGATTGCTCACCATCGCCAAGGAGCCAACACAGGACAATTCCAACTTCCGAACCCTCCCACCAACCAACTCTAAACCCAGCCAGGTTGTTAATTAAACAAAGACAGATCGAGACAGCGTCACATCAAATCATGCATCGAGTTTCCACAACGATAAAAACAAACCACTTCACAGTCATTAAAGACACATGCACCTTTTTCTCTCCACTTCCACACTCGCCGCACGATTTCAACACACGATTAATAATACCACCTTCTTAATTGTTAACCACATTATAGGATTGCGTGTTCAGGATCATTATAACAGCGATGTAAGATATTGTTCGAAATCTTGAACCACAACGCAAACGCGCAACGCAATTTCCTGCACTCTTTGTTTTGTTACATTCCTTAGGCACTACATTTAAGATCTTGCACTAATAGTTAGCTCTAGTATATGTAGGACGTATATTGTGATATATATAAATTGAGAGTCTCGTTTTTGAGAAAATAGTTACCAAAATTCTAATTGAACAAATATCAGTTGTTCTCTTCCAGTATTTCCAGTTGCGATACGTCTTAAGATGCCGACATACTATTATATAATTGTGTATTACCGATTGTTCTATTAGTTATAATTTCATAAAATGATGTTGAAAATATGAAAAATAAACGAAACCAACCAACCAACCAATGTGCCTCCCGCCCACCATCGCCAACCAGCCAACCGTTAGCCCTCCCGCCCACCATCGCCAACCAGCCAACCGTAAACCCTCCCGCCCACCATCGCCAACCAGCCAACCGTTTGCCCTCCCACCCACCATCGCCAACCAGCCATCCTTAAGCCCTCCCTCCCGCCTTCTCCAACCAGCAATCCGTTTGCTCACCAGCCCGCCACCACCAACCACCCAACCGATTGCCCACCCGCCACCATCACCAACCACCCAACAGATTGCTCAACATCGCCAAGGAGCCAACACAGGACAATTCCACCTTCCGAACCCTCCCATCAACCAACTCTAAACCCAGCCGGGTTGTTAATTAAACAAAGACAGATCGCGACCGCGTCACATCAAATCATGCATCGAGTTTCCACAACGATAAAAACAAACCACTTCACAGTCATTAAAGACACATGCACCTTTTTCTCTCCACTTCCACACTCGCCGCACGATTTCAACACACGATTAATAATACCACCTTCTTAATTGTTAACCACATTATAGGATTGCGTGTTCAGGATCATTATAACAGCGATGAAAGATATTGTTCGAAATCTCGAACCACAACGCAAACCCGCAACGCAATTTCCTGCACTCTTTGTTTTGTTACATTCCTTAGGCACTACATTTAAGATCTTGCACTAATACTTAGCTCTAGTATATGTAGGACGTATATTGTGATATATATAAATTGAGAGTCTCGTTTTTGAGAAAATAGTTACCAAAATTCTAATTGAACAAATATCAGTTGTTCTCTTCCAGTATTTCCAGTTGCGATACGTCTTAAGATGCCGACATACTATTATATAATTGTGTATTACCGATTGTTCTATTAGTTATAATTACATAAAATGATGTTGAAAATATGAAAAATAAACGAAACCAACCAACCAACCAATGTCCCTCCCGCCCACCATCGCCAAAAAGCCAACCGTTAGCCCTCCCGCCCACCATCGCCAACCAGCCAACCGTAAACCCTCCCGCCCACCATCGCCAACCAGCCAACCGTTTGCCCTCCCACCCATCATCGCCAACCAGCCATCCTTAAGCCCTCCCTCCCGCCTTCTTCAACCAGCCATCCTTTTGCTCACCAGCCCGCCATCACCAACCACCCAACCGATTGCCCACCCGCCACCATGAACAAACACCCAACCGATTGGTCACCATCGCCAAGGAGCCAACACAGGACAATTCCACCTTCCGAACCCTCCCACCAACCAACTCTAAAACCAGCCGGGTGTTTAATTAGACAAAGACAGATTGCGACCGCGTCACATCTAATCTTGCATCGAGTTTCCACAACGATAAAAACAAGCCACTTCACAGTCATTAAAGACACATGCACGTTTTTCTCTCCACTTCCACCCTCGCCGCACAATTTCAACACACGATTAATAATACCACCTTCTTAATTGTTAACTACATTATAGGATTGCGTGTTCAGGATCATTATAACAGCGATGAAAGATATTGTTCGAAATCTCGAACCACAACGCAAACGCGCAACGCTATTTCCTGCACTCTTTGTTTTGTTACATTCCTTAGGCATTACATATAAGATCTTGCACTAATACTTAGCTCTAGTATATGTAGGATGTATATTGTGATATATATAAATTGAGAGTCTCGTTTTTGAGAAAATAGTTACCAAAATTCCAATTGAACAAATATCAGTTGTTCTCTTCCAGTATTTCCAGTTGCGATACGTCTTAAGATGCCGACATACTATTATATAATTGTGTATTACCGATTGTTCTATTAGTAATAATTTCATAAAATGATGTTGAAAATATGAAAAATAAACGAAACCAACCAACGAACCAATGTGCCTCCCGCCCACCATCGCCAACCAGCCAACCGTTAGCCCTCCCGCCCACCATCGCCAACCAGCCAACCGTAAACCCTCCCGCCCACCATCGCCAACCAGCCAACCGTTTGCCCTCCCACCCACCATCGCCAACCAGTCATCCTTAAGCCCTCCCTCCCGCCTTCTCCAACCAGCCATCCGTTTGCTCACCAGCCCGCCATCACCAACCACCCAACCGATTGCCCACCCGCCACCATCACCAACCACCCAACAGATTGCTCACCATCGCCAAGGGGGGGTGTAAGGGGTACCTTCACATAGGCGCCCAAACGTCAACCTCACTTCCACGTAGTGCACCCTGGACTAAAAACAAACGAGGCTCTGGCGACTGGCCCCATGGCCAGTATAATTTTGTTTGCGTTGTCCTGTGTTTTGTCCTTATTTGTGCTGAGTGTTCTTTGCAGCCTCGGCTTTTAACAACAGTCAGAACATTTTAATATTTTATGTTTTTAATTAAGCAACGTTAGAGTTGTTACGTGTAACGGTAAGGGGCTGGACCCCGTATAGTGTGACGGGTGCAAAATAGCCTTAGTGCTGACGCACCCCAAAATTTTAAAATCAAATCAAATCAAACCATCGCCAAGGGGCCAACACAGGACAATTCCACCTTCCGAACCCTCCCACCAACCAACTCTAAACCCAGCCGGGTTGTTAATTAAACAAAGGCAGATCGCGACCGCGTCACATCAAATCATGCATCGAGTTTCCACAACGATAAAAACACGCCACTTCACAGTCATTAAAGACACATGCACGTTTTTCTCTCCACTCCCACACTCGCCGCACGATTTCAACACACGATTAATAATACCACCTTCTTAATTGTTAACCACATTATAGGATTGCGTGTTCAGGATCATTATAACAGCGATGTAAGATATTGTTCGAAATCTTGAACCACAACGCAAACGCGCAACGCAATTTCCTGCACTCTTTGTTTTGTTACATTCCTTAGGCACTACATTTAAGATCTTGCACTAATACTTAGCTCTAGTATATGCAGGATGTATATTGTGATATATATAAATTGAGAGTCTCGTTTTTGAGAAAATAGTTACCAAAATTCCAATTGAACAAATATCAGTTGTTCTCTTCCAGTATTTCCAGTTGCGATACGTCTTAAGATGCCGACATACTATTATATAATTGTGTATTACCGATTGTTCTATTAGTTATAATTTCATAAAATGATGTTGAAAATATGAAAAATAAACGAAACCAACCAAACAACCAATGTCCCTCCCGCCCACGATCGCCAAACAGCCAACCGTTAGCCCTCCCGCCCACCATCGCCAACCAGCCAACCGTAAACCCTCCCGCCCACCATCGCCAACCAGCCAACCGTTTGCCCTCCCACCCACCATCGCCAACCAGCCATCCTTAAGCCCTCCCTCTCGCCTTCTCCAACCAGCCATCCGTTTGCCCACCAGCCCGCCATCACCAACCACCCAACCGATTGCCCACCCGCCACCATCACCAACCACCCAACAGATTGCTCACCATCGCCAAGGAGCCAACACAGGACAATTCCAACTTCCGAACCCTCCCACCAACCAACTCTAAACCCAGCCAGGTTGTTAATTAAACAAAGACAGATCGAGACAGCGTCACATCAAATCATGCATCGAGTTTCCACAACGATAAAAACAAACCACTTCACAGTCATTAAAGACACATGCACCTTTTTCTCTCCACTTCCACACTCGCCGCACGATTTCAACACACGATTAATAATACCACCTTCTTAATTGTTAACCACATTATAGGATTGCGTGTTCAGGATCATTATAACAGCGATGTAAGATATTGTTCGAAATCTTGAACCACAACGCAAACGCGCAACGCAATTTCCTGCACTCTTTGTTTTGTTACATTCCTTAGGCACTACATTTAAGATCTTGCACTAATAGTTAGCTCTAGTATATGTAGGACGTATATTGTGATATATATAAATTGAGAGTCTCGTTTTTGAGAAAATAGTTACCAAAATTCTAATTGAACAAATATCAGTTGTTCTCTTCCAGTATTTCCAGTTGCGATACGTCTTAAGATGCCGACATACTATTATATAATTGTGTATTACCGATTGTTCTATTAGTTATAATTTCATAAAATGATGTTGAAAATATGAAAAATAAACGAAACCAACCAACCAACCAATGTGCCTCCCGCCCACCATCGCCAACCAGCCAACCGTTAGCCCTCCCGCCCACCATCGCCAACCAGCCAACCGTAAACCCTCCCGCCCACCATCGCCAACCAGCCAACCGTTTGCCCTCCCACCCACCATCGCCAACCAGCCATCCTTAAGCCCTCCCTCCCGCCTTCTCCAACCAGCAATCCGTTTGCTCACCAGCCCGCCACCACCAACCACCCAACCGATTGCCCACCCGCCACCATCACCAACCACCCAACAGATTGCTCAACATCGCCAAGGAGCCAACACAGGACAATTCCACCTTCCGAACCCTCCCACCAACCAACTCTAAACCCAGCCGGGTTGTTAATTAAACAAAGACAGATCGCGACCGCGTCACATCAAATCATGCATCGAGTTTCCACAACGATAAAAACAAACCACTTCACAGTCATTAAAGACACATGCACCTTTTTCTCTCCACTTCCACACTCGCCGCACGATTTCAACACACGATTAATAATACCACCTTCTTAATTGTTAACCACATTATAGGATTGCGTGTTCAGGATCATTATAACAGCGATGAAAGATATTGTTCGAAATCTCGAACCACAACGCAAACCCGCAACGCAATTTCCTGCACTCTTTGTTTTGTTACATTCCTTAGGCACTACATTTAAGATCTTGCACTAATACTTAGCTCTAGTATATGTAGGACGTATATTGTGATATATATAAATTGAGAGTCTCGTTTTTGAGAAAATAGTTACCAAAATTCTAATTGAACAAATATCAGTTGTTCTCTTCCAGTATTTCCAGTTGCGATACGTCTTAAGATGCCGACATACTATTATATAATTGTGTATTACCGATTGTTCTATTAGTTATAATTACATAAAATGATGTTGAAAATATGAAAAATAAACGAAACCAACCAACCAACCAATGTCCCTCCCGCCCACCATCGCCAAAAAGCCAACCGTTAGCCCTCCCGCCCACCATCGCCAACCAGCCAACCGTAAACCCTCCCGCCCACCATCGCCAACCAGCCAACCGTTTGCCCTCCCACCCATCATCGCCAACCAGCCATCCTTAAGCCCTCCCTCCCGCCTTCTTCAACCAGCCATCCTTTTGCTCACCAGCCCGCCATCACCAACCACCCAAACGATTGCCCACCCGCCACCATGAACAAACACCCAACCGATTGGTCACCATCGCCAAGGAGCCAACACAGGACAATTCCACCTTCCGAACCCTCCCACCAACCAACTCTAAAACCAGCCGGGTGTTTAATTAGACAAAGACAGATTGCGACCGCGTCACATCTAATCTTGCATCGAGTTTCCACAACGATAAAAACAAGCCACTTCACAGTCATTAAAGACACATGCACGTTTTTCTCAACACTTCCACCTACGCCGCACAATTTCAACACACGATTAATAATACCACCTTCTTAATTGTTAACTACATTATAGGATTGCGTGTTCAGGATCATTATAACAGCGATGAAAGATATTGTTCGAAATCTCGAACCACAACGCAAACGCGCAACGCTATTTCCTGCACTCTTTGTTTTGTTACATTCCTTAGGCATTACATATAAGATCTTGCACTAATACTTAGCTCTAGTATATGTAGGATGTATATTGTGATATATATAAATTGAGAGTCTCGTTTTTGAGAAAATAGTTACCAAAATTCCAATTGAACAAATATCAGTTGTTCTCTTCCAGTATTTCCAGTTGCGATACGTCTTAAGATGCCGACATACTATTATATAATTGTGTATTACCGATTGTTCTATTAGTAATAATTTCATAAAATGATGTTGAAAATATGAAAAATAAACGAAACCAACCAACGAACCAATGTGCCTCCCGCCCACCATCGCCAACCAGCCAACCGTTAGCCCTCCCGCCCACCATCGCCAACCAGCCAACCGTAAACCCTCCCGCCCACCATCGCCAACCAGCCAACCGTTTGCCCTCCCACCCACCATCGCCAACCAGCCATCCTTAAGCCCTCCCTCCCGCCTTCTCCAACCAGCCATCCGTTTGCTCACCAGCCCGCCATCACCAACCACCCAACCGATTGCCCACCCGCCACCATCACCAACCACCCAACAGATTGCTCACCATCGCCAAGGGGGGGTGTAAGGGGTACCTTCACATAGGCGCCCAAACGTCAACCTCACTTCCACGTAGTGCACCCTGGACTAAAAACAAACGAGGCTCTGGCGACTGGCCCCATGGCCAGTATAATTTTGTTTGCGTTGTCCTGTGTTTTGTCCTTATTTGTGCTGAGTGTTCTTTGCAGCCTCGGCTTTTAACAACAGTCAGAACATTTTAATATTTTATGTTTTTAATTAAGCAACGTTAGAGTTGTTACGTGTAACGGTAAGGGGCTGGACCCCGTATAGTGTGACGGGTGCAAAATAGCCTTAGTGCTGACGCACCCCAAAATTTTAAAATCAAATCAAATCAAACCATCGCCAAGGGGCCAACACAGGACAATTCCACCTTCCGAACCCTCCCACCAACCAACTCTAAACCCAGCCGGGTTGTTAATTAAACAAAGACAGATCGCGACCGCGTCACATCAAATCATGCATCGAGTTTCCACAACGATAAAAACACGCCACTTCACAGTCATTAAAGACACATGCACCTTTTTCTCTCCACTCCCACACTCGCCGCACGATTTCAACACACGATTAATAATACCACCTTCTTAATTGTTAACCACACTATAGGATTGCGTGTTCAGGATCATTATATCAGCGATGTAAGATTATGTTCGAAATCTCGAACCACAACGCAAACGCGCAACGCATTTTCCTGCACTCTTTGTTTTGTTACATTCCTTAGGCATTACATTTAAGATCTTGCACTAATACTTAGCTCTAGTATATGTAGGATGTATATTGTGATATATATAAATTGAGAGTCTCGTTTTTGAGAAAATTGTTACCAAAATTCCAATTGAACAAATATCAGTTGTTCTCTTCCATTATTTCCAGTTGCGATACGTCTTAAGATGCCGACATACTATTATATAATTGTGTATTACCGATTGTTCTATTAGTTATAATTTCATAAAATGATGTTGAAAATATGAAAAATAAACGAAACCAACCAACCAACCAATGTCCCTCCCGCCCACAATCGCCAAACAGCCAACCGTTAGCCCTCCCGCCCACCATCGCCAACCAGCCAACCGTAAACCCTCCCGCCCACCATCGCCAACCAGCCAACCGTTTGCCCTCCCACCCACCATCGCCAACCAGCCATCCTTAAGCCCTCCCTCCCGCCTTCTCCAACCAGCCATCCGTTTGCCCACCAGCCCGCCATCACCAACCACCCAACCGATTGCCCACCCGCCACCATCAACAACCACCCAACGGATTGCTCACCATCGCCAAGGAGCCAACACAGGACAATTCCACCTTCCGAACCCTCCCACCAACCAACTCTAAACCCAGCCGGGTTGTTAATTAAACAAAGACAGATCGCGACCGCGTCACATCAAATCATGCATCGAGTTTCCACAACGATAAAAACAAGCCACTTCACAGTCATTAAAGACACATGCACCTTTTTCTCTCCACTTCAACACTCGCCGCACGATTTCAACACACGATTAATAATACCACCTTCTTAATTGTTAACTACATTATAGGATTGCGTGTTCAGGATCATTATAACAGCGATGAAAGATATTGTTCGAAATCTCGAACCACAACGCAAACGCGCAACGCAATTTCCTGCACTCTTTGTTTTGTTACATTCCTTAGGCATTACATTTAAGATCTTGCACTAATACTTAGCTCTAGTATATTTAGGATGTATATTGTGATATATATAAATTGAGAGTCTCGTTTTTGAGAAAATTGTTACCAAAATTCCAATTGAACAAATATCAGTTGCTCTCTTCCATTATTTCCAGTTGCGATACGTCTTAAGATGCCGACATACTATTATATAATTGTGTATTACCGATTGTTCTATTAGTTATAATTTCATAAAATGATGTTGAAAATATGAAAAATAAACGAAACCAACCAACCAACCAATGTCCCTCCCGCCCACAATCGCCAAACAGCCAACCGTTAGCCCTCCCGCCCACCATCGCCAACCAGCCAACCGTAAACCCTCCCGCCCACCATCGCCAACCAGCCAACCGTTTGCCCTCCCACCCACCATCGCTAACCAGCCATCCTTAAGCCCTCCCTCCCTCCTTCTCCAACCAGCCATCCGTTTGCCCACCAGCCCGCCATCACCAACCACCCAACCGATTGCCCACCCGCCACCATCACCAACCACCCAACGGATTGCTCACCATCGCCAAGGAGCCAACACAGGACAATTCCACCTTCCGAACCCTCCCACCAACCAAATCTAAACCCAGCCGTGTTGTTAATTAAACAAAGACAGATCGCGACCGCGTCACATCAAATCATGCATCGAGTTTCCACAACGATAAAAACAAGCCACTTCACAGTCATTAAAGACACATGCACCTTTTTCTCTCCACTTCCACACTTGCCGCACGATTTCAACACACGATTAATAATACCACCTTCTTAATTGTTAACTACATTATAGGATTGCGTGTTCAGGATCATTATAACAGCGATGAAAGTTATTGTTCGAAATCTCGAACCACAACGCAAACGCGCAACGCAATTTCCTGCACTCTTTGTTTTGTTACATTCCTTAGGCACTACATTTAAGATCTTGCACTAATACTTAGCTCTAGGATATGTAGGACGTATATTGTGATATATATAAATTGAGAGTCTCGTTTTTGAGAAAATAGTTACCAAAATTCTAATTGAACAAATATCAGTTGTTCTCTTCCAGTATTTCCAGTTGCGATACGTCTTAAGATGCCGACATACTATTATATAATTGTGTATTACCGATTGTTCTATTAGTTATAATTTCATAAAATGATGTTGAAAATATGAAAAATAAACGAAACCATTCAACCAACCAATGTGCCTCCCGCCCACCATCGCCAACCAGCCAACCGTTAGCCCTCCCGCCCACCATCGCCAACCAGCCAACCGTAAACCCTCCCGCCCACCATCGCCAACCAGCCAACCGTTTGCCCTCCCACCCACCATCGCCAACCAGCCATCCTTAAGCCCTCCCTCCCGCCTTCTCCAACCAGCAATCCGTTTGCTCACCAGCCCGCCATCACCAACCACCCAACCGATTGCCCACCCGCCACCATCACCAACCACCCAACAGATTGCTCAACATCGCCAAGGAGCCAACACAGGACAATTCCACCTTCCGAACCCTCCCACCAATCAACTCTAAACCCAGCCGGGTTGTTAATTAAACAAAGACAGATCTCGACCGCGTCACATCAAGTCATGCATCGAGTTTCCACAACGATAAAAACAAACCACTTCACAGTCATTAAAGACACATGCACCTTTTTCTCTCCACTTCCACACTCGCCGCACGATTTCAACACACGATTAATAATACCACCTTCTTAATTGTTAACCACATTATAGGATTGCGTGTTCAGGATCATTATAACAGCGATGAAAGATATTGTTCGAAATCTCGAACCACAACGCAAACGCGCAACGCAATTTCCTGCACTCTTTGTTTTGTTACATTCCTTAGGCACTACATTTAAGATCTTGCACTAATACTTAGCTCTAGGATATGTAGGACGTATATTGTGATATATATAAATTGAGAGTCTCGTTTTTGAGAAAATAGTTACCAAAATTCTAATTGAACAAATATCAGTTGTTCTCTTCCAGTATTTCCAGTTGCGATACGTCTTAAGATGCCGACATACTATTATATAATTGTGTATTAACGATTGTTCTATTAGTTATAATTACATAAAATGATGTTGAAAATATAAAAAATAATGAAACCAACCAACCAACCAATGTCCCTCCCGCCCATCATCGCCAACCAGCCAACCGTTAGCCCTCCCGCCCACCATCACCAACCAGCCAACCGTAAACCCTCCCGCCCACCATCTCCAACCAGCCAACCGTTTGCCCTCCCACCCATCATCGCCAACCAGCCATCCTTAAGCCCTCCCTCCCGCCTTATTCAACCAGCCATCCGTTTGCCCACCAGCCCGCCATCACCAACCACCCAACCGATTGCCCACCCGCCACCATCACCAACCACCCAACCGATTGCTCACCATCGCCAAGGAGCCAACACAGGACAATTCCACCTTCCGAACCCTCCCACCAACCAACTCTAAAACCAGCCGGGTGTTTAATTAAACAAAGACAGATTGCGACCGCGTCACATCTAATCTTGCATCGAGTTTCCACAACGATAAAAACAAGACACTTCACAGTCATTAAAGACACATGCACCTTTTTCTCTCCACTTCCACCATCGCCGCACAATTTCAACACACGATTAATAATACCACCTTCTTAATTGTTAACTACATTATAGGATTGCGTGTTCAGGATCATTATAACAGCGATGAAAGATATTGTTCGAAATCTCGAACCACAACGCAAACGCGCAACGCAATTTCTTGCACTCTTTGTTTTGTTACATTCCTTAGGCATTAAATTTAAGATCTTGCACTAATACTTAGCTCTAGTATATGCAGGATGTATATTGTGATATATATAAATTGAGAGTCTCGTTTTTGAGAAAATAGTTACCAAAATTCCAATTGAACAAATATCAGTTGTTCTCTTCCAGTATTTCCAGTTGCGATACGTCTTAAGATGCCGACATACTATTATATAATTGTGTATTACCGATTGTTCTATTAGTAATAATTTCATAAAATGATGTTGAAAATATGAAAAATAAACGAAACCAACCAACGAACCAATGTGCCTCCCGCCCACCATCGCCAACCAGCCAACCGTTAGCCCTCCCGCCCACCATCGCCAACCAGCCAACCGTAAACCCTCCCGCCCACCATCGCCAACCAGCCAACCGTTTGCCCTCCCACCCACCATCGCCAACCAGCCATCCTTAAGCCCTCCCTCCCGCCTTCTCCAACCAGCCATCCGTTTGCTCACCAGCCCGCCATCACCAACCACCCAACCGATTGCCCACCCGCCACCATCACCAACCCCCAACAGATTGCTCACCATCGCCAATTAGCCAACACAGGACAATTCCAACTTCCGTACCCTCCCACCAACCAACTCTAAACCCAGCCAGGTTGTTAATTAAACAAAGACAGATCGAGACAGCGTCACATCAAATCATGCATCGAGTTTCCACAACGATAAAAACAAACCACTTCACAGTCATTAAAGACACATGCCCCTTTTTCTCTCCACTTCCACACTCGCCGCACGATTTCAACACACGATTAATAATACCACCTTCTTAATTGTTAACCACATTATAGGATTGCGTGTTCAGGATCATTATAACAGCGATGTAAGATATTGTTCGAAATCTTGAACCACAACGCAAACGCGCAACGCAATTTCCTGCACTCTTTGTTTTGTTACATTCCTTAGGCACTACATTTAAGATCTTGCACTAATAGTTAGCTCTAGTATATGTAGGACGTATATTGTGATATATATAAATTGAGAGTCTCGTTTTTGAGAAAATAGTTACCAAAATTCTAATTGAACAAATATCAGTTGTTCTCTTCCAGTATTTCCAGTTGCGATACGTCTTAAGATGCCGACATACTATTATATAATTGTGTATTACCGATTGTTCTATTAGTTATAATTTCATAAAATGATGTTGAAAATATGAAAAATAAACGAAACCAACCAACCAACCAATGTGCCTCCCGCCCACCATCGCCAACCAGCCAACCGTTAGCCCTCCCGCCCACCATCGCCAACCAGCCAACCGTAAACCCTCCCGCCCACCATCGCCAACCAGCCAACCGTTTGCCCTCCCACCCACCATCGCCAACCAGCCATCCTTAAGCCCTCCCTCCCGCCTTCTCCAACCAGCAATCCGTTTGCTCACCAGCCCGCCACCACCAACCACCCAACCGATTGCCCACCCGCCACCATCACCAACCACCCAACAGATTGCTCAACATCGCCAAGGAGCCAACACAGGACAATTCCACCTTCCGAACCCTCCCACCAACCAACTCTAAACCCAGCCGGGTTGTTAATTAAACAAAGACAGATCGCGACCGCGTCACATCAAATCATGCATCGAGTTTCCACAACGATAAAAACAAACCACTTCACAGTCATTAAAGACACATGCACCTTTTTCTCTCCACTTCCACCCTCGCCGCACGATTTCAACACACGATTAATAATACCACCTTCTTAATTGTTAACCACATTATAGGATTGCGTGTTCAGGATCATTATAACAGCGATGAAAGATATTGTTCGAAATCTCGAACCACAACGCAAACCCGCAACGCAATTTCCTGCACTCTTTGTTTTGTTACATTCCTTAGGCACTACATTTAAGATCTTGCACTAATACTTAGCTCTAGTATATGTAGGACGTATATTGTGATATATATAAATTGAGAGTCTCGTTTTTGAGAAAATAGTTACCAAAATTCTAATTGAACAAATATCAGTTGTTCTCTTCCAGTATTTCCAGTTGCGATACGTCTTAAGATGCCGACATACTATTATATAATTGTGTATTACCGATTGTTCTATTAGTTATAATTACATAAAATGATGTTGAAAATATGAAAAATAAACGAAACCAACCAACCAACCAATGTCCCTCCCGCCCACCATCGCCAAAAAGCCAACCGTTAGCCCTCCCGCCCACCATCGCCAACCAGCCAACCGTAAACCCTCCCGCCCACCATCGCCAACCAGCCAACCGTTTGCCCTCCCACCCATCATCGCCAACCAGCCATCCTTAAGCCCTCCCTCCCGCCTTCTCCAACCAGTCATCCGTTTGCTCACCAGCCCGCCATCACCAACCACCCAACCGATTGCCCACCCGCCACCATCAACAAACACCCAACCGATTGGTCACCATCGCCAAGGAGCCAACACAGGACAATTCCACCTTCCGAACCCTCCCACCAACCAACTCTAAAACCAGCCGGGTGTTTAATTAGACAAAGACAGATTGCGACCGCGTCACATCTAATCTTGCATCGAGTTTCCACAACGATAAAAACAAGCCACTTCACAGTCATTAAAGACACATGCACGTTTTTCTCTCCACTTCCACCCTCGCCGCACAATTTCAACACACGATTAATAATACCACCTTCTTAATTATTAACTATATTATAGGATTGCGTGTTCAGGATCATTATAACAGCGATGAAAGATATTGTTCGAAATCTCGAACCACAACGCAAACGCGCAACGCTATTTCCTGCACTCTTTGTTTTGTTACATTCCTTAGGCATTACAATAAGATCTTGCACTAATACTTAGCTCTAGTATATGTAGGATGTATATTGTGATATATATAAATTGAGAGTCTCGTTTTTGAGAAAATAGTTACCAAAATTCCAATTGAACAAATATCAGTTGTTCTCTTCCAGTATTTCCAGTTGCGATACGTCTTAAGATGCCGACATACTATTATATAATTGTGTATTACCGATTGTTCTATTAGTAATAATTTCATAAAATGATGTTGAAAATATGAAAAATAAACGAAACCAACCAACGAACCAATGTGCCTCCCGCCCACCATCGCCAACCAGCCAACCGTTAGCCCTCCCGCCCACCATCGCCAACCAGCCAACCGTAAACCCTCCCGCCCACCATCGCCAACCAGCCAACCGTTTGCCCTCCCACCCACCATCGCCAACCAGCCATCCTTAAGCCCTCCCTCCCGCCTTCTCCAACCAGCCATCCGTTTGCTCACCAGCCCGCCATCGCCAACCACCCAACCGATTGCCCACCCGCCACCATCACCAACCACCCAACAGATTGCTCACCATCGCCAAGGGGGGGGTGTAAGGGGTACCTTCCACATAGGCGCCCAAACATCAACCTCACTTCCACGTAGTGCACCCTGGACTAAAGACAAACGAGGCTCTGGCGACTGGCCCCATGGCCAGTATAATTTTGTTTGCGTTGTCCTGTGTTTTGTCCTTATTTGTGCTGAGTGTTCTTTGCAGCCTCGGCTTTTAACAACAGTCAGAACATTTTAATATTTTATGTTTTTAATTAAGCAACGTTAGAGTTGTTACGTGTAACGGTAAGGGGCTGGACCCCGTATAGTGTGACGGGTGCAAAATAGCCTTAGTGCTGACGCACCCCAAAATTTTACAATCAAATCAAATCAAACCATCGCCAAGGGGCCAACACAGGACAATTCCACCTTCCGAACCCTCCCACCAACCAACTCTAAACCCAGCCGGGTTGTTAATTAAACAAAGACAGATCGCGACCGCGTCACATCAAATCTTGCATCGAGTTTCCACAACGATAAAAACACGCCACTTCACAGTCATTAAAGACACATGCACCTTTTTCTCTCCACTCCCACACTCGCCGCACGATTTCAACACAAGATTAATAATACCACCTTCTTAATTGTTAACCACACTATAGGATTGCGTGTTCAGGATCATTATAACAGCGATGTAAGATATTGTTCGAAATCTCGAACCACAACGCAAACGCGCAACGCAATTTCCTGCACTCTTTGTTTTGTTACATTCCTTAGGCATTACATTTAAGATCTTGCACTAATACTTAGCTCTAGTATATGTAGGATGTATATTGTGATATATATAAATTGAGAGTCTTGTTTTTGAGAAAATTGTTACCAAAATTCCAATTGAACAAATATCAGTTGTTCTCTTCCATTATTTCCAGTTGCGATACGTCTTAAGATGCCGACATACTATTATATAATTGTGTATTACCGATTGTTCTATTAGTTATAATTTCATAAAATGATGTTGAAAATATGAAAAATAAACGAAACCAACCAACCAACCAATGTCCCTCCCGCCCACAATCGCCAAACAGCCAACCGTTAGCCCTCCCGCCCACCATCGCCAACCAGCCAACCGTAAACCCTCCCGCCCACCATCGCCAACCAGCCAACCGTTTGCCCTCCCACCCACCATCGCCAACCAGCCATCCTTAAGCCCTCCCTCCCGCCTTCTCCAACCAGCCATCCGTTTGCCCACCAGCCCGCCATCACCAACCACCCAACCGATTGCCCACCCGCCACCATCAACAACCACCCAACGGATTGCTCACCATCGCCAAGGAGCCAACACAGGACAATTCCACCTTCCGAACCCTCCCACCAACCAAATCTAAACCCAGCCGGGTTGTTAATTAAACAAAGACAGATCGCGACCGCGTCACATCAAATCATGCATCGAGTTTCCACATCGATAAAAACAAGCCACTTCACAGTCATTAAAGACACATGCACCTTTTTCTCTCCACTTCAACACTCGCCGCACGATTTCAACACACGATTAATAATACCACGTTCTTAATTGTTAACTACATTATAGGATTGCGTGTTCAGGATCATTATAACAGCGATGAAAGTTATTGTTCGAAATCTCGAACCACAACGCAAACGCGCAGCGCAATTTCCTGCACTCTTTGTTTTGTTACATTCCTTAGGCACTACATTTAAGATCTTGCACTAATACTTAGCTCTAGTATATGTAGGACGTATATTGTGATATATATAAATTGAGAGTCTCGTTTTTGAGAAAATAGTTACCAAAATTCTAATTGAACAAATATCAGTTGTTCTCTTCCAGTATTTCCAGTTGCGATACGTCTTAAGATGCCGACATACTATTATATAATTGTGTATTACCGATTGTTCAATTAGTTATAATTTCCTAAAATGATGTTGAAAATATGAAAAATAAACGAAACCAACCAACCAACCAATGTCCCTCCCGCCCACCATCACCAACCAGCCAACCGTTAACCCTCCCGCCCACCATCGCCAACCAGCCAACAGTAAAACCTCCCGCCCACCATCGGCAACCAGCCAACCGTTTGCCCTCCCACCCACAATCGCCAACCAGCCATCCTTAAGCTCTCCCTCCCGGCTTCTCCAACCAGCCATCCGTTTGCCCACCAGCCCGCCATCACCAACCACCCAACCGATTGCCCACCCGCCACCATCACCAACCACCCAACCGATTGGTCACCATCGCCAAGGAGCCAACACAGGACAATTCCACCTTCCGAACCCTCCCCCCAACCAACTCTAAAACCAGCCGGGTGTTTAACTAGACAAAGACAGATTGCGACCGCGTCACATCTAATCTTGCATCGAGTTTCCACAACGATAAAAACAAGCCACTTCACAGTCATTAAAGACACATGCACCTTTTTCTCTCCACTTCCACCCTCGCCGCACAATTTCAACACACGATTAATAATACCACCTTCTTAATTGTTAACTACATTATAGGATTGCGTGTTCAGGATCATTATAACAGCGATGAAAGATATTGTTCGAAATCTCGAACCACAACGCAAACGCGCAACGCAATTTCCTGCACTCTTTGTTTTGTTACATTCCTTAGGCATTACATTTAAGATCTTGCACTAATACTTAGCTCTAGTATATTTAGGATGTACATTGTGATATATATAAATTGAGAGTCTCGTTTTTGAGAAAATTGTTACCAAAATTCCAATTTAACAAATATCAGTTGTTCTCTTCCATTATTTCCAGTTGCGATACGTCTTAAGATGCCGACATACTATTATATAATTGTGTATTACCGATTGTTCTATTAGTTATAATTTCATAAAATGATGTTGAAAATATGAAAAATAAACGAAACCAACCAACCAACCAATGTCCCTCCCGCCCACAATCGCCAAACAGCCAACCGTTAGCCCTCCCGCCCACCATCGCCAATCAGCCAACCGTAAACCCTCCCGCCCACCATCGCCAACCAGCCAACCGTTTGCCCTCCCACCCACCATCGCTAACCAGCCATCCTTAAGCCCTCCCTCCCGCCTTCTCCAACCAGCCATCCGTTTGCCCACCAGCCCGCCATCACCAACCACCCAACCGATTGCCCACCCGCCACCATCACCAACCACCCAACGGAGTGCTCACCATCGCCAAGGAGCCAACACAGGACAATTCCACCTTCCGAACCCTCCCACCAACCAAATCTAAACCCAGCCGTGTTGTTAATTAAACAAAGACAGATCGCGACCGCGTCACATCAAATCATGCATCGAGTTTCCACAACGATAAAAACAAGCCACTTCACAGTCATTAAAGACACATGCACCTTTTTCTCTCCACTTCCACACTTGCCGCACGATTTCAACACACGATTAATAATACCACCTTCTTAATTGTTAACTACATTATAGGATTGCGTGTTCAGGATCATTATAACAGCGATGAAAGATATTGTTCGAAATCTCGAACCACAACGCAAACGCGCAACGCAATTTCCTGCACTCTTTGTTTTGTTACATTCCTTAGGCTTTACATTTAAGATCTTGCACTAATACTTAGCTCTAGTATATGCAGGACGTATATTGTGATATAAATAAATTGAGAGTCTCGTTTTTGAGAAAATTGTTACCAAAATTCCAATTGAACAAATATCAGTTGTTCTCTTCCAGTATTTCCAGTTGCGATACGTCTTAAGATGCCGACATACTATTATATAATTGTGTATTACCGATTGTTCTATTAGTTATAATTTCATAAAATGATGTTGAAAATATGAAAAATAAACGAAACCAACCAACCAACCAATGTCCCTCCCGCCCACAATCGCCAAACAGCCAACCGTTAGCCCTCCCGCCCACCATCGCCAACCAGCCAACCGTAAACCCTCCCGCCCACCAAATCCAACCAGCCAACCGTTTGCCCTCCAACCCACCATCGCCAACCAGCCATCCTTAAGCCCTCCCTCTCGCCTTCTCCAACCAGCCATCCGTTTGCCCACCAGCCCGCCATCACCAACCACCCAACCGATTGCCCACCCGCCACGATCACCAACCACCCAACAGATTGCTCACCATCGCCAAGGAGCCAACACAGGACAATTCCAACTTCCGAAACCTCCCACCAACCAACTCTAAACCCAGCCAGGTTGTTAATTAAACAAAGACAGATCGAGACCGCGTCACATCAAATCATGCATCGAGTTTCCACAACGATAAAAACAAACCACTTCACAGTCATTAAAGACACATGCACCTTTTTCTCTCCACTTCCACACTCGCCGCACGATTTCAACACACGATTAATAATACCACCTTCTTAATTGTTAACCACATTATAGGATTGCGTGTTCAGGATCATTATAACAGCGATGTAAGATATTGTTCGAAATCTTGAACCACAACGCAAACGCGCAACGCAATTTCCTGCACTCTTTGTTTTGTTACATTCCTTAGGCACTACATTTAAGATCTTGCACTAATAGTTAGCTCTAGTATATGTAGGACGTATATTGTGATATATATAAATTGAGAGTCTCGTTTTTGAGAAAATAGTTACCAAAATTCTAATTGAACAAATATCAGTTGTTCTCTTCCAGTATTTCCAGTTGCGATACGTCTTAAGATGCCGACATACTATTATATAATTGTGTATTACCGGTTGTTCTATTAGTTATAATTTCATAAAATGATGTTGAAAATATGAAAAATAAACGAAACCAACCAACCAACCAATGTGCCTCCCGCCCACCATCGCCAACCAGCCAACCGTTAGCCCTCCCGCCCACCATCGCCAACCAGCCAACCGTAAACCCTCCCGCCCACCATCGCCAACCAGCCAACCGTTTGCCCTCCCACCCACCATCGCCAACCAGCCATCCTTAAGCCCTCCCTCCCGCCTTCTCCAACCAGCAATCCGTTTGCTCACCAGCCCGCCATCACCAACCACCCAACCGATAGCCCACCCGCCACCATCACCAACCACCCAACAGATTGCTCAACATCGCCAAGGAGCAAACACAGGACAATTCCACCTTCCGAACCCTCCCACCAACCAACTCTAAACCCAGCCGGGTTGTTAATTAAACAAAGACAGATCGCGACCGCGTCACATCAAATCATGCATCGAGTTTCCACAACGATAAAAACAAACCACTTCACAGTCATTAAAGACACATGCACCTTTTTCTCTCCACTTCCACACTCGCCGCACGATTTCAACACACGATTAATAATACCACCTTCTTAATTGTTAACCACATTATGGGATTGCGTGTTCAGGATCATTATAACAGCGATGAAAGATATTGTTCGAAATCTCGAACCACAACGCAAACCCGCAACGCAATTTCCTGCACTCTTTGTTTTGTTACATTCCTTAGGCACTACATTTAAGATCTTGCACTAATACTTAGCTCTAGTATATGTAGGACGTATATTGTGATATATATAAATTGAGAGTCTCGTTTTTGAGAAAATAGTTACCAAAATTCTAATTGAACAAATATCAGTTGTTCTCTTCCAGTATTTCCAGTTGCGATACGTCTTAAGATGCCGACATACTATTATATAATTGTGTATTACCGATTGTTCTATTAGTTATAATTACATAAAATGATGTTGAAAATATGAAAAATAAACGAAACCAACCAACCAACCAATGTCCCTCCCGCCCACCATCGCCAAAAAGCCAACCGTTAGCCCTCCCGCCCACCATCGCCAACCAGCCAACCGTAAACCCTCCCGCCCACCATCGCCAACCAGCCAACCGTTTGCCCTCCCACCCATCATCGCCAACCAGCCATCTTTAGGCCCTCCCTCCCGCCTTCTTCAACCAGCCATCCGTTTGCCCACCAACCCGCCATCACCAACCACCCAACCGATTGCCCACCCGCCACCATCACCAACCACCCAACCGATTGCTCACCATCGCCAAGGAGCCAACACAGGACAATTCCACCTTCCGAACCCTCCACCAACCAACTCTAAAACCAGCCGGGTGTTTAATTAAACAAAGACAGATTGCGACCGCGTCACATCTAATCTTGCATCGAGTTTCCGCAACGATAAAAAAGAGACACTTCACAGTCATTAAAGACACATGCACCTTTTTCTCTCCACTTCCACCCTCGCCGCACAATTTCAACACACGATTAATAATACCACCTTCTTAATTGTTAACTACATTATAGGATTGCGTGTCAGGATCATTATAACAGCGATGAAAGATATTGTTCGAAATCTCGAACCACAACGCAAACGCGCAACGCAATTTCCTGCACTCTTTGTTTTGTTACATTCCTTAGGCATTAAATTTAAGATCTTGCACTAATACTTAGCTCTAGTATATGTAGGACGTATATTGTGATATATATAAATTGAGAGTCTCGTTTTTGAGAAAATAGTTACCAAAATTCCAATTGAACAAATATCAGTTGTTCTCTTCCAGTATTTCCAGTTGCGATACGTCTTAAGATGCCGACATACTATTATATAATTGTGTATTACCGATTGTTCTATTAGTTATAATTTCATAAAATGATGTTGAAAATATGAAAATAAACGAAACCAACCAAACAACCAATGTCCCTCCCGCCCACAATCGCCAAACAGCCAACCGTTAGCCCTCCCGCCCACCATCGCCAACCAGCCAACCGTAAACCCTCCCGCCCACCATCGCTAACCAGCCAACCGTTTGCCCTCCCACCCACCATCGCCAACAAGCCATCCTTAAGCCCTCCCTCTCGCCTTCTCCAACCAGCCATCCGTTTGCCCCAGCCCGCCATCACCAACCACCCAACCGATTGCCCACCCGCCACCATCACCAACCACCCAACAGATTGCTCACCATCGCCAAGGAGCCAACACAGGACAATTCCAACTTCCGAACCCTCCCACCAACCAACTCTAAACCCAGCCGGGTTGTTAATTAAACAAAGACAGATCGAGACCGCGTCACATCAAATCATGAATCGTGTTTCCACAACGATAAAAACAAACCACTTCACAGTCATTAAAGACACATGCACCTTTTTCTCTCCACTTCCACTCTCGCCGCACGATTTCAACACACGATTAATAATACCACCTTCTTAATTGTTAACTACATTATAGGATTGCGAGTTCAGGATCATTATAACAGCGATGTAAGATATTGTTCGAAATCTCGAACCACAACGCAAACGCGCAACGCAATTTCCTGCACTCTCTGTTTTGTTACATTCCTTAGGCACTACATTTAAAACCTTGCACTAATATTTAGGTCTAGTATATGTAGGACGTATATTGTTGTATATATAAATTGAGAGTCTCGTTTTTGAGAAAATAGTTACCAAAATTCCAATTGAACAAATATCAGTTGTTCTCTTCCAGTATTTCCAGTTGCGATACGTCTTAAGATGCCGACATACTATTATATAATTGTGTATTAACGATTGTTCTATTAGTTATAATTTCATAAAATGATGTTGAAAATATGAAAAATAAACAAAACAAACCAACCAACCAATGTCCCTCCCGCCCACCATCGCCAAACAGCCAACCGTTAGCCCTCCCGCCCACCATCGCCAACCAGCCAACCGTAAACCCCCCGAACACCATCGCCAACCAGCCAACCGTTTGCCCTCCCACCCACCATCGCCAACCAGCCATCCTTAAGCCCTCCCTCCCGCCTTCTCCAACCAGCCATCCGTTTGCCCACCAGCCCGCCAACACTAACCACCCAGCCGATTGCCCACCCGCCACCATCACCAACCACCCAACAGATTGTTCACCATCGGCAAGTAGCCAACACAGGACAATTCCACCTTCCGAACCCTCCCACCAACCGACTCTAAACCCAGCCGGGTGTTAATTAAACAAAGACAGATCGCAACCGCGTCACATCAAATCATGCATCGAGTTTCCACAACGATAAAAACAAACCACTTCACAGTCATTAAAGACACATGCACCTTTTTCTCTCCACTTCCACACTCTCCGCTCGATTTCAACACACGATTAATAATACCACCTTCTTAATTGTTAACTACATTATAGGATTGCGTGTTCAGGATCATTATAACAGCGATGAAAGATATTGTTCGAAATCTCGAACCACAACGCAAACGCGCAACGCAATTTCCTGCACTCTTTGTTTTGTTACATTCCTTAGGCACTACATTTAAGATCTTGCACTAATACTTAGCTCTAGTATATGTAGGACGTATATTGTGATATATATAATTTGAGAGTCTCGTTTTTGAGAAAATAGTTACCAAAATTCTAATTGAACAAATATCAGTTGTTCTCTTCCAGTATTTCCAGTTGCGATACGTCTTAAGATGCCGACATACTATTATATAATTGTGTATTACCGATTGTTCTATTAGTTATAATTTCATAAAATGATGTTGAAAATATGAAAAATTAACGAAACCAACCAACCAACCAATGTCCCTCCCGCCCACCATCACCAACCAGCCAACCGTTAGCCCTCCCGCCCACCATCGCCAACCAGAAAACAGTAAAACCTCCCGCCCACCATCGGCAACCAGCCAACCGTTTGCCCTCCCACCCACAATCGCCAACCAGCCATCCTTAAGCCCTCCCTCCCGCCTTCTCCAACCAGCCATCCGTTTGCCCACCAGCCCGCCATCACCAACCACCCAACCGATTGCCCACCCGCCACCATCACCAACCACCCAACCGATTGGTCACCATCGCCAAGGAGCCAACACAGGACAATTCCACCTTCCGAACCCTCCCACCAACCAACTCTAAAACCAGCCGGGTGTTTAATTAGACAAAGACAGATTGCGACCGCGTCACATCTAATCTTGCATCGAGTTTCCACAACGATAAAAACAAGCCACTTCACAGTCATTAAAGGCACATGCACCTTTTTCTCTCCACTTCCACAATCGCCGCTCGATTTCAACACACGATTAATAATACCACCTTCTTAATTGTTAACTACATTATAGGATTGCGTGTTCAGGATCATTATAACAGCGATGAAAGATATTGTTCGAAATCTCGAACCACAACGCAAACGCGCAACGCAATTTCCTGCACTCTTTGTTTTGTTACATTCCTTAGGCATTACCTTTAAGATCTTGCACTAATACTTAGCTCTAGTATATGTAGGATGTATATTGTGATATATATAAATTGAGAGTCTCGTTTTTGAGAAAATTGTTACCAAAATTCCAATTGAACAAATATCAGTTGTTCTCTTCCATTATTTCCAGTTGCGATACGTCTTAAGATGCCGACATACTATTATATAATTGTGTATTACCGATTGTTCTATTAGTTATAATTTCATAAAATGATGTTGAAAATATGAAAAATAAACGAAACCAACCAACCAACCAATGTCCCTCCCGCCCACAATCGCCAAACAGCCAACCGTTAGCCCTCCCGCCCACCATCGCCAACCAGCCAACCGTAAACCCTCCCGCCCACCATCGCCAACCAGCCAACCGTTTGCCCTCCCACCCACCATCGCCAACCAGCCATCCTTAAGCCCTCCCTCCCGCCTTCTCCAACCAGCCATCCGTTTGCCCACCAGCCCGCCATCACCAACCACCCAATCGATTGCCCACCCGCCACCATCACCAACCACCCAACCGATTGCTCACCATCGCCAAGGAGCCAACACAGGACAATTCCACCTTCCGAACCCTCCCACCAACCAACTCTAAGCCCAGCCGGGTTGTTAATTAAACAAAGACAGATTGCGACCGCGTCACATCAAATCTTGCATCGAGTTTCCACAACGATAAAAACAAGCCACTTCACAGTCATTAAAGACACGTGCACCTTTTTCTCTCCACTTCCACCCTCGCCGCACAATTTCAACAAACGATTAATAATACCACCATCTTAATTGTTAACTACATTATAGGATTGTTTGTTCAGGATCATTATAACAGCATGAGAATATTGTTCGAAATCTCGAACCACAACGCAAACGCGCAACGCAATTACCTGACTCTTTGTTTTGTTACATTCCTTAGGCATTACATATAAGATCTTGCACTAATACTTAGCTCTAGTATATGTAGGATGTATATTGTGATATATGTAAATTGAGAGTCTCGTTTTTGAGAAAATAGTTACCAAAATTCCAATTGAACAAATATCAGTTGTTCTCTTCCAGTATTTCCAGTTGCGATACGTCTTAAGATGCCGACATACTATTATATAATTGTGTATTACCGATTGTTCTATTAGTAATAATTTCATAAAATGATGTTGAAAATATGAAAAATAAACGAAACCAACCAACGAACCAATGTGCCTCCCGCCCACCATCGCCAACCAGCCAACCGTTAGCCCTCCCGCCCACCATCGCCAACCAGCCAACCGTAAACCCTCCCGCCCACCATCGCCAACCAGCCAACCGTTTGCCCTCCCACCCACCATCGCCAACCAGCCATCCTTAAGCCCTCCCTCCCGCCTTCTCCAACCAGCCATCCGTTTGCTCACCAGCCCGCCATCACCAACCACCCAACCGATTGCCCACCCGCCACCATCACCAACCACCCAACAGATTGCTCACCATCGCCAAGGGGGGGGTGTAAGAGGTACCTTCACATAGGCGCCCAAACGTCAACCTCACTTCCACGTAGTGCACCCTGGACTAAAAACAAACGAGGCTCTGGCGACTGGCCCCATGGCCAGTATAATTTTGTTTGCGTTGTCCTGTGTTTTGTCCTTATTTGTGCTGAGTGTTCTTTGCAGCCTCGGCTTTTAACAACAGTCAGAACATTTTAATATTTTATGTTTTTAATTAAGCAACGTTAGAGTTGTTACGTGTAACGGTAAGGGGCTGGACCCCGTATAGTGTGACGGGTGCAAAATAGCCTTAGTGCTGACGCACCCCAAAATTTTACAATCAAATCAAATCAAACCATCGCCAAGGGGCCAACACAGGACAATTCCACCTTCCGAACCCTCCCACCAACCAACTCTAAACCCAGCCGGGTTGTTAATTAAACAAAGACAGATCGCGACCGCGTCACATCAAATCATGCATCGAGTTTCCACAACGATAAAAACACGCCACTTCACAGTCATTAAAGACACATGCACCTTTTTCTCTCCACTCCCACACTCGCCGCACGATTTCAACACACGATTAATAATACCACCTTCTTAATTGTTAACCACACTATAGGATTGCGTGTTCAGGATCATTATATCAGCGATGTAAGATATTGTTCGAAATCTCGAACCACAACGCAAACGCGCAACGCATTTTCCTGCACTCTTTGTTTTGTTACATTCCTTAGGCATTACATTTAAGATCTTGCACTAATACTTAGCTCTAGTATATGTAGGATGTATATTGTGATATATATAAATTGAGAGTCTCGTTTTTGAGAAAATTGTTACCAAAATTCCAATTTAACAAATATCAGTTGTTCTCTTCCATTATTTCCAGTTGCGATACGTCTTAAGATGCCGACATACTATTATATAATTGTGTATTACCGATTGTTCTATTAGTTATAATTTCATAAAATGATGTTGAAAATATGAAAAATAAACGAAACCAACCAACCAACCAATGTCCCTCCCGCCCACAATCGCCAAACAGCCAACCGTTAGCCCTCCCGCCCACCATCGCCAACCAGCCAACCGTAAACCCTCCCGCCCACCATCGCCAACCAGCCAACCGTTTGCCCTCCCACCCACCATCGCCAACCAGCCATCCTTAAGCCCTCCCTCCCGCCTTCTCCAACCAGCCATCCGTTTGCCCACCAGCCCGCCATCACCAACCACCCAACCGATTGCCCACCCGCCACCATCAACAACCACCCAACGGATTGCTCACCATCGCCAAGGAGCCAACACACGACAATTCCACCTTCCGAACCCTCCCACCAACCAAATCTAAACCCAGCCGGGTTGTTAATTAAACAAAGACAGATCGCGACCGCGTCACATCAAATCATGCATCGAGTTTCCACAACGATAAAAACAAGCCACTTCACAGTCATTAAAGACACATGCACCTTTTTCTCTCCACTTCAACACTCGCCGCACGATTTCAACACACGATTAATAATACCACCTTCTTAATTGTTAACTACATTATAGGATTGCGTGTTCAGGATCATTATAACAGCGATGAAAGATATTGTTCGAAATCTCGAACCACAACGCAAACGCGCAACGCAATTTCCTGCACTCTTTGTTTTGTTACATTCCTTAGGCATTACATTTAAGATCTTGCACTAATACTTAGCTCTAGTATATTTAGGATGTATATTGTGATATATATAAATTGAGAGTCTCGTTTTTGAGAAAATTGTTACCAAAATTCCAATTGAACAAATATCAGTTGCTCTCTTCCATTATTTCCAGTTGCGATACGTCTTAAGATGCCGACATACTATTATATAATTGTGTATTACCGATTGTTCTATTAGTTATAATTTCATAAAATGATGTTGAAAATATGAAAAATAAACGAAACCAACCAACCAACCAATGTCCCTCCCGCCCACAATCGCCAAACAGCCAACCGTTAGCCCTCCCGCCCACCATCGCCAACCAGCCAACCGTAAACCCTCCCGCCCACCATCGCCAACCAGCCAACCGTTTGCCCTCCCACCCACCATCGCTAACCAGCCATCCTTAAGCCCTCCCTCCCTCCTTCTCCAACCAGCCATCCGTTTGCCCACCAGCCCGCCATCACCAACCACCCAACCGATTGCCCACCCGCCACCATCACCAACCACCCAACGGATTGCTCACCATCGCCAAGGAGCCAACACAGGACAATTCCACCTTCCGAACCCTCCCACCAACCAAATCTAAACCCAGCCGTGTTGTTAATTAAACAAAGACAGATCGCGATCGCGTCACATCAAATCATGCATCGAGTTTCCACAACGATAAAAACAAGCCACTTCACAGTCATTAAAGACACATGCACCTTTTTCTCTCCACTTCCACACTTGCCGCACGATTTCAACACACGATTAATAATACCACCTTCTTAATTGTTAACTACATTATAGGATTGCGTGTTCAGGATCATTATAACAGCGATGAAAGTTATTGTTCGAAATCTCGAACCACAACGCAAACGCGCAACGCAATTTCCTGCACTCTTTGTTTTGTTACATTCCTTAGGCACTACATTTAAGATCTTGCACTAATACTTAGCTCTAGGATATGTAGGACGTATATTGTGATATATATAAATTGAGAGTCTCGTTTTTGAGAAAATAGTTACCAAAATTCTAATTGAACAAATATCAGTTGTTCTCTTCCAGTATTTCCAGTTGCGATACGTCTTAAGATGCCGACATACTATTATATAATTGTGTATTACCGGTTGTTCTATTAGTTATAATTTCATAAAATGATGTTGAAAATATGAAAAATAAACGAAACCAACCAACCAACCAATGTGCCTCCCGCCCACCATCGCCAACCAGCCAACCGTTAGCCCTCCCGCCCACCATCGCCAACCAGCCAACCGTAAACCCTCCCGCCCACCATCGCCAACCAGCCAACCGTTTGCCCTCCCACCCACCATCGCCAACCAGCCATCCTTAAGCCCTCCCTCCCGCCTTCTCCAACCAGCAATCCGTTTGCTCACCAGCCCGCCATCACCAACCACCCAACCGATAGCCCACCCGCCACCATCACCAACCACCCAACAGATTGCTCAACATCGCCAAGGAGCAAACACAGGACAATTCCACCTTCCGAACCCTCCCACCAACCAACTCTAAACCCAGCCGGGTTGTTAATTAAACAAAGACAGATCGCGACCGCGTCACATCAAATCATGCATCGAGTTTCCACAACGATAAAAACAAACCACTTCACAGTCATTAAAGACACATGCACCTTTTTCTCTCCACTTCCACACTCGCCGCACGATTTCAACACACGATTAATAATACCACCTTCTTAATTGTTAACCACATTATAGGATTGCGTGTTCAGGATCATTATAACAGCGATGAAAGATATTGTTCGAAATCTCGAACCACAACGCAAACCCGCAACGCAATTTCCTGCACTCTTTGTTTTGTTACATTCCTTAGGCACTACATTTAAGATCTTGCACTAATACTTAGCTCTAGTATATGTAGGACGTATATTGTGATATATATAAATTGAGAGTCTCGTTTTTGAGAAAATAGTTACCAAAATTCTAATTGAACAAATATCAGTTGTTCTCTTCCAGTATTTCCAGTTGCGATACGTCTTAAGATGCCGACATACTATTATATAATTGTGTATTACCGATTGTTCTATTAGTTATAATTACATAAAATGATGTTGAAAATATGAAAAATAAACGAAACCAACCAACCAACCAATGTCCCTCCCGCCCACCATCGCCAAAAAGCCAACCGTTAGCCCTCCCGCCCACCATCGCCAACCAGCCAACCGTAAACCCTCCCGCCCACCATCGCCAACCAGCCAACCGTTTGCCCTCCCACCCATCATCGCCAACCAGCCATCTTTAGGCCCTCCCTCCCGCCTTCTTCAACCAGCCATCCGTTTGCCCACCAACCCGCCATCACCAACCACCCAACCGATTGCCCACCCGCCACCATCACCAACCACCCAACCGATTGCTCACCATCGCCAAGGAGCCAACACAGGACAATTCCACCTTCCGAACCCTCCACCAACCAACTCTAAAACCAGCCGGGTGTTTAATTAAACAAAGACAGATTGCGACCGCGTCACATCTAATCTTGCATCGAGTTTCCACAACGATAAAAAAGAGACACTTCACAGTCATTAAAGACACATGCACCTTTTTCTCTCCACTTCCACCCTCGCCGCACAATTTCAACACACGATTAATAATACCACCTTCTTAATTGTTAACTACATTATAGGATTGCGTGTCAGGATCATTATAACAGCGATGAAAGATATTGTTCGAAATCTCGAACCACAACGCAAACGCGCAACGCAATTTCCTGCACTCTTTGTTTTGTTACATTCCTTAGGCATTAAATTTAAGATCTTGCACTAATACTTAGCTCTAGTATATGTAGGACGTATATTGTGATATATATAAATTGAGAGTCTCGTTTTTGAGAAAATAGTTACCAAAATTCCAATTGAACAAATATCAGTTGTTCTCTTCCAGTATTTCCAGTTGCGATACGTCTTAAGATGCCGACATACTATTATATAATTGTGTATTACCGATTGTTCTATTAGTTATAATTTCATAAAATGATGTTGAAAATATGAAAATAAACGAAACCAACCAAACAACCAATGTCCCTCCCGCCCACAATCGCCAAACAGCCAACCGTTAGCCCTCCCGCCCACCATCGCCAACCAGCCAACCGTAAACCCTCCCGCCCACCATCGCTAACCAGCCAACCGTTTGCCCTCCCACCCACCATCGCCAACAAGCCATCCTTAAGCCCTCCCTCTCGCCTTCTCCAACCAGCCATCCGTTTGCCCCAGCCCGCCATCACCAACCACCCAACCGATTGCCCACCCGCCACCATCACCAACCACCCAACAGATTGCTCACCATCGCCAAGGAGCCAACACAGGACAATTCCAACTTCCGAACCCTCCCACCAACCAACTCTAAACCCAGCCGGGTTGTTAATTAAACAAAGACAGATCGAGACCGCGTCACATCAAATCATGAATCGTGTTTCCACAACGATAAAAACAAACCACTTCACAGTCATTAAAGACACATGCACCTTTTTCTCTCCACTTCCACTCTCGCCGCACGATTTCAACACACGATTAATAATACCACCTTCTTAATTGTTAACTACATTATAGGATTGCGAGTTCAGGATCATTATAACAGCGATGTAAGATATTGTTCGAAATCTCGAACCACAACGCAAACGCGCAACGCAATTTCCTGCACTCTCTGTTTTGTTACATTCCTTAGGCACTACATTTAAAACCTTGCACTAATATTTAGCTCTAGTATATGTAGGACGAATATTGTTGTATATATAAATTGAGAGTCTCGTTTTTGAGAAAATAGTTACCAAAATTCCAATTGAACAAATATCAGTTGTTCTCTTCCAGTATTTCCAGTTGCGATACGTCTTAAGATGCCGACATACTATTATATAATTGTGTATTAACGATTGTTCTATTAGTTATAATTTCATAAAATGATGTTGAAAATATGAAAAATAAACAAAACAAACCAACCAACCAATGTCCCTCCCGCCCACCATCGCCAAACAGCCAACCGTTAGCCCTCCCGCCCACCATCGCCAACCAGCCAACCGTAAACCCCCCGAACACCATCGCCAACCAGCCAACCGTTTGCCCTCCCACCCACCATCGCCAACCAGCCATCCTTAAGCCCTCCCTCCCGCCTTCTCCAACCAGCCATCCGTTTGCCCACCAGCCCGCCAACACTAACCACCCAGCCGATTGCCCACCCGCCACCATCACCAACCACCCAACAGATTGTTCACCATCGGCAAGTAGCCAACACAGGACAATTCCACCTTCCGAACCCTCCCACCAACCGACTCTAAACCCAGCCGGGTGTTAATTAAACGAAGACAGATCGCAACCGCGTCACATCAAATCATGCATCGAGTTTCCACAACGATAAAAACAAACCACTTCACAGTCATTAAAGACACATGCACCTTTTTCTCTCCACTTCCACACTCTCCGCTCGATTTCAACACACGATTAATAATACCACCTTCTTAATTGTTAACTACATTATAGGATTGCGTGTTCAGGATCATTATAACAGCGATGAAAGATATTGTTCGAAATCTCGAACCACAACGCAAACGCGCAACGCAATTTCCTGCACTCTTTGTTTTGTTACATTCCTTAGGCACTACATTTAAGATCTTGCACTAATACTTAGCTCTAGTATATGTAGGACGTATATTGTGATATATATAATTTGAGAGTCTCGTTTTTGAGAAAATAGTTACCAAAATTCTAATTGAACAAATATCAGTTGTTCTCTTCCAGTATTTCCAGTTGCGATACGTCTTAAGATGCCGACATACTATTATATAATTGTGTATTACCGATTGTTCTATTAGTTATAATTTCATAAAATGATGTTGAAAATATGAAAAATTAACGAAACCAACCAACCAACCAATGTCCCTCCCGCCCACCATCACCAACCAGCCAACCGTTAGCCCTCCCGCCCACCATCGCCAACCAGAAAACAGTAAAACCTCCCGCCCACCATCGGCAACCAGCCAACCGTTTGCCCTCCCACCCACAATCGCCAACCAGCCATCCTTAAGCCCTCCCTCCCGCCTTCTCCAACCAGCCATCCGTTTGCCCACCAGCCCGCCATCACCAACCACCCAACCGATTGCCCACCCGCCACCATCACCAACCACCCAACCGATTGGTCACCATCGCCAAGGAGCCAACACAGGACAATTCCACCTTCCGAACCCTCCCACCAACCAACTCTAAAACCAGCCGGGTGTTTAATTAGACAAAGACAGATTGCGACCGCGTCACATCTAATCTTGCATCGAGTTTCCACAACGATAAAAACAAGCCACTTCACAGTCATTAAAGGCACATGCACCTTTTTCTCTCCACTTCCACAATCGCCGCTCGATTTCAACACACGATTAATAATACCACCTTCTTAATTGTTAACTACATTATAGGATTGCGTGTTCAGGATCATTATAACAGCGATGAAAGATATTGTTCGAAATCTCGAACCACAACGCAAACGCGCAACGCAATTTCCTGCACTCTTTGTTTTGTTACATTCCTTAGGCATTACCTTTAAGATCTTGCACTAATACTTAGCTCTAGTATATGTAGGATGTATATTGTAAAATATATAAATTGAGAGTCTCGTTTTTGAGAAAATTGTTACCAAAATTCCAATTGAACAAATATCAGTTGTTCTCTTCCATTATTTCCAGTTGCGATACGTCTTAAGATGCCGACATACTATTATATAATTGTGTATTACCGATTGTTCTATTAGTTATAATTTCATAAAATGATGTTGAAAATATGAAAAATAAACGAAACCAACCAACCAACCAATGTCCCTCCCGCCCACAATCGCCAAACAGCCAACCGTTAGCCCTCCCGCCCACCATCGCCAACCAGCCAACCGTAAACCCTCCCGCCCACCATCGCCAACCAGCCAACCGTTTGCCCTCCCACCCACCATCGCCAACCAGCCATCCTTAAGCCCTCCCTCCCGCCTTCTCCAACCAGCCATCCGTTTGCCCACCAGCCCGCCATCACCAACCACCCAATCGATTGCCCACCCGCCACCATCACCAACCACCCAACCGATTGCTCACCATCGCCAAGGAGCCAACACAGGACAATTCCACCTTCCGAACCCTCCCACCAACCAACTCTAAGCCCAGCCGGGTTGTTAATTAAACAAAGACAGATTGCGACCGCGTCACATCAAATCTTGCATCGAGTTTCCACAACGATAAAAACAAGCCACTTCACAGTCATTAAAGACACGTGCACCTTTTTCTCTCCACTTCCACCCTCGCCGCACAATTTCAACAAACGATTAATAATACCACCATCTTAATTGTTAACTACATTATAGGATTGTTTGTTCAGGATCATTATAACAGCATGAGAATATTGTTCGAAATCTCGAACCACAACGCAAACGCGCAACGCAATTACCTGACTCTTTGTTTTGTTACATTCCTTAGGCATTACATATAAGATCTTGCACTAATACTTAGCTCTAGTATATGTAGGATGTATATTGTGATATATGTAAATTGAGAGTCTCGTTTTTGAGAAAATAGTTACCAAAATTCCAATTGAACAAATATCAGTTGTTCTCTTCCAGTATTTCCAGTTGCGATACGTCTTAAGATGCCGACATACTATTATATAATTGTGTATTACCGATTGTTCTATTAGTAATAATTTCATAAAATGATGTTGAAAATATGAAAAATAAACGAAACCAACCAACGAACCAATGTGCCTCCCGCCCACCATCGCCAACCAGCCAACCGTTAGCCCTCCCGCCCACCATCGCCAACCAGCCAACCGTAAACCCTCCCGCCCACCATCGCCAACCAGCCAACCGTTTGCCCTCCCACCCACCATCGCCAACCAGCCATCCCTAAGCCCTCCCTCCCGCCTTCTCCAACCAGCCATCCGTTTGCTCACCAGCCCGCCATCACCAACCACCCAACCGATTGCCCACCCGCCACCATCACCAACCACCCAACAGATTGCTCACCATCGCCAAGGGGGGGGTGTAAGAGGTACCTTCACATAGGCGCCCAAACGTCAACCTCACTTCCACGTAGTGCACCCTGGACTAAAAACAAACGAGGCTCTGGCGACTGGCCCCATGGCCAGTATAATTTTGTTTGCGTTGTCCTGTGTTTTGTCCTTATTTGTGCTGAGTGTTCTTTGCAGCCTCGGCTTTTAACAACAGTCAGAACATTTTAATATTTTATGTTTTTAATTAAGCAACGTTAGAGTTGTTACGTGTAACGGTAAGGGGCTGGACCCCGTATAGTGTGACGGGTGCAAAATAGCCTTAGTGCTGACGCACCCCAAAATTTTACAATCAAATCAAATCAAACCATCGCCAAGGGGCCAACACAGGACAATTCCACCTTCCGAACCCTCCCACCAACCAACTCTAAACCCAGCCGGGTTGTTAATTAAACAAAGACAGATCGCGACCGCGTCACATCAAATCATGCATCGAGTTTCCACAACGATAAAAACACGCCACTTCACAGTCATTAAAGACACATGCACCTTTTTCTCTCCACTCCCACACTCGCCTTACGATTTCAACACACGATTAATAATACCACCTTCTTAATTGTTAACCACACTATAGGATTGCGTGTTCAGGATCATTATATCAGCGATGTAAGATATTGTTCGAAATCTCGAACCACAACGCAAACGCGCAACGCATTTTCCTGCACTCTTTGTTTTGTTACATTCCTTAGGCATTACATTTAAGATCTTGCACTAATACTTAGCTCTAGTATATGTAGGATGTATATTGTGATATATATAAATTGAGAGTCTCGTTTTTGAGAAAATTGTTACCAAAATTCCAATTGAACAAATATCAGTTGTTCTCTTCCATTATTTCCAGTTGCGATACGTCTTAAGATGCCGACATACTATTATATAATTGTGTATTACCGATTGTTCTATTAGTTATAATTTCATAAAATGATGTTGAAAATATGAAAAATAAACGAAACCAACCAACCAACCAATGTCCCTCCCGCCCACAATCGCCAAACAGCCAACCGTTAGCCCTCCCGCCCACCATCGCCAACCAGCCAACCGTAAACCCTCCCGCCCACCATCGCCAACCAGCCAACCGTTTGCCCTCCCACCCACCATCGCCAACCAGCCATCCTTAAGCCCTCCCTCCCGCCTTCTCCAACCAGCCATCCGTTTGCCCACCAGCCCGCCATCACCAACCACCCAACCGATTGCCCACCCGCCACCATCAACAACCACCCAACGGATTGCTCACCATCGCCAAGGAGCCAACACACGACAATTCCACCTTCCGAACCCTCCCACCAACCAAATCTAAACCCAGCCGGGTTGTTAATTAAACAAAGACAGATCGCGACCGCGTCACATCAAATCATGCATCGAGTTTCCACAACGATAAAAACAAGCCACTTCACAGTCATTAAAGACACATGCACCTTTTTCTCTCCACTTCAACACTCGCCGCACGATTTCAACACACGATTAATAATACCACCTTCTTAATTGTTAACTACATTATAGGATTGCGTGTTCAGGATCATTATAACAGCGATGAAAGATATTGTTCGAAATCTCGAACCACAACGCAAACGCGCAACGCAATTTCCTGCACTCTTTGTTTTGTTACATTCCTTAGGCATTACATTTAAGATCTTGCACTAATACTTAGCTCTAGTATATTTAGGATGTATATTGTGATATATATAAATTGAGAGTCTCGTTTTTGAGAAAATTGTTACCAAAATTCCAATTGAACAAATATCAGTTGCTCTCTTCCATTATTTCCAGTTGCGATACGTCTTAAGATGCCGACATACTATTATATAATTGTGTATTACCGATTGTTCTATTAGTTATAATTTCATAAAATGATGTTGAAAATATGAAAAATAAACGAAACCAACCAACCAACCAATGTCCCTCCCGCCCACAATCGCCAAACAGCCAACCGTTAGCCCTCCCGCCCACCATCGCCAACCAGCCAACCGTAAACCCTCCCGCCCACCATCGCCAACCAGCCAACCGTTTGCCCTCCCACCCACCATCGCTAACCAGCCATCCTTAAGCCCTCCCTCCCTCCTTCTCCAACCAGCCATCCGTTTGCCCACCAGCCCGCCATCACCAACCACCCAACCGATTGCCCACCCGCCACCATCACCAACCACCCAACGGATTGCTCACCATCGCCAAGGAGCCAACACAGGACAATTCCACCTTCCGAACCCTCCCACCAACCAAATTTAACCCAGCCGTGTTGTTAATTAAACAAAGACAGATCGCGACCGCGTCACATCAAATCATGCATCGAGTTTCCACAACGATAAAAACAAGCCACTTCACAGTCATTAAAGACACATGCACCTTTTTCTCTCCACTTCCACACTTGCCGCACGATTTCAACACACGATTAATAATACCACCTTCTTAATTGTTAACTACATTATAGGATTGCGTGTTCAGGATCATTATAACAGCGATGAAAGTTATTGTTCGAAATCTCGAACCACAACGCAAACGCGCAACGCAATTTCCTGCACTCTTTGTTTTGTTACATTCCTTAGGCACTACATTTAAGATCTTGCACTAATACTTAGCTCTAGGATATGTAGGACGTATATTGTGATATATATAAATTGAGAGTCTCGTTTTTGAGAAAATAGTTACCAAAATTCTAATTGAACAAATATCAGTTGTTCTCTTCCAGTATTTCCAGTTGCGATACGTCTTAAGATGCCGACATACTATTATATAATTGTGTATTACCGATTGTTCTATTAGTTATAATTTCATAAAATGATGTTGAAAATATGAAAAATAAACGAAACCATTCAACCAACCAATGTGCCTCCCGCCCACCATCGCCAACCAGCCAACCGTTAGCCCTCCCGCCCACCATCGCCAACCAGCCAACCGTAAACCCTCCCGCCCACCATCGCCAACCAGCCAACCGTTTGCCCTCCCACCCACCATCGCCAACCAGCCATCCTTAAGCCCTCCCTCCCGCCTTCTCCAACCAGCAATCCGTTTGCTCACCAGCCCGCCATCACCAACCACCCAACCGATTGCCCACCCGCCACCATCACCAACCACCCAACAGATTGCTCAACATCGCCATGGAGCCAACACAGGACAATTCCACCTTCCGAACCCTCCCACCAATCAACTCTAAACCCAGCCGGGTTGTTAATTAAACAAAGACAGATCTCGACCGCGTCACATCAAGTCATGCATCGAGTTTCCACAACGATAAAAACAAACCACTTCACAGTCATTAAAGACACATGCACCTTTTTCTCTCCACTTCCACACTCGCCGCACGATTTCAACACACGATTAATAATACCACCTTCTTAATTGTTAACCACATTATAGGATTGCGTGTTCAGGATCATTATAACAGCGATGAAAGATATTGTTCGAAATCTCGAACCACAACGCAAACGCGCAACGCAATTTCCTGCACTCTTTGTTTTGTTACATTCCTTAGGCACTACATTTAAGATCTTGCACTAATACTTAGCTCTAGTATATGTAGGACGTATATTGTGATATATATAAATTGAGAGTCTCGTTTTTGAGAAAATAGTTACCAAAATTCCAATTGAACAAATATCAGTTGTTCTCTTCCAGTATTTCCAGTTGCGATACGTCTTAAGATGCCGACATACTATTATATAATTGTGTATTACCGATTGTTCTATTAGTTATAATTTCATAAAATGATGTTGAAAATATGAAAATAAACGAAACCAACCAAACAACCAATGTCCCTCCCGCCCACAATCGCCAAACAGCCAACCGTTAGCCCTCCCGCCCACCATCGCCAACCAGCCAACCGTAAACCCTCCCGCCCACCATCGCCAACCAGCCAACCGTTTGCCCTCCCACCCACCATCGCCAACCAGCCATCCTTAAGCCCTCCCTCTCGCCTTCTCCAACCAGCCATCCGTTTGCCCACCAGCCCGCCATCACCAACCACCCAACCGATTGCCCACCCGCCACCATCACCAACCACCCAACAGATTGCTCACCATCGGTGTAGCGTCAAATCATCGCCGACAAAACATCGCCAACAAAACATCGACGGTACAAAACATCGACGGTACAAAACATCGACAGCACATAACATCGACAGTACAAAACATCGACAGTACAAAACATAGACAGCACATAACATCGACAGCACATAACATCGACAGTACAAAACATCGACAGTACAAAACATCGACGGCAAAAACATCGACGCCAAAAACATCGACGGCAAAAACATCGACGGCAAAAACATCGACGCCAAAAACATCGACGGCAAAAACATCGACAGTACAAAACATCGACGGCAAAAACATCGACGGCAAAAATATCGACGCCAAAAACATCGACAGTATAAAACATCGACGGCAAAAACATCGACACCAAAAACATCGACGGCAAAAACATCGACACCAAAAACATCGACGGGAAAAACATCGACACCAAAAACATCGACAGTACAAAATATCGACAGTACAAAACATCGACGCCAAAAACATCGACACCAAAAACATCGACAGTACAAAACATCGACGCCAAAAACATCGACACTAAAAACATCGACGGCAAAATCATCGATAGTACAAAATATCGACAATAGAAAACATCGACGGCAAAAACATCGACAGTACAAAACATCGACGGCAAAAACATCGACACCAAAAACATCGACGCCAAAAACATCGACAGTACAAAATATCTACAGTACAAAACATCGACGGCAAAATCATCGACGGCAAAATCATCGACGGGAAAATCATTTTTTTACAAAGTTTTCCACTAAGGAATCTAATCCCGAATATTTTGAGATGGCTGCCCTAAATTATAAAGTGAAACGAACAATGCGTAATGAGCGAACTCAAGTTGCCAACTTACAGTGCTACCGTGCTACCAATGTACAATGGTCATTGTTGTAAGAACGGCCCGCGAGGTCGAAACACGCCCTCTCAATAAAGACGTTATTGTTATTATTATTATTATTATTATTGATAAAATTACAAACAATGAGATTGCGCAGTGAACGTGATTGTTTAGTTTCTGGTAACCATTTATGACTTCTCGCCGGCAGCGTTTGTTGTCGGGGGAAAGGGAAAGGAAGGCTCCTCCGTGTGAAAGATGAAAAGACCACCGACTATTGTTATTCCTTGTTTATTAGATGCAGGGGACCGAAAGGACCAATATACAACTTGACTTTTCCGTAGTGACTTTCTTTCGGTTCATGCACTGGTATAAAACGTGTGCAAGTAATATAACTGCCCCCTTGCAATATTGTCTTGCCCCCTTCCCCTCCAGACATTTTCCCTGGTTGCCGCACCACGAAGCGCTGTTGTATTTGAATCAAGGGGTCCGAAGTTCGATAGTTCGATAGGATAGTTGCATAGTGGTATGGATTCTTTAAACTATCGGTTCAGTTCCGATTAACCCTTCGTGGGTCACACGAGAAAAAATTACCTTGTTGATCGCTCTCGGTGCCAGAGACCGGGCTCTTAATATATGTTAAATTAAAGGTCTAAAACGCCAAATCCTCAATTATTACGGTTAAATATATATTGTTTTTTGTTATAAATATATTTGCAAACAATTTAGATTGTATAAAACTACGAATTGCATGTTTCAGTTTTAAAAAATAAATAGGCTATACAGTACAAAATAAATAATAGGCTATTCCAAATACCGAAAATTTCAATGTTACATGTGCACCCATAAAATAATAATAATCGTATATGTCCTCCTTATGCACAGGGAAGTTAATCGGGACTGGACCCACAGTTTAAAATAGGATCTGAACCACCAAGTGCTTTCACTGGGTATCGAACCCGGGACCCATTGATTACAGGGTAACACTGTGTTTATTGCAGAGACAATTGGAAAAATTAGTTTCTTTTGGAAATAAAGTAACTGGTGATTGAAAGTATTTTTAAATTTTTCACTGCACTCTTACAAATGTTACAGTGATGGGTATCAATGACCATCTGAATCAAACTGTCCATCTAATGAGTCACTTTTCCTCAGAATATTTGCTCTTATTCCCTTATGGCCACCTTATCAGGGACGGCGTTCCAGGCGGGCTAGGGGACTGAAGCCCCACAAAACGTCTCTGGCTCCCTTCTCCCCAAGATTATTATAGTAGGTTAGACGCATTTCGACCAAAAATTGGAAACACTAGAAAATTTTTCACTCAATATTTTCCATTAAAAAACTTCCATTTGGCCAATCATAATTCACCAAACTTGCTACAAAAATTGAATCACTATTTTTAGGAATAGGTCTATAAGGTGCGAAAATATTTTTTTAATAAGTAGGAGGACGTTCAACACCTAACGAACCTTTAAGCTTCATTTTCATAGACGTGCGCACGGGGAGGCAAGGGTGGCCGACTGTCCCACCCCTAATCCTTTACTTAGAAATGCAATATAATCTTATTGCAGTTATAATATTATACTCTAAAAGAATGTTACCTATTTTTAAGCCAATACATGTCCAAGCAACTACGGGAGAGGGGGTTGCTTGTATTACTTTGTATATAATTGAACTATTCCAGTCCTTTTTGCAGGAAATTTCTTGTTATTAACACTCACTCATACTTTATTCGTTAGCTGTGAGTTGTGATCTGTGTTGCTTTTATGTGGCTGGCGAATAAATGGCTCATACTTGGAAATTAATAAATTATGTGTACTTGTTTTGAATCTGAACCTGAGAGATTAATTTAAAGTCACATATAATTTAAACAGTGTGATCTTTTTTTTAATAATGCAATACATATATAGCTTAATTCCAAGTAGTCCAACAAGGCATGGTATCTTCGAAAGCATCTTAAGAGATGCAGGATAGAAACTTATTCCTTTAAAGATCCTATCTGTAACAAGATGGGCTTGCTGTGCGAATGCTATGACAGTCATAAATTCTTTCCGTAAATATTTGACAACAGGAAATAGTCTCAAATACAAAAGAAACTGAAGTCAAGGCAATAGAAGAGGACTGCTTTCGCAAATGAGAATGACGGAAGCAAGGGTAGCATTGACCGTCTAAAATTTTCAGGTTTATTAAAATTTACAAGTGAATGGTACTTTTATTGACCTCTTCGGACCAGAGGAGCAATTTTTATGATTTCACAAATGTGACAGTTGTTTCACAAAATAAAAATAACCTTAAAGCTATTTTTATGGCCTAGAAAACTTTTGAATCCTCCCCAAAAAAGTTAAGCGGCAAGTTCGATTGTGACCCCCTAAAGTTAGATTGCAAGTTACGCCCATGAACTTGGATACAGAAATTCCTCGTGAAACAAAAAAAAAGATAATACGTGGCAAAATGATGTCTAAAAGTGGCGGCGATTGGTTTTCAAAACTGGGGGTTGAGTGCTGTATTTATTCCTTCAAATGTAACAGTTATTTAACAAAATAGTCCTGGATAATATTTTTATGGGATGGAAAAACTTTTTGATTATCGATTAGTGCAGTGGCGGCGATTATGTTGGCATGGGGTGCAGATGCCCCCCCCCACACTTTTTGCCGGTTTTGCCCCCCGCATTATGCTAAACTGTATGTACGAGTAGAAAGTAAATTGTTCTTGCCCCCCCCCCCCCAAGTTTTGGAACCCAATCGCCTCCACTGCATTTAACTGTTGATGAATAACACAAAGTTTATAAAGTTCGTTAAAGGCAATTTCGAACGTTTCAACCATTGCAGGCAGTTGCTAAAGGGTTCTTATTTCTAATTCCCTTCCATATCACAACAGTAGTGAGCGGCGTAGGATTGTAGCTTTCCGTAGTTCATAAATTCGGAACTTTCTGAATTGAAACGGCCAAATCCAATTAACACATCACTTACTGTCCTTAGTAAAGCTGTCCTTTAATTTAGAAATTAATAAATCATAATTTTAATATTCTCTTCACTTCTGCTTTCACATGCTGGAATCGAAATAGGCTACTATGACAGTGCACAAATTATTTTCTAACCTCAGAAATGAGGTTAATATACATCCAACCAACTAAATACTGCAATACGGTGCAAAAATCAGCACGCTTGGGGAATGTAGGCATACTCCTAAGACTCCGAAGAGCATTAACTTGCCCAAGCGTGCTGACTTTTGCACAAATTGCAGTATTTTATAGTGGAATTCGAGTCACTTAATGAAATCTACCCCCACCAGGGATCGAAATCGGGATCACTTGGTTACAAGGCAGAAGTCTTATTGCCAGACTACCTGGGTCTGGAACTCAATTTTAATATTTCTAATTCATAGTTTGTTAACTCCTTGATTTCATAACGTCGTATTTCTCTCTCTCGGAATTTTTAGCGATAAGGATATACGTATGTATACGGTGCCTTTCACGGCCGAGGTGGCCGTTGGACGGCGGCTAGCGCGTCGGAAAGTAAGAGCACATCTACCGGCATTTAAACCCACAACTGTACGCTGACCTTGGCATTAGACACGTATGTGCTTCAGTATCCAGACAGCTGTTGTCCAGTTTGCACGTGTTTGTGAAGTGTTAAATTGTTAACAAGTGTTTTAGATTGTTTTGTTTTAGTTTACGTATTGCCAGTTTTTTCTGCAGTCTAATAATACCACGCTATCCGTAAAATTTTAAACAACGAATTTTTATATACGACTCTTACGTCATTACGAATTCTTGTAGGGAAGTTAGAATGCGTTTCGAAGTAGAATTCCCAGATGTTCCTGTTTCACACAGAGACATTGTTCTGTTACTTGGGAACAAATTTAGGAAAATAGGGTCTGCTCTTGTTAAGGTAAAACGGCATGTGCTTACTGAGGATAAACTAGACGACGTTGGAACACGATTGAAACATACTCCTCAGAAATCTCTCCGGCGCCTTGCAGAAGAAACGGACATATTTCTAACGTCATCGTGGCGAGCTAAAAAGCTTTTACACCGGACGCCATATATCAGAAGAATTGAAAGAAAATATGAAGAAATAAATTGAAGCAATTTCGGAAGAGGAACTGATACGTGTTAGTGAAAATTTCCTATAAATATGTGTTCTTTAGATGTTGAACGTCCTCCTGCTTATAAAAAAATATTTTCTCACCTGAACCTTCAACAAAAGAACAACCCCACAACCACCAAATACATCCAACTATTAAAAAATAGTACCAGTATATAAATATGTGTGTTAAGGAATCACAAAATATAGTTTTCTCACTCAATATTGGCACAAAATCAATGGAAACTTAAATTTTCCTGAACACCCAAGAAACTTAGACTCTGTGAAATTGTCGCGTGGTATTTTTATGGACCCGCCAACTCTCAAAACGCAGGAAAAATATCGGCCAGTATCTGAAAGTAAAATCCAGCCAGTGGGGAGGCCGAGGGGGGCAGTTGCCAACCCATTTTTCGCCACTTTTGCTCCCGCACTATACTGAATTCTATCTACAAATGGAAATATACTGTCTCCCCCCCCCAGTTTTGGCACCTTGCCCAACGGTTTTGGAACCCAATCGCCGCCACTGAATCCAGCGGATACTTTCCGATGTCGATACTATTGTTATCAGCCGATACTGATACAACGACATTCGGTATAGTCTCAGCCCTAATAGGTATATATTGTTTTTGTTAATTAGTTTCACTTTTTTGCCACATTTGGCTAATCGTGACAATGAGGATGAGAGATATAATGAAATTGATGGACACTCACAAAGAATACACATGGCCAGTGTATATATATATATATATATATATATATATATATATATATATATATATATATATATATATATATATATATATTCTGTGCCATTCCCAGAAACAAATTCTAGTTCCGCCTATGTGTATTTATGTCCAACACAATCTAGTACCAAAAATTAGAGCTAAATAAATTCCAATGGACGGAATTCCTTAAATTATTCTCCTTATTTTCTTATGTTCATATAAGGCTGTGTATTTTGAAAAAAAAACAAACACGTTGTTTGTTAAAGACACCTCATGCACAATCTACATTTGGGACAAAAAATTGTAGCAACCCTTCTGGTGTGACTGGCAGAATTGATATCAGTTGCAGATTAACAAAACCTGATGTTTGGGAGAGAGGCTTCTGTCCAGTGGCTGTCACAAGGGGTCTACAGATACCGCTGCGTGAAGGTGGACGGGGGAGGTAAAGCAAAGGGGCCCCTCAGTCGGTTTCGTACCATAGTCATCAAGGAACATATCTTCCACGTCCACAATATAACGAGCATACAACGATCCCGTCTATGAAGTTAAAAGCAGCTTGCTAGAAAGCAGAAGGAAACATGACACTTCGCATTGCTTACGATTCCTTTATTTGAGCTTTGGGGCAAGAATCAAGTGCTATTAATGATATTGTTTTGATGTCGGAAAGTGCGCGAGCAGCGCGAAATTATCGAATCAATGAAAATGGCTGATAAGAAATCTAAAAACAAATCGACCAATGTAGGCATGTTTGGTCGAAAGAAAGAAGAGCTGTAGCTTCATGATGCTATTATCACAACACTAAATTCAATTCATGGAACGAATCAAGATATAAATTTCACCTGGACGAGTTGAAGTTCTAGCGCCCCTCTACTTTCCACTCTGTTACTCACCCCAGTCTTTCTACCCTGCTCCTCCTACTTTCCGCCATCCTTCAATAATAATAAAACATGACTGCATTATAAATTAACTGTTTTAATAACAAAAAAAATAGCGATGTTTTTGGCGTCGATATTTTTGGCGTCGATGTTTTTGCCGTCGATGTTTTTGCAGTCGATGTTTTTCGCGTCGATGTTTTTCGCGTCGATGTTTTTGCAGTCGATGTTTTTCGCGTCGATGTTTTTCCAGTCGATGTTTTTGCTGTCGATGTTTTTCGCGTCAATGTTTTTGCTGTCGATGGTTTTGGCGTCGATGTTTTTGCCGTCGATGTTTTTGCCGTCGATGTTTTTCGCGTCGATGTTTTTGATGTTGATGTTTTTGGGGTCGATGTTTTTGCCGTCGATGTTTTTGGCGTCGATGTTTTTGGCGTCGATGTTTTTGCCGTCGATGTTTTTGGCGTCGATGTTTTTGGCGTCGATGTTTTTGGCGTCGATGTTTTTGCCGTCGATGTTTTTGCCGTCGATGTTTTTGCCGTCGATGTTTTTGGTGTCGATGTTTTTGCCGTCGATGTTTTTGGCGTCGATGTTTTTGTCGTCGATGTTTTGTGCTGTCGATGTTTTGTGCTGTCGATGTTTTGTGCTGTCGATGTTTTGTACTGTCGATGAAATGTAGGCGATGTTTTTGTTGTCGATGTTTTGACGTATAACCCGTTTGCCCACCAGCCCGCCATCACCAACCACCCAACCGATTGCCCACCCGCCACCATCACCAACCACCCAACAGATTGCTCACCATCGCCAATTAGCCAACACAGGACAATTCCAACTTCCGAACCCTCCCACCAACCAACTCTAAACCCAGCCAGGTTGTTAATTAAACAAAGACAGATCGAGACAGCGTCACATCAAATCATGCATCGAGTTTCCACAACGATAAAAACAAACCACTTCACAGTCATTAAAGACACATGCACCTTTTTCTCTCCACTTCCACACTCGCCGCACGATTTCAACACACGATTAATAATACCACCTTGTTAATTGTTAACCACATTATAGGATTGCGTGTTCAGGATCATTATAACAGCGATGTAAGATATTGTTCGAAATCTTGAACCACAACGCAAACGCGCAACGCAATTTCCTGCACTCTTTGTTTTGTTACATTCCTTAGGCACTACATTTAAGATCTTGCACTAATAGTTAGCTCTAGTATATGTAGGACGTATATTGTGATATATATAAATTGAGAGTCTCGTTTTTGAGAAAATAGTTACCAAAATTCTAATTGAACAAATATCAGTTGTTCTCTTCCAGTATTTCCAGTTGCGATACGTCTTAAGATGCCGACATACTATTATATAATTGTGTATTACCGATTGTTCTATTAGTTATAATTTCATAAAATGATGTTGAAAATATGAAAAATAAACGAAACCAACCAACCAACCAATGTGCCTCCCGCCCACCATCGCCAACCAGCCAACCGTTAGCCCTCCCGCCCACCATCGCCAACCAGCCAACCGTAAACCCTCCCGCCCACCATCGCCAACCAGCCAACCGTTTGCCCTCCCACCCACCATCGCCAACCAGCCATCCTTAAGCCCTCCCTCCCGCCTTCTCCAACCAGCAATCCGTTTGCTCACCAGCCCGCCACCACCAACCACCCAACCGATTGCCCACCCGCCACCATCACCAACCACCCAACAGATTGCTCAACATCGCCAAGGAGCCAACACAGGACAATTCCACCTTCCGAACCCTCCCACCAACCAACTCTAAACCCAGCCGGGTTGTTAATTAAACAAAGACAGATCGCGACCGCGTCACATCAAATCATGCATCGAGTTTCCACAACGATAAAAACAAACCACTTCACAGTCATTAAAGACACATGCACCTTTTTCTCTCCACTTCCACCCTCGCCGCACGATTTCAACACACGATTAATAATACCACCTTCTTAATTGTTAACCACATTATAGGATTGCGTGTTCAGGATCATTATAACAGCGATGAAAGATATTGTTCGAAATCTCGAACCACAACGCAAACCCGCAACGCAATTTCCTGCACTCTTTGTTTTGTTACATTCCTTAGGCACTACATTTAAGATCTTGCACTAATACTTAGCTCTAGTATATGTAGGACGTATATTGTGATATATATAAATTGAGAGTCTCGTTTTTGAGAAAATAGTTACCAAAATTCTAATTGAACAAATATCAGTTGTTCTCTTCCAGTATTTCCAGTTGCGATACGTCTTAAGATGCCGACATACTATTATATAATTGTGTATTACCGATTGTTCTATTAGTTATAATTACATAAAATGATGTTGAAAATATGAAAAATAAACGAAACCAACCAACCAACCAATGTCCCTCCCGCCCACCATCGCCAAAAAGCCAACCGTTAGCCCTCCCGCCCACCATCGCCAACCAGCCAACCGTAAACCCTCCCGCCCACCATCGCCAACCAGCCAACCGTTTGCCCTCCCACCCATCATCGCCAACCAGCCATCCTTAAGCCCTCCCTCCCGCCTTCTTCAACCAGTCATCCGTTTGCTCACCAGCCCGCCATCACCAACCACCCAACCGATTGCCCACCCGCCACCATCAACAAACACCCAACCGATTGGTCACCATCGCCAAGGAGCCAACACAGGACAATTCCACCTTCCGAACCCTCCCACCAACCAACTCTAAAACCAGCCGGGTGTTTAATTAGACAAAGACAGATTGCGACCGCGTCACATCTAATCTTGCATCGAGTTTCCACAACGATAAAAACAAGCCACTTCACAGTCATTAAAGACACATGCACGTTTTTCTCTCCACTTCCACCCTCGCCGCACAATTTCAACACACGATTAATAATACCACCTTCTTAATTATTAACTACATTATAGGATTGCGTGTTCAGGATCATTATAACAGCGATGAAAGATATTGTTCGAAATCTCGAACCACAACGCAAACGCGCAACGCTATTTCCTGCACTCTTTGTTTTGTTACATTCCTTAGGCATTACAATAAGATCTTGCACTAATACTTAGCTCTAGTATATGTAGGATGTATATTGTGATATATATAAATTGAGAGTCTCGTTTTTGAGAAAATAGTTACCAAAATTCCAATTTAACAAATATCAGTTGTTCTCTTCCAGTATTTCCAGTTGCGATACGTCTTAAGATGCCGACATACTATTATATAATTGTGTATTACCGATTGTTCTATTAGTAATAATTTCATAAAATGATGTTGAAAATATGAAAAATAAACGAAACCAACCAACGAACCAATGTGCCTCCCGCCCACCATCGCCAACCAGCCAACCGTTAGCCCTCCCGCCCACCATCGCCAACCAGCCAACCGTAAACCCTCCCGCCCACCATCGCCAACCAGCCAACCGTTTGCCCTCCCACCCACCATCGCCAACCAGCCATCCTTAAGCCCTCCCTCCCGCCTTCTCCAACCAGCCATCCGTTTGCTCACCAGCCCGCCATCGCCAACCACCCAACCGATTGCCCACCCGCCACCATCACCAACCACCCAACAGATTGCTCACCATCGCCAAGGGGGGGGGTGTAAGGGGTACCTTCCACATAGGCGCCCAAACATCAACCTCACTTCCACGTAGTGCACCCTGGACTAAAGACAAACGAGGCTCTGGCGACTGGCCCCATGGCCAGTATAATTTTGTTTGCGTTGTCCTGTGTTTTGTCCTTATTTGTGCTGAGTGTTCTTTGCAGCCTCGGCTTTTAACAACAGTCAGAACATTTTAATATTTTATGTTTTTAATTAAGCAACGTTAGAGTTGTTACGTGTAACGGTAAGGGGCTGGACCCCGTATAGTGTGACGGGTGCAAAATAGCCTTAGTGCTGACGCACCCCAAAATTTTACAATCAAATCAAATCAAACCATCGCCAAGGGGCCAACACAGGACAATTCCACCTTCCGAACCCTCCCACCAACCAACTCTAAACCCAGCCGGGTTGTTAATTAAACAAAGACAGATCGCGACCGCGTCACATCAAATCATGCATCGAGTTTCCACAACGATAAAAACACGCCACTTCACAGTCATTAAAGACACATGCACCTTTTTCTCTCCACTCCCACACTCGCCGCACGATTTCAACACACGATTAATAATACCACCTTCTTAATTGTTAACCACACTATAGGATTGCGTGTTCAGGATCATTATATCAGCGATGTAAGATATTGTTCGAAATCTCGAACCACAACGCAAACGCGCAACGCAATTTCCTGCACTCTTTGTTTTGTTACATTCCTTAGGCATTACATTTAAGATCTTGCACTAATACTTAGCTCTAGTATATGTAGGATGTATATTGTGATATATATAAATTGAGAGTCTTGTTTTTGAGAAAATAGTTACCAAAATTCCAATTGAACAAATATCAGTTGTTCTCTTCCATTATTTCCAGTTGCGATACGTCTTAAGATGCCGACATACTATTATATAATTGTGTATTACCGATTGTTCTATTAGTTATAATTTCATAAAATGATGTTGAAAATATGAAAAATAAACGAAACCAACCAACCAACCAATGTCCCTCCCGCCCACAATCGCCAAACAGCCAACCGTTAGCCCTCCCGCCCACCATCGCCAACCAGCCAACCGTAAACCCTCCCGCCCACCATCGCCAACCAGCCAACCGTTTGCCCTCCCACCCACCATCGCCAACCAGCCATCCTTAAGCCCTCCCTCCCGCCTTCTCCAACCAGCCATCCGTTTGCCCACCAGCCCGCCATCACCAACCACCCAACCGATTGCCCACCCGCCACCATCAACAACCACCCAACGGATTGCTCACCATCGCCAAGGAGCCAACACAGGACAATTCCACCTTCCGAACCCTCCCACCAACCAAATCTAAACCCAGCCGGGTTGTTAACTAAACAAAGACAGATCGCGACCGCGTCACATCAAATCATGCATCGAGTTTCCACAACGATAAAAACAAGCCACTTCACAGTCATTAAAGACACATGCACCTTTTTCTCTCCACTTCAACACTCGCCGCACGATTTCAACACACGATTAATAATACCACGTTCTTAATTGTTAACTACATTATAGGATTGCGTGTTCAGGATCATTATAACAGCGATGAAAGTTATTGTTCGAAATCTCGAACCACAACGCAAACGCGCAGCGCAATTTCCTGCACTCTTTGTTTTGTTACATTCCTTAGGCACTACATTTAAGATCTTGCACTAATACTTAGCTCTAGTATATGTAGGACGTATATTGTGATATATATAAATTGAGAGTCTCGTTTTTGAGAAAATAGTTACCAAAATTCTAATTGAACAAATATCAGTTGTTCTCTTCCAGTATTTCCAGTTGCGATACGTCTTAAGATGCCGACATACTATTATATAATTGTGTATTACCGATTGTTCAATTAGTTATAATTTCCTAAAATGATGTTGAAAATATGAAAAATAAACGAAACCAACCAACCAACCAATGTCCCTCCCGCCCACCATCACCAACCAGCCAACCGTTAACCCTCCCGCCCACCATCGCCAACCAGCCAACAGTAAAACCTCCCGCCCACCATCGGCAACCAGCCAACCGTTTGCCCTCCCACCCACAATCGCCAACCAGCCATCCTTAAGCTCTCCCTCCCGGCTTCTCCAACCAGCCATCCGTTTGCCCACCAGCCCGCCATCACCAACCACCCAACCGATTGCCCACCCGCCACCATCACCAACCACCCAACCGATTGGTCACCATCGCCAAGGAGCCAACACAGGACAATTCCACCTTCCGAACCCTCCCCCCAACCAACTCTAAAACCAGCCGGGTGTTTAATTAGACAAAGACAGATTGCGATCGCGTCACATCTAATCTTGCATCGAGTTTCCACAACGATAAAAACAAGCCACTTCACAGTCATTAAAGACACATGCACCTTTTTCTCTCCACTTCCACCCTCGCCGCACAATTTCAACACACGATTAATAATACCACCTTCTTAATTGTTAACTACATTATAGGATTGCGTGTTCAGGATCATTATAACAGCGATGAAAGATATTGTTCGAAATCTCGAACCACAACGCAAACGCGCAACGCAATTTCCTGCACTCTTTGTTTTGTTACATTCCTTAGGCATTACATTTAAGATCTTGCACTAATACTTAGCTCTAGTATATTTAGGATGTATATTGTGATATATATAAATTGAGAGTCTCGTTTTTGAGAAAATTGTTACCAAAATTCCAATTTAACAAATATCAGTTGTTCTCTTCCATTATTTCCAGTTGCGATACGTCTTAAGATGCCGACATACTATTATATAATTGTGTATTACCGATTGTTCTATTAGTTATAATTTCATAAAATGATGTTGAAAATATGAAAAATAAACGAAACCAACCAACCAACCAATGTCCCTCCCGCCCACAATCGCCAAACAGCCAACCGTTAGCCCTCCCGCCCACCATCGCCAATCAGCCAACCGTAAACCCTCCCGCCCACCATCGCCAACCAGCCAACCGTTTGCCCTCCCACCCACCATCGCTAACCAGCCATCCTTAAGCCCTCCCTCCCGCCTTCTCCAACCAGCCATCCGTTTGCCCACCAGCCCGCCATCACCAACCACCCAACCGATTGCCCACCCGCCACCATCACCAACCACCCAACGGATTGCTCGCCATCGCCAAGGAGCCAACACAGGACAATTCCACCTTCCGAACCCTCCCACCAACCAAATCTAAACCCAGCCGGGTTGTTAATTAAACAAAGACAGATCGCGACCGCGTCACATCAAATCATGCATCGAGTTTCCACAACGATAAAAACAAGCCACTTCACAGTCATTAAAGACACATGCACCTTTTTCTCTCCACTTCCACACTCGCCGCACGATTTCAACACACGATTAATAATACCACCTTCTTAATTGTTAACTACATTATAGGATTGCGTGTTCAGGATCATTATAACAGCGATGAAAGATATTGTTCGAAATCTCGAACCACAACGCAAACGCGCAACGCAATTTCCTGCACTCTTTGTTTTGTTACATTCCTTAGGCATTACATTTAAGATCTTGCACTAATACTTAGCTCTAGTATATGCAGGACGTATATTGTGATATAAATAAATTGAGAGTCTCGTTTTTGAGAAAATTGTTACCAAAATTCCAATTGAACAAATATCAGTTGTTCTCTTCCAGTATTTCCAGTTGCGATACGTCTTAAGATGCCGACATACTATTATATAATTGTGTATTACCGATTGTTCTATTAGTTATAATTTCATAAAATGATGTTGAAAATATGAAAAATAAACGAAACCAACCAACCAACCAATGTCCCTCCCGCCCACAATCTCCAAACAGCCAACCGTTAGCCCTCCCGCCCACCATCGCCAACCAGCCAACCGTAAACCCTCCCGCCCACCATCGCCAACCAGCCAACCGTTTGCCCTCCAACCCACCATCGCCAACCAGCCATCCTTAAGCCCTCCCTCTCGCCTTCTCCAACCAGCCATCCGTTTGCCCACCAGCCCGCCATCACCAACCACCCAACCGATTGCCCACCCGCCACCATCACCAACCACCCAACAGATTGCTCACCATCGCCAAGGAGCCAACACAGGACAATTCCAACTTCCGAAACCTCCCACCAACCAACTCTAAACCCAGCCAGGTTGTTAATTAAACAAAGACAGATCGAGACCGCGTCACATCAAATCATGCATCGAGTTTCCACAACGATAAAAACAAACCACTTCACAGTCATTAAAGACACATGCACCTTTTTCTCTCCACTTCCACACTCGCCGCACGATTTCAACACACGATTAATAATACCACCTTCTTAATTGTTAACCACATTATAGGATTGCGTGTTCAGGATCATTATAACAGCGATGTAAGATATTGTTCGAAATCTTGAACCACAACGCAAACGCGCAACGCAATTTCCTGCACTCTTTGTTTTGTTACATTCCTTAGGCACTACATATAAGATCTTGCACTAATAGTTAGCTCTAGTATATGTAGGACGTATATTGTGATATATATAAATTGAGAGTCTCGTTTTTGAGAAAATAGTTACCAAAATTCTAATTGAACAAATATCAGTTGTTCTCTTCCAGTATTTCCAGTTGCGATACGTCTTAAGATGCCGACATACTATTATATAATTGTGTATTACCGGTTGTTCTATTAGTTATAATTTCATAAAATGATGTTGAAAATATGAAAAATAAACGAAACCAACCAACCAACCAATGTGCCTCCCGCCCACCATCGCCAACCAGCCAACCGTTAGCCCTCCCGCCCACCATCGCCAACCAGCCAACCGTAAACCCTCCCGCCCACCATCGCCAACCAGCCAACCGTTTGCCCTCCCACCCACCATCGCCAACCAGCCATCCTTAAGCCCTCCCTCACGCCTTCTCCAACCAGCAATCCGTTTGCTCACCAGCCCGCCATCACCAACCACCCAACCGATTGCCCACCCGCCACCATCACCAACCACCCAACAGATTGCTCAACATCGCCAAGGAGCCAACACAGGACAATTCCACCTTCCGAACCCTCCCACCAACCAACTCTAAACCCAGCCGGGTTGTTAATTAAACAAAGACAGATCGCGACCGCGTCACATCAAATCATGCATCGAGTTTCCACAACGATGAAAACAAACCACTTCACAGTCATTAAAGACACATGCACCTTTTTCTCTCCACTTCCACACTCGCCGCACGATTTCAACACACGATTAATAATACCACCTTCTTAATTGTTAACCACATTATAGGATTGCGTGTTCAGGATCATTATAACAGCGATGAAAGATATTGTTCGAAATCTCGAACCACAACGCAAACCCGCAACGCAATTTCCTGCACTCTTTGTTTTGTTACATTCCTTAGGCACTACATTTAAGATCTTGCACTAATACTTAGCTCTAGTATATGTAGGACGTATATTGTGATATATATAAATTGAGAGTCTCGTTTTTGAGAAAATAGTTACCAAAATTCTAATTGAACAAATATCAGTTGTTCTCTTCCAGTATTTCCAGTTGCGATCCGTCTTAAGATGCCGACATACTATTATATAATTGTGTATTACCGATTGTTCTATTAGTTATAATTACATAAAATGATGTTGAAAATATGAAAAATAAACGAAACCAACCAACCAACCAATGTCCCTCCCGCCCACCATCGCCAAAAAGCCAACCGTTAGCCCTCCCGCCCACCATCGCCAACCAGCCAACCGTAAACCCTCCCGCCCACCATCGCCAACCAGCCAACCGTTTGCCCTCCCACCCATCATCGCCAACCAGCCATCTTTAAGCCCTCCCTCCCGCCTTCTTCAACCAGCCATCCGTTTGCCCACCAACCCGCCATCACCAACCACCCAACCGATTGCCCACCCGCCACCATCACCAACCACCCAACCGATTGCTCACCATCGCCAAGGAGCCAACACAGGACAATTCCACCTTCCGAACCCTCCACCAACCAACTCTAAAACCAGCCGGGTGTTTAATTAAACAAAGACAGATTGCGACCGCGTCACATCTAATCTTGCATCGAGTTTCCACAACGATAAAAAAGAGACACTTCACAGTCATTAAAGACACATGCACCTTTTTCTCTCCACTTCCACCCTCGCCGCACAATTTCAACACACGATTAATAATACCACCTTCTTAATTGTTAACTACATTATAGGATTGCGTGTCAGGATCATTATAACAGCGATGAAAGATATTGTTCGAAATCTCGAACCACAACGCAAACGCGCAACGCAATTTCCTGCACTCTTTGTTTTGTTACATTCCTTAGGCATTACATTTAAGATCTTGCACTAATACTTAGCTCTAGTATATGTAGGACGTATATTGTGATATATATAAATTGAGAGTCTCGTTTTTGAGAAAATAGTTACCAAAATTCCAATTGAACAAATATCAGTTGTTCTCTTCCAGTATTTCCAGTTGCGATACGTCTTAAGATGCCGACATACTATTATATAATTGTGTATTACCGATTGTTCTATTAGTTATAATTTCATAAAATGATGTTGAAAATATGAAAATAAACGAAACCAACCAAACAACCAATGTCCCTCCCGCCCACAATCGCCAAACAGCCAACCGTTAGCCCTCCCGCCCACCATCGCCAACCAGCCAACCGTAAACCCTCCCGCCCACCATCGCTAACCAGCCAACCGTTTGCCCTCCCACCCACCATCGCCAACCAGCCATCCTTAAGCCCTCCCTCTCGCCTTCTCCAACCAGCCATCCGTTTGCCCCAGCCCGCCATCACCAACCACCCAACCGATTGCCCACCCGCCACCATCACCAACCACCCAACAGATTGCTCACCATCGCCAAGGAGCCAACACAGGACAATTCCAACTTCCGAACCCTCCCACCAACCAACTCTAAACCCAGCCGGGTTGTTAATTAAACAAAGACAGATCGAGACCGCGTCACATCAAATCATGCATCGAGTTTCCACAACGATAAAAACAAACCACTTCACAGTCATTAAAGACACATGCACCTTTTTCTCTCCACTTCCACTCTCGCCGCACGATTTCAACACACGATTAATAATACCACCTTCTTAATTGTTAACTACATTATAGGATTGCGAGTTCAGGATCATTATAACAGCGATGTAAGATATTGTTCGAAATCTCGAACCACAACGCAAACGCGCAACGCAATTTCCTGCACTCTCTGTTTTGTTACATTCCTTAGGCACTACATTTAAAACCTTGCACTAATATTTAGCTCTAGTATATGTAGGACGTATATTGTTGTATATATAAATTGAGAGTCTCGTTTTTGAGAAAATAGTTACCAAAATTCCAATTGAACAAATATCAGTTGTTCTCTTCCAGTATTTCCAGTTGCGATACGTCTTAAGATGCCGACATACTATTATATAATTGTGTATTAACGATTGTTCTATTAGTTATAATTTCATAAATTGATGTTGAAAATATGAAAAATAAACAAAACAAACCAACCAACCAATGTCCCTCCCGCCCACCATCGCCAAACAGCCAACCGTTAGCCCTCCCGCCCACCATCGCCAACCAGCCAACCGTAAACCCCCCGAACACCATCGTCAACCAGCCAACCGTTTGCCCTCCCACCCACCATCGCCAACCAGCCATCCTTAAGCCCTCCCTCCCGCCTTCTCCAACCAGCCATCCGTTTGCCCACCAGCCCGCCAACACTAACCACCCAGCCGATTGCCCACCCGCCACCATCACCAACCACCCAACAGATTGTTCACCATCGGCAAGGAGCCAACACAGGACAATTCCACCTTCCGAACCCTCCCACCAACCGACTCTAAACCCAGCCGGGTGTTAATTAAACAAAGACAGATCGCGACCGCGTCACATCAAATCATGCATCGAGTTTCCACAACGATAAAAACAAACCACTTCACAGTCATTAAAGACACATGCACCTTTTTCTCTCCACTTCCACACTCTCCGCTCGATTTCAACACACGATTAATAATACCACCTTCTTAATTGTTAACTACATTATAGGATTGCGTGTTCAGGATCATTATAACAGCGATGAAAGATATTGTTCGAAATCTCGAACCACAACGCAAACGCGCAACGCAATTTCCTGCACTCTTTGTTTTGTTACATTCCTTAGGCACTACATTTAAGATCTTGCACTAATACTTAGCTCTAGTATATGTAGGACGTATATTGTGATATATATAATTTGAGAGTCTCGTTTTTGAGAAAATAGTTACCAAAATTCTAATTGAACAAATATCAGTTGTTCTCTTCCAGTATTTCCAGTTGCGATACGTCTTAAGATGCCGACATACTATTATATAATTGTGTATTACCGATTGTTCTATTAGTTATAATTTCATAAAATGATGTTGAAAATATGAAAAATTAACGAAACCAACCAACCAACCAATGTCCCTCCCGCCCACCATCACCAACCAGCCAACCGTTAGCCCTCCCGCCCACCATCGCCAACCAGAAAACAGTAAAACCTCCCGCCCACCATCGGCAACCAGCCAACCGTTTGCCCTCCCACCCACAATCGCCAACCAGCCATCCTTAAGCCCTCCCTCCCGCCTTCTCCAACCAGCCATCCGTTTGCCCACCAGCCCGCCATCACCAACCACCCAACCGATTGCCCACCCGCCACCATCACCAACCACCCAACCGATTGGTCACCATCGCCAAGGAGCCAACACAGGACAATTCCACCTTCCGAACCCTCCCACCAACCAACTCTAAAACCAGCCGGGTGTTTAATTAGACAAAGACAGATTGCGACCGCGTCACATCTAATCTTGCATCGAGTTTCCACAACGATAAAAACAAGCCACTTCACAGTCATTAAAGGCACATGCACCTTTTTCTCTCCACTTCCACAATCGCCGCTCGATTTCAACACACGATTAATAATACCACCTTCTTAATTGTTAACTACATTATAGGATTGCGTGTTCAGGATCATTATAACAGCGATGAAAGATATTGTTCGAAATCTCGAACCACAACGCAAACGCGCAACGCAATTTCCTGCACTCTTTGTTTTGTTACATTCCTTAGGCATTACCTTTAAGATCTTGCACTAATACTTAGCTCTAGTATATGTAGGATGTATATTGTGATATATATAAATTGAGAGTCTCGTTTTTGAGAAAATTGTTACCAAAATTCCAATTGAACAAATATCAGTTGTTCTCTTCCATTATTTCCAGTTGCGATACGTCTTAAGATGCCGACATACTATTATATAATTGTGTATTACCGATTGTTCTATTAGTTATAATTTCATAAAATGATGTTGAAAATATGAAAAATAAACGAAAACAACCAACCAACCAATGTCCCTCCCGCCCACAATCGCCAAACAGCCAACCGTTAGCCCTCCCGCCCACCATCGCCAACCAGCCAACCGTAAACCCTCCCGCCCACCATCGCCAACCAGCCAACCGTTTGCCCTCCCACCCACCATCGCCAACCAGCCATCCTTAAGCCCTCCCTCCCGCCTTCTCCAACCAGCCATCCGTTTGCCCACCAGCCCGCCATCACCAACCACCCAATCGATTGCCCACCCGCCACCATCACCAACCACCCAACCGATTGCTCACCATCGCCATGGAGCCAACACAGGACAATTCCACCTTCCGAACCCTCCCACCAACCAACTCTAAGCCCAGCCGGGTTGTTAATTAAACAAAGACAGATTGCGACCGCGTCACATCAAATCTTGCATCGAGTTTCCACAACGATAAAAACAAGCCACTTCACAGTCATTAAAGAGTCGTGCACCTTTTTCTCTCCACTTCCACCCTCGCCGCACAATTTCAACAAACGATTAATAATACCACCATCTTAATTGTTAACTACATTATAGGATTGTTTGTTCAGGATCATTATAACAGCATGAGAATATTGTTCGAAATCTCGAACCACAACGCAAACGCGCAACGCAATTACCTGACTCTTTGTTTTGTTACATTCCTTTGGCACTACATTTAAGATCTTGCACTAATACTTAGCTCTAGTATATGTAGGACGTATATTGTGATATATATATAAATTGAGAGTCTCGTTTTTGAGAAAATAGTTACCAAAATTCCAATTGAACAAATATTAGTTGTTCTCATCCAATATTTCCAGTTGCGATACATCTTAAGATGCCGACATACTATTATATAATTGTGTATTACCGATTGTTCTATTAGTAATAATTTCATAAAATGATGTTGAAAATATGAAAAATAAACGAAACCAACCAACGAACCAATGTGCCTCCCGCCCACCATTGCCAACCAGCCAACCGTTAGCCCTCCCGCCCACCATCGCCAACCAGCCAACCGTAAACCCTCCCGACCACCATCGCCAACCAGCCAACCGTTTGCCCTCCCACCCACCATCGCCAACCAGCCATCCTTAAGCCCTCCCTCCCGCCTTCTCCAACAAGCCATCCGTTTGCTCACCAGCCCACCATCACCAACCACAAAACCGATTGCCCACCCGCCACCATCACCAACCACCCAACAGATTGCTCACCATCGCCAAGGAGCCAACACAGGACAATTCCACCTTCCGAACCCTCCCACCAACCAACTCTAAACCCAGCCGGGTTGTTAATTAAACTAAGACAGATCGCGACCGCGTCACATCAAATCATGCATCGAGTTTCCACAACGATAAATACAAACCACTTCACTGTCATTAAAGACACATGCACCTTTTTCTCTCCACTTCCACACTCTCCGCTCGATTTCAACACACGATTAATAATACCACCTTCTTAATTGTTAACTACATTATAGGATTGCGTGTTCAGGATCATTATAACAGCGATGAAAGATATTGTTCGAAATCTCGAACCACAACGCAAACGCGCAACGCAATTTCCTGCACTCTTTGTTTTGTTACATTCCTTAGGCATTACCTTTAAGATCTTGCACTAATACTTAGCTCTAGTATATGTAGGATGTATATTGTGATATATATAAATTGAGAGTCTCGTTTTTGAGAAAATTGTTACCAAAATTCCAATTGAACAAATATCAGTTGTTCTCTTCCATTATTTCCAGTTGCGATACGTCTTAAGATGCCGACATACTATTATATAATTGTGTATTACCGATTGTTCTATTAGTTATAATTTCATAAAATGATGTTGAAAATATGAAAAATAAACGAAACCAACCAACCAAACAATGTCCCTCCCGCCCACAATCGCCAAACAGCCAACCGTTAGCCCTCCCGCCCACCATCGCCAACCAGCCAACCGTAAACCCTCCCGCCCACCATCGCCAACCAGCCAACCGTTTGCCCTCCCACCCACCATCGCCAACCAGCCATCCTTAAGCCCTCCCTCCCGCCTTCTCCAACCAGCCATCCGTTTGCACACCAGCCCGCCATCACCAACCACCCAATCGATTGCCCACCCGCCACCATCACGAACCACCCAACCGATTGCTCACCATCGCCAAGGAGCCAACACAGGACAATTCCACCTTCCGAACCCTCCCACCAACCAACTCTAAGCCCAGCCGGGTTGTTAATTAAACAAAGACAGATTGCGACCGCGTCACATCAAATCTTGCATCGAGTTTCCACAACCATAAAAACAAGCCACTTCACAGTCATTAAAGACACGTGCACCTTTTTCTCTCCACTTCCACCCTCGCCGCACAATTTCAACAAACGATTAATAATACCACCATCTTAATTGTTAACTACATTATAGGATTGCTTGTTCAGGATCATTATAACAGCAATGAAAATATTGTTCGAAATCTTGAACCACAACGCAAACGCGCAACGCAATTACCTGACTCTTTGTTTTGTTACATTCCTTTGGCACTACATTTAAGATCTTGCACTAATACTTAGCTCTAGTATATGTAGGACGTATATTGTGATATATATAAATTGAGAGTCTCGTTTTTGAGAAAATAGTTACCAAAATTCCAATTGAACAAATATTAGTTGTTCTCATCCAATATTTCTAGTTGCGATACATCTTAAGATGCCGACATACTATTATATAATTGTGTATTACCGATTGTTCTATTAGTAATAATTTCATAAAATGATGTTGAAAATATGAAAAATAAACGAAACCAACCAACGAACCAATGTGCCTCCCGCCCACCATTGCCAACCAGCCAACCGTTAGCCCTCCCGCCCACCATCGCCAACCAGCCAACCGTAAACCCTCCCTACCACCATCGCCAACCAGCCAACCGTTTGCCCTCCCACCCACCATCGCCAACCAGCCATCCTTAAGCCCTCCCTCCCGCCTTCTCCAACCAGCCATCCGTTTGCTCACCAGCCCGCCATCACCAACCACCCAACCGATTGCCCACCCGCCACCATCACGAACCACCCAACAGATTGCTCACCATCGCCAAAGAGCCAACACAGGACAATTCCACCTTCCGAACCCTCCCACCAACCAACTCTAAACCCAGCCGGGTTGTTAATTAAACTAAGACAGATCGCGACCGCGTCACATCAAATCATGCATCGAGTTTCCACAACGATAAAAACAAACCACTTCACAGTCATTAAAGACACATGCACCTTTTTCTCTCCACTTCCACACTCGCCGCACGATTTCAACACACGATTAATAATACCACCTTCTTAATTGTTAACCACATTATAGGATTGCGTGTTCAGGATCATTATAACAGCGATGTAAGATATTGTTCGAAATCTCGAAACACAACGCAAACGCGCAACGCAATTTCCTGCACTCTTTGTTTTGTTACATTCCTTAGGCACTACATTTAAAATCTTGCACTAATATTTAGCTCTAAAATATGTAGGACGTATATTGTGATATATATAAATTGAGAGTCTCGTTTTTGAGAAAATAGTTACCAAAATTCCAATTGAACAAATATCAGTTGTTCTCTTCCAGTATTTCCAGTTGCGATACGTCTTAAGATGCCGACATACTATTATACAATTGTGTATTAACGATTGTTCTATTAGTTATAATTTCATAAAATGATGTTGAAAATATGAAAAATAAACGAAACCAACCAACCAACCAATGTCCCTCCCGCCCATCATCGCCAAACAGCCAACCGTTAGCCCTCCCGCCCACCATCGCCAACCAGCCAACCGTAAACCCTCCCGCCCACCTTCGCCAACCAGCCAACCGTTTGCCTTCCCACCCACCATCGCCAACCAGCCATCCTTAAGCCCTCCCTCCCGCCTTCTCCAACCAGCCATCCGTTTGCCCACCAGCCCGCCAACACTAACCACCCAACCGATTGCCCACCCGCCACCATCACCAACCACCCGACAGATTGCTCACCATCGCCAAAGAGCCAACACAGGACAATTCCACCTTCCGAACCCTCCCACCAACCGACTCTAAACCCAGCCGGGTTGTTAATTAAACAAAGACAGATCGCGACCGCGTCACATCAAATCATGCATCGAGTTTCCACAACGATAAAAACAAACCACTTCACAGTCATTAAAGACACATGCACCTTTTTCTCTCCACTTCCACACTCGCCGCTCGATTTCAACACACGATTAATAATACCACCTTCTTAATTGTTAACTACATTATAGGATTGCGTGTTCAGGATCATTATAACAGCGATGTAAGATATTGTTCGAAATCTCGAACCACAACGCAAACGCGCAACGCAATTTCCTGCACTCTTTGTTTTGTTACATTCCTTAGGCACTACATTTAAGATCTTGCACTAATACTTAGCTCTAGTATATGTAGGACGTATATTGTGATATATATAAATTGAGAGTCTCGTTTTTGAGAAAATAGTTACCAAAATTCTAATTGAACAAATATCAGTTGTTCTCTTCAAGTATTTCCAGTTGCGATACGTCTTAAGATGCCGACATACTATTATATAATTGTGTATTACCGATTGTTCTATTAGTTATAATTTCATAAAATGATGTTGAAAATATGAAAAATAAACGAAACCAACCAACCAACCAATGTCCCTCCCGCCCACCATCGCCAACCAGCCAACCGTTAGCCCTCCCGCCCACCATCACCAACCAGCCAACCGTAAACCCTCCCGCCCACCATCGCCAACCATCCATCCTTAAGCCCTCCCTCCCGCCTTCTCCAACAAGCCAACCGTAAACCCTCCCGACCCACCATCGCCAACCAGCCAACCGTTTGCCCTCCCACCCACCATCGCCAACCAGCCAATCTGAAGCCCTCCCTCCCGCCTTCTCCAACCAGCCATCCGTTTGCCCACCAGCCCGCCATCACCAACCACCCAACCGATTGCCCACCCGCCACCATCACCAACCACCCAACAGATTGCTCACCATCGCCAAGGAGCCAATACAGGACAATTCCAACTTCCGAACCCTCCCACCAACCAACTCTAAACCCAGCCGGGTTGTTAATTAAACAAAGACAGATCGCGACCGCGTCACATCAAGTCATGCATCGAGTTTCCACAACGATAAAAACAAGCCACTTCACAGTCATTAAAGACACATGCATATTTTTTTCTCTCCACTTGCACACTCGCCGCTCGATTTCAACACACGATTAATAATACCACCTTCTTAATTGTTAACTACATTATAGGATTGCGTGTTCAGGATCATTATAACAGCGATGAAAGATATTGTTCGAAATCTCGAACCACAACGCAAACGCGCAACGCAATTTCCTGCACTCTTTGTTTTGTTACATTCCTTAGGCACTACATTTAAGATCTTGCACTAATACTTAGCTCTAGTATACGTAGGACGTATATTGTGATATATATAAATTGAGAGTCTCGTTTTTGAGAAAATAGTTATCAAAATTCCAATTGAACAAATATCAGTTGTTCTCTTCCAGTATTTCCAGTTACGATACGTCTTAAGATGCCGACATACTATTATATAATTGTGTATTAACGATTGTTCTATTAGTTATAATTTCATAAAATGATGTTGAAAATATGAAAAATAAACGAAACCAACCAACCAACCAACCAACCAATGTCCCTCTCGCCCACCATCAACAACCAGCCAACCGTTAGCCCTCCCGCCCACCATCGCCAACCAGCCAACAGTAAAACCTCCCGCCCACCATCGGCAACCAGCCAACCGTTTGCCCTCCCACCCACCATCGCCAACCAGCCATCCTTAAGCCCTCCCTCCCGCCTTCTCCAACCAGCCATCCGTTTGCCCACCAGCCCGCCATCACCAATCACCCAACCGATTGCCCACCCGCCACCATCACCAACCACCCAACTGATTGCTCGCCATCGCCAAGGAGCCAACACAGGACAATTCCACCTTCCGAACCCTCCCACCAACCAAATCTAAACCCAGCCGGGTTGTTAATTAAACAAAGACAGATCGCGACCGCGTCACATCAAATCATGCATCGAATTTCCACAACGATAAAAACAAGCCACTTCACAGTCATTAAAGACACATGCATCTTTTTCTCTCCACTTCCACACTCGCCGCACGATTTCAACACACGATTAATAATACCACCTTCTTAATTGTTAACTACATTATAGGATTGCGTGTTCAGGATCATTATAACAGCGATGAAAGTTATTGTTCGAAATCTCGAACCACAACGCAAACGCGCAGCGCAATTTCCTGCACTCTTTGTTTTGTTACATTCCTTAGGCACTACATTTAAGATCTTGCACTAATACTTAGCTCTAGTATATGTAGGACGTATATTGTGATATATATAAATTGAGAGTCTCGTTTTTGAGAAAATAGTTACCAAAATTCTAATTGAACAAATATCAGTTGTTCTCTTCCAGTATTTCCAGTTGCGATACGTCTTAAGAGGCCGACATACTATTATATAATTGTGTATTACCGATTGTTCTATTAGTTATAATTTCATAAAATGATGTTGAAAATATAAAAAATAAACGAAACCAACCAACCAACCAATGTCCCTCCCGCCCACCATCGCCAACCAGCCAACCGTTAGCCCTCCCGCCCACCATCACCAACCAGCCAACCGTAAACCCTCCCGCACACCATCGCCAACCAGCCAACCGTTAGCCCTCCCACCCATCATCGCCAACCAGCCATCCTTAAGCCCTCCCTCCCGCCTTCTTCAACCAGCCATCCGTTTGCCCACCAGCCCGCCATCACCAACCACCCAACCGATTGCCCACCCGCCACCATCACCAACCACCCAACCGATTGCTCACCATCGCCAAGGAGACAACACAGGACAATTCCACCTTCCGAACCCTCCCACCAACCAACTCGAAAACCAGCCGGGTGTTTAATTAAACAAAGACAGATTGCGACCGCGTCACATCTAATCTTGCATCGAGTTTCCACAACGATAAAAACAAGCCACTTTACAGTCATTAAAGACACATGCACCTTTTTCTCTCCACTTCCACCCTCGCCGCACAATTTCAACACACGATTAATAAAACCACCTTCTTAATTGTTAACTACATTATAGGATTGCGTGTTCAGGATCATTATAACAGCGATGAAAGATATTGTTCGAAATCTCGAACCACAACGCAAACGCGCAACGCAATTTCCTGCACTCTTTGTTTTGTTACATTCCTTAGGCATTACATTTAAGATCTTGCACTAATACTTAGCTCTAGTATATGTAGGACGTATATTGTGATATATATAAATTGAGAGTCTCGTTTTTGAGAAAATAGTTACCAAAATTCTAATTGAACAAATATCAGTTGTTCTCTTCCAGTATTTCCAGTTGCGATACGTCTTAAGATGCCGACATACTATTATATAATTGTGTATTACCGATTGTTCTATTAGTTATAATTTCATAAAATGATGTTGAAAATATGAAAAATAAACGAAACCAACCAACCAACCAATGTCCCTCCCGCCCACAATCGCCAAACAGCCAACCGTTAGCCCTCCCGCCCACCATCGCCAACCAGCCAACCGTAAACCCTCCCGCCCACCATCGCCAACCAGCCAACCGTTTGCCATCCCACCCACCATCGCCAACCAGGCATCCTTAAGCCCTCCCTCTCGCCTTCTCCAACCAGCCATCCGTTTGCCCACCAGCCCGCCATCACCAACCACCCAACCGATTGCCCACCCGCCACCATCACCAACCATCCAACAGATTGCTCACCATTGCCAAGGAGCCAACACAGGACAATTCCACCTTCCGAACACTCCCTCCAACCAACTCTAAACCCAGCCTCGTTGTTAATTGAACAAAGACAGATCGCGACCGCGTCACATCAAATCATGCATCGAGTTTCCACAACGATAAAAACAAACCACTTCACAGTCATTAAAGACACATGCACCTTTTTCTCTCCACTTCCACCCTCGCCGCACGATTTCAACACACGATTAATAATACCACGTTCTTAATTGTTAACCACATTATAGGATTGCGTGTTCAGGATCATTATAGCAGCGATGTAAGATATTGTTCGAAATCTTGAACCACAACGCAAACGCGCAACGCAATTTCCTGCACTCTTTGTTTTGTTACATTCCTTAGGCACTACATTTAAGATCTTGCACTAATATTTAGCTCTAGTATATGTAGGACGTATATTGTGATATATATAAATTGAGTCTCGTTTTTGAGAAAATAGTTACCAAAATTCCAATTGAACAAATATCAGTTGTTCTCTTCCAGTAATTCCAGTTGCGATACGTCTTAAGATGCCGACATACTATTATATAATTGTGTATTAACGATTGTTCTATTAGTTATAATTTCATAAAATGATGTTGAAAATATGAAAAATAAACGAAACCAACCAACCAACCAATGTCCCTCCCGCCCACCATCGCCAACCAGCCAACCGTTAGCCCTCCCGCCCACCATCGCCAACCAGCCAACCGTAAACCCTCCCGCCCACCATCGCCAACCAGCCAACCCTTTGCCCTCCCACCCACCATCGCCAACCAGCCATCCTTAAGCCCTCCCCCCGCCTTCTCCAAACAGCCATCCGTTTGCCCGCTAGCCCGCCAACACCAACCACCCAACCGATTGCCCACCCGCCACCATCACCAACCACCCAACAGATTGCTCACCATCGCCAATTAGCCAACACAGGACAATTCCACCTTCCGAACTCTCCCACCAACCGACTCTAAACCCAGCCGGGTTGTTAATTAAACAAAGACAGATTGCGACCGCGTCACATCTAATCTTGCATAGAGTTTCCACGACGATAAAAAGAAGCCACTTCACAGTCATTAAAGACACATGCACCTTTCTCTCTCCACTTCCACCCTCGCAGCACAATTTCAACACACGATTAATAATACCACCTTCTTAATTGTTAACTACATTATAGGATTGCGTGTTCAGGATCATTATAACAGCGATGAAAGATATTGTTCGAAATCTCGAACCACAACGCAAACGCGCAACGCAATTTCCTGCACTCTTTGTTTTGTTACATTCCTTAGGCATTACATTTAAGATCTTGCTTTAATACTTAGCTCTAGTATATGTATGACGTATATTGTGATATATATAAATTGAGAGTCTCGTTTTTGAGAAAATAGTTACCAAAATTCCAATTGAACAAATATCAGTTGTTCTCTTCCAGTATTTCCAGTTGCGATACGTCTTAAGATGCCGACATACTATTATATAATTGTGTATTACCGATTGTTCTATTAGTTATACTTTCATAAAATGATGTTGAAAATATGAAAAATAAACGAAACCAACCAACCAACCAATGTCTCTCCCGCCCACAATCGCCAACCAGCCAACCGTTTGCCCTCTAACCCACCATCGCCAACCAGCCATCCTTAAGCCCTCCCTCCCGCCTTCTCCAACCAGCCATCCGTTTGCCCACCAGCCCGCCATCACCAACCACCCAATCGATTGCCCACCCGCCACCATCACGAACCACCCAACCGATTTCTCACCATCGCCAAGGAGCCAACACAGGACAATTCCACCTTCCGATCCCTCCCACCAACCCACTCTAAGCCCAGCCGGGTTGTTAATTAAACAAAGACAGATTGCGACCGCGTCACATCAAATCTTGCATCGAGTTTCCACAACGATAAAAACAAGCCACTTCACAGTCATTAAAGACACGTGCACCTTTTTCTCTCCACTTCCACCCTCGCCGCACAATTTCAACATTGATTAATAATACCACCTTCTTAATTGTTAACTACATTATAGGATTGTTTGTTCAGGATCATTATAACAGCGATGAAAATATTGTTCGAAATCTCGAACCACAACGTAAACGCGCAACGCAATTACCTGACTCTTTGTTTTGTTACATTCCTTTGGCACTACATTTAAGATCTTGCACTAATACTTAGCTCTAGTATATGTAGGACGTATATTGTGATATATATAAATTGAGAGTCTCGTTTTTGAGAAAATAGTTACCAAAATTCCAATTGAACAAATATCAGTTGTTCTCTTCCAGTATTTCCAGTTGCGATACATCTTAAGATGCCGACATACTATTATATAATTGTGTATTTCCGATTGTTCTATTAGTTATAATTTCATAAAATGATGTTAAAAATATGAAAAATAAACGAAACCAACCAACCAACCAATGTCCCTCCCGCCCACCATCGCCAACCAGCCAACCGTTAGCCCTCCCGCCCACCATCGCCAACCCGCCAACCGTAAACCCTCCCGCCCACCATCGCCAACCAGCCAACCGTTTGCCCTCCCACCCACCATCGCCAACCAGCCATGCTTAAGCCCTCCCTCCCGTCTTCTCCAACCAGCCATCCGTTTGCAAACCAGCCCGCCATCACCAACCACCCAACCGATTGCCCACCCGCCACCATCACCAACCACCCAACAGATTGCTCACCATCGCCAAGGAGCCAACACAGGACAATTCCACCTTCCGAACCCTCCCACCAACCAACTCTAAACCCAGCCGGGTTGTTAATTAAACAAAGACCGATCGCGACCGCGTCACATCAAATCATACATCGAGTTTCAACAACGATAAAAACAAGCCACTTCACAGTCATTAAAGACACATGCACCTTTTTCTCTCCACTTCCACACTCGCCTCACGATTTCAACACACGATTAATAATACCACCTTCTTATTTTGTTAACCACATTATAGGATTGCGTGTTCAGGATCATTATAACAGCGATGTAAGATATTGTTTGAAATCTCGAACCTCAACGCAAACGCGCAACGCAATTTCCTGCACTCTTTGTTTTGTTACATTCCTTAGGCACTACATTTAAGATCATGCACTAATATTTAGCTTTAGTATATGTAGGACGTATATTGTGATATATATAAATTGAGAGTCTCGTTTTTGAGAAAATAGTTACCAAAATTCCAATTGAACAAATATCAGTTGTTCTCTTCCAGTATTTCCAGTTGCGATACGTCTTATTATTCCGACATACTATTATATAATTGTGTATTAACGATTGTTCTATTAGTTATAATTTCATAAAATGATGTTGAAAATATGAAAAATAAACGAAACCAACCAACCAACCAATGTCCCTCCCGCCCACCATCGCCAACCAGCCAACCGTTAACCCTCCCGCCCACCATCGCCAACCAGCCAACCGTAAACCCTCCCGCCCATCATCGCCAACCAGCCAACCCTCTGCCCTCCCACCCACCATCGCCAACCAGCCATCCTTAAGCCCTCCCTCCCGCCTTCTCCAAACAGCCATCCGTTTGCCCGCCAGCCCGCCAACACCAACCACCCAACCGATTGCCCACCCTCCACCATCACCAACCACCCAACAAATTGCTCACCATCGCCAAGGAGCCAACACAGGACAATTCCACCTTCCGAACCCTCCCACCAACCAACTCTAAACCCAGCCGGGTTGTTAATTAAACAAAGACCGATCGCGACCGCGTCACATCAAATCATACATCGAGTTTCCACAACGATAAAAACAAGCCACTTCACAGTCATTAAATACACATGCACCTTTTTCTCTCCACTTCCAAACTCGCCGCACGATTTCAACACACGATTAATAATACCACCTTCTTAATTGTTAACTACATTATACGATTGCGTGTTCAGGATCATTATAACAGCGATGAAACATATTGATCGAAATCTCGAACCACAAAGCAAACGCGCAACGCAATTTCCTACATACTTTGTTTTGTTACATTCCTTACGCACTACATTAAAGATCTTGCACTAATACTTAGCTCTAGTATATGTAGTACGTATATTGTGATATATATAAATTGAGAGTCTCGTTTTTGAGAAAATAGTTACCAAAATTCCATTTGAACAAATATCAGTTGTTCTCTTCCAGTATTTCCAGTTGCGATACATCTTAAGATGCCGACATACTATTATATAATTGTGTATTACCGATTGTTCTATTAGTTATAATTTCATAAAATGATGTTGAAAATATGAAAAATAAACGAAACCAACCAATCAAACAATGTCCCTCCCGACCACCATCGCCAACCAGCCAACCGTTAGCCCTCACGCCCACCATCGCCAACCAGCCAACCGTAAACCTTCCCGCCCACCATCGCCAACCAGCCAACCGTTTGCCCTCCCACCCACCATCGCCAACCAGCCATCCTTAAGCCCTCCCTCCCGCCTTCTCCAACCAGCCATCCGTTTGCCCACCAGCCCGCCATCACCAACCACCCAACCGATTGCCCACCCGCCACCATCACCAACCCCCAACAGATTGCTCACCATCGCCAAAGAGCCAACACAGGACAATCCCACCTTCCGAACCCTCCCACCAACCAACTCTAAACCCAGCCGGGTTGTTAATTAAACAAAGACAGATCGCGACCGCGTCACATCAAATCATGGATCGAGTTTCCACAACGATAAAAACAAGCCACATCACAGTCATTAAAGACACATGCACCTTTTTCTCTCCACATCCACACTCTCCGCACGATTTCAACACACGATTAATAATACCACCTTCTTAATTGTTAACTACATTATAGGATTGCGTGTTCAGGATCATTATAACAGCGATGAAAGATATTGTTCGAAATCTCGAACCACAACGCAAACGCGCAACGCAATTTCCTGCACTCTTTGTTTTGTTACATTCCTTAGGCACTACATTTAAGATCTTGCACTAATACTTAGCTCTAGTATATGTATGACGTATATTGTGATATATAATTTGAGAGTCTCGTTTTTGAGAAAATAGTTACCAAAATTCCAATTGAACAAATATCAGTTGTTCTCTTCCAGTATTTCCAGTTGCGATACGTCTTAAGATGCCGACATACTATTATATAATTGTGTATTACCGATTGTTCTATTAGTTATAATTTCATAAAATGATGTTGAAAATATGAAAAATAAACGAAACCAACCAACCAACCAATGTCCCTCCCGCCCACCATCGCCCACCAGCCAACCGTTAGCCCTCCCGCCCACCATCGCCAACCAGCCAACCGCAAACCCTCCCGCCCACCATCGCTAACCAGCCAACCGTTTGCCCTCCCACCCACCATCGCCAACCAGCCATCCTTAAGCCCTCCCTCCCGCCTTCAACAACCAGCCTTCCGTTTGCACACCAGCCCGCCATCACCAACCACCCAACCTATTGCCCACCCGCCCACCATCACCAACCACCCAACCGATTGCTCACCATCGCCAAGGAGCCAACACAGGACAATTCCACCTTCCGAACCCTCCCACCAACCAACTCTAAACCCAGCCGGGTTGTTAATTAAACAAAGACAGATCGCAACCGCGTCATATCAAATCATGGATCGAGTTTCCACAACGATAAAAACAAGCCACATCACAGTCATTAAAGACACATGCACCTTTTTCTCTCCACATCCACACTCTCCGCACGATTTCAACACACGATTAATAATACCACCTTCTTAATTGTTAACTACATTATAGGATTGCGTGTTCAGGATCATTATAACAGCGATGAAAGATATTGTTCGAAATCTCGAACCACAACGCAAACGCGCAACGCAATTTCCTGCACTCTTTGTTTTGTTACATTCCTTAGGCACTACATTTAAGATCTTGCACTAATACTTAGCTCTAGTATATGTATGACGTATATTGTGATATATATAAATTGAGAGTCTCGTTTTTGAGAAAATAGTTACCAAAATTCCAATTGAACAAATATCAGTTGTTCTCTTCCAGTATTTCCAGTTGCGATACGTCTTAAGATGCCGACATACTATTATATAATTGTGTATTACCGATTGTTCTATTAGTTATAATTTCATAAAATGATGTTGAAAATATGAAAAATAAACGAAACCAACCAACCAACCAATGTCCCTCCCGCCCACCATCGCCCACCAGCCAACCGTTAGCCCTCCCGCCCACCATCGCCAACCAGCCAACCGCAAACCCTCCCGCCCACCATCGCTAACCAGCCAACCGTTTGCCCTCCCACCCACCATCGCCAACCAGCCATCCTTAAGCCCTCCTTCCCGCCTTCAACAACCAGCCTTCCGTTTGCACACCAGCCCGCCATCACCAACCACCCAACCTATTGCCCACCCGCCCACCATCACCAACCACACAACCGATTGCTCACCATCGCCAAGGAGCCAACACAGGACAATTCCACCTTCCGAACCCTCCCACCAACCACCAACTCTAAACCCAGCCGGGTTGTTAATTAAACAAAGACAGATCGCGACCGCGTCACATCAAATCATGCATCGAGTTTCCACAACGTTAAAAACAAGCCACTTCACAGTCATTAAAGACACATGCACCTTTTTCTCTCCACTTCCACACTCGCCGCACGATTTCAACACACGATTAATAACACCACCTTCTTAATTGTTAACTACATTATACGATTGCGTGTTCAGGTTCATTATAACAGCGATGAAAGGTATTGTTCGAAATCTCGAACCACATGGCAAATGCGCAACGCAATTTCCTGCACTCTTTGTTTTGTTACATTCCTTAGGCACTATATTTAAGATCTTGCACTAATACTTAGCTCTAGTATATGTAGGAAATATATTGTGATATATAATTTGAGAGTCTCGTTTTTGAGAAAATAGTTACCAAAATTCCAATTGAACAAATATCAGTTGTTCTCTTCCATTATTTCCAGTTGCGATACGTCTTAAGATGCCGACATACTATTATATAATTGTGTATTACCGATTGTTCTATTAGTTATAATTTCATAAAATGATGTTGAAAATATGAAAAATAAACGAAACCAACCAACCAAACAATGTCCCTCCCGCCCACCATCGCCAACCAGCCAACTGTTAGCCCTCTCGCCCACCATCGCCAACAAGCCAACCGCAAAACCTCCCGCCCACCATCACTAACCAGCCAACCGTTTGCCCTCCCACCCACCATCGCCAACAAGCCATCCTTAAGCCCTCCCTCCCGCCTTCAACAACCAGCCTTCCGTTTGCACACCAGCCCGCCATCACCAACCACCCAACCTATTGCCCACCCGCCCACCATCACCAACCACACAACCGATTGCTCACCATCGCCAAGGAGCCAACACAGGACAATTCCACCTTCCGAACCCTCCCACCAACCAACTCTAAACCCAGCCGGGTTGTTAATTAAACAAAGACAGATCGCAACCGCGTCATATCAAATCATGGATCGAGTTTCCACAACGATAAAAACAAGCCACATCACAGTCATTAAAGACACATGCACCTTTTTCTCTCCACATCCACACTCTCCGCACGATTTCAACACACGATTAATAATACCACCTACTTAATTGTTAACTACATTATAGGATTGCGTGTTCAGGATCATTATAACAGCGATGAAAGATATTGTTCGAAATCTCGAACCACAACGCAAACGCGCAACGCAATTTCCTGCACTCTTTGTTTTGTTACATTCCTTAGGCACTACATTTAAGATCTTGCACTAATACTTAGCTCTAGTATATGTATGACGTATATTGTGATATATATAAATTGAGAGTCTCGTTTTTGAGAAAATAGTTACCAAAATTCCAATTGAACAAATATCAGTTGTTCTCTTCCAGTATTTCCAGTTGCGATACGTCTTAAGATGCCGACATACTATTATATAATTGTGTATTACCGATTGTTCTATTAGTTATAATTTCATAAAATGATGTTGAAAATATGAAAAATAAACGAAACCAACCAACCAACCAATGTCCCTCCCGCCCACCATCGCCCACCAGCCAACCGTTAGCCCTCCCGCCCACCATCGCCAACCAGCCAACCGTAAACCCTCCCGCCCACCATCGCCAACCAGCCAACCGTTTGCCCTCCCACCCACCATCGCCAACCAGCCATCCATAAGCCCTCCCTCCCGCCTTCTCCAACCAGCCATCCGTTTGCCCACCAGCCCGCCATCACCAACCACCCAACCGATTGCCCACCCGCCACCATCACCAACCACCCAACAGATTGCTCACCATCGCCAAGGAGCCAACACAGGACAATTCCACCTTCCGAACCCTCCCACCAACCAACTCTAAACCCAGCCGGGTTGTTAATTAAACAAAGACAGATCGCGACCGCGTCACATCAAATCATGAATCGAGTTTCCACAACGTTAAAAACAAGCCACTTCACAGTCATAAAAGACACATGCACCTTTTTCTCTCCACTTCCACACTCGCCGCACGATTTCAACACACGATTAATAATACCACCTTCTTAATTGTTAACTACATTATACGATTGCGTGTTCAGGATCATTATAGCAGCGATGTAAGATATTGTTCGAAATCTTGAACCACAACGCAAACGCGCAACGCAATTTCCTGCACTCTTTGTTTTGTTACATTCCTTAGGCACTACATTTAAGATCTTGCACTAATATTTAGCTCTAGTATATGTAGGACGTATATTGTGATATATATAAATTGAGTCTCGTTTTTGAGAAAATAGTTACCAAAATTCCAATTGAACAAATATCAGTTGTTCTCTTCCAGTAATTCCAGTTGCGATACGTCTTAAGATGCCGACATACTATTATATAATTGTGTATTAACGATTGTTCTATTAGTTATAATTTCATAAAATGATGTTGAAAATATGAAAAATAAACGAAACCAACCAACCAACCAATGTCCCTCCCGCCCACCATCGCCAACCAGCCAACCGTTAGCCCTCCCGCCCACCATCGCCAACCAGCCAACCGTAAACCCTCCCGCCCACCATCGCCAACCAGCCAACCCTTTGCCCTCCCACCCACCATCGCCAACCAGCCATCCTTAAGCCCTCCCCCCGCCTTCTCCAAACAGCCATCCGTTTGCCCGCTAGCCCGCCAACACCAACCACCCAACCGATTGCCCACCCGCCACCATCACCAACCACCCAACAGATTGCTCACCATCGCCAAGGTGCCAACACAGGACAATTCCAACTTCCGAACCCTCCCACCAACCAACTCTAAACCCAGCCGGGTTGTTAATTAAACAAAGACAGATCGCGACCGCGTCACATCAAATCATGCATCGAGTTTCCACAACGATAAAAACAAGCCACTTGACAGTCATTAAAGACACATGCACCTTTTTCTCTCCACTTCCACACTCGCCGCACGGTTTCAACACACGATTAATAATACCACCTTCTTAATTGTTAGCTACGTTATAGGATTGCGAGTTCAGGATCATTATAACAGCGATGTAAGATATTGTTCGAAATCTCGAACCACAACGCAAATGCGCAACGCAATTTCCTGCACTCTTTGTTTTGTTACATTCCTTAGGCACTACATTTAAGATCTTGCACTAATACTTAGCTCTAGTGTATGTAGGACGTATATTGTGATATATATAAATTGAGAGTCTCGTTTTTGAGAAAATAGTTACCAAAATTCCAATTGAACAAATATCAGTTGTTCTCTTCCAGTATTTCCAGTTGCGATACATCTTAAGATGCCGACATACTATTATATAATTGTGTATTACCGATTGTTCTATTAGTTATAATTTCATAAAATGATGTTGAAAATATGAAAAATAAACGAAACCAACCAACCAACCAATGTGCCTCCCGCCCACCATCGCCATCCAGCCAACCGTTAGCCCTCCCGCCCACCATCGCCAACCAGCCAACCGTAAACCCTCCCGCCCACCATCGCCAACCAGGCAACCGTTTGCCCTCCCACCCACCATCGCCAACCAGCCATCCTTAAGCCCTCCCTCCCGCCTTCTCCAACCAGCCATCCGTTTGCCCACCAGCCCGCCATCACCAACCACCCAACCGATTGCCCAACCGCAACCATCACCAACCACCCAACCGATTGCCCACCCGCCACCATCACCAACCACCCAACAGATTGCTCACCATCGCCAAGGAGCCAACACAGGACAATTCAAACTTCCGAACCCTCCCACCAACCAACTCTAAACCCAGCCGGGTTGTTAATTAAACAAAGACAGATCGCGACCGGGTCACATCAAGTCATGCATCGAGTTTCCACAACGATAAAAACAAGCCACTTCACAGTCATAAAAGACACATGCATATTTTTTTCTCTCCACTTGCACACTCGCCGCTCGATTTCAACACACGATTAATAATACCACCTTCTTAATTGTTAACTACATTATAGGATTGCGTGTTCAGGATCATTATAACAGCGATGAAAGATATTGTTCGAAATCTCGAACCACAACGCAAACGCGCAACGCAATTTCCTGCACTCTTTGTTTTGTTACATTCCTTAGGCACTACATTTAAGATCTTGCACTAATACTTAGCTCTAGTATATGTAGGACGTATATTGTGATATATATAAATTGAGAGTCTCGTTTTTGAGAACATAGTTATCAAAATTCCAATTGAACAAATATCAGTTGTTCTCTTCCAGTATTTCCAGTTACGATACGTCTTAAGATGCCGACATACTATTATATAATTGTGTATTAACGATTGTTCTATTAGTTATAATTTCATAAAATGATGTTGAAAATATGAAAAATAAACGAAACCAACCAACCAACCAATGTCCCTCTCGCCCACCATCAACAACCAGCCAACCGTTAGCCCTCCCGCCCACCATCGCCAACCAGCCAACAGTAAAACCTCCCGCCCACCATCGGCAACCAGCCAACCGTTTGCCCTCCCACCCACCATCGCCAACCAGCCATCCTTAAGCCCTCCCTCGCCTTCTCCAACCAGCCATCCGTTTGCCCACCAGCCCGCCATCACCAATCACCCAACCGATTGCCCACCCGCCACCATCACCAACCACCCAACTGATTGCTCGCCATCGCCAAGGAGCCAACACAGGACAATTCCACCTTCCGAACCCTCCCACCAACCAAATCTAAACCCAGCCGGGTTGTTAATTAAACAAAGACAGATCGCGACCGCGTCACATCAAATCATGCATCGAGTTTCCACAACGATAAAAACAAGCCACTTCACAGTCATTAAAGACACATGCACCTTTTTCTCTCCACTTCCACACTCGCCGCACGATTTCAACACACGATTAATAATACCACCTTCTTAATTGTTAACTACATTATAGGATTGCGTGTTCAGGATCATTATAACAGCGATGAAAGTTATTGTTCGAAATCTCGAACCACAACGCAAACGCGCAGCGCAATTTCCTGCACTCTTTGTTTTGTTACATTCCTTAGGCACTACATTTAAGATCTTGCACTAATACTTAGCTCTAGTATATGTAGGACGTATATTGTGATATATATAAATTGAGAGTCTCGTTTTTGAGAAAATAGTTACCAAAATTCTAATTGAACAAATATCAGTTGTTCTCTTCCAGTATTTCCAGTTGCGATACGTCTTAAGAGGCCGACATACTATTATATAATTGTGTATTACCGATTGTTCTATTAGTTATAATTTCATAAAATGATGTTGAAAATATAAAAAATAAACGAAACCAACCAACCAACCAATGTCCCTCCCGCCCACCATCGCCAACCAGCCAACCGTTAGCCCTCCCGCCCACCATCACCAACCAGCCAACCGTAAACCCTCCCGCACACCATCGCCAACCAGCCAACCGTTTGCCCTCCCACCCATCATCGCCAACCAGCCATCCTTAAGCCCTCCCTCCCGCCTTCTTCAACCAGCCATCCGTTTGCCCACCAGCCCGCCATCACCAACCACCCAACCGATTGCCCACCCGCCACCACCACCAACCACCCAACCGATTGCTCACCATCGCCAAGGAGACAACACAGGACAATTCCACCTTCCGAACCCTCCCTCCAACCAACTCGAAAACCAGCCGGGTGTTTAATTAAACAAAGACAGATTGCGACCGCGTCACATCTAATCTTGCATCGAGTTTCCACAACGATAAAAACAAGCCACTTTACAGTCATTAAAGACACATGCACCTTTTTCTCTCCACTTCCACCCTCGCCGCACAATTTCAACACACGATTAATAAAACCACCTTTTTAATTGTTAACTACATTATAGGATTGCGTGTTCAGGATCATTATAACAGCGATGAAAGATATTGTTCGAAATCTCGAACCACAACGCAAACGCGCAACGCAATTTCCTGCACTCTTTGTTTTGTTACATTCCTTAGGCATTACATTTAAGATCTTGCACTAATACTTAGCTCTAGTATATGTAGGACGTATATTGTGATATATATAAATTGAGAGTCTCGTTTTTGAGAAAATAGTTACCAAAATTCCAATTGAACAAATATCAGTTGTTCTCTTCCAGTATTTCCAGTTGCGATACGTCTTAAGATGCCGACATACTATTATATAATTGTGTATTACCGATTGTTCTATTAGTTATAATTTCATAAAATGATGTTGAAAATATGAAAAATAAACGAAACCAACCAACCAACCAATGTCCCTCCCGCCCACAATCGCCAACCAGCCAACCGTTAGCCCTCCCGCCCACCATCGCCAACCAGCCAACCGTAAACCCTCCCGCCCACCATCGCCAACCAGCCAACCGTTTGCCATCCCACCCACCATCGCCAACCAGGCATCCTTAAGCCCTCCCTCTCGCCTTCTCCAACCAGCCATCCGTTTGCCCACCAGCCCGCCATCACCAACCACCCAACCGATTGCCCACCCGCCACCATCACCAACCATCCAACAGATTGCTCACCATCGCCAAGGAGCCAACACAGGACAATTCCACCTTCCGAACACTCCCACCAACCAACTCTAAACCCAGCCGGGTTGTTAATTAAACAAAGACAGATCGCGACCGCGTCACATCAAATCATGCATCGAGTTTCCACAACGATAAAAACAAACCACTTCACAGTCATTAAAGACACATGCACCTTTTTCTCTCCACTTCCACCCTCGCCGCACGATTTCAACACACGATTAATAATACCACGTTCTTAATTGTTAACCACATTATAGGATTGCGTGTTCAGGATCATTATAGCAGCGATGTAAGATATTGTTCGAAATCTTGAACCACAACGCAAACGCGCAACGCAATTTCCTGCACTCTTTGTTTTGTTACATTCCTTAGGCACTACATTTAAGATCTTGCACTAATATTTAGCTCTAGTATATGTAGGACGTATATTGTAAAGTAAAAGGTAAAGTGTTCCCCTGTGCATAGCACCACGCCATGAAGGCGTATAGGGGGTGTGGGGGTAACGCCCCACACTTTCTTGATCCGGTCGTGAGTGGGGGTGATGTGATCAGCATCACGCCCCTAACCGCCTATTGTGATATATATAAATTGAGTCTCGTTTTTGAGAAAATAGTTACCAAAATTCCAATTGAACAAATATCAGTTGTTCTCTTCCAGTAATTCCAGTTGCGATACGTCTTAAGATGCCGACATACTATTATATAATTGTGTATTAACGATTGTTCTATTAGTTATAATTTCATAAAATGATGTTGAAAATATGAAAAATAAACGAAACCAACCAACCAACCAATGTCCCTCCCGCCCACCATCGCCAACCAGCCAACCGTTAGCCCTCCCGCCCACCATCGCCAACCAGCCAACCGTAAACCCTCCCGCCCACCATCGCCAACCAGCCAACCCTTTGCCCTCCCACCCACCATCGCCAACCAGCTATCCTTAAGCCCTCCCCCCGCCTTCTCCAAACAGCCATCCGTTTGCCCGCTAGCCCGCCAACACCAACCACCCAACCGATTGCCCACCCGCCACCATCACCAACCACCCAACAGATTGCTCACCATCGCCAAGGTGCCAACACAGGACAATTCCAACTTCCGAACCCTCCCACCAACCAACTCTAAACCCAGCCGGGTTGTTAATTAAACAAAGACAGATCGCGACCGCGTCACATCAAATCATGCATCGAGTTTCCACAACGATAAAAACAAGCCACTTGACAGTCATTAAAGACACATGCACCTTTTTCTCTCCACTTCCACACTCGCCGCACGGTTTCAACACACGATTAATAATACCACCTTCTTAATTGTTAACTACGTTATAGGATTGCGAGTTCAGGATCATTATAACAGCGATGTAAGATATTGTTCGAAATCTCAAACCAGAACGCAAATGCGCAACGCAATTTCCTGCACTCTTTGTTTTGTTACATTCCTTAGGCACTACATTTAAAATCTTGCACTAATATTTAGCTCTAGTATATGTAGGACGTATATTGTGGTATATATAAATTGAGAGTCTCGTTTTTGAGAAAATAGTTACCAAAATTCCAATTGAACAAATATCAGTTGTTCTCTTCCAGTATTTCCAGTTGCGATACGTCTTAAGATGCCGACATACTATTATATAATTGTGTATTAACGATTGTTCTATTAGTTATAATTTCATAAAATGATGTTGAAAATATGAAAAATAAACGAAACCAACCAACCAACCAATGTCCCTCCCGCCCACCATCGCCAAACAGCCAACCGTTAGCCCTCCCGCCCACCATCGCCAACCAGCCAACCGTAAACCCTCTCGCCCACCTACGCCAACCAGCCAACTGTTTGCCCTCCCACCCACCATCGCCAACCAGCCATCCTTAAGCCCTCCCTCCCGCCTTCTCCAACCAGCCATCCGTTTGCCCACCAGCCCGCCAACACTAACCACCCTACCGATTGCCCACCCGCCACCATCACCAACCACCCAACAGATTGTTCACCATCGCCAATTAGCCAACACAGGACAATTCCACCTTCCGAACCCTCCCACCAACCGACTCTAAACCCAGCCGGGTTGTTAATTAAACAAAGACAGATTGCGACCGCGTCACATCTAATCTTGCATAGAGTTTCCACGACGATAAAAAGAAGCCACTTCACAGTCATTAAAGACACATGCACCTTTCTCTCTCCACTTCCACCCTCGCAGCACAATTTCAACACACGATTAATAATACCACCTTCTTAATTGTTAACTACATTATAGGATTGCGTGTTCAGGATCATTATAACAGCGATGAACATATTGTTCGAAATCTCGAACCACAACGCAAACGCGCAACGCAATTTCCTGCACTCTTTGTTTTGTTACATTCCTTAGGCATTACATTTAAGATCTTGCTTTAATACTTAGCTCTAGTATATGTATGACGTATATTGTGATATATATAAATTGAGAGTCTCGTTTTTGAGAAAATAGTTACCAAAATTCCAATTGAACAAATATCAGTTGTTCTCTTCCAGTATTTCCAGTTGCGATACGTCTTAAGATGCCGACATACTATTATATAATTGTGTATTACCGATTGTTCTATTAGTTATAATTTCATAAAATGATGTTGAAAATATGAAAAATAAACGAAACCAACCAACCAACCAATGTCCCTCCCGCCCACCATCGCCCACCAGCCAACCGTTAGCCCTCCCGCCCACCATCGCCAACCAGCCAACCGTAAACCCTCCCGCCCACCATCGCCAACCAGCCAACCGTTTGCCCTCCCACCCACCATCGCCAACCAGCCATCCATAAGCCTTCCCTCCCGCCTTCTCCAACCAGCCATCCGTTTGCCCACCAGCCCGCCATCACCAACCACCCAACCGATTGCCCACCCGCCACCATCACCAACCACCCAACAGATTGCTCACCATCGCCAAGGAGCCAACACAGGACAATTCCACCTTCCGAACCCTCCCACCAACCAACTCTAAACCCAGCCGGGTTGTTAATTAAACAAAGACAGATCGCGACCGCGTCACATGAAATCATGAATCGAGTTTCCACAACGTTAAAAACAAGCCACTTCACAGTCATAAAAGACACATGCACCTTTTTCTCTCCACTTCCACACTCGCCGCACGATTTCAACACACGATTAATAATACCACCTTCTTAATTGTTAACTACATTATACGATTGCGTGTTCAGGATCATTATAGCAGCGATGTAAGATATTGTTCGAAATCTTGAACCACAACGCAAACGCGCAACGCAATTTCCTGCACTCTTTGTTTTGTTACATTCCTTAGGCACTACATTTAAGATCTTGCACTAATATTTAGCTCTAGTATATGTAGGACGTATATTGTGATATATATAAATTGAGTCTCGTTTTTGAGAAAATAGTTACCAAAATTCCAATTGAACAAATATCAGTTGTTCTCTTCCAGTAATTCCAGTTGCGATACGTCTTAAGATGCCGACATACTATTATATAATTGTGTATTAACGATTGTTCTATTAGTTATAATTTCATAAAATGATGTTGAAAATATGAAAAATAAACGAAACCAACCAACCAACCAATGTCCCTCCCGCCCACCATCGCCAACCAGCCAACCGTTAGCCCTCCCGCCCACCATCGCCAACCAGCCAACCGTAAACCCTCCCGCCCACCATCGCCAACCAGCCAACCCTTTGCCCTCCCACCCACCATCGCCAACCAGCCATCCTTAAGCCCTCCCCCCGCCTTCTCCAAACAGCCATCCGTTTGCCCGCTAGCCCGCCAACACCAACCACCCAACCGATTGCCCACCCGCCACCATCACCAACCACCCAACAGATTGCTCACCATCGCCAAGGTGCCAACACAGGACAATTCCAACTTCCGAACCCTCCCACCAACCAACTCTAAACCCAGCCGGGTTGTTAATTAAACAAAGACAGATCGCGACCGCGTCACATCAAATCATGCATCGAGTTTCCACAACGATAAAAACAAGCCACTTGACAGTCATTAAAGACACATGCACCTTTTTCTCTCCACTTCCACACTCGAGGCACGGTTTCAACACACGATTAATAATACCACCTTCTTAATTGTTAGCTACGTTATAGGATTGCGAGTTCAGGATCATTATAACAGCGATGTAAGATATTGTTCGAAATCTCGAACCACAACGCAAATGCGCAACGCAATTTCCTGCACTCTTTGTTTTGTTACATTCCTTAGGCACTACATTTAAGATCTTGCACTAATACTTAGCTCTAGTGTATGTAGGACGTATATTGTGATATATATAAATTGAGAGTCTCGTTTTTGAGAAAATAGTTACCAAAATTCCAATTGAACAAATATCAGTTGTTCTCTTCCAGTATTTCCAGTTGCGATACATCTTAAGATGCCGACATACTATTATATAATTGTGTATTACCGATTGTTCTATTAGTTATAATTTCATAAAATGATGTTGAAAATATGAAAAATAAACGAAACCAACCAACCAACCAATGTGCCTCCCGCCCACCATCGCCATCCAGCCAACCGTTAGCCCTCCCGCCCACCATCGCCAACCAGCCAACCGTAAACCCTCCCGCCCACCATCGCCAACCAGGCAACCGTTTGCCCTCCCACCCACCATCGCCAACCAGCCATCCTTAAGCCCTCCCTCCCGCCTTCTCCAACCAGCCATCCGTTTGCCCACCAGCCCGCCATCACCAACCACCCAACCGATTGCCCAACCGCAACCATCACCAACCACCCAACCGATTGCCCACCCGCCACCATCACCAACCACCCAACAGATTGCTCACCATCGCCAAGGAGCCAACACAGGACAATTCAAACTTCCGAACCCTCCCACCAACCAACTCTAAACCCAGCCGGGTTGTTAATTAAACAAAGACAGATCGCGACCGGGTCACATCAAGTCATGCATCGAGTTTCCACAACGATAAAAACAAGCCACTTCACAGTCATTAAAGACACATGCATATTTTTTTCTCTCCACTTGCACACTCGCCGCTCGATTTCAACACACGATTAATAATACCACCTTCTTAATTGTTAACTACATTATAGGATTGCGTGTTCAGGATCATTATAACAGCGATGAAAGATATTGTTCGAAATCTCGAACCACAACGCAAACGCGCAACGCAATTTCCTGCACTCTTTGTTTTGTTACATTCCTTAGGCACTACATTTAAGATCTTGCACTAATACTTAGCTCTAGTATATGTAGGACGTATATTGTGATATATATAAATTGAGAGTCTCGTTTTTGAGAACATAGTTATCAAAATTCCAATTGAACAAATATCAGTTGTTCTCTTCCAGTATTTCCAGTTACGATACGTCTTAAGATGCCGACATACTATTATATAATTGTGTATTAACGATTGTTCTATTAGTTATAATTTCATAAAATGATGTTGAAAATATGAAAAATAAATGAAACCAACCAACCAACCAATGTCCCTCTCGCCCACCATCAACAACCAGCCAACCGTTAGCCCTCCCGCCCACCATCGCCAACCAGCCAACAGTAAAACCTCCCGCCCACCATCGGCAACCAGCCAACCGTTTGCCCTCCCACCCACCATCGCCAACCAGCCATCCTTAAGCCCTCCCTCCCGCCTTCTCCAACCAGCCATCCGTTTGCCCACCAGCCCGCCATCACCAATCACCCAACCGATTGCCCACCCGCCACCATCACCAACCACCCAACAGATTGTTCACCATCGCCAATTAGCCAACACAGGACAATTCCACCTTCCGAACCCTCCCACCAACCGACTCTAAACCCAGCCGGGTTGTTAATTAAACAAAGACAGATTGCGACCGCGTCACATCTAATCTTGCATAGAGTTTCCACGACGATAAAAAGAAGCCACTTCACAGTCATTAAAGACACATGCACCTTTCTCTCTCCACTTCCACCCTCGCAGCACAATTTCAACACACGATTAATAATACCACCTTCTTAATTGTTAACTACATTATAGGATTGCGTGTTCAGGATCATTATAACAGCGATGAAAGATATTGTTCGAAATCTCGAACCACAACGCAAACGCGCAACGCAATTTCCTGCACTCTTTGTTTTGTTACATTCCTTAGGCATTACATTTAAGATCTTGCTTTAATACTTAGCTCTAGTATATGTATGACGTATATTGTGATATATATAAATTGAGAGTCTCGTTTTTGAGAAAATAGTTACCAAAATTCCAATTGAACAAATATCAGTTGTTCTCTTCCAGTATTTCCAGTTGCGATACGTCTTAAGATGCCGACATACTATTATATAATTGTGTATTACCGATTGTTCTATTAGTTATAATTTCATAAAATGATGTTGAAAATATGAAAAATAAACGAAACCAACCAACCAACCAATGTCCCTCCCGCCCACCATCGCCCACCAGCCAACCGTTAGCCCTCCCGCCCACCATCGCCAACCAGCCAACCGTAAACCCTCCCGCCCACCATCGCCAACCAGCCAACCGTTTGCCCTCCCACCCACCATCGCCAACCAGCCATCCATAAGCCCTCCCTCCCGCCTTCTCCAAACAGCCATCCGTTTGCCCACCAGCCCGCCATCACCAACCACCCAACCGATTGCCCACCCGCCACCATCACCAACCACCCAACAGATTGCTCACCATCGCCAAGGAGCCAACACAGGACAATTCCACCTTCCGAACCCTCCCACCAACCAACTCTAAACCCAGCCGGGTTGTTAATTAAACAAAGACAGATCGCGACCGCGTCACATGAAATCATGAATCGAGTTTCCACAACGTTAAAAACAAGCCACTTCACAGTCATAAAAGACACATGCACCTTTTTCTCTCCACTTCCACACTCGCCGCACGATTTCAACACACGATTAATAATACCACCTTCTTAATTGTTAACTACATTATACGATTGCGTGTTCAGGATCATTATAGCAGCGATGTAAGATATTGTTCGAAATCTTGAACCACAACGCAAACGCGCAACGCAATTTCCTGCACTCTTTGTTTTGTTACATTCCTTAGGCACTACATTTAAGATCTTGCACTAATATTTAGCTCTAGTATATGTAGGACGTATATTGTGATATATATAAATTGAGTCTCGTTTTTGAGAAAATAGTTACCAAAATTCCAATTGAACAAATATCAGTTGTTCTCTTCCAGTAATTCCAGTTGCGATACGTCTTAAGATGCCGACATACTATTATATAATTGTGTATTAACGATTGTTCTATTAGTTATAATTTCATAAAATGATGTTGAAAATATGAAAAATAAACGAAACCAACCAACCAACCAATGTCCCTCCCGCCCACCATCGCCAACCAGCCAACCGTTAGCCCTCCCGCCCACCATCGCCAACCAGCCAACCGTAAACCCTCCCGCCCACCATCGCCAACCAGCCAACCCTTTGCCCTCCCACCCACCATCGCCAACCAGCCATCCTTAAGCCCTCCCCCCGCCTTCTCCAAACAGCCATCCGTTTGCTCGCTAGCCCGCCAACACCAACCACCCAACCGATTGCCCACCCGCCACCATCACCAACCACCCAACAGATTGCTCACCATCGCCAAGGTGCCAACACAGGACAATTCCAACTTCCGAACCCTCCCACCAACCAACTCTAAACCCAGCCGGGTTGTTAATTAAACAAAGACAGATCGCGACCGCGTCACATCAAATCATGCATCGAGTTTCCACAACGATAAAAACAAGCCACTTGACAGTCATTAAAGACACATGCACCTTTTTCTCTCCACTTCCACACTCGCCGCACGGTTTCAACACACGATTAATAATACCACCTTCTTAATTGTTAGCTACGTTATAGGATTGCGAGTTCAGGATCATTATAACAGCGATGTAAGATATTGTTCGAAATCTCGAACCACAACGCAAATGCGCAACGCAATTTCCTGCACTCTTTGTTTTGTTACATTCCTTAGGCACTACATTTAAGATCTTGCACTAATACTTAGCTCTAGTGTATGTAGGACGTATATTGTGATATATATAAATTGAGAGTCTCGTTTTTGAGAAAATAGTTACCAAAATTCCAATTGAACAAATATCAGTTGTTCTCTTCCAGTATTTCCAGTTGCGATACATCTTAAGATGCCGACATACTATTATATAATTGTGTATTACCGATTGTTCTATTAGTTATAATTTCATAAAATGATGTTGAAAATATGAAAAATAAACGAAACCAACCAACCAACCAATGTGCCTCCCGCCCACCATCGCCATCCAGCCAACCGTTAGCCCTCCCGCCCACCATCGCCAACCAGCCAACCGTAAACCCTCCCGCCCACCATCGCCAACCAGGCAACCGTTTGCCCTCCCACCCACCATCGCCAACCAGCCATCCTTAAGCCCTCCCTCCCGCCTTCTCCAACCAGCCATCCGTTTGCCCACCAGCCCGCCATCACCAACCACCCAACCGATTGCCCAACCGCAACCATCACCAACCACCCAACCGATTGCCCACCCGCCACCATCACCAACCACCCAACAGATTGCTCACCATCGCCAAGGAGCCAACACAGGACAATTCAAACTTCCGAACCCTCCCACCAACCAACTCTAAACCCAGCCGGGTTGTTAATTAAACAAAGACAGATCGCGACCGGGTCACATCAAGTCATGCATCGAGTTTCCACAACGATAAAAACAAGCCACTTCACAGTCATTAAAGACACATGCATATTTTTTTCTCTCCACTTGCACACTCGCCGCTCGATTTCAACACACGATTAATAATACCACCTTCTTAATTGTTAACTACATTATAGGATTGCGTGTTCAGGATCATTATAACAGCGATGAAAGATATTGTTCGAAATCTCGAACCACAACGCAAACGCGCAACGCAATTTCCTGCACTCTTTGTTTTGTTACATTCCTTAGGCACTACATTTAAGATCTTGCACTAATACTTAGCTCTAGTATATGTAGGACGTATATTGTGATATATATAAATTGAGAGTCTCGTTTTTGAGAACATAGTTATCAAAATTCCAATTGAACAAATATCAGTTGTTCTCTTCCAGTATTTCCAGTTACGATACGTCTTAAGATGCCGACATACTATTATATAATTGTGTATTAACGATTGCTCTATTAGTTATAATTTCATAAAATGATGTTGAAAATATGAAAAATAAACGAAACCAACCAACCAACCAATGTCCCTCTCGCCCACCATCAACAACCAGCCAACCGTTAGCCCTCCCGCCCACCATCGCCAACCAGCCAACAGTAAAACCTCCCGCCCACCATCGGCAACCAGCCAACCGTTTGCCCTCCCACCCACCATCGCCAACCAGCCATCCTTAAGCCCTCCCTCCCGCCTTCTCCAACCAGCCATCCGTTTGCCCACCAGCCCGCCATCACCAATCACCCAACCGATTGCCCACCCGCCACCATCACCAACCACCCAACTGATTGCTCGCCATCGCCAAGGAGCCAACACAGGACAATTCCACCTTCCGAACCCTCCCACCAACCAAATCTAAACCCAGCCGGGTTGTTAATTAAACAAAGACAGATCGCGACCGCGTCACATCAAATCATGCATCGAGTTTCCACAACGATAAAAACAAGCCACTTCACAGTCATTAAAGACACATGCACCTTTTTCTCTCCACTTCCACACTCGCCGCACGATTTCAACACACGATTAATAATACCACCTTCTTAATTGTTAACTACATTATAGGATTGCGTGTTCAGGATCATTATAACAGCGATGAAAGTTATTGTTCGAAATCTCGAACCACAACGCAAACGCGCAGCGCAATTTCCTGCACTCTTTGTTTTGTTACATTCCTTAGGCACTACATTTAAGATCTTGCACTAATACTTAGCTCTAGTATATGTAGGACGTATATTGTGATATATATAAATTGAGAGTCTCGTTTTTGAGAAAATAGTTACCAAAATTCTAATTGAACAAATATCAGTTGTTCTCTTCCAGTATTTCCAGTTGCGATACGTCTTAAGAGGCCGACATACTATTATATAATTGTGTATTACCGATTGTTCTATTAGTTATAATTTCATAAAATGATGTTGAAAATATAAAAAATAAACGAAACCAACCAACCAACCAATGTCCCTCCCGCCCACCATCGCCAACCAGCCAACCGTTAGCCCTCCCGCCCACCATCGCCAACCAGCCAACAGTAAAACCTCCCGCCCACCATCGGCAACCAGCCAACCGTTTGCCCTCCCACCCACCATCGCCAACCAGCCATCCTTAAGCCCTCCCTCCCGCCTTCTCCAACCAGCCATCCGTTTGCCCACCAGCCCGCCATCACCAACCACCCAACCGATTGCCCAACCGCAACCATCACCAACCACCCAACCGATTGCCCACCCGCCACCATCACCAACCACCCAACAGATTGCTCACCATCGCCAAGGAGCCAACACAGGACAATTCAAACTTCCGAACCCTCCCACCAACCAACTCTAAACCCAGCCGGGTTGTTAATTAAACAAAGACAGATCGCGACCGGGTCACATCAAGTCATGCATCGAGTTTCCACAACGATAAAAACAAGCCACTTCACAGTCATTAAAGACACATGCATATTTTTTTCTCTCCACTTGCACACTCGCCGCTCGATTTCAACACACGATTAATAATACCACCTTCTTAATTGTTAACTACATTATAGGATTGCGTGTTCAGGATCATTATAACAGCGATGAAAGATATTGTTCGAAATCTCGAACCACAACGCAAACGCGCAACGCAATTTCCTGCACTCTTTGTTTTGTTACATTCCTTAGGCACTACATTTAAGATCTTGCACTAATACTTAGCTCTAGTATATGTAGGACGTATATTGTGATATATATAAATTGAGAGTCTCGTTTTTGAGAACATAGTTATCAAAATTCCAATTGAACAAATATCAGTTGTTCTCTTCCCGTATTTCCAGTTACGATACGTCTTAAGATGCCGACATACTATTATATAATTGTGTATTAACGATTGTTCTATTAGTTATAATTTCATAAAATGATGTTGAAAATATGAAAAATAAACGAAACCAACCAACCAACCAATGTCCCTCTCGCCCACCATCAACAACCAGCCAACCGTTAGCCCTCCCGCCCACCATCGCCAACCAGCCAACAGTAAAACCTCCCGCCCACCATCGGCAACCAGCCAACCGTTTGCCCTTACACCCACCATCGCCAACCAGCCATCCTTAAGCCCTCCCTCCCGCCTTCTCCAACCAGCCATCCGTTTGCCCACCAGCCCGCCATCACCAATCACCCAACCGATTGCCCACCCGCCACCATCACCAACCACCCAACTGATTGCTCGCCATCGCCAAGGAGCCAACACAGGACAATTCCACCTTCCGAACCCTCCCACCAACCAAATCTAAACCCAGCCGGGTTGTTAATTAAACAAAGACAGATCGCGACCGCGTCACATCAAATCATGCATCGAGTTTCCACAACGATAAAAACAAGCCACTTCACAGTCATTAAAGACACATGCACCTTTTTCTCTCCACTTCCACACTCGCCGCACGATTTCAACACACGATTAATAATACCACCTTCTTAATTGTTAACTACATTATAGGATTGCGTGTTCAGGATCATTATAACAGCGATGAAAGTTATTGTTCGAAATCTCGAACCACAACGCAAACGCGCAGCGCAATTTCCTGCACTCTTTGTTTTGTTACATTCCTTAGGCACTACATTTAAGATCTTGCACTAATACTTAGCTCTAGTATATGTAGGACGTATATTGTGATATATATAAATTGAGAGTCTCGTTTTTGAGAAAATAGTTACCAAAATTCTAATTGAACAAATATCAGTTGTTCTCTTCCAGTATTTCCAGTTGCGATACGTCTTAAGAGGCCGACATACTATTATATAATTGTGTATTACCGATTGTTCTATTAGTTATAATTTCATAAAATGATGTTGAAAATATAAAAAATAAACGAAACCAACCAACCAACCAATGTCCCTCCCGCCCACCATCGCCAACCAGCCAACCGTTAGCCCTCCCGCCCACCATCACCAACCAGCCAACCGTAAACCCTCCCGCACACCATCGCCAACCAGCCAACCGTTTGCCCTCCCACCCATCATCGCCAACCAGCCATCCTTAAGCCCTCCCTCCCGCCTTCTTCAACCAGCCATCCGTTTGCCCACCAGCCCGCCATCACCAACCACCCAACCTATTGCCCACCCGCCCACCATCACCAACCACACAACCGATTGCTCACCATCGCCAAGGAGCCAACACAGGACAATTCCACCTTCCGAACCCTCCCACCAACCAACTCTAAACCCAGCCGGGTTGTTAATTAAACAAAGACAGATCGCAACCGCGTCATATCAAATCATGGATCGAGTTTCCACAACGATAAAAACAAGCCACATCACAGTCATTAAAGACACATGCACCTTTTTCTCTCCACATCCACACTCTCCGCACGATTTCAACACACGATTAATAATACCACCTACTTAATTGTTAACTACATTATAGGATTGCGTGTTCAGGATCATTATAACAGCGATGAAAGATATTGTTCGAAATCTCGAACCACAACGCAAACGCGCAACGCAATTTCCTGCACTCTTTGTTTTGTTACATTCCTTAGGCACTGCATTTAAGATCTTGCACTAATACTTAGCTCTAGTATATGTATGACGTATATTGTGATATATATAAATTGAGAGTCTCGTTTTTGAGAAAATAGTTACCAAAATTCCAATTGAACAAATATCAGTTGTTCTCTTCCAGTATTTCCAGTTGCGATACGTCTTAAGATGCCGACATACTATTATATAATTGTGTATTACCGATTGTTCTATTAGTTATAATTTCATAAAATGATGTTGAAAATATGAAAAATAAACGAAACCAACCAACCAACCAATGTCCCTCCCGCCCACCATCGCCCACCAGCCAACCGTTAGCCCTCCCGCCCACCATCGCCAACCAGCCAACCGTAAACCCTCCCGCCCACCATCGCCAACCAGCCAACCGTTTGCCCTCCCACCCACCATCGCCAACCAGTCATCCATAAGCCCTCCCTCCCGCCTTCTCCAACCAGCCATCCGTTTGCCCACCAGCCCGCCATCACCAACCACCCAACCGATTGCCCACCCGCCACCATCACCAACCACCCAACAGATTGCTCACCATCGCCAAGGAGCCAACACAGGACAATTCCACCTTCCGAACCCTCCCACCAACCAACTCTAAACCCAGCCGGGTTGTTAATTAAACAAAGACAGATCGCGACCGCGTCACATCAAATCATGAATCGAGTTTCCACAACGTTAAAAACAAGCCACTTCACAGTCATAAAAGACACATGCACCTTTTTCTCTCCACTTCCACACTCGCCGCACGATTTCAACACACGATTAATAATACCACCTTCTTAATTGTTAACTACATTATACGATTGCGTGTTCAGGATCATTATAGCAGCGATGTAAGATATTGTTCGAAATCTTGAACCACAACGCAAACGCGCAACGCAATTTCCTGCACTCTTTGTTTTGTTACATTCCTTAGGCACTACATTTAAGATCTTGCACTAATATTTAGCTCTAGTATATGTAGGACGTATATTGTGATATATATAAATTGAGTCTCGTTTTTGAGAAAATAGTTACCAAAATTCCAATTGAACAAATATCAGTTGTTCTCTTCCAGTAATTCCAGTTGCGATACGTCTTAAGATGCCGACATACTATTATATAATTGTGTATTAACGATTGTTCTATTAGTTATAATTTCATAAAATGATGTTGAAAATATGAAAAATAAACGAAACCAACCAACCAACCAATGTCCCTCCCGCCCACCATCGCCAACCAGCCAACCGTTAGCCCTCCCGCCCACCATCGCCAACCAGCCAACCGTAAACCCTCCCGCCCACCATCGCCAACCAGCCAACCCTTTGCCCTCCCACCCACCATCGCCAACCAGCCATCCTTAAGCCCTCCCCCCGCCTTCTCCAAACAGCCATCCGTTTGCCCGCTAGCCCGCCAACACCAACCACCCAACCGATTGCCCACCCGCCACCATCACCAACCACCCAACAGATTGCTCACCATCGCCAAGGTGCCAACACAGGACAATTCCAACTTCCGAACCCTCCCACCAACCAACTCTAAACCCAGCCGGGTTGTTAATTAAACAAAGACAGATCGCGACCGCGTCACATCAAATCATGCATCGAGTTTCCACAACGATAAAAACAAGCCACTTGACAGTCATTAAAGACACATGCACCTTTTTCTCTCCACTTCCACACTCGCCGCACGGTTTCAACACACGATTAATAATACCACCTTCTTAATTGTTAGCTACGTTATAGGATTGCGAGTTCAGGATCATTATAACAGCGATGTAAGATATTGTTCGAAATCTCGAACCACAACGCAAATGCGCAACGCAATTTCCTGCACTCTTTGTTTTGTTACATTCCTTAGGCACTACATTTAAGATCTTGCACTAATACTTAGCTCTAGTGTATGTAGGACGTATATTGTGATATATATAAATTGAGAGTCTCGTTTTTGAGAAAATAGTTACCAAAATTCCAATTGAACAAATATCAGTTGTTCTCTTCCAGTATTTCCAGTTGCGATACATCTTAAGATGCCGACATACTATTATATAATTGTGTATTACCGATTGTTCTATTAGTTATAATTTCATAAAATGATGTTGAAAATATGAAAAATAAACGAAACCAACCAACCAACCAATGTGCCTCCCGCCCACCATCGCCATCCAGCCAACCGTTAGCCCTCCCGCCCACCATCGCCAACCAGCCAACCGTAAACCCTCCCGCCCACCATCGCCAACCAGGCAACCGTTTGCCCTCCCACCCACCATCGCCAACCAGCCATCCTTAAGCCCTCCCTCCCGCCTTCTCCAACCAGCCATCCGTTTGCCCACCAGCCCGCCATCACCAACCACCCAACCGATTGCCCAACCGCAACCATCACCAACCACCCAACCGATTGCCCACCCGCCACCATCACCAACCACCCAACAGATTGCTCACCATCGCCAAGGAGCCAACACAGGACAATTCAAACTTCCGAACCCTCCCACCAACCAACTCTAAACCCAGCCGGGTTGTTAATTAAACAAAGACAGATCGCGACCGGGTCACATCAAGTCATGCATCGAGTTTCCACAACGATAAAAACAAGCCACTTCACAGTCATAAAAGACACATGCATATTTTTTTCTCTCCACTTGCACACTCGCCGCTCGATTTCAACACACGATTAATAATACCACCTTCTTAATTGTTAACTACATTATAGGATTGCGTGTTCAGGATCATTATAACAGCGATGAAAGATATTGTTCGAAATCTCGAACCACAACGCAAACGCGCAACGCAATTTCCTGCACTCTTTGTTTTGTTACATTCCTTAGGCACTACATTTAAGATCTTGCACTAATACTTAGCTCTAGTATATGTAGGACGTATATTGTGATATATATAAATTGAGAGTCTCGTTTTTGAGAACATAGTTATCAAAATTCCAATTGAACAAATATCAGTTGTTCTCTTCCAGTATTTCCAGTTACGATACGTCTTAAGATGCCGACATACTATTATATAATTGTGTATTAACGATTGTTCTATTAGTTATAATTTCATAAAATGATGTTGAAAATATGAAAAATAAACGAAACCAACCAACCAACCAATGTCCCTCTCGCCCACCATCAACAACCAGCCAACCGTTAGCCCTCCCGCCCACCATCGCCAACCAGCCAACAGTAAAACCTCCCGCCCACCATCGGCAACCAGCCAACCGTTTGCCCTCCCACCCACCATCGCCAACCAGCCATCCTTAAGCCCTCCCTCGCCTTCTCCAACCAGCCATCCGTTTGCCCACCAGCCCGCCATCACCAATCACCCAACCGATTGCCCACCCGCCACCATCACCAACCACCCAACTGATTGCTCGCCATCGCCAAGGAGCCAACACAGGACAATTCCACCTTCCGAACCCTCCCACCAACCAAATCTAAACCCAGCCGGGTTGTTAATTAAACAAAGACAGATCGCGACCGCGTCACATCAAATCATGCATCGAGTTTCCACAACGATAAAAACAAGCCACTTCACAGTCATTAAAGACACATGCACCTTTTTCTCTCCACTTCCACACTCGCCGCACGATTTCAACACACGATTAATAATACCACCTTCTTAATTGTTAACTACATTATAGGATTGCGTGTTCAGGATCATTATAACAGCGATGAAAGTTATTGTTCGAAATCTCGAACCACAACGCAAACGCGCAGCGCAATTTCCTGCACTCTTTGTTTTGTTACATTCCTTAGGCACTACATTTAAGATCTTGCACTAATACTTAGCTCTAGTATATGTAGGACGTATATTGTGATATATATAAATTGAGAGTCTCGTTTTTGAGAAAATAGTTACCAAAATTCTAATTGAACAAATATCAGTTGTTCTCTTCCAGTATTTCCAGTTGCGATACGTCTTAAGAGGCCGACATACTATTATATAATTGTGTATTACCGATTGTTCTATTAGTTATAATTTCATAAAATGATGTTGAAAATATAAAAAATAAACGAAACCAACCAACCAACCAATGTCCCTCCCGCCCACCATCGCCAACCAGCCAACCGTTAGCCCTCCCGCCCACCATCACCAACCAGCCAACCGTAAACCCTCCCGCACACCATCGCCAACCAGCCAACCGTTTGCCCTCCCACCCATCATCGCCAACCAGCCATCCTTAAGCCCTCCCTCCCGCCTTCTTCAACCAGCCATCCGTTTGCCCACCAGCCCGCCATCACCAACCACCCAACCGATTGCCCACCCGCCACCACCACCAACCACCCAACCGATTGCTCACCATCGCCAAGGAGACAACACAGGACAATTCCACCTTCCGAACCCTCCCTCCAACCAACTCGAAAACCAGCCGGGTGTTTAATTAAACAAAGACAGATTGCGACCGCGTCACATCTAATCTTGCATCGAGTTTCCACAACGATAAAAACAAGCCACTTTACAGTCATTAAAGACACATGCACCTTTTTCTCTCCACTTCCACCCTCGCCGCACAATTTCAACACACGATTAATAAAACCACCTTTTTAATTGTTAACTACATTATAGGATTGCGTGTTCAGGATCATTATAACAGCGATGAAAGATATTGTTCGAAATCTCGAACCACAACGCAAACGCGCAACGCAATTTCCTGCACTCTTTGTTTTGTTACATTCCTTAGGCATTACATTTAAGATCTTGCACTAATACTTAGCTCTAGTATATGTAGGACGTATATTGTGATATATATAAATTGAGAGTCTCGTTTTTGAGAAAATAGTTACCAAAATTCCAATTGAACAAATATCAGTTGTTCTCTTCCAGTATTTCCAGTTGCGATACGTCTTAAGATGCCGACATACTATTATATAATTGTGTATTACCGATTGTTCTATTAGTTATAATTTCATAAAATGATGTTGAAAATATGAAAAATAAACGAAACCAACCAACCAACCAATGTCCCTCCCGCCCACAATCGCCAACCAGCCAACCGTTAGCCCTCCCGCCCACCATCGCCAACCAGCCAACCGTAAACCCTCCCGCCCACCATCGCCAACCAGCCAACCGTTTGCCATCCCACCCACCATCGCCAACCAGGCATCCTTAAGCCCTCCCTCTCGCCTTCTCCAACCAGCCATCCGTTTGCCCACCAGCCCGCCATCACCAACCACCCAACCGATTGCCCACCCGCCACCATCACCAACCATCCAACAGATTGCTCACCATCGCCAAGGAGCCAACACAGGACAATTCCACCTTCCGAACACTCCCACCAACCAACTCTAAACCCAGCCGGGTTGTTAATTAAACAAAGACAGATCGCGACCGCGTCACATCAAATCATGCATCGAGTTTCCACAACGATAAAAACAAACCACTTCACAGTCATTAAAGACACATGCACCTTTTTCTCTCCACTTCCACCCTCGCCGCACGATTTCAACACACGATTAATAATACCACGTTCTTAATTGTTAACCACATTATAGGATTGCGTGTTCAGGATCATTATAGCAGCGATGTAAGATATTGTTCGAAATCTTGAACCACAACGCAAACGCGCAACGCAATTTCCTGCACTCTTTGTTTTGTTACATTCCTTAGGCACTACATTTAAGATCTTGCACTAATATTTAGCTCTAGTATATGTAGGACGTATATTGTAAAGTAAAAGGTAAAGTGTTCCCCTGTGCATAGCACCACGCCATGAAGGCGTATAGGGGGTGTGGGGGTAACGCCCCACACTTTCTTGATCCGGTCGTGAGTGGGGGTGATGTGATCAGCATCACGCCCCTAACCGCCTATTGTGATATATATAAATTGAGTCTCGTTTTTGAGAAAATAGTTACCAAAATTCCAATTGAACAAATATCAGTTGTTCTCTTCCAGTAATTCCAGTTGCGATACGTCTTAAGATGCCGACATACTATTATATAATTGTGTATTAACGATTGTTCTATTAGTTATAATTTCATAAAATGATGTTGAAAATATGAAAAATAAACGAAACCAACCAACCAACCAATGTCCCTCCCGCCCACCATCGCCAACCAGCCAACCGTTAGCCCTCCCGCCCACCATCGCCAACCAGCCAACCGTAAACCCTCCCGCCCACCATCGCCAACCAGCCAACCCTTTGCCCTCCCACCCACCATCGCCAACCAGCTATCCTTAAGCCCTCCCCCCGCCTTCTCCAAACAGCCATCCGTTTGCCCGCTAGCCCGCCAACACCAACCACCCAACCGATTGCCCACCCGCCACCATCACCAACCACCCAACAGATTGCTCACCATCGCCAAGGTGCCAACACAGGACAATTCCAACTTCCGAACCCTCCCACCAACCAACTCTAAACCCAGCCGGGTTGTTAATTAAACAAAGACAGATCGCGACCGCGTCACATCAAATCATGCATCGAGTTTCCACAACGATAAAAACAAGCCACTTGACAGTCATTAAAGACACATGCACCTTTTTCTCTCCACTTCCACACTCGCCGCACGGTTTCAACACACGATTAATAATACCACCTTCTTAATTGTTAACTACGTTATAGGATTGCGAGTTCAGGATCATTATAACAGCGATGTAAGATATTGTTCGAAATCTCAAACCAGAACGCAAATGCGCAACGCAATTTCCTGCACTCTTTGTTTTGTTACATTCCTTAGGCACTACATTTAAAATCTTGCACTAATATTTAGCTCTAGTATATGTAGGACGTATATTGTGGTATATATAAATTGAGAGTCTCGTTTTTGAGAAAATAGTTACCAAAATTCCAATTGAACAAATATCAGTTGTTCTCTTCCAGTATTTCCAGTTGCGATACGTCTTAAGATGCCGACATACTATTATATAATTGTGTATTAACGATTGTTCTATTAGTTATAATTTCATAAAATGATGTTGAAAATATGAAAAATAAACGAAACCAACCAACCAACCAATGTCCCTCCCGCCCACCATCGCCAAACAGCCAACCGTTAGCCCTCCCGCCCACCATCGCCAACCAGCCAACCGTAAACCCTCTCGCCCACCTACGCCAACCAGCCAACTGTTTGCCCTCCCACCCACCATCGCCAACCAGCCATCCTTAAGCCCTCCCTCCCGCCTTCTCCAACCAGCCATCCGTTTGCCCACCAGCCCGCCAACACTAACCACCCTACCGATTGCCCACCCGCCACCATCACCAACCACCCAACAGATTGTTCACCATCGCCAATTAGCCAACACAGGACAATTCCACCTTCCGAACCCTCCCACCAACCGACTCTAAACCCAGCCGGGTTGTTAATTAAACAAAGACAGATTGCGACCGCGTCACATCTAATCTTGCATAGAGTTTCCACGACGATAAAAAGAAGCCACTTCACAGTCATTAAAGACACATGCACCTTTCTCTCTCCACTTCCACCCTCGCAGCACAATTTCAACACACGATTAATAATACCACCTTCTTAATTGTTAACTACATTATAGGATTGCGTGTTCAGGATCATTATAACAGCGATGAAAGATATTGTTCGAAATCTCGAACCACAACGCAAACGCGCAACGCAATTTCCTGCACTCTTTGTTTTGTTACATTCCTTAGGCATTACATTTAAGATCTTGCTTTAATACTTAGCTCTAGTATATGTATGACGTATATTGTGATATATATAAATTGAGAGTCTCGTTTTTGAGAAAATAGTTACCAAAATTCCAATTGAACAAATATCAGTTGTTCTCTTCCAGTATTTCCAGTTGCGATACGTCTTAAGATGCCGACATACTATTATATAATTGTGTATTACCGATTGTTCTATTAGTTATAATTTCATAAAATGATGTTGAAAATATGAAAAATAAACGAAACCAACCAACCAACCAATGTCCCTCCCGCCCACCATCGCCCACCAGCCAACCGTTAGCCCTCCCGCCCACCATCGCCAACCAGCCAACCGTAAACCCTCCCGCCCACCATCGCCAACCAGCCAACCGTTTGCCCTCCCACCCACCATCGCCAACCAGCCATCCATAAGCCTTCCCTCCCGCCTTCTCCAACCAGCCATCCGTTTGCCCACCAGCCCGCCATCACCAACCACCCAACCGATTGCCCACCCGCCACCATCACCAACCACCCAACAGATTGCTCACCATCGCCAAGGAGCCAACACAGGACAATTCCACCTTCCGAACCCTCCCACCAACCAACTCTAAACCCAGCCGGGTTGTTAATTAAACAAAGACAGATCGCGACCGCGTCACATGAAATCATGAATCGAGTTTCCACAACGTTAAAAACAAGCCACTTCACAGTCATAAAAGACACATGCACCTTTTTCTCTCCACTTCCACACTCGCCGCACGATTTCAACACACGATTAATAATACCACCTTCTTAATTGTTAACTACATTATACGATTGCGTGTTCAGGATCATTATAGCAGCGATGTAAGATATTGTTCGAAATCTTGAACCACAACGCAAACGCGCAACGCAATTTCCTGCACTCTTTGTTTTGTTACATTCCTTAGGCACTACATTTAAGATCTTGCACTAATATTTAGCTCTAGTATATGTAGGACGTATATTGTGATATATATAAATTGAGTCTCGTTTTTGAGAAAATAGTTACCAAAATTCCAATTGAACAAATATCAGTTGTTCTCTTCCAGTAATTCCAGTTGCGATACGTCTTAAGATGCCGACATACTATTATATAATTGTGTATTAACGATTGTTCTATTAGTTATAATTTCATAAAATGATGTTGAAAATATGAAAAATAAACGAAACCAACCAACCAACCAATGTCCCTCCCGCCCACCATCGCCAACCAGCCAACCGTTAGCCCTCCCGCCCACCATCGCCAACCAGCCAACCGTAAACCCTCCCGCCCACCATCGCCAACCAGCCAACCCTTTGCCCTCCCACCCACCATCGCCAACCAGCCATCCTTAAGCCCTCCCCCCGCCTTCTCCAAACAGCCATCCGTTTGCCCGCTAGCCCGCCAACACCAACCACCCAACCGATTGCCCACCCGCCACCATCACCAACCACCCAACAGATTGCTCACCATCGCCAAGGTGCCAACACAGGACAATTCCAACTTCCGAACCCTCCCACCAACCAACTCTAAACCCAGCCGGGTTGTTAATTAAACAAAGACAGATCGCGACCGCGTCACATCAAATCATGCATCGAGTTTCCACAACGATAAAAACAAGCCACTTGACAGTCATTAAAGACACATGCACCTTTTTCTCTCCACTTCCACACTCGAGGCACGGTTTCAACACACGATTAATAATACCACCTTCTTAATTGTTAGCTACGTTATAGGATTGCGAGTTCAGGATCATTATAACAGCGATGTAAGATATTGTTCGAAATCTCGAACCACAACGCAAATGCGCAACGCAATTTCCTGCACTCTTTGTTTTGTTACATTCCTTAGGCACTACATTTAAGATCTTGCACTAATACTTAGCTCTAGTGTATGTAGGACGTATATTGTGATATATATAAATTGAGAGTCTCGTTTTTGAGAAAATAGTTACCAAAATTCCAATTGAACAAATATCAGTTGTTCTCTTCCAGTATTTCCAGTTGCGATACATCTTAAGATGCCGACATACTATTATATAATTGTGTATTACCGATTGTTCTATTAGTTATAATTTCATAAAATGATGTTGAAAATATGAAAAATAAACGAAACCAACCAACCAACCAATGTGCCTCCCGCCCACCATCGCCATCCAGCCAACCGTTAGCCCTCCCGCCCACCATCGCCAACCAGCCAACCGTAAACCCTCCCGCCCACCATCGCCAACCAGGCAACCGTTTGCCCTCCCACCCACCATCGCCAACCAGCCATCCTTAAGCCCTCCCTCCCGCCTTCTCCAACCAGCCATCCGTTTGCCCACCAGCCCGCCATCACCAACCACCCAACCGATTGCCCAACCGCAACCATCACCAACCACCCAACCGATTGCCCACCCGCCACCATCACCAACCACCCAACAGATTGCTCACCATCGCCAAGGAGCCAACACAGGACAATTCAAACTTCCGAACCCTCCCACCAACCAACTCTAAACCCAGCCGGGTTGTTAATTAAACAAAGACAGATCGCGACCGGGTCACATCAAGTCATGCATCGAGTTTCCACAACGATAAAAACAAGCCACTTCACAGTCATTAAAGACACATGCATATTTTTTTCTCTCCACTTGCACACTCGCCGCTCGATTTCAACACACGATTAATAATACCACCTTCTTAATTGTTAACTACATTATAGGATTGCGTGTTCAGGATCATTATAACAGCGATGAAAGATATTGTTCGAAATCTCGAACCACAACGCAAACGCGCAACGCAATTTCCTGCACTCTTTGTTTTGTTACATTCCTTAGGCACTACATTTAAGATCTTGCACTAATACTTAGCTCTAGTATATGTAGGACGTATATTGTGATATATATAAATTGAGAGTCTCGTTTTTGAGAACATAGTTATCAAAATTCCAATTGAACAAATATCAGTTGTTCTCTTCCAGTATTTCCAGTTACGATACGTCTTAAGATGCCGACATACTATTATATAATTGTGTATTAACGATTGTTCTATTAGTTATAATTTCATAAAATGATGTTGAAAATATGAAAAATAAATGAAACCAACCAACCAACCAATGTCCCTCTCGCCCACCATCAACAACCAGCCAACCGTTAGCCCTCCCGCCCACCATCGCCAACCAGCCAACAGTAAAACCTCCCGCCCACCATCGGCAACCAGCCAACCGTTTGCCCTCCCACCCACCATCGCCAACCAGCCATCCTTAAGCCCTCCCTCCCGCCTTCTCCAACCAGCCATCCGTTTGCCCACCAGCCCGCCATCACCAATCACCCAACCGATTGCCCACCCGCCACCATCACCAACCACCCAACAGATTGTTCACCATCGCCAATTAGCCAACACAGGACAATTCCACCTTCCGAACCCTCCCACCAACCGACTCTAAACCCAGCCGGGTTGTTAATTAAACAAAGACAGATTGCGACCGCGTCACATCTAATCTTGCATAGAGTTTCCACGACGATAAAAAGAAGCCACTTCACAGTCATTAAAGACACATGCACCTTTCTCTCTCCACTTCCACCCTCGCAGCACAATTTCAACACACGATTAATAATACCACCTTCTTAATTGTTAACTACATTATAGGATTGCGTGTTCAGGATCATTATAACAGCGATGAAAGATATTGTTCGAAATCTCGAACCACAACGCAAACGCGCAACGCAATTTCCTGCACTCTTTGTTTTGTTACATTCCTTAGGCATTACATTTAAGATCTTGCTTTAATACTTAGCTCTAGTATATGTATGACGTATATTGTGATATATATAAATTGAGAGTCTCGTTTTTGAGAAAATAGTTACCAAAATTCCAATTGAACAAATATCAGTTGTTCTCTTCCAGTATTTCCAGTTGCGATACGTCTTAAGATGCCGACATACTATTATATAATTGTGTATTACCGATTGTTCTATTAGTTATAATTTCATAAAATGATGTTGAAAATATGAAAAATAAACGAAACCAACCAACCAACCAATGTCCCTCCCGCCCACCATCGCCCACCAGCCAACCGTTAGCCCTCCCGCCCACCATCGCCAACCAGCCAACCGTAAACCCTCCCGCCCACCATCGCCAACCAGCCAACCGTTTGCCCTCCCACCCACCATCGCCAACCAGCCATCCATAAGCCCTCCCTCCCGCCTTCTCCAACCAGCCATCCGTTTGCCCACCAGCCCGCCATCACCAACCACCCAACCGATTGCCCACCCGCCACCATCACCAACCACCCAACAGATTGCTCACCATCGCCAAGGAGCCAACACAGGACAATTCCACCTTCCGAACCCTCCCACCAACCAACTCTAAACCCAGCCGGGTTGTTAATTAAACAAAGACAGATCGCGACCGCGTCACATGAAATCATGAATCGAGTTTCCACAACGTTAAAAACAAGCCACTTCACAGTCATAAAAGACACATGCACCTTTTTCTCTCCACTTCCACACTCGCCGCACGATTTCAACACACGATTAATAATACCACCTTCTTAATTGTTAACTACATTATACGATTGCGTGTTCAGGATCATTATAGCAGCGATGTAAGATATTGTTCGAAATCTTGAACCACAACGCAAACGCGCAACGCAATTTCCTGCACTCTTTGTTTTGTTACATTCCTTAGGCACTACATTTAAGATCTTGCACTAATATTTAGCTCTAGTATATGTAGGACGTATATTGTGATATATATAAATTGAGTCTCGTTTTTGAGAAAATAGTTACCAAAATTCCAATTGAACAAATATCAGTTGTTCTCTTCCAGTAATTCCAGTTGCGATACGTCTTAAGATGCCGACATACTATTATATAATTGTGTATTAACGATTGTTCTATTAGTTATAATTTCATAAAATGATGTTGAAAATATGAAAAATAAACGAAACCAACCAACCAACCAATGTCCCTCCCGCCCACCATCGCCAACCAGCCAACCGTTAGCCCTCCCGCCCACCATCGCCAACCAGCCAACCGTAAACCCTCCCGCCCTCCATCGCCAACCAGCCAACCCTTTGCCCTCCCACCCACCATCGCCAACCAGCCATCCTTAAGCCCTCCCCCCGCCTTCTCCAAACAGCCATCCGTTTGCCCGCTAGCCCGCCAACACCAACCACCCAACCGATTGCCCACCCGCCACCATCACCAACCACCCAACAGATTGCTCACCATCGCCAAGGTGCCAACACAGGACAATTCCAACTTCCGAACCCTCCCACCAACCAACTCTAAACCCAGCCGGGTTGTTAATTAAACAAAGACAGATCGCGACCGCGTCACATCAAATCATGCATCGAGTTTCCACAACGATAAAAACAAGCCACTTGACAGTCATTAAAGACACATGCACCTTTTTCTCTCCACTTCCACACTCGCCGCACGGTTTCAACACACGATTAATAATACCACCTTCTTAATTGTTAGCTACGTTATAGGATTGCGAGTTCAGGATCATTATAACAGCGATGTAAGATATTGTTCGAAATCTCGAACCACAACGCAAATGCGCAACGCAATTTCCTGCACTCTTTGTTTTGTTACATTCCTTAGGCACTACATTTAAGATCTTGCACTAATACTTAGCTCTAGTGTATGTAGGACGTATATTGTGATATATATAAATTGAGAGTCTCGTTTTTGAGAAAATAGTTACCAAAATTCCAATTGAACAAATATCAGTTGTTCTCTTCCAGTATTTCCAGTTGCGATACATCTTAAGATGCCGACATACTATTATATAATTGTGTATTACCGATTGTTCTATTAGTTATAATTTCATAAAATGATGTTGAAAATATGAAAAATAAACGAAACCAACCAACCAACCAATGTGCCTCCCGCCCACCATCGCCATCCAGCCAACCGTTAGCCCTCCCGCCCACCATCGCCAACCAGCCAACCGTAAACCCTCCCGCCCACCATCGCCAACCAGGCAACCGTTTGCCCTCCCACCCACCATCGCCAACCAGCCATCCTTAAGCCCTCCCTCCCGCCTTCTCCAACCAGCCATCCGTTTGCCCACCAGCCCGCCATCACCAACCACCCAACCGATTGCCCAACCGCAACCATCACCAACCACCCAACCGATTGCCCACCCGCCACCATCACCAACCACCCAACAGATTGCTCACCATCGCCAAGGAGCCAACACAGGACAATTCAAACTTCCGAACCCTCCCACCAACCAACTCTAAACCCAGCCGGGTTGTTAATTAAACAAAGACAGATCGCGACCGGGTCACATCAAGTCATGCATCGAGTTTCCACAACGATAAAAACAAGCCACTTCACAGTCATTAAAGACACATGCATATTTTTTTCTCTCCACTTGCACACTCGCCGCTCGATTTCAACACACGATTAATAATACCACCTTCTTAATTGTTAACTACATTATAGGATTGCGTGTTCAGGATCATTATAACAGCGATGAAAGATATTGTTCGAAATCTCGAACCACAACGCAAACGCGCAACGCAATTTCCTGCACTCTTTGTTTTGTTACATTCCTTAGGCACTACATTTAAGATCTTGCACTAATACTTAGCTCTAGTATATGTAGGACGTATATTGTGATATATATAAATTGAGAGTCTCGTTTTTGAGAACATAGTTATCAAAATTCCAATTGAACAAATATCAGTTGTTCTCTTCCAGTATTTCCAGTTACGATACGTCTTAAGATGCCGACATACTATTATATAATTGTGTATTAACGATTGTTCTATTAGTTATAATTTCATAAAATGATGTTGAAAATATGAAAAATAAACGAAACCAACCAACCAACCAATGTCCCTCTCGCCCACCATCAACAACCAGCCAACCGTTAGCCCTCCCGCCCACCATCGCCAACCAGCCAACAGTAAAACCTCCCGCCCACCATCGGCAACCAGCCAACCGTTTGCCCTCCCACCCACCATCGCCAACCAGCCATCCTTAAGCCCTCCCTCCCGCCTTCTCCAACCAGCCATCCGTTTGCCCACCAGCCCGCCATCACCAATCACCCAACCGATTGCCCACCCGCCACCATCACCAACCACCCAACTGATTGCTCGCCATCGCCAAGGAGCCAACACAGGACAATTCCACCTTCCGAACCCTCCCACCAACCAAATCTAAACCCAGCCGGGTTGTTAATTAAACAAAGACAGATCGCGACCGCGTCACATCAAATCATGCATCGAGTTTCCACAACGATAAAAACAAGCCACTTCACAGTCATTAAAGACACATGCACCTTTTTCTCTCCACTTCCACACTCGCCGCACGATTTCAACACACGATTAATAATACCACCTTCTTAATTGTTAACTACATTATAGGATTGCGTGTTCAGGATCATTATAACAGCGATGAAAGTTATTGTTCGAAATCTCGAACCACAACGCAAACGCGCAGCGCAATTTCCTGCACTCTTTGTTTTGTTACATTCCTTAGGCACTACATTTAAGATCTTGCACTAATACTTAGCTCTAGTATATGTAGGACGTATATTGTGATATATATAAATTGAGAGTCTCGTTTTTGAGAAAATAGTTACCAAAATTCTAATTGAACAAATATCAGTTGTTCTCTTCCAGTATTTCCAGTTGCGATACGTCTTAAGAGGCCGACATACTATTATATAATTGTGTATTACCGATTGTTCTATTAGTTATAATTTCATAAAATGATGTTGAAAATATAAAAAATAAACGAAACCAACCAACCAACCAATGTCCCTCCCGCCCACCATCGCCAACCAGCCAACCGTTAGCCCTCCCGCCCACCATCGCCAACCAGCCAACAGTAAAACCTCCCGCCCACCATCGGCAACCAGCCAACCGTTTGCCCTCCCACCCACCATCGCCAACCAGCCATCCTTAAGCCCTCCCTCCCGCCTTCTCCAACCAGCCATCCGTTTGCCCACCAGCCCGCCATCACCAACCACCCAACCGATTGCCCAACCGCAACCATCACCAACCACCCAACCGATTGCCCACCCGCCACCATCACCAACCACCCAACAGATTGCTCACCATCGCCAAGGAGCCAACACAGGACAATTCAAACTTCCGAACCCTCCCACCAACCAACTCTAAACCCAGCCGGGTTGTTAATTAAACAAAGACAGATCGCGACCGGGTCACATCAAGTCATGCATCGAGTTTCCACAACGATAAAAACAAGCCACTTCACAGTCATTAAAGACACATGCATATTTTTTTCTCTCCACTTGCACACTCGCCGCTCGATTTCAACACACGATTAATAATACCACCTTCTTAATTGTTAACTACATTATAGGATTGCGTGTTCAGGATCATTATAACAGCGATGAAAGATATTGTTCGAAATCTCGAACCACAACGCAAACGCGCAACGCAATTTCCTGCACTCTTTGTTTTGTTACATTCCTTAGGCACTACATTTAAGATCTTGCACTAATACTTAGCTCTAGTATATGTAGGACGTATATTGTGATATATATAAATTGAGAGTCTCGTTTTTGAGAACATAGTTATCAAAATTCCAATTGAACAAATATCAGTTGTTCTCTTCCAGTATTTCCAGTTACGATACGTCTTAAGATGCCGACATACTATTATATAATTGTGTATTAACGATTGTTCTATTAGTTATAATTTCATAAAATGATGTTGAAAATATGAAAAATAAACGAAACCAACCAACCAACCAATGTCCCTCTCGCCCACCATCAACAACCAGCCAACCGTTAGCCCTCCCGCCCACCATCGCCAACCAGCCAACAGTAAAACCTCCCGCCCACCATCGGCAACCAGCCAACCGTTTGCCCTTACACCCACCATCGCCAACCAGCCATCCTTAAGCCCTCCCTCCCGCCTTCTCCAACCAGCCATCCGTTTGCCCACCAGCCCGCCATCACCAATCACCCAACCGATTGCCCACCCGCCACCATCACCAACCACCCAACTGATTGCTCGCCATCGCCAAGGAGCCAACACAGGACAATTCCACCTTCCGAAGCCTCCCACCAACCAAATCTAAACCCAGCCGGGTTGTTAATTAAACAAAGACAGATCGCGACCGCGTCACATCAAATCATGCATCGAGTTTCCACAACGATAAAAACAAGCCACTTCACAGTCATTAAAGACACATGCACCTTTTTCTCTCCACTTCCACACTCGCCGCACGATTTCAACACACGATTAATAATACCACCTTCTTAATTGTTAACTACATTATAGGATTGCGTGTTCAGGATCATTATAACAGCGATGAAAGTTATTGTTCGAAATCTCGAACCACAACGCAAACGCGCAGCGCAATTTCCTGCACTCTTTGTTTTGTTACATTCCTTAGGCACTACATTTAAGATCTTGCACTAATACTTAGCTCTAGTATATGTAGGACGTATATTGTGATATATATAAATTGAGAGTCTCGTTTTTGAGAAAATAGTTACCAAAATTCTAATTGAACAAATATCAGTTGTTCTCTTCCAGTATTTCCAGTTGCGATACGTCTTAAGAGGCCGACATACTATTATATAATTGTGTATTACCGATTGTTCTATTAGTTATAATTTCATAAAATGATGTTGAAAATATAAAAAATAAACGAAACCAACCAACCAACCAATGTCCCTCCCGCCCACCATCGCCAACCAGCCAACCGTTAGCCCTCCCGCCCACCATCACCAACCAGCCAACCGTAAACCCTCCCGCACACCATCGCCAACCAGCCAACCGTTTGCCCTCCCACCCATCATCGCCAACCAGCCATCCTTAAGCCCTCCCTCCCGCCTTCTTCAACCAGCCATCCGTTTGCCCACCAGCCCGCCATCACCAACCACCCAACCGATTGCCCACCCGCCACCACCACCAACCACCCAACCGATTGCTCACCATCGCCAAGGAGACAACACAGGACAATTCCACCTTCCGAACCCTCCCTCCAACCAACTCGAAAACCAGCCGGGTGTTTAATTAAACAAAGACAGATTGCGACCGCGTCACATCTAATCTTGCATCGAGTTTCCACAACGATAAAAACAAGCCACTTTACAGTCATTAAAGACACATGCACCTTTTTCTCTCCACTTCCACCCTCGCCGCACAATTTCAACACACGATTAATAAAACCACCTTCTTAATTGTTAACTACATTATAGGATTGCGTGTTCAGGATCATTATAACAGCGATGAAAGATATTGTTCGAAATCTCGAACCACAACGCAAACGCGCAACGCAATTTCCTGCACTCTTTGTTTTGTTACATTCCTTAGGCATTACATTTAAGATCTTGCACTAATACTTAGCTCTAGTATATGTAGGACGTATATTGTGATATATATAAATTGAGAGTCTCGTTTTTGAGAAAATAGTTACCAAAATTCCAATTGAACAAATATCAGTTGTTCTCTTCCAGTATTTCCAGTTGCGATACGTCTTAAGATGCCGACATACTATTATATAATTGTGTATTACCGATTGTTCTATTAGTTATAATTTCATAAAATGATGTTGAAAATATGAAAAATAAACGAAACCAACCAACCAACCAATGTCCCTCCCGCCCACAATCGCCAAACAGCCAACCGTTAGCCCTCCCGCCCACCATCGCCAACCAGCCAACCGTAAACCCTCCCGCCCACCATCGCCAACCAGCCAACCGTTTGCCATCCCAACCACCATCGCCAACCAGGCATCCTTAAGCCCTCCCTCTCGCCTTCTCCAACCAGCCATCCGTTTGCCCACCAGCCCGCCATCACCAACCACCCAACCGATTGCCCACCCGCCACCATCACCAACCATCCAACAGATTGCTCACCATCGCCAAGGAGCCAACACAGGACAATTCCACCTTCCGAACACTCCCACCAACCAACTCTAAACCCAGCCGGGTTGTTAATTAAACAAAGACAGATCGCGACCGCGTCACATCAAATCATGCATCGAGTTTCCACAACGATAAAAACAAACCACTTCACAGTCATTAAAGACACATGCACCTTTTTCTCTCCACTTCCACCCTCGCCGCACGATTTCAACACACGATTAATAATACCACGTTCTTAATTGTTAACCACATTATAGGATTGCGTGTTCAGGATCATTATAGCAGCGATGTAAGATATTGTTCGAAATCTTGAACCACAACGCAAACGCGCAACGCAATTTCCTGCACTCTTTGTTTTGTTACATTCCTTAGGCACTACATTTAAGATCTTGCACTAATATTTAGCTCTAGTATATGTAGGACGTATATTGTAAAGTAAAAGGTAAAGTGTTCCCCTGTGCATAGCACCACGCCATGAAGGCGTATAGGGGGTGTGGGGGTAACGCCCCACACTTTCTTGATCCGGTCGTGAGTGGGGGTGATGTGATCAGCATCACGCCCCTAACCGCCTATTGTGATATATATAAATTGAGTCTCGTTTTTGAGAAAATAGTTACCAAAATTCCAATTGAACAAATATCAGTTGTTCTCTTCCAGTAATTCCAGTTGCGATACGTCTTAAGATGCCGACATACTATTATATAATTGTGTATTAACGATTGTTCTATTAGTTATAATTTCATAAAATGATGTTGAAAATATGAAAAATAAACGAAACCAACCAACCAACCAATGTCCCTCCCGCCCACCATCGCCAACCAGCCAACCGTTAGCCCTCCCGCCCACCATCGCCAACCAGCCAACCGTAAACCCTCCCGCCCACCATCGCCAACCAGCCAACCCTTTGCCCTCCCACCCACCATCGCCAACCAGCTATCCTTAAGCCCTCCCCCCGCCTTCTCCAAACAGCCATCCGTTTGCCCGCTAGCCCGCCAACACCAACCACCCAACCGATTGCCCACCCGCCACCATCACCAACCACCCAACAGATTGCTCACCATCGCCAAGGTGCCAACACAGGACAATTCCAACTTCCGAACCCTCCCACCAACCAACTCTAAACCCAGCCGGGTTGTTAATTAAACAAAGACAGATCGCGACCGCGTCACATCAAATCATGCATCGAGTTTCCACAACGATAAAAACAAGCCACTTGACAGTCATTAAAGACACATGCACCTTTTTCTCTCCACTTCCACACTCGCCGCACGGTTTCAACACACGATTAATAATACCACCTTCTTAATTGTTAACTACGTTATAGGATTGCGAGTTCAGGATCATTATAACAGCGATGTAAGATATTGTTCGAAATCTCGAACCACAACGCAAATGCGCAACGCAATTTCCTGCACTCTTTGTTTTGTTACATTCCTTAGGCACTACATTTAAAATCTTGCACTAATATTTAGCTCTAGTATATGTAGGACGTATATTGTGGTATATATAAATTGAGAGTCTCGTTTTTGAGAAAATAGTTACCAAAATTCCAATTGAACAAATATCAGTTGTTCTCTTCCAGTATTTCCAGTTGCGATACGTCTTAAGATGCCGACATACTATTATATAATTGTGTATTAACGATTGTTCTATTAGTTATAATTTCATAAAATGATGTTGAAAATATGAAAAATAAACGAAACCAACCAACCAACCAATGTCCCTCCCGCCCACCATCGCCAAACAGCCAACCGTTAGCCCTCCCGCCCACCATCGCCAACCAGCCAACCGTAAACCCTCTCGCCCACCTACGCCAACCAGCCAACTGTTTGCCCTCCCACCCACCATCGCCAACCAGCCATCCTTAAGCCCTCCCTCCCGCCTTCTCCAACCAGCCATCCGTTTGCCCACCAGCCCGCCAACACTAACCACCCAACCGATTGCCCACCCGCCACCATCACCAACCACCCAACAGATTGTTCACCATCGCCAATTAGCCAACACAGGACAATTCCACCTTCTGAACCCTCCCACCAACCGACTCTAAACCCAGCCGGGTTGTTAATTAAACAAAGACAGATTGCGACCGCGTCACATCTAATCTTGCATAGAGTTTCCACGACGATAAAAAGAAGCCACTTCACAGTCATTAAAGACACATGCACCTTTCTCTCTCCACTTCCACCCTCGCAGCACAATTTCAACACACGATTAATAATACCACCTTCTTAATTGTTAACTACATTATAGGATTGCGTGTTCAGGATCATTATAACAGCGATGAAAGATATTGTTCGAAATCTCGAACCACAACGCAAACGCGCAACGCAATTTCCTGCACTCTTTGTTTTGTTACATTCCTTAGGCATTACATTTAAGATCTTGCTTTAATACTTAGCTCTAGTATATGTATGACGTATATTGTGATATATATAAATTGAGAGTCTCGTTTTTGAGAAAATAGTTACCAAAATTCCAATTGAACAAATATCAGTTGTTCTCTTCCAGTATTTCCAGTTGCGATACGTCTTAAGATGCCGACATACTATTATATAATTGTGTATTACCGATTGTTCTATTAGTTATACTTTCATAAAATGATGTTGAAAATATGAAAAATAAACGAAACCAACCAACCAACCAATGTCCCTCCCGCCCACAATCGCCAACCAGCCAACCGTTTGCCCTCCCACCCACCATCGCCAACCAGCCATCCTTAAGCCCTCCCTCCCGCCTTCTCCAACCAGCCATCCGTTTGCCCACCAACCCGCCATCACCAACCACCCAATCGATTGCCCACCCGCCACCATCACGAACCACCCAACCGATTTCTCACCATCGCCAAGGAGCCAACACAGGACAATTCCACCTTCCGATCCCTCCCACCAACCCACTCTAAGCCCAGCCGGGTTGTTAATTAAACAAAGACAGATTGCGACCGCGTCACATCAAATCTTGCATCGAGTTTCCACAACGATAAAAACAAGCCACTTCACAGTCATTAAAGACACGTGCACCTTTTTCTCTCCACTTCCACCCTCGCCGCACAATTTCAACATTGATTAATAATACCACCTTCTTAATTGTTAACTACATTATAGGATTGTTTGTTCAGGATCATTATAACAGCGATGAAAATATTGTTCGAAATCTCGAACCACAACGCAAACGCGCAACGCAATTACCTGACTCTTTGTTTTGTTACATTCCTTTGGCACTACATTTAAGATCTTGCACTAATACTTGGCTCTAGTATATGTAGGACGTATATTGTGATATATATAAATTGAGAGTCTCGTTTTTGAGAAAATAGTTACCAAAATTCCAATTGAACAAATATCAGTTGTTCTCTTCCAGTATTTCCAGTTGCGATACATCTTAAGATGCCGACATACTATTATATAATTGTGTATTTCCGATTGTTCTATTAGTTATAATTTCATAAAATGATGTTAAAAATATGAAAAATAAACGAAACCAACCAACCAACCAATGTCCCTCCCGCCCACCATCGCCAACCAGCCAACCGTTAGCCCTCCCGCCCACCATCGCCAACCCGCCAACCGTAAACCCTCCCGCCCACCATCGCCAACCAGCCAACCGTTTGCCCTCCCACCCACCATCGCCAACCAGCCATGCTTAAGCCCTCCCTCCCGTCTTCTCCAACCAGCCATCCGTTTGCAAACCAGCCCGCCATCACCAACCACCCAACCGATTGCCCACCCGCCACCATCACCAACCACCCAACAGATTGCTCACCATCGCCAAGGAGCCAACACAGGACAATTCCACCTTCCGAACCCTCCCACCAACCAACTCTAAACCCAGCCGGGTTGTTAATTAAACAAAGACCGATCGCGACCGCGTCACATCAAATCATACATCGAGTTTCCACAACGATAAAAACAAGCCACTTCACAGTCATTAAAGACACATGCACCTTTTTCTCTCCACTTCCACACTCGCCTCACGATTTCAACACACGATTAATAATACCACCTTCTTATTTTGTTAACCACATTATAAGATTGCGTGTTCAGGATCATTATAACAGCGATGTAAGATATTGTTTGAAATCTCGAACCTCAACGCAAACGCGCAACGCAATTTCCTGCACTCTTTGTTTTGTTACATTCCTTAGGCACTACATTTAAGATCATGCACTAATATTTAGCTTTAGTATATGTAGGACGTATATTGTGATATATATAAATTGAGAGTCTCGTTTTTGAGAAAATAGTTACCAAAATTCCAATTGAACAAATATCAGTTGTTCTCTTCCAGTATTTCCAGTTGCGATACGTCTTATTATTCCGACATACTATTATATAATTGTGTATTAACGATTGTTCTATTAGTTATAATTTCATAAAATGATGTTGAAAATATGAAAAATAAACGAAACCAACCAACCAACCAATGTCCCTCCCGCCCACCATCGCCAACCAGCCAACCGTAAACCCTCCCGCCCATCATCGCCAACCAGCCAACCGTTTGCCCTCCCACCCACCATCGCCAACCAGCCATCCTTAAACCCTCTCTCCCGCCTTCTCCAACCAGCCATCCGTTTGCCCACCAGCCCGCCATCACCAACCACCCAACCGATTGCCCACCCGCCACAATCACCAACCACCCAACAGATTGCTCAACATCGCCAAGGAGCCAACACAGGACAATTCCACCTTCCGAACCCTTCTACCAACCAACTCTAAACCCAGCCGGGTTGTTAATTAAACAAAGACAGATCGCGACCGCGACACATCAAATCATGCATCGAGTTTCCACAACGATAAAAACAAGACACTTCACAGTCATTAAAGACACATGCACCTTTTTGTCTCAACTTCCACACTCGCCGCACGATTTCAACACACGATTAATAACACCACCTTCTTAATTGTTAACTACATTATAGGATTGCGTGTTCAGGATCATTATAACAGCAATTAAAGATATTGTTCGAAATCTCGAACCACAACGCAAACGCGCAACGCAATTTCCTGCACTCTTTGTTTTGTTACATTCCTTAGGCACCACATTTAAGATCTTGCACTAATACTTAGCTCCAGTATATGTAGGAAGTATATTGTGATATATATAAATTGAGAGTCTCGTTTTTGAGAAAATAGTTACCAAAATTCCATTTGAACAAATATCAGTTGTTCTCTTCCAGTATTTCCAGTTGCGATACGTCTTAAGATGTCGACGTTCTATTATATAATTGTGTATTACCGATTGTTCTATTAGTTATAATTTCATAAAATGATGTTGAAAATATCAAAAATAAACGAAACCAACCAACCAACCAATGTGCCTCCCGCCCACCATCGCCAACCAGCCAACCGTTAGCCCTCCCGCCCACCATCGCCAACCAGCAAACCGTAAACCGTCCCGCCCACCATCGCCAACCAGCCAACCGTTTGCCCTCCCACACACCATCGCCAACCAGCCATCCTTAAGCCCTCCCTCCCGCCTTCTCCAACCAGCCATCCGTTTGCCCACCAGCCCGCCATCACCAACCACCCAACCGATTGCCCAACCGCCCAACATCACCAACCACCCAACCGATTGCTCACCATCGCCAAGGAGCCAACACAGGACAATTCGACCTTCCAAACCCTCACACCAACCAACTCTAAACCCAGCCGGGTTGTTAATTAAACAAAGACAGATCGCGACCGCGTCACATCAAATCATGCATCGAGTTTCCACAACGATAAAAACAAGCCACTTCACAGTCATTAAAGACACATGCACCTTTTTCTCTCCACTTCCACCCTCGCCGCACAATTTCAACAAACGATTAATAATACCACCTTCTTAATTATTAACTACATTATACGATTGCGTGTTCAGGATCATTATAACAGCGATGAAAGTTATTGTTCGAAATCTCGAAAAACAACGCAAACGCGCAACGCAATTTCCTGCACTCTTTGTTTTGTTACAATCCTTAGGCACTACATTTAACATCTTGCACTAATATTTAGCTCTAGTATATGTAGGAAATATATTGTGATATATATAAATTGAGAGTCTCGTTTTTGAGAAAATGGTTACCAAAATTCCAATTGAACAAATATCAGTTGTTCTCTTCCAGTATTTCCAGTTGCGATACGTCTTAAGATGCCGACATACTATTATATAATTGTGTATTACCGATTGTTCTATCAGTTATAATTTCATAAAATTATGTTGAAAATTTGAAAAATATACGAAACCAACCAACCTTCCAATGTCCCTCCCGCCCACCATCGCCAACCAGCCAACCTTTAGCCCTCTCGCCCACCATCGCCAACCAGCCAACCGTAAACCCTCCCGCCCACCATCTCCAACCAGCCAACCGTTGCCCTCCCACCCACCATCGCCAACCAGTCATCCTTAAGCCCTCCCTCCCGCCTTCAACAACCAGCCTTCCTTTTGCCCACCAGCCCGCCATCACCAACCACCCAACCGATTGACCACCGCCCACCATCACCAACCACCCAACAGATTGCTCACCATCGCCAAGGGCCAACACAGGACAATTCCACCTTCCGAACCCTCCACCAACCAACTCTAAACCCAGCCGGGTTGTTAATTAAACAAAAACAGATTGCGACCGCGTCACATCAAATCTTGCATTGAGTTTCCACAACGATAAAAATAAGCCACTTCACAGTCATTAAAGACACGTGCACCTTTTTCTCTCCACTTCCACCCTCGCCGCACAATTTCAACAAACGATTGATAATACCACCTTCTTAATTGTTAACTACATTATAGGATTGTTTGTTCAGGATCATTATAACAGCGATGAAAATATTGTTCGAAATCTCGAACCACAACGCAAATGCGCAACGCAATTTCCTGCACTCTTTGTTTTGTTACATTCCTTAGGCACTACATTTAAGATCTTGCACTAATACTTAGCTCTAGTATATGTATGACGTATATTGTGATATATATAAATTGAGAGTCTCTTTTTGAGAAAATAGTTACCAAAATTCCATTTGAACAAATATCAGTTGTTCTCTTCCAGTATTTCCAGTTGCGATACATCTTACGATGCCGACATACTATTATATAATTGTGTATTACCGATTGTTCTATTAGTTATAATTTCATAAAATGATGTTGAAAATATGAAAAATAAACGAAACCAACCAACCAACCAATGTCCCTCCCGCCCACCATCGCCAACCAGCCAACCGTAAACCTTCCCGCCCACCATCGCCAACCAGCCAACCGTTTGCCCTCCCACCCACCATCGCCAACCAGCCATCCTTAAGCCCTCCCTCCCGCCTTCTCCAACCAGCCATCCGTTTGCCCACCAGCCCGCCATCACCAACCACCCAACCGATTGCCCACCCGCCACCATCACCAACCCCCAACAGATTGCTCACTATCGCCAAGGAGCCAACACAGGACAATCCCACCTTCCGAACCCTCCCACCAACCAACTCTAAACCCAGCCGGGTTGTTAATTAAACAAAGACAGTTCGCGACCGCGTCACATCAAATCATGGATCGAGTTTCCACAACGATAAAAACAAGCCACATCACAGTCATTAAAGACACATGCACCTTTTTCTCTCCACATCCACACTCTCCGCACGATTTCAACACACGATTAATAATACCACCTTCTTAATTGTTAACTACATTATAGGATTGCGTGTTCAGGATCATTATAACAGCGATGAAAGATATTGTTCGAAATCTCGAACCACAACGCAAACGCGCAACGCAATTTCCTGCACTCTTTGTTTTGTTACATTCCTTAGGCACTACATTTAAGATCTTGCACTAATACTTAGCTCTAGTATATGTATGACGTATATTGTGATATATATAAATTGAGAGTCTCGTTTTTGAGAAAATAGTTACCAAAATTCCAATTGAACAAATATCAGTTGTTCTCTTCCAGTATTTCCAGTTGCGATACGTCTTAAGATGCGGACATACTATTATATAATTGTGTATTACCGATTGTTCTATTAGTTATAATTTCATAAAATGATGTTGAAAATATGAAAAATAAACGAAACCAACCAACCAACCAATGTCCCTCCCGCCCACCATCGCCCACCAGCCAACCGTTAGCCCTCCCGCTCACCATCGCCAACCAGCCAACCGTAAACACTCCCACCCACCATCGCCAACCAGCCAACCGTTTGCCCTCCCACCCACCATCGCCAACCAGCCATCCATAAGCCCTCCCTCCCGCCTTCTCCAACCAGCCATCCGTTTGCCCACCAGCCCGCCATCACCAACCACCCAACCGATTGCCCACCCGCCACCATCACCAACCACCCAACAGATTGCTCACCATCGCCAAGGAGCCAACACAGGACAATTCCACCTTCCGAACCCTCCCACCAACCAACTCTAAACCCAGCCGGGTTGTTAATTAAACAAAGACAGATCGCGACCGCGTCACATCAAATCATGCATCGAGTTTCCACAACGTTAAAAACAAGCCACTTCACAGTCATTAAAGACACATGCACCTTTTTCTCTCCACTTCCACACTCGCCGCACGATTTCAACACACGATTAATAATACCACCTTCTTAATTTTTAACTACATTATACGATTGCGTGTTCAGGATCATTATAACAGCGATGAAAGATATTGTTCGAAATCTTGAACCACAACGCAAACGCGCAACGCAATTTCCTGCACTCTATGTTTTTGTTACATTCCTTAGGCACTACATTTAAGATCTTGCACTAATACTTAGCTCTAGTATATGTAGGACGTATATTGTGATATATATAAATTGAGAGTCTCGTTTTGAGAAAATAGTTACCAAAATTCCAATTGAACAAATATCGGTTGTTCTCTTCCAGTATTTCCAGTCTTAAGAAGCCGACATACTATTATATAATTGTGTATTACCGATTGTTCTATTAGTTATAATTTCATAAAATGATGTTGAAAATATGAAAAATAAACGAAATCAACCTACCAACCAATGTCCCTCCCGCCCACAATCGCCAACCAGCCAACCGTTAGCCCTCCCGCCCACCATCGCCAACCAGCCAACCGTTTGCCCTCCCGCCCACCATCGCCAACCAGCCAACCGTTTGCCCTCCCACACACAATCGCCAAACAGCCATCCTTAAGCCCTCCCTCCCGCCTTCTCCAACCAGCCATCCGTTTGCCCACCAGACCGCCATCACCAACCACCCAACCGATTGCCCACCCGCCACCATCAACAACCACCCAACCGATTGCTCACCATCGCCAAGGAGCCAACACAGGACAATTCCACCTTCCGAACCCTCCCACCAACCAACTCTAAGCCCAGCCGGGTTGTTAATTAAACAAAGACAGATTGCGACATCGTCACATCAAATCTTGCATCGAGTTTCCACAACGATAAAAACAAGCCACATCACAGTCATTAAAGACACATGCACCTTTTTCTCTCCACTTCCACCCTCGCCGCACACTTTCAACACACGATTAATAATACCACCTTCTTAATTGTTAACTACATTATAGGATTGCGTGTTCAGGATCAATATAACAGCGATGAAAGATATTGTTCGAAATCTCGAACCACAACGCAAACGCGCAACGCAATTTCCTGCACTCTTTGTTTTGTTACATTCCTTAGGCACTACATTTAAGATCTTGCACAAATACTTAGCTCTAGTATATGTAGGAAGTATATTGTGATATATATAAATTGAGAGTCTCGTTTTTGAGAAAATATTTACCAAAATTCCAATTGAACAAATATCAGTTGTTCTCTTCCAGTATTTCCAGTTGCGATACATCTTAAGATGCCGACATACTATTATATAATTGTGTATTTCCGATTGTTCTATTAGTTATAATTTCATAAAATGATGTTAAAAATATGAAAAATAAACGAAACCAACCAACCAACCAATGTCCCTCCCGCCCACCATCGCCAACCAGCCAACCGTTAGCCCTCCCGCCCACCATCGCCAACCCGCCAACCGTAAACCCTCCCGCCCACCATCGCCAACCAGCCAACCGTTTGCCCTTACACCCACCATCGCCAACCAGCCATGCTTAAGCCCTCCCTCCCGTCTTCTCCAACCAGCCATCCGTTTGCAAACCAGCCCGCCATCACCAACCACCCACCGATTGCCCACCCACCACCTTTTTGTCTCAACTTCCACACTCGCCGCACGATTTCAACACACGATTAATAACACCACCTTCTTAATTGTTAACTACATTATAGGATTGCGTGTTCAGGATCATTATAACAGCAATTAAAGATATTGTTCGAAATCTCGAACCACAACGCAAACGCGCAACGCAATTTCCTGCACTCTTTGTTTTGTTACATTCCTTAGGCACCACATTTAAGATCTTGCACTAATACTTAGCTCCAGTATATGTAGGAAGTATATTGTGATATATATAAATTGAGAGTCTCGTTTTTGAGAAAATAGTTACCAAAATTCCATTTGAACAAATATCAGTTGTTCTCTTCCAGTATTTCCAGTTGCGATACGTCTTAAGATGTCGACGTTCTATTATATAATTGTGTATTACCGATTGTTCAATTAGTTATAATTTCATAAAATGATGTTGAAAATATGAAAAATAAACGAAACCAACCAACCAACCAATGTGCCTCCCGCCCACCATCGCCAACCAGCCAACCGTTAGCCCTCCCGCCCACCATCGCCAACCAGCAAACCGTAAACCGTCCCGCCCACCATCGCCAACCAGCCAACCGTTTGCCCTCCCACACACCATCGCCAACCAGCCATCCTTAAGCCCTCCCTCCCGCCTTCTCCAACCAGCCATCCGTTTGCCCACCAGCCCGCCTTCACCAACCACCCAACCGATTGCCCAACCGCCCAACATCACCAACCACCCAACCGATTGCTCACCATCGCCAAGGAGCCAACACAGGACAATTCGACCTTCCAAACCCTCACACCAACCAACTCTAAACCCAGCCGGGTTGTTAATTAAACAAAGACAGATCGCGACCGCGTCACATCAAATCATGCATCAAGTTTCCACAACGATAAAAACAAGCCACTTCACAGTCATTAAAGACACATGCACCTTTTTCTCTCCACTTCCACACTCGCCGCACGATTTCAACACACGATTAATAACACCACCTTCTTAATTATTAACTACATTATACGATTGCGTGTTCAGGATCATTATAACAGCGATGAAAGTTATTGTTCGAAATCTCGAAAAACAACGCAAACGCGCAACGCAATTTCCTGCACTCTTTGTTTTGTTACAATCCTTAGGCACTACATTTAACATCTTGCACTAATATTTAGCTCTAGTATATGTAGGAAATATATTGTGATATATATAAATTGAGAGTCTCGTTTTTGAGAAAATGGTTACCAAAATTCCAATTGAACAAATATCAGTTGTTCTCTTCCAGTATTTCCAGTTGCGATACGTCTTAAGATGCCGACATACTATTATATAATTGTGTATTACCGATTGTTCTATCAGTTATAATTTCATAAAATTATGTTGAAAATATGAAAAATATACGAAACCAACCAACCTTCCAATGTCCCTCCCGCCCACCATCGCCAACCAGCCAACCTTTAGCCCTCTCGCCCACCATCGCCAACCAGCCAACCGTAAACCCTCCCGCCCACCATCTCCAACCAGCCAACCGTTGCCCTCCCACCCACCATCGCCAACCAGTCATCCTTAAGCCCTCCCTCCCGCCTTCAACAACCAGCCTTCCTTTTGCCCACCAGCCCGCCATCACCAACCACCCAACCGATTGACCACCGCCCACCATCACCAACCACCCAACAGATTGCTCACCATCGCCAAGGGCCAACACAGGACAATTCCACCTTCCGAACCCTCCACCAACCAACTCTAAACCCAGCCGGGTTGTTAATTAAACAAAAACAGATTGCGACCGCGTCACATCAAATCTTGCATTGAGTTTCCACAACGATAAAAATAAGCCACTTCACAGTCATTAAAGACACGTGCACCTTTTTCTCTCCACTTCCACCCTCGCCGCACAATTTCAACAAACGATTAATAATACCACCTTCTTAATTGTTAACTACATTATAGGATTGTTTGTTCAGGATCATTATAACAGCGATGAAAATATTGTTCGAAATCTCGAACCACAACGCAAATGCGCAACGCAATTTCCTGCACTCTTTGTTTTGTTACATTCCTTAGGCACTACATTTAAGATCTTGCACTAATACTTAGCTCTAGTATATGTATGACGTATATTGTGATATATATAAATTGAGAGTCTCTTTTTGAGAAAATAGTTACCAAAATTCCATTTGAACAAATATCAGTTGTTCTCTTCCAGTATTTCCAGTTGCGATACATCTTACGATGCCGACATACTATTATATAATTGTGTATTACCGATTGTTCTATTAGTTATAATTTCATAAAATGATGTTGAAAATATGAAAAATAAACGAAACCAACCAACCAACCAATGTCCCTCCCGCCCACCATCGCCAACCAGCCAACCGTAAACCTTCCCGCCCACCATCGCCAACCAGCCAACCGTTTGCCCTCCCACCCACCATCGCCAACCAGCCATCCTTAAGCCCTCCCTCCCGCCTTCTCCAACCAGCCATCCGTTTGCCCACCAGCCCGCCATCACCAACCACCCAACCGATTGCCCACCCGCCACCATCACCAACCCCCAACAGATTGCTCACCATCGCCAAGGAGCCAACACAGGACAATCCCACCTTCCGAACCCTCCCACCAACCAACTCTAAACCCAGCCGGGTTGTTAATTAAACAAAGACAGTTCGCGACCGCGTCACATCAAATCATGGATCGAGTTTCCACAACGATAAAAACAAGCCACATCACAGTCATTAAAGACACATGCACCTTTTTCTCTCCACATCCACACTCTCCGCACGATTTCAACACACGATTAATAATACCACCTTCTTAATTGTTAACTACATTATAGGATTGCGTGTTCAGGATCATTATAACAGCGATGAAAGATATTGTTCGAAATCTCGAACCACAACGCAAACGCGCAACGCAATTTCCTGCACTCTTTGTTTTGTTACATTCCTTAGGCACTACATTTAAGATCTTGCACTAATACTTAGCTCTAGTATATGTATGACGTATATTGTGATATATATAAATTGAGAGTCTCGTTTTTGAGAAAATAGTTACCAAAATTCCAATTGAACAAATATCAGTTGTTCTCTTCCAGTATTTCCAGTTGCGATACGTCTTAAGATGCGGACATACTATTATATAATTGTGTATTACTGATTGTTCTATTAGTTATAATTTCATAAAATGATGTTGAAAATATGAAAAATAAACGAAACCAACCAACCAACCAATGTCCCTCCCGCCCACCATCGCCCACCAGCCAACCGTTAGCCCTCCCGCTCACCATCGCCAACCAGCCAACCGTAAACCCTCCCACCCACCATCGCCAACCAGCCAACCGTTTGCCCTCCCACCCACCATCGCCAACCAGCCATCCATAAGCCCTCCCTCCCGCCTTCTCCAACCAGCCATCCGTTTGCCCACCAGCCCGCCATCACCAACCACCCAACCGATTGCCCACCCGCCACCATCACCAACCACCCAACAGATTGCTCACCATCGCCAAGGAGCCAACACAGGACAATTCCACCTTCCGAACCCTCCCACCAACCAACTCTAAACCCAGCCGGGTTGTTAATTAAACAAAGACAGATCGCGACCGCAGTAGTATAAAAGGTGATATTATAAACTCGAGAAAGGAAGAGCCCCCCCGAGCAGATTTGCTTATACTTAAAATAAGCTCAACATGCCCATATGAGCTTTTTGCTCAAGTGTGGAACCCTGCCTAATCCAAGATTTTTGTAAAAATGCCCTTATGGATTCCATGAGAAAGGAAGAGCCTCCTCAGATTGATTTGCCTATACTTATAAAAGGCACTTCTGTGAGATTGTTGTCCATAATTCTGTCAAAAATATGCTCCTCTTGATATTTTTTTTGACCACACCTGAAACTACGCCAAACGTATTAATACACACCTACCCACACCCACACCCACCCACACCCACCCACACATATTTACTTCCGGTCCACTTCCGGTCCACTTCCGGTCCACTTCCGGTTTACTTCCGGTTCACTTCCGGTCCACTTCCGGTCTACTTCCGGTTTACTTCCGGTCCACTTCCGGTCTACTTCCGGTCCACTTCCGGTCCACTTCCGGTCCACTTCCGGTCCACTTCCGGTTTGCCTACTTCCGGTCCACTTGTGGCCAAGTTGTGGCCTATTTCTGCTTTTTTTATCCAGCATAAAGTTTTGAATTGAATCCCAAGAAATTGTATATAAATACCAAAGCCAAAAATATTAAGTGTATATACACATACACACACACTCACACACACAAAGGACAGTGTTGAACCCAACTGATATTTTTATCCAGCATAAAGTTTTGAATTGAATCCCAAGAAATTGTATATAATAAACAACAACAAAAATGCCGAATCAAAAACATTGTAATCAATGCAATAAAAATATATTTAGCTCTAATTGGGCCAGATACCAAAAGATTTGTAACCCGGACAAATACAGAACTCCCACAAAAATTTGCCCCAAATGCAATAGAAAATATAACATGGAATATTTCACGTATAAACATGAAGATACTTGCTCTGCACAATCATCAATACAACCATCTACATCTGGTCTGAAAAGAAAGCACGAAGCACCTGTTAATGCTGGACCAGCAAAGCAGCCACGCCATGCACCCATCCATAGCAGTTTTAATGCCCAACTTAGGGATTACCGGTTTGTATCAGAGCCAAGATGTGACATTAATAATTTCTTGAACAGTATAAATTCTAATCTCCAGGCAATTATTAATGCACAAAATGGCTCTTATAAACTGTCCCTCAAATTGTATACACAATATAAGAAACCAAATGGCACAAAATTTATACACCCCCACGTAACAGAAACTGTACCGATATATTCAAATTCAAATTCGGACAAAATAATAAGCAGATTGATGGATCAACTGAATATCAAACACTCTGAATTTGCGGCAAAAGAGTCCGGATGGAGCCTATGCGGATCCTCACACAAGTTATATGTTAATATTTCTGAATTCAGCCCATTAAAAGGTTCTACATATCTGCCATTACCTGCCAATATCAAAAACAGAAGAGCCGTGGTTAATATAGAAAATACCGACCAGAAATGTTTTCTGTGGTGTATATTAGCTGCTTTGTTTCCAGTTTCAAGAAATCCTCAGAGAATAAGTTATTACAAACAGCATGAACATCTTTTTGACGATGCAATGGAGGGTTTGGAATATCCAATGTCTGTTCAGAATATTGATAAATTTGAAAAAAGGGCCAGGCACATCAATGGCAAACAATTATCTATTAATGTATTTACTTGTTCCACTGGCAATTGCTTGATAGCACCTCTCAGAATCAGTACACTTGATGATGAATCTGCTATTCCGATTGATCTGCTCTTAATTGAAAAGGATGGTACATATCATTACACTCTGATACATAATCTTGAAGCTTTAGTGAGAATACAACTAGACAAATCTAATAGAATATTCAAGTTGTGCAGAAGATGCTTAACTGTATTTGATGGTAAAAAAATAATAAATGGGGTTCGGGAAGAGAATGCAGAAATTGCTAAAAACAAGTTAATTGAGCATCTGAAATACTGTGGGAATCATAAACCTGTTCATATGGTGATGCCCAATCCAAGTGAAAATTGCAAATTCAAAAAGAATGAAGCCTTGTTGGAACACCCAGTATATATTGTCTGGGATTCTGAATCGAATCTCAAATCTCTTGCATTCTGCAATCCAGATCCCGAAGAATCTTCAGCTACACCATACCAGCAACATGAACCTTCCAGCTTTTGTTATGTGGTTGTACGGGATGGTGTTGTTATTAAAGAATATTCATACAAGGGACCAAATGCCATCAAAATATTTGCACATAGAATAGAAAATGAGTGCCGTGACATAGCATATAACATCTTATTAAAATCAAAGCCCATGTTGCCTTTAACAGAGGAACAGATTGAGGATTTCAACAATGCAGAAAAATGCCCGGTATGTGATTGTTAATTTTCAGATACAAATATCAAGGTACATCACCATTCTCATACAGATGGTAAATTCTTAATGGCCCTGTGTAATAGCTGTAATATTAAGATCAAGAGACCAAGATTTGTCCCCATATTTTGCCATGGAGCATCCAATTATGATTTCCATCATCTGATCAGGTACGAGGGGTTTGAGAAGCAGAATTTAAATATTTTAGCTGAAAATGATGAGAAATATATATCTATTAGCAAGATAATTAAAGTTGATGGTGTTCCTATTCACATAAGATTTCTTGATTCTTACAGATTTTTATCTGCTAGCCTGGATACACTGGCCACTCAATTATCTGATGAACAATTCAAAATTACACGTGCATTGTTTCCAAATCAGGACCTGAAATTAATTAGGCGGAAGGGTGTATATCCATATGACTATGTCACAGATTTTTCTAAATTTGATGAGTGTTCCCTGCCACCACAAGAAGAGTTTTACAGCAAAATCAGAGGATCTGGAATCACTGATGAAGATTATCACCATGCTCAGTTGATGTGGAACAATTTAAAATGCAAGACATTTGGTGATTATCACATGGCATATTTGAAACTTGATGTGACCCTCTTAGCTGATATATTGCAGGCATTCAGAAAATCTTCCATGCGAAATTATAGACTGGATCCAGTGTATTTTTACAGTGCCCCGGGCCTAGCATGGTCTGCAACATTTTTGAACACTAAAATGCAATTGGATCTGATCCACGATCAAGATATGTATCTGTTTATGGAGAAATGTATAAGAGGAGGGATGGTGCAATGTTCCCAGAGATATGCCAGAGCAAATAACAAACATATGCCTGATTATGATCCAGCACGGCCATCAAATTATATACTGTATGTAGATGCCAACAACCTCTATGGTCATGCCATGATGGATAAATTGCCATATGCAGGGCTTGAATGGGTCGAAGATTTCAATATTGAGGATCTTCAGGATTTTGATGACAGTGAATATGGCCTCTTCTTAGAGGTTGATCTGATAATTCCAGATCATTTGCACAACAAATTTTCTGATCTGCCCCCAATTCCCGAGGTTCAGTGCTCACCTGGTTCTAAACAGAAGAAGCTCATGATGACCCTGGAGCCGAAACAGGATTATGTTATATATTACAAAAACCTCCAGTTCCTGATGAAACATGGTGTTCAAGTGACCAAAGTTGGCAAAGTCTTGAGGTTCAGGCACTCAAGATGGTTGAAGCCATACATTGATACAAACACAGAGCTTCGAACATCGGCAAAGAGCCAATTTGATAAGGGCTTGTTTAAATTAATGGTGAATTCAGTGTATGGCAAAACAATTGAAAATGTCAGAAAACATACCAATGTTAAAATAATTACTGACCCCAGCCTGAGCAAAAAATTGGTTGCAAAGCCCAACTTCAATTATAGAAGAATTTATGATGAGCACATGGCACTTTTCAACATGATGAAAACAAAGATCAAGTTTGATAAACCTATTTACGTAGGGGCTGTGATATTGGAATTGTCCAAATTACATATGTTAACATTGTATTATGATGTGCTGAAACCTTTTTATGGTGATCGTGTAAAATTATTGTACATGGACACGGATAGTTTTATTCTTGATATTCAAACAGAAGATGTTTATCAAGATATGTCACAGCCTGAATTGTTTCAATACTTTGATACCAGTGAACATACAATAATTCAACCCCACAACAAAAAGGTGCCTGGCAAGTTAAAAGATGAGACATGTGGTGATGCTATTGTGGAATTTGCTGGGTTAAGTGCCAAGGTGTACAGTTTTAAAACATGTAGTGCTGTTGTCAAAAAGGCCAAGGGTATTGGCAGAGTTACTGTGGAAAAAGATCTTGTATTTGAAGATTATAAAAATTGCATCAAATCACAGAGTTCAATTAGAACATCAGAAAATAGAATTCAGAGTGAGGATCACTTGTTGACTTCAAATGTTGTAAGAAAAGTGGCCCTGGACCCACATGATGATAAGAGATGCATTTTATCATGTTGCATACATACTCTACCTTGGGGGCATTGTGATTTGAAAAATGGGAAACAATGCCCAATTACAGAGCATGATTTGAAATAAATAAACATGCCTATGAACTTATTTGGGTTCAAAAAACAGGCTATTATGGAGCTGCCAACACCACAACCCTCTCCTGATATGCTGTCTAAACTGAGTGGCTTGTTAATTATTCATCTGAACAGCATACTTACAGATAATGATGATGAAACAGGTAAAAAATTGTACATATTTAACAATAATTTAAATCATTACCAATTACCTGTAGGTGGTCAATTGCAATTTATTACAACCCCTGAGGGCGATGTCAAGATTTCAGTAGGGAGAAATATTTATAGAATTAAGCACTCAAACATGATTTCTGGCACTGTATATACTGTTTCTGCTGGTGACTGCTTATATATTGAGGTCCCTGGATCATATGACAAGCTTATACCCTTTTTTATAGAATTAAGAATCAGATACTCTATAATAAATAACCACTAAAACAAAAATGCCTAATGATATATTTGGCCATACAAGACATGAAGATCACAGTGATGAGATTCTTATGCTTGATGTCAGAGTCAAGAAATTAAGAAGTGATTTACAAGCTTTACAGACCACACTCAATGCCAGTCTTCAATTAGAAATTACAAATTTACAATTACAATGCATGGACCCTCTTCTTAAAATTGATTCTGAACTCAAAGTGCTGCTTCAGAAATATACTGACCTTGCTACATTAGATAATTTTCAAAGTTTAGAAGAAGCTGTAGCAGCTCTTCAAGCCAAATTTAAGACCCAGGCTACCAACTCCGAGCAATTGAAACAGCAATTGGAAGAGCAAATAAATAATGTCCAGACACAGCTCCAAACAATTGTCAAAAGCATAAAATCACAAGAAGATTTTGATCTAGTGATTTCCACTCTAAAAGAACAGATTCAGTCACTCCAGATACCTAATCTGGACCCTCTGAACAATGCCATAGCCGAGGTTAAAGAAAAAATTGAGACACTTGAAAATTTTATGAACAATTTGCCATCTTCTGATGCTTTGAATGCAATAACTCGGAGTGTTGCAAACATCAAGCTGCAACTTGAAACATATGAAGATTTTGGAAAAATTCAAAGTTCCATAACCCATCTTGAGGGTACAATAGCAGCAGTGCAAAATGATTTGGCAAATGTACTAGAATCCAGATTGCCTGGGATTGTAGATACCCTTGTCAGTGTCCAGCACCAAATCACAAAGCTTGAAAACCTCAACACTGAATCTGAACTATCTCATTTTCATCACTTGATCGATGATATCCAAACAAAACTTGAAATTTTACAACAATCCACACCCTCTCAGGCAGATATAGCCCTGCTCCAAAATGCTATGCAAAATGTGGCTGATGCTTCTGAATTAAATAATGTAAAATTGGCACTTGAATTTTTGCAAAATACAGTATCAAATCTTCCCACATCACAGGAACTTAAAAATATTAAGAGGGCAGTGAATCGCATATTGAAATCAGAAGATATCAAGAATATCCAGACAGAGATCAAACAACTTACTCAGACAGTGGCCACTCTACCAACCAATCAACATATTAATGAACTGCATGCCCTGTTTGAGGATATCAGAAGACAGGTCCATGATCTTACTGCTCAAAATTCAAAATTGGCAGTTATTGAAAATTTGCAACAAATTGTAGCTAATATCAAGCAACAGCTAGGGACCATGGAATCCAATCAAGCAAATGCTCTGTCTGTTTTTGCCACCCAGCTTCAAGAGATTGTGCAACAATACAAGAAACTTGTTGTGGACATAAAAATCAAGCCAGGCCATGATGATGTTGTTAGGACCATCAATGAGCACCTTGAATCTGTAACAAGCAGATTGCTTACAGCAGAAAAAGAAATAACAGGCATAATCGAGAATCCAAAACATACAGTAATTCTTGAATTGTACAGCATCCCCAACAAAGAATATGATTCACCGTTTACACCAGGTGGCAAAATATATATGCTGTCCCCTGCACAATTTTATTACCAGTTTTTTGTTGGAGGCACACTGAGACCAATCAAGATCAAATATTGGCTACAACCACAGGCACACCACTACCCCACCTTATCAATAACAAATGCTGACAACAAACCAAAAATCACCAGTGTGGAGTTAGAGGATTTTACAGACCCCAATACATTAGAAACAGCATATGTTGAAGATGATGGCACTTTGGAATTTAAAATACAAATAGGGGACAAATTATATTTAGAAAATCCTGCAGTCTCAGCTGCTGAACACCCTATAGTTGCAATATTCTTGTTTACATATTATGTCTAGACAAATTATTGTTGATGAATTACACAGACAGGCCCGACATAATTTTAAGAGACTCCCAGTAGTCACAAAGGGCATAGATGATTTATGGCAGAGCGACTTGATTGAAATGGCAAGTGGGCAGTTGAAAAACTTAGACAAAATCAACAAGGGCTACAAGTATCTACTCACTGTCATAGACACATTTTCAAAATTTGCCTGGGCTGTGCCACTCAAATCCAAGACTGGAACATGTGTTACAGAAGCCCTCAGGACAATCATCAATCATTCAGGAAGATCACCGCGCTATTTGCAAACAGATAATGGCAAAGAATTTTATAATTCTGTGTTCCAACAATTTATTAAAAGCCAGGCAATAAAACATTACTCGAGTTACAGTGATCTCAAAGCCTCAATTGTAGAGAGATTCAACAGAACCCTAAAAAATCTTATGTATAAACAATTTACACTTCAAGGTAATTATAAATGGCTTAATATTCTTCCAGAACTTCTACATAAATATAACAACTCGGTCCATTCCACAATCAACATGAAACCCTCTGAGGTAACTTCATCTGATGAGCAAAAATTGATCAGGACTGTTTATTATCCTAGATACCAGCCAACAACAAGAGGGGCCAAATACAGGGTGGGCGATCAAGTAAGAATCAGCAAATATAAGCACTTATTCAAAAGAGGCTTTACAAGAAACTGGAGCACCGAATTATTTACAGTGGTTCAAGTTAAACCCGGGACCCTTAACACATATATAATAAAAGATTACCGAGGAGAAATTCTCAAAGGCCGATTCTATGAACAAGAGCTCAGCAAAACTAAACAGCCTGACACATATCTCATAGAAAAAATCATCCGCAGAAAAGGCAACAAGTTATTTGTCAAATGGCTGGGTCATCCGGAAAACAGCTGGATCGATGCAGACAAAGTGATAATATGAACACCTGGGATGTTATAAAAAGGCTGCCAGAACCTGAACAACAGAATAAGAGAAATGGCAAATTGCTGCCTGATAATATTAGGTGTCTTATTGTTGGGCCATCTGCTTGTGGTAAAACTACACTAATGGTTGATAATTTTTTATTGGCACCCAACTGGTTAGACTGGAAAAACAGGCACTTGTATATCTTCTCTAAGAGCTTGGAACAATTAAAATATCAACAGCTGATGAAGCTATATGATGGATTGGATATAGCCACTTTTGAACCAGATGTTAAGCCACTTCATGAATGTCTCGATAACTCTGTTGTTGTGTTTGATGACATTATACTGGATAATCAAAACAAGGTTAGAAATTTCTTTACACAGGGCCGACACAAAAACATTGATTGCTTCTACCTGGCACAGACTTTTTCTAAAATACCGAAGCAGCTGATCCGAGACAACAGCAATTTTATATGTGTGTTTCATCAGGATCATACCAACCTCAAACATATACATGATGAATATGTAGGTGGGGACTTGAGCTACAATGATTTTTCCAAGTTTTGCAGCAAGTGCTGGAACCAGGACAGTTATGGCTTTGTCACAATTGATATGACAAGAAAACCCAATAGTGGCAAATACAGAAACAAAATCAACGATTTTCTAGACGTTGAGACGTATATAAACAACCATGAAACGACCAATCATTGATGATCTTAAGTTAAGAGATTATCTTGTAAAAAGATTTAAGGGATGGAAATCAGAGAACCGTGGAATTTATGAAAAATACAAACAAACAGAACAGCCTGTAATTGATGCTATTAATAATTTAGGTAAGAATATCAAAACTGTTACAGAGCAAAATCAAGATTTGATCACAGAGCTTGTACCTGTAGCTGCAAGGAACATATTAGATTATCCATTCACCCCACTTTCCAGTATTCATACACCTAGTCCTGTTGCTCCTCGAAGAATTGAAGCTAGTCAAGATCCTATTGAATTGGGTCTTCTTGCTCAAAAATATTTAAGCACACCTAAAGACAACAAAGATGAGGTGTTTGGCTTATATGCTGACACAGAGCTTGATGGGAGCATCATACATAGAATTGGCAATTTCAGAGTAACTTTTATGGGGGATGATCTGATTGTTTATTCAGAATCTCGTCTCGGAGAAAAAGGTGCTTTTGTTAAGTACCCCGGCACACCTGGATTGTGGGAACTGATGACTAGGAAAAGGCCTGGCAGCTATACAGATCAAGATTATGAACATTACAAAGAAATATTAATAAAATCAGATGCTCTATACCAGAACAATGATCCCACACAAAAAAGAGTCAAGTCGAGCAGTGGAGCAAAATACAATAATTTAATCAAGCCCATATGGTCACAGATCAAGACAGGCAGTGGAATCAAACAATACAACACCCTGCCTAAAGAATTTGTGTGGGTTGATGATGTCAGGAAACTTGTAGATAGGTTGCTGGTGATAGCCGGGGAGGAAAATGCTGGCAACTACAATTTTTACAATGAAAAGGTTGGAATTATGGACATGATAAGCACCAAATTGTCTAATTTTATAGTGAATGACCCTAAAGGGATTGGATATCTTATAAAAATTATTAATACTCTACCACCTAAATTTTGGAATATTTCTGAGGGTCGGGGCCTTGTTAATGACATTATAAACAAGCTGCCATTTGAACTACACATTCCAGGCTATCAGTATTGTGGTCCAGGTACAAAATTGGATCATAGATTAAACAGAGGTGATCCTGGTGTAAATCCCCTAGATGCTGCTTGTAGAGACCATGACATAGCATACAACACACATTCTGATCTTGACAAAAGACATGTTGCAGACAAGAAATTAGAAGAGGCTGCATTTGGTAGATTTGTAAGCAAAGATGCATCTTTAAGTGAAAAAATAGCAGCATTGGGAACCACCATAGCTATGAGCACCAAACAAAAACTGGGGTGGGGGTTGTGAATATGTATATAATAAACCTACAATGAAGGCCAAGGGTGTTATGTATCAAATACCTTATGCAGGTCTCAAATCTCTTGGGCCTCTTGACAGTCTTTTATCCAAAAAGCAGCGCAAGAAAAAAAGCTCTTGTATTGCCAAGGGACATGGTATGAAATTGTTGCTTAGTACCCCCCAATTAAAAAAATTACAGCAATCAAGAAAAAAATCACATGTGGGGGGGTTCATATTTACTATCCCGGCCATCTTAGCAGCACTCGGGGCTGTTGGGAGCTTGGCTGGGGGATCAGCTGCCATAGCAAAAACAGTAATAGATGCCAAGAAGAATAGGGCAGAATTAGATGAGCAGAGGCGCCATAACCTGGCCATGGAGAAAAAAGGCAAAGGTATTAAGAGAGCCATGAATAAGTTTAAAAAAAACAAGAGCCGCTTACAAACCAAGATATTGAAGCTTTAATTAAGCCACTGGGCATCAAAAATTTTAGAGGAGTGTACATGTCTGATTCTTTACCGGAACAACCACTCAACAAAGAGTGTGGCATTGTTAATTTGGATGAGTACAAAAATCAGGGCACTCACTGGATTTGTTATCTTAAATATTTAAACAATGAGGCATTTGTGTTTGATTCATTTGGAGGTGTTCCACCTGAAAATTTAATAAAATATCTAAAATCAGCTAATCTTTATTACAATAATGCCCGTGTTCAAAACTTCAAAGATGTTAATTGCGGACATTTGTGTTTATCTGTTCTCAGATATATGTCTCAAATAAATAAACCAACAATTGAAGATTTTCAAAAAGCCTTGTGGTATCTGAAACATCATGGGGGTATTCCATCTCACCAGCCAAAATTCAATATTGAAACTCAAATTGCATGATGACATAGTGTATCCCAAAACAATAGCTCTCAGAGCATTTTACGGCATGTACTTGATACCTAATATTACACACCACAACAACACAATTGCAATAGGGGATCAAAAAATTGTCATCACTCCAGGGCAATATAATCTGTCCACTCTAAATGCTCAATTACCCAGAGGTGTAGTATTAAGTCAAAATTCTGTCACTCACAGAGTAGAGATTGTATCTGCTACGGAGACAGTGCATCTGGGTACTATAGGAGAGCTGTTAGGCTTTGAGAACAACACAAAACTTGAACCGGCCATCAAACACACTGCTATGAATATACCCAAATTCTTAGCCATAGAGACTCTGAATATTCACTGTAATGTGGCCGAGGGTATGATCACCAAATCAAATGGCATAGGCACTCACAAACAAACTGGCATCATTGCAACATTCAAACCTAATTCCGAATTTATGGAGCCAATCATCTACAATCCATCCCCAACATTATATTTTCCTGTGTGCCATAATAGAATAGATTACATTGAATTGATGGTCACTAATGAAAAAGAAGAATTAGTTGATTTTGCTGGAGCCACAACAACTGCAATCATAGAGATTAACATTTAAATAAAAATACATACAATGGAAAATATTGAGAGTTATGAGCTACAATCATTCCCCCCAAACAGGAGGACATTTGCAAATTTAAATCAACCCAACACAGAAATAGAGGTTGATCTTGATGTAGGGGACGGATTTATACACCCTCACAGAGCAGATCTATACATCAAATTTGATGTTGTAAAGCTCGATGGAACAGATTATCCGGCAAATTCAAACATAAGATTGGTAGACAATTTTGTGCCGCATCTGTTCTCTGAAATTGAGATCAGAAAGCATGGCGTTGTTATAAACAGAGTGGATTATCCAGGCATTACCTCCACGGCTTTGGCTACATTAAAATTATCCAAAACCGAAGCTTCATACTACAGAATCGGTGGATTTGAGGCTGGTGATAAAATATTATCCAAGAACCATACAGTGCTGTTTCCTATGCGCCTGTTGCCAGGATTCTTCTCGGATTACAAAGAAATTATGTGGAAGGGCGGGTTAAGAATTACATTTAGAAGAGCTGCAAATGATAATAATGCTTTAATGAGGTACAGTGCAATAAACCCTACAGGAGAAGCTCTGCCTAATACCCTACCAGATGAAGGCAAATGCATTATTCAGACTATGGAGCTAAGAATCCCGGTTGTTGAATATGAGGCCAGTTATGCTCTTAAATACAAAGCTGATATCCTAAAAAATCCACAGATTCCTCTGCAATTTTACACATATCAATGCATACAGAAGCCCGCATCTGGCACATATTATGAGTTTGATGCCACAAATTCATTCTCCAGCATACAATACGACATGCCTGATTTTGTGGTGGTATTGTTTCAGACTGGGAGACACAACAATCAGGAAAAAAATTCAAGTAAATTTGATAGCTGCAACATCAAGAACATATATCTTAAAAATGGCAGAAATGAGGTATTTCCTAGAGAAAATTACAATTTAGACATGTCCAAGGATGATTTTCTCAAATTATATGAGGCATTTTCGGCTTTCAAACGTGTCACTACTGGCAGTACTGACATGTATTACACACCAGATGAATTCAAAACACAGAGACCCATGTTTGTAATCAACACTTCAAAAAGAAAACAGGTTGTGGTGAATGACAGGACAAACATTAAAATTATCTGTGAATTCCATGAGGCTTTACCCGATGACACCATATGTAGTGTCATTCTCATAGGTGAAAAATCATATGTTTATGATGTAAGAAATGAAAGAGTCACGGAGCAATTCTAGAGGGTCTCTGCATATTGCATTGTTTTAATAATAGATAAACAAATTGAACCTGGTATCCAGTTGAACTTAAACCGGAAGTGGACCGGAAGTAGGCAAACCGGAAGTAAACCGGAAGTAGACCGGAAGTGGACCGGAAGTGGACCGGAAGTGGACCGGAAGTGGACCGGAAGTGGACCGGAAGTAGACCGGAAGTGGACCGGAAGTAAACCGGAAGTAAATATGTGTGGGTGTGCGAAGGTGGGTATAGGTGGGTGTAGGTGTGGCTCTTATAAGCATCTTGGCGTAGTTTCAGGTGTGGTCAAAAAAAATATCAAGAGGAGCATATTTTTGACAGAATTATGGACAACAATCTCACAGAAGTGCCTTTTATAAGTATAGGCAAATCAATCTGAGGAGGCTCTTCCTTTCTCATGGAATCCATAAGGGCATTTTTACAAAAATCTTGGATTAGGCAGGGTTCCACACTTGAGCAAAAAGCTCATATGGGCATGTTGAGCTTGTTTTAAGTGTAAGCAAATCTGCTCGGGGGGGGCTCTTCCTTTCTCGAGTTTATAATATCACCTTTTATACTACTGACCGCGTCACATCAAATCATGCATCGAGTTTCCACAACGTTAAAAACAAGCCACTTCACAGTCATTAAAGACACATGCACCTTTTTCTCTCCACTTCCACACTCGCCGCACGATTTCAACACACGATTAATAATACCACCTTCTTAATTGTTAACTACATTATACGATTGCGTGTTCAGGATCATTATAACAGCGATGAAAGATATTGTTCGAAATCTTGAACCACAACGCAAACGCGCAACGCAATTTCCTGCACTCTATGTTTTTGTTACATTCCTTAGGCACTACATTTAAGATCTTACACTAATACTTAGCTCTAGTATATGTAGGACGTATATTGTGATATATATAAATTGAGAGTCTCGTTTTGAGAAAATAGTTACCAAAATTCCAATTGAACAAATATCGGTTGTTCTCTTCCAGTATTTCCAGTCTTAAGAAGCCGACATACTATTATATAATTGTGTATTACCGATTGTTCTATTAGTTATAATTTCATAAAATGATGTTGAAAATATGAAAAATAAACGAAATCAACCTACCAACCAATGTCCCTCCCGCCCACAATCGCCAACCAGCCAACCGTTAGCCCTCCCGCCCACCATCGCCAACCAGCCAACCTTAAACCCTCCCGCCCACCATCGCCAACCAGCCAACCGTTTGCCCTCCCACACACAATCGCCAAACAGCCATCCTTAAGCCCTCCCTCCCGCCTTCTCCAACCAGCCATCCGTTTGCCCACCAGACCGCCATCACCAACCACCCAACCGATTGCCCACCCGCCACCATCAACAACCACCCAACCGATTGCTCACCATCGCCAAGGAGCCAACACAGGACAATTCCACCTTCCGAACCCTCCCACCAACCAACTCTAAGCCCAGCCGGGTTGTTAATTAAACAAAGACAGATTGCGACATCGTCACATCAAATCTTGCATCGAGTTTCCACAACGATAAAAACAAGCCACATCACAGTCATTAAAGACACATGCACCTTTTTCTCTCCACTTCCACCCTCGCCGCACACTTTCAACACACGATTAATAATACCACCTTCTTAATTGTTAACTACATTATAGGATTGCGTGTTCAGGATCAATATAACAGCGATGAAAGATATTGTTCGAAATCTCGAACCACAACGCAAACGCGCAACGCAATTTCCTGCACTCTTTGTTTTGTTACATTCCTTAGGCACTACATTTAAGATCTTGCACAAATACTTAGCTCTAGTATATGTAGGAAGTATATTGTGATATATATAAATTGAGAGTCTCGTTTTTGAGAAAATATTTACCAAAATTCCAATTGAACAAATATCAGTTGTTCTCTTCCAGTATTTCCAGTTGCGATACATCTTAAGATGCCGACATACTATTATATAATTGTGTATTTCCGATTGTTCTATTAGTTATAATTTCATAAAATGATGTTAAAAATATGAAAAATAAACGAAACCAACCAACCAACCAATGTCCCTCCCGCCCACCATCGCCAACCAGCCAACCGTTAGCCCTCCCGCCCACCATCGCCAACCAGCCAACCGTAAACCCTCCCGCCCACCATCGCCAACTAGCCAACCGTTTGCCCTCCCACCCATCATCGCCAACCAGCCATCCTTAAGCCCTCCCTCCCGCCTTCTTCAACCAGCCATCCGTTTGCCCACCAGCCCGCCATCACCAACCACCCAACCGATTGCCCACCCGCCACCACCACCAACCACCCAACCGATTGCTCACCATCGCCAAGGAGACAACACAGGACAATTCCACCTTCCGAACCCTCCCTCCAACCAACTCGAAAACCAGCTGGGTGTTTAATTAAACAAAGACAGATTGCGACCGCGTCACATCTAATCTTGCATCGAGTTTCCACAACGATAAAAACAAGCCACTTTACAGTCATTAAAGACACATGCACCTTTTTCTCTCCACTTCCACCCTCGCCGCACAATTTCAACACACGATTAATAAAACCACCTTCTTAATTGTTAACTACATTATAGGATTGCGTGTTCAGGATCATTATAACAGCGATGAAAGATATTGTTCGAAATCTCGAACCACAACGCAAACGCGCAACGCAATTTCCTGCACTCTTTGTTTTGTTACATTCCTTAGGCATTACATTTAAGATCTTGCACTAATACTTAGCTCTAGTATATGTAGGACGTATATTGTGATATATATAAATTGAGAGTCTCGTTTTTGAGAAAATAGTTACCAAAATTCCAATTGAACAAATATCAGTTGTTCTCTTCCAGTATTTCCAGTTGCGATACGTCTTAAGATGCCGACATACTATTATATAATTGTGTATTACCGATTGTTCTATTAGTTATAATTTCATAAAATGATGTTGAAAATATGAAAAATAAACGAAACCAACCAACCAACCAATGTCCCTCCCGCCCACAATCGCCAAACAGCCAACCGTTAGCCCTCCCGCCCACCATCGCCAACCAGCCAACCGTAAACCCTCCCGCCCACCATCGCCAACCAGCCAACCGTTTGCCATCCCACCCACCATCGCCAACCAGGCATCCTTAAGCCCTCCCTCTCGCCTTCTCCAACCAGCCATCCGTTTGCCCACCAGCCCGCCATCACCAACCACCCAACCGATTGCCCACCCGCCACCATCACCAACCATCCAACAGATTGCTCACCATCGCCAAGGAGCCAACACAGGACAATTCCACCTTCCGAACACTCCCACCAACCAACTCTAAACCCAGCCGGGTTGTTAATTAAACAAAGACAGATCGCGACCGCGTCACATCAAATCATGCATCGAGTTTCCACAACGATAAAAACAAACCACTCCACAGTCATTAAAGACACATGCACCTTTTTCTCTCCACTTCCACCCTCGCCGCACGATTTCAACACACGATTAATAATACCACGTTCTTAATTGTTAACCACATTATAGGATTGCGTGTTCAGGATCATTATAGCAGCGATGTAAGATATTGTTCGAAATCTTGAACCACAACGCAAACGCGCAACGCAATTTCCTGCACTCTTTGTTTTGTTACATTCCTTAGGCACTACATTTAAGATCTTGCACTAATATTTAGCTCTAGTATATGTAGGACGTATATTGTGATATATATAAATTGAGAGTCTCGTTTTTGAGAAAATAGTTACCAAAATTCCAATTGAACAAATATCAGTTGTTCTCTTCCAGTAATTCCAGTTGCGATACGTCTTAAGATGCCGACATACTATTATATAATTGTGTATTAACGATTGTTCTATTAGTTATAATTTCATAAAATGATGTTGAAAATATGAAAAATAAACGAAACCAACCAACCAACCAATGTCCCTCCCGCCCACCATCGCCAAACAGCCAACCGTTAGCCCTCCCGCCCACCATCGCCAACCAGCCAACCGTAAACCCTCTCGCCCACCTACGCCAACCAGCCAACTGTTTGCCCTCCCACCCACCATCGCCAACCAGCCATCCTTAAGCCCTCCCTCCCGCCTTCTCCAACCAGCCATCCGTTTGCCCACCAGCCCGCCAACACTAACCACCCAACCGATTGCCCACCCGCCACCATCACCAACCACCCAACAGATTGTTCACCATCGCCAATTAGCCAACACAGGACAATTCCACCTTCCGAACCCTCCCTCCAACCAACTCTAAACCCAGCCGGGTTGTTAATTAAACAAAGACTGATTGCGACCGCGTCACATCTAATCTTGCATAGAGTTTCCACGACGATAAAAAGAAGCCACTTCACAGTCATTAAAGACACATGCACCTTTCTCTCTCCACTTCCACCCTCGCAGCACAATTTCAACACACGATTAATAATACCACCTTCTTAATTATTAACTACATTATAGGATTGCGTGTTCAGGATCATTATAACAGCGATGAAAGATATTGTTCGAAATCTCGAACCACAACGCAAACGCGCAACGCAATTTCCTGCACTCTTTGTTTTGTTACATTCCTTAGGCATTACATTTAAGATCTTGCTTTAATACTTAGCTCTAGTATATGTATGACGTATATTGTGATATATATAAATTGAGAGTCTCGTTTTTGAGAAAATAGTTACCAAAATTCCAATTGAACAAATATCAGTTGTTCTCTTCCAGTATTTCCAGTTGCGATACGTCTTAAGATGCCGACATACTATTATATAATTGTGTATTACCGATTGTTCTATTAGTTATACTTTCATAAAATGATGTTGAAAATATGAAAAATAAACGAAACCAACCAACCAACCAATGTCCCTCCCGCCCACAATCGCCAACCAGCCAACCGTTAGCCCTCCCACCCACCATCGCCAACCAGCCATCCTTAAGCCCTCCCTCCCGCCTTCTCCAACCAGCCATCCGTTTGCCCACCAGCCCGCCATCACCAACCACCCAATCGATTGCCCACCCGCCACCATCACGAACCACCCAACCGATTTCTCACCATCGCCAAGGAGCCAACACAGGACAATTCCACCTTCCGATCCCTCCCACCAACCCACTCTAAGCCCAGCCGGGTTGTTAATTAAACAAAGACAGATTGCGACCGCGTCACATCAAATCTTGCATCGAGTTTCCACAACGATAAAAACAAGCCACTTCACAGTCATTAAAGACACGTGCACCTTTTTCTCTCCACTTCCACCCTCGCCGCACAATTTCAACATTGATTAATAATACCACCTTCTTAATTGTTAACTACATTATAGGATTGTTTGTTCAGGATCATTATAACAGCGATGAAAATATTGTTCGAAATCTCGAACCACAACGCAAACGCGCAACGCAATTACCTGACTCTTTGTTTTGTTACATTCCTTTGGCACTACATTTAAGATCTTGCACTAATACTTAGCTCTAGTATATGTAGGACGTATATTGTGATATATATAAATTGAGAGTCTCGTTTTTGAGAAAATAGTTACCAAAATTCCAATTGAACAAATATCAGTTGTTCTCTTCCAGTATTTCCAGTTGCGATACATCTTAAGATGCCGACATACTATTATATAATTGTGTATTTCCGATTGTTCTATTAGTTATAATTTCATAAAATGATGTTAAAAATATGAAAAATAAACTAAACCAACCAACCAACCAATGTCCCTCCCGCCCACTATCGCCAACCAGCCAACCGTTAGCCCTCCCGCCCACCATCGCCAACCCGCCAACCGTAAACCCTCCCGCCCACCATCGCCAACCAGCCAACCGTTTGCCCTCCCACCCACCATCGCCAACCAGCCATGCTTAAGCCCTCCCTCCCGTCTTCTCCAACCAGCCATCCGTTTGCAAACCAGCCCGCCATCACCAACCACCCAACCGATTGCCCACCCGCCACCATCACCAACCACCCAACAGATTGCTCACCATCGCCAAGGAGCCAACACAGGACAATTCCACCTTCCGAACCCTCCCACCAACCAACTCTAAACCCAGCCGGGTTGTTAATTAAACAAAGACCGATCGCGACCGCGTCACATCAAATCATACATCGAGTTTCCACAACGATAAAAACAAGCCACTTCACAGTCATTAAAGACACATGCACCTTTTTCTCTCCACTTCCACACTCGCCTCACGATTTCAACATACGATTAATAATACCACCTTCTTATTTTGTTAACCACATTATAGGATTGCGTGTTCAGGATCATTATAACAGCGATGTAAGATATTGTTTGAAATCTCGAACCTCAACGCAAACGCGCAACGCAATTTCCTGCACTCTTTGTTTTGTTACATTCCTTAGGCACTACATTTAAGATCATGCACTAATATTTAGCTTTAGTATATGTAGGACGTATATTGTGATATATATAAATTGAGAGTCTCGTTTTTGAGAAAATAGTTACCAAAATTCCAATTGAACAAATATCAGTTGTTCTCTTCCAGTATTTCCAGTTGCGATACGTCTTATTATTCCGACATACTATTATATAATTGTGTATTAACGATTGTTCTATTAGTTATAATTTCATAAAATGATGTTGAAAATATGAAAAATAAACGAAACCAACCAACCAACCAATGTCCCTCCCGCCCACCATCGCCAACCAGCCAACCGTAAACCCTCCCGCCCATCATCGCCAACCAGCCAACCGTTTGCCCTCCCACCCACCATCGCCAACCAGCCATCCTTAAACCCTCTCTCCCGCCTTCTCCAACCAGCCATCCGTTTGCCCACCAGCCCGCCATCACCAACCACCCAACCGATTGCCCACCCGCCACCATCACCAACCACCCAACAGATTGCTCAACATCGCCAAGGAGCCAACACAGGACAATTCCACCTTCCGAACCCTTCTACCAACCAACTCTAAACCCAGCCGGGTTGTTAATTAAACAAAGACAGATCGCGACCGCGTCACATCAAATCATGCATCGAGTTTCCACAACGATAAAAACAAGACACTTCACAGTCATTAAAGACACATGCACCTTTTTGTCTCAACTTCCACACTCGCCGCACGATTTCAACACACGATTAATAACACCACCTTCTTAATTGTTAACTACATTATAGGATTGCGTGTTCAGGATCATTATAACAGCAATTAAAGATATTGTTCGAAATCTCGAACCACAACGCAAACGCGCAACGCAATTTCCTGCACTCTTTGTTTTGTTACATTCCTTAGGCACCACATTTAAGATCTTGCACTAATACTTAGCTCCAGTATATGTAGGAAGTATATTGTGATATATATAAATTGAGAGTCTCGTTTATGAGAAAATAGTTACCAAAATTCCATTTGAACAAATATCAGTTGTTCTCTTCCAGTATTTCCAGTTGCGATACGTCTTAAGATGTCGACGTTCTATTATATAATTGTGTATTACCGATTGTTCTATTAGTTATAATTTCATAAAATGATGTTGAAAATATGAAAAATAAACGAAACCAACCAACCAACCAATGTGCCTCCCGCCCACCATCGCCAACCAGCCAACCGTTAGCCCTCCCGCCCACCATCGCCAACCAGCAAACCGTAAACCGTCCCGCCCACCATCGCCAACCAGCCAACCGTTTGCCCTCCCACACACCATCGCCAACCAGCCATCCTTAAGCCCTCCCTCCCGCCTTCTCCAACCAGCCATCCGTTTGCCCACCAGCCCGCCATCACCAACCACCCAACCGATTGCCCAACCGCCCAACATCACCAACCACCCAACCGATTGCTCACCATCGCCAAGGAGCCAACACAGGACAATTCGACCTTCCAAACCCTCACACCAACCAACTCTAAACCCAGCCGGGTTGTTAATTAAACAAAGACAGATCGCGACCGCGTCACATCAAATCATGCATCGAGTTTCCACAACGATAAAAACAAGCCACTTCACAGTCATTAAAGACACATGCACCTTTTTCTCTCCACTTCCACACTCGCCGCACGATTTCAACACACGATTAATAACACCACCTTCTTAATTACTAACTACATTATACGATTGCGTGTTCAGGATCATTATAACAGCGATGAAAGTTATTGTTCGAAATCTCGAAAAACAACGCAAACGCGCAACGCAATTTCCTGCACTCTTTGTTTTGTTACAATCCTTAGGCACTACATTTAACATCTTGCACTAATATTTAGCTCTAGTATATGTAGGAAATATATTGTGATATATGTAAATTGAGAGTCTCGTTTTTGAGAAAATGGTTACCAAAATTCCAATTGAACAAATATCAGTTGTTCTCTTCCAGTATTTCCAGTTGCGATAAGTCTTAAGATGCCGACATACTATTATATAATTGTGTATTACCGATTGTTCTATCAGTTATAATTTCATAAAATTATGTTGAAAATATGAAAAATATACGAAACCAACCAACCTTCCAATGTCCCTCCCGCCCACCATCGCCAACCAGCCAACCTTTAGCCCTCTCGCCCACCATCGCCAACCAGCCAACCGTAAACCCTCCCGCCCACCATCTCCAACCAGCCAACCGTTGCCCTCCCACCCACCATCGCCAACCAGTCATCCTTAAGCCCTCCCTCCCGCCTTCAACAACCAGCCTTCCTTTTGCCCACCAGCCCGCCATCACCAACCACCCAACCGATTGACCACCGCCCACCATCACCAACCACCCAACAGATTGCTCACCATCGCCAAGGGCCAACACAGGACAGTTCCACCTTCCGAACCCTCCACCAACCAACTCTAAACCCAGCCGGGTTGTTAATTAAACAAAAACAGATTTCGACCGCGTCACATCAAATCTTGCATTGAGTTTCCACAACGATAAAAATAAGCCACTTCACAGTCATTAAAGACACGTGCACCTTTTTCTCTCCACTTCCACCCCCGCCGCACAATTTCAACAAACGATTAATAATACCACCTTCTTAATTGTTAACTACATTATAGGATTGTTTGTTCAGGATCATTATAACAGCGATGAAAATATTGTTCGAAATCTCGAACCACAACGCAAATGCGCAACGCAATTTCCTGCACTCTTTGTTTTGTTACATTCCTTAGGCACTACATTTAAGATCTTGCACTAATACTTAGCTCTAGTATATGTATGACGTATATTGTGATATATATAAATTGAGAGTCTCTTTTTGAGAAAATAGTTACCAAAATTCCATTTGAACAAATATCAGTTGTTCTCTTCCAGTATTTCCAGTTGCGATACATCTTACGATGCCGACATACTATTATATAATTGTGTATTACCGATTGTTCTATTAGTTATAATTTCATAAAATGATGTTGAAAATATGAAAAATAAACGAAACCAACCAACCAACCAATGTGCCTCCCGCCCACCATCGCCAACCAGCCAACCGTAAACCTTCCCGCCCACCATCGCCAACCAGCCAACCGTTTGCCCTCCCACCCACCATCGCCAACCAGCCATCCTTAAGCCCTCCCTCCCGCCTTCTCCAACCAGCCACCCTTTTGCCCACCAGCCCGCCATCACCAACCACCCAACCGATTGCCCACCCGCCACCATCACCAACCCCCAACAGATTGCTCACCATCGCCAAGGAGCCAACACAGGACAATCCCACCTTCCGAACCCTCCCACCAACCAACTCTAAACCCAGCCGGGTTGTTAATTAAACAAAGACAGTTCGCGACCGCGTCACATCAAATCATGGATCGAGTTTCCACAACGATAAAAACAAGCCACATCACAGTCATTAACGACACATGCACCTTTTTCTCTCCACATCCACACTCTCCGCACGATTTCAACACACGATTAATAATACCACCTTCTTAATTGTTAACTACATTATAGGATTGCGTGTTCAGGATCATTATAACAGCGATGAAAGATATTGTTCGAAATCTCGAACCACAACGCAAACGCGCAACGCAATTTCCTGCACTCTTTGTTTTGTTACATTCCTTAGGCACTACATTTAAGATCTTGCACTAATACTTAGCTCTAGTATATGTATGACGTATATTGTGATATATATAAATTGAGAGTCTCGTTTTTGAGAAAATAGTTACCAAAATTCCAATTGAACAAATATCAGTTGTTCTCTTCAAGTATTTCCAGTTGCGATACGTCTTAAGATGCGGACATACTATTATATAATTGTGTATTACCGATTGTTCTATTAGTTATAATTTCATAAAATGATGTTGAAAATATGAAAAATAAACGAAACCAACCAACCAACCAATGTCCCTCCCGCCCACCATCGCCCACCAGCCAACCGTTAGCCCTCCCGCTCACCATCGCCAACCAGCCAACCGTAAACCCTCCCACCCACCATCGCCAACCAGCCAACCGTTTGCCCTCCCACCCACCATCGCCAACCAGCCATCCATAAGCCCTCCCTCCCGCCTTCTCCAACCAGCCATCCGTTTGCCCACCAGCCCGCCATCACCAACCACCCAACCGATTGCCCACCCGCCACCATCACCAACCACCCAACAGATTGCTCACCATCGCCAAGGAGCCAACACAGGACAATTCCACCTTCCGAACCCTCCCACCAACCAACTCTAAACCCAGCCGGGTTGTTAATTAAACAAAGACAGATCGCGACCGCGTCACATCAAATCATGCATCGAGTTTCCACAACGTTAAAAACAAGCCACTTCACAGTCATTAAAGACACATGCACCTTTTTCTCTCCACTTCCACACTCGCCGCACGATTTCAACACACGATTAATAATACCACCTTCTTAATTGTTAACTACATTATACGATTGCGTGTTCAGGATCATTATAACAGCGATGAAAGATATTGTTCGAAATCTTGAACCACAACGCAAACGCGCAACGCAATTTCCTGCACTCTATGTTTTTGTTACATTCCTTACGCACTACATTTAAGATCTTGCACTAATACTTAGCTCTAGTATATGTAGGACGTATATTGTGATATATATAAATTGAGAGTCTCGTTTTGAGAAAATAGTTACCAAAATTCCAATTGAACAAATATCGGTTGTTCTCTTCCAGTATTTCCAGTCTTAAGAAGCCGACATACTATTATATAATTGTGTATTACCGATTGTTCTATTAGTTATAATTTCATAAAATGATGTTGAAAATATGAAAAATAAACGAAATCAACCTACCAACCAATGTCCCTCCGCCCACAATCGCCAACCAGCCAACCGTTAGCCCTCCCGCCCACCATCGCCAACCAGCCAACCTTAAACCCTCCCGCCCACCATCGCCAACCAGCCAACCGTTTGCCCTCCCACACACAATCGCCAAACAGCCATCCTTAAGCCCTCCCTCCCGCCTTCTCCAACCAGCCATCCGTTTGCCCACCAGACCGCCATCACCAACCACCCAACCGATTGCCCACCCGCCACCATCAACAACCACCCAACCGATTGCTCACCATCGCCAAGGAGCCAACACAGGACAATTCCACCTTCCGAACCCTCCCACCAACCAACTCTAAGCCCAGCCGGGTTGTTAATTAAACAAAGACAGATTGCGACATCGTCACATCAAATCTTGCATCGAGTTTCCACAACGATAAAAACAAGCCACATCACAGTCATTAAAGACACATGCACCTTTTTCTCTCCACTTGCACCCTCGCCGCACACTTTCAACACACGATAAATAATACCACCTTCTTAATTGTTAACTACATTATAGGATTGCGTGTTCAGGATCAATATAACAGCGATGAAAGATATTGTTCGAAATCTCGAACCACAACGCAAACGCGCAACGCAATTTCCTGCACTCTTTGTTTTGTTACATTCCTTAGGCACTACATTTAAGATCTTGCACAAATACTTAGCTCTAGTATATGTAGGAAGTATATTGTGATATATATAAATTGAGAGTCTCGTTTTTGAGAAAATATTTACCAAAATTCCAATTGAACAAATATCAGTTGTTCTCTTCCAGTATTTCCAGTTGCGATACATCTTAAGATGCCGACATACTATTATATAATTGTGTATTTCCGATTGTTCTATTAGTTATAATTTCATAAAATGATGTTAAAAATATGAAAAATAAACGAAACCAACCAACCAACCAATGTCCCTCCCGCCCACCATCGCCAACCAGCCAACCGTTAGCCCTCCCGCCCACCATCGCCAACCAGCCAACCGTAAACCCTCCCGCCCACCATCGCCAACTAGCCAACCGTTTGCCCTCCCACCCATCATCGCCAACCAGCCATCCTTAAGCCCTCCCTCCCGCCTTCTTCAACCAGCCATCCGTTTGCCCACCAGCCCGCCATCACCAACCACCCAACCGATTGCCCACCCGCCACCACCACCAACCACCCAACCGATTGCTCACCATCGCCAAGGAGACAACACAGGACAATTCCACCTTCCGAACCCTCCCTCCAACCAACTCGAAAACCAGCCGGGTGTTTAATTAAACAAAGACAGATTGCGACCGCGTCACATCTAATCTTGCATCGAGTTTCCACAACGATAAAAACAAGCCACTTTACAGTCATTAAAGACACATGCACCTTTTTCTCTCCACTTCCACCCTCGCCGCACAATTTCAACACACGATTAATAAAACCACCTTCTTAATTGTTAACTACATTATAGGATTGCGTGTTCAGGATCATTATAACAGCGATGAAAGATATTGTTCGAAATCTCGAACCACAACGCAAACGCGCAACGCAATTTCCTGCACTCTTTGTTTTGTTACATTCCTTAGGCATTACATTTAAGATCTTGCACTAATACTTAGCTCTAGTATATGTAGGACGTATATTGTGATATATATAAATTGAGAGTCTCGTTTTTGAGAAAATAGTTACCAAAATTCCAATTGAACAAATATCAGTTGTTCTCTTCCAGTATTTCCAGTTGCGATACGTCTTAAGATGCCGACATACTATTATATAATTGTGTATTACCGATTGTTCTATTAGTTATAATTTCATAAAATGATGTTGAAAATATGAAAAATAAACGAAACCAACCAACCAACCAATGTCCCTCCCGCCCACAATCGCCAAACAGCCAACCGTTAGCCCTCCCGCCCACCATCGCCAACCAGCCAACCGTAAACCCTCCCGCCCACCATCGCCAACCAGCCAACCGTTTGCCATCCCACCCACCATCGCCAACCAGGCATCCTTAAGCCCTCCCTCTCGCCTTCTCCAACCAGCCATCCGTTTGCCCACCAGCCCGCCATCACCAACCACCCAACCGATTGCCCACCCGCCACCATCACCAACCATCCAACAGATTGCTCACCATCGCCAAGGAGCCAACACAGGACAATTCCACCTTCCGAACACTCCCACCAACCAACTCTAAACCCAGCCGGGTTGTTAATTAAACAAAGACAGATCGCGACCGCGTCACATCAAATCATGCATCGAGTTTCCACAACGATAAAAACAAACCACTTCACAGTCATTAAAGACACATGCACCTTTTTCTCTCCACTTCCACCCTCGCCGCACGATTTCAACACACGATTAATAATACCACGTTCTTAATTGTTAACCACATTATAGGATTGCGTGTTCAGGATCATTATAGCAGCGATGTAAGATATTGTTCGAAATCTTGAACCACAACGCAAACGCGCAACGCAATTTCCTGCACTCTTTGTTTTGTTACATTCCTTAGGCACTACATTTAAGATCTTGCACTAATATTTAGCTCTAGTATATGTAGGACGTATATTGTGATATATATAAATTGAGTCTCGTTTTTGAGAAAATAGTTACCAAAATTCCAATTGAACAAATATCAGTTGTTCTCTTCCAGTAATTCCAGTTGCGATACGTCTTAAGATGCCGACATACTATTATATAATTGTGTATTAACGATTGTTCTATTAGTTATAATTTCATAAAATGATGTTGAAAATATGAAAAATAAACGAAACCAACCAACCAACCAATGTCCCTCCCGCCCACCATCGCCAACCAGCCAACCGTTAGCCCTCCCGCCCACCATCGCCAACCAGCCAACCGTAAACCCTCCCGCCCACCATCGCCAACCAGCCAACCCTTTGCCCTCCCACCCACCATCGCCAACCAGCTATCCTTAAGCCCTCCCCCCGCCTTCTCCAAACAGCCATCCGTTTGCCCGCTAGCCCGCCAACACCAACCACCCAACCGATTGCCCACCCGCCACCATCACCAACCACCCAACAGATTGCTCACCATCGCCAAGGTGCCAACACAGGACAATTCCAACTTCCGAACCCTCCCACCAACCAACTCTAAACCCAGCCGGGTTGTTAATTAAACAAAGACAGATCGCGACCGCGTCACATCAAATCATGCATCGAGTTTCCACAACGATAAAAACAAGCCACTTGACAGTCATTAAAGACACATGCACCTTTTTCTCTCCACTTCCACACTCGCCGCACGGTTTCAACACACGATTAATAATACCACCTTCTTAATTGTTAACTACGTTATAGGATTGCGAGTTCAGGATCATTATAACAGCGATGTAAGATATTGTTCGAAATCTCGAACCACAACGCAAATGCGCAACGCAATTTCCTGCACTCTTTGTTTTGTTACATTCCTTAGGCACTACATTTAAAATCTTGCACTAATATTTAGCTCTAGTATATGTAGGACGTATATTGTGGTATATATAAATTGAGAGTCTCGTTTTTGAGAAAATAGTTACCAAAATTCCAATTGAACAAATATCAGTTGTTCTCTTCCAGTATTTCCAGTTGCGATACGTCTTAAGATGCCGACATACTATTATATAATTGTGTATTAACGATTGTTCTATTAGTTATAATTTCATAAAATGATGTTGAAAATATGAAAAATAAACGAAACCAACCAACCAACCAATGTCCCTCCCGCCCACCATCGCCAAACAGCCAACCGTTAGCCCTCCCGCCCACCATCGCCAACCAGCCAACCGTAAACCCTCTCGCCCACCTACGCCAACCAGCCAACTGTTTGCCCTCCCACCCACCATCGCCAACCAGCCATTCTTAAGCCCTCCCTCCCGCCTTCTCCAACCAGCCATCCGTTTGCCCACCAGCCCGCCAACACTAACCACCCAACCGATTGCCCACCCGCCACCATCACCAACCACCCAACAGATTGTTCACCATCGCCAATTAGCCAACACAGGACAATTCCACCTTCCGAACCCTCCCTCCAACCAACTCTAAACCCAGCCGGGTTGTTAATTAAACAAAGACTGATTGCGACCGCGTCACATCTAATCTTGCATAGAGTTTCCACGACGATAAAAAGAAGCCACTTCACAGTCATTAAAGACACATGCACCTTTCTCTCTCCACTTCCACCCTCGCAGCACAATTTCAACACACGATTAATAATACCACCTTCTTAATTATTAACTACATTATAGGATTGCGTGTTCAGGATCATTATAACAGCGATGAAAGATATTGTTCGAAATCTCGAACCACAACGCAAACGCGCAACGCAATTTCCTGCACTCTTTGTTTTGTTACATTCCTTAGGCATTACATTTAAGATCTTGCTTTAATACTTAGCTCTAGTATATGTATGACGTATATTGTGATATATATAAATTGAGAGTCTCGTTTTTGAGAAAATAGTTACCAAAATTCCAATTGAACAAATATCAGTTGTTCTCTTCCAGTATTTCCAGTTGCGATACGTCTTAAGATGCCGACATACTATTATATAATTGTGTATTACCGATTGTTCTATTAGTTATACTTTCATAAAATGATGTTGAAAATATGAAAAATAAACGAAACCAACCAACCAACCAATGTCCCTCCCGCCCACAATCGCCAACCAGCCAACCGTTAGCCCTCCCACCCACCATCGCCAACCAGCCATCCTTAAGCCCTCCCTCCCGCCTTCTCCAACCAGCCATCCGTTTGCCCACCAGCCCGCCATCACCAACCACCCAATCGATTGCCCACCCGCCACCATCACGAACCACCCAACCGATTTCTCACCATCGCCAAGGAGCCAACACAGGACAATTCCACCTTCCGATCCCTCCCACCAACCCACTCTAAGCCCAGCCGGGTTGTTAATTAAACAAAGACAGATTGCGACCGCGTCACATCAAATCTTGCATCGAGTTTCCACAACGATAAAAACAAGCCACTTCACAGTCATTAAAGACACGTGCACCTTTTTCTCTCCACTTCCACCCTCGCCGCACAATTTCAACATTGATTAATAATACCACCTTCTTAATTGTTAACTACATTATAGGATTGTTTGTTCAGGATCATTATAACAGCGATGAAAATATTGTTCGAAATCTCGAACCACAACGCAAACGCGCAACGCAATTACCTGACTCTTTGTTTTGTTACATTCCTTTGGCACTACATTTAAGATCTTGCACTAATACTTAGCTCTAGTATATGTAGGACGTATATTGTGATATATATAAATTGAGAGTCTCGTTTTTGAGAAAATAGTTACCAAAATTCCAATTGAACAAATATCAGTTGTTCTCTTCCAGTATTTCCAGTTGCGATACATCTTAAGATGCCGACATACTATTATATAATTGTGTATTTCCGATTGTTCTATTAGTTATAATTTCATAAAATGATGTTAAAAATATGAAAAATAAACGAAACCAACCAACCAACCAATGTCCCTCCCGCCCACTATCGCCAACCAGCCAACCGTTAGCCCTCCCGCCCACCATCGCCAACCCGCCAACCGTAAACCCTCCCGCCCACCATCGCCAACCAGCCAACCGTTTGCCCTCCCACCCACCATCGCCAACCAGCCATGCTTAAGCCCTCCCTCCCGTCTTCTCCAACCAGCCATCCGTTTGCAAACCAGCCCGCCATCACCAACCACCCAACCGATTGCCCACCCGCCACCATCACCAACCACCCAACAGATTGCTCACCATCGCCAAGGAGCCAACACAGGACAATTCCACCTTCCGAACCCTCCCACCAACCAACTCTAAACCCAGCCGGGTTGTTAATTAAACAAAGACCGATCGCGACCGCGTCACATCAAATCATACATCGAGTTTCCACAACGATAAAAACAAGCCACTTCACAGTCATTAAAGACACATGCACCTTTTTCTCTCCACTTCCACACTCGCCTCACGATTTCAACATACGATTAATAATACCACCTTCTTATTTTGTTAACCACATTATAGGATTGCGTGTTCAGGATCATTATAACAGCGATGTAAGATATTGTTTGAAATCTCGAACCTCAACGCAAACGCGCAACGCAATTTCCTGCACTCTTTGTTTTGTTACATTCCTTAGGCACTACATTTAAGATCATGCACTAATATTTAGCTTTAGTATATGTAGGACGTATATTGTGATATATATAAATTGAGAGTCTCGTTTTTGAGAAAATAGTTACCAAAATTCCAATTGAACAAATATCAGTTGTTCTCTTCCAGTATTTCCAGTTGCGATACGTCTTATTATTCCGACATACTATTATATAATTGTGTATTAACGATTGTTCTATTAGTTATAATTTCATAAAATGATGTTGAAAATATGAAAAATAAACGAAACCAACCAACCAACCAATGTCCCTCCCGCCCACCATCGCCAACCAGCCAACCGTAAACCCTCCCGCCCATCATCGCCAACCAGCCAACCGTTTGCCCTCCCACCCACCATCGCCAACCAGCCATCCTTAAACCCTCTCTCCCGCCTTCTCCAACCAGCCATCCGTTTGCCCACCAGCCCGCCATCACCAACCACCCAACCGATTGCCCACCCGCCACCATCACCAACCACCCAACAGATTGCTCAACATCGCCAAGGAGCCAACACAGGACAATTCCACCTTCCGAACCCTTCTACCAACCAACTCTAAACCCAGCCGGGTTGTTAATTAAACAAAGACCGATCGCGACCGCGTCACATCAAATCATGCATCGAGTTTCCACAACGATAAAAACAAGACACTTCACAGTCATTAAAGACACATGCACCTTTTTGTCTCAACTTCCACACTCGCCGCACGATTTCAACACACGATTAATAACACCACCTTCTTAATTGTTAACTACATTATAGGATTGCGTGTTCAGGATCATTATAACAGCAATTAAAGATATTGTTCGAAATCTCGAACCACAACGCAAACGCGCAACGCAATTTCCTGCACTCTTTGTTTTGTTACATTCCTTAGGCACCACATTTAAGATCTTGCACTAATACTTAGCTCCAGTATATGTAGGAAGTATATTGTGATATATATAAATTGAGAGTCTCGTTTATGAGAAAATAGTTACCAAAATTCCATTTGAACAAATATCAGTTGTTCTCTTCCAGTATTTCCAGTTGCGATACGTCTTAAGATGTCGACGTTCTATTATATAATTGTGTATTACCGATTGTTCTATTAGTTATAATTTCATAAAATGATGTTGAAAATATGAAAAATAAACGAAACCAACCAACCAACCAATGTGCCTCCCGCCCACCATCGCCAACCAGCCAACCGTTAGCCCTCCCGCCCACCATCGCCAACCAGCAAACCGTAAACCGTCCCGCCCACCATCGCCAACCAGCCAACCGTTTGCCCTCCCACACACCATCGCCAACCAGCCATCCTTAAGCCCTCCCTCCCGCCTTCTCCAACCAGCCATCCGTTTGCCCACCAGCCCGCCATCACCAACCACCCAACCGATTGACCACCGCCCACCATCACCAACCACCCAACAGATTGCTCACCATCGCCAAGGGCCAACACAGGACAATTCCACCTTCCGAACCCTCCACCAACCAACTCTAAACCCAGCCGGGTTGTTAATTAAACAAAAACAGATTTCGACCGCGTCACATCAAATCTTGCATTGAGTTTCCACAACGATAAAAATAAGCCACTTCACAGTCATTAAAGACACGTGCACCTTTTTCTCTCCACTTCCACCCTCGCCGCACAATTTCAACAAACGATTAATAATACCACCTTCTTAATTGTTAACTACATTATAGGATTGTTTGTTCAGGATCATTATAACAGCGATGAAAATATTGTTCGAAATCTCGAACCACAACGCAAATGCGCAACGCAATTTCCTGCACTCTTTGTTTTGTTACATTCCTTAGGCACTACATTTAAGATCTTGCACTAGTACTTAGCTCTAGTATATGTATGACGTATATTGTGATATATATAAATTGAGAGTCTCTTTTTGAGAAAATAGTTACCAAAATTCCATTTGAACAAATATCAGTTGTTCTCTTCCAGTATTTCCAGTTGCGATACATCTTACGATGCCGACATACTATTATATAATTGTGTATTACCGATTGTTCTATTAGTTATAATTTCATAAAATGATGTTGAAAATATGAAAAATAAACGAAACCAACCAACCAACCAATGTCCCTCCCGCCCACCATCGCCAACCAGCCAACCGTAAACCTTCCCGCCCACCATCGCCAACCAGCCAACCGTTTGCCCTCCCACCCACCATCGCCAACCAGCCATCCTTAAGCCCTCCCTCCCGCCTTCTCCAACCAGCCATCCGTTTGCCCACCAGCCCGCCATCACCAACCACCCAACCGATTGCCCACCCGCCACCATCACCAACCCCCAACAGATTGCTCACCATCGCCAAGGAGCCAACACAGGACAATCCCACCTTCCGAACCCTCCCACCAACCAACTCTAAACCCAGCCGGGTTGTTAATTAAACAAAGACAGTTCGCGACCGCGTCACATCAAATCATGGATCGAGTTTCCACAACGATAAAAACAAGCCACATCACAGTCATTAAAGACACATGCACCTTTTTCTCTCCACATCCACACTCTCCGCACGATTTCAACACACGATTAATAATACCACCTTCTTAATTGTTAACTACATTATAGGATTGCGTGTTCAGGATCATTATAACAGCGATGAAAGATATTGTTCGAAATCTCGAACCACAACGCAAACGCGCAACGCAATTTCCTGCACTCTTTGTTTTGTTACATTCCTTAGGCACTACATTTAAGATCTTGCACTAATACTTAGCTCTAGTATATGTATGACGTATATTGTGATATATATAAATTGAGAGTCTCGTTTTTGAGAAAATAGTTACCAAAATTCCAATTGAACAAATATCAGTTGTTCTCTTCCAGTATTTCCAGTTGCGATACGTCTTAAGATGCGGACATACTATTATATAATTGTGTATTACCGATTGTTCTATTAGTTATAATTTCATAAAATGATGTTGAAAATATGAAAAATAAACGAAACCAACCAACCAACCAATGTCCCTCCCGCCCACCATCGCCCACCAGCCAACCGTTAGCCCTCCCGCTCACCATCGCCAACCAGCCAACCGTAAACCCTCCCACCCACCATCGCCAACCAGCCAACCGTTTGCCCTCCCACCCACCATCGCCAACCAGCCATCCATAAGCCCTCCCTCCCGCCTTCTCCAACCAGCCATCCGTTTGCCCACCAGCCCGCCATCACCAACCACCCAACCGATTGCCCACCCGCCACCATCACCAACCACCCAACAGATTGCTCACCATCGCCAAGGAGCCAACACAGGACAATTCCACCTTCCGAACCCTCCCACCAACCAACTCTAAACCCAGCCGGGTTGTTAATTAAACAAAGACAGATCGCGACCGCGTCACATCAAATCATGCATCGAGTTTCCACAACGTTAAAAACAAGCCACTTCACAGTCATTAAAGACACATGCACCTTTTTCTCTCCACTTCCACACTCGCCGCACGATTTCAACACACGATTAATAATACCACCTTCTTAATTGTTAACTACATTATACGATTGCGTGTTCAGGATCATTATAACAGCGATGAAAGATATTGTTCGAAATCTTGAACCACAACGCAAACGCGCAACGCAATTTCCTGCACTCTATGTTTTTGTTACATTCCTTAGGCACTACATTTAAGATCTTGCACTAATACTTAGCTCTAGTATATGTAGGACGTATATTGTGATATATATAAATTGAGAGTCTCGTTTTGAGAAAATAGTTACCAAAATTCCAATTGAACAAATATCGGTTGTTCTCTTCCAGTATTTCCAGTCTTAAGAAGCCGACATACTATTATATAATTGTGTATTACCGATTGTTCTATTAGTTATAATTTCATAAAATGATGTTGAAAATATGAAAAATAAACGAAATCAACCTACCAACCAATGTCCCTCCCGCCCACAATCGCCAACCAGCCAACCGTTAGCCCTCCCGCCCACCATCGCCAACCAGCCAACCTTAAACCCTCCCGCCCACCATCGCCAACCAGCCAACCGTTTGCCCTCCCACACACAATCGCCAAACAGCCATCCTTAAGCCCTCCCTCCCGCCTTCTCCAACCAGCCATCCGTTTGCCCACCAGACCGCCATCACCAACCACCCAACCGATTGCCCACCCGCCACCATCAACAACCACCCAACCGATTGCTCACCATCGCCAAGGAGCCAACACAGGACAATTCCACCTTCCGAACCCTCCCACCAACCAACTCTAAGCCCAGCCGGGTTGTTAATTAAACAAAGACAGATTGCGACATCGTCACATCAAATCTTGCATCGAGTTTCCACAACGATAAAAACAAGCCACATCACAGTCATTAAAGACACATGCACCTTTTTCTCTCCACTTGCACCCTCGCCGCACACTTTCAACACACGATTAATAATACCACCTTCTTAATTGTTAACTACATTATAGGATTGCGTGTTCAGGATCAATATAACAGCGATGAAAGATATTGTTCGAAATCTCGAACCACAACGCAAACGCGCAACGCAATTTCCTGCACTCTTTGTTTTGTTACATTCCTTAGGCACTACATTTAAGATCTTGCACAAATACTTAGCTCTAGTATATGTAGGAAGTATATTGTGATATATATAAATTGAGAGTCTCGTTTTTGAGAAAATATTTACCAAAATTCCAATTGAACAAATATCAGTTGTTCTCTTCCAGTATTTCCAGTTGCGATACATCTTAAGATGCCGACATACTATTATATAATTGTGTATTTCCGATTGTTCTATTAGTTATAATTTCATAAAATGATGTTAAAAATATGAAAAATAAACGAAACCAACCAACCAACCAATGTCCCTCCCGCCCACCATCGCCAACCAGCCAACCGTTAGCCCTCCCGCCCACCATCGCCAACCAGCCAACCGTAAACCCTCCCGCCCACCATCGCCAACTAGCCAACCGTTTGCCCTCCCACCCACCATCGCCAACCAGCCATGCTTAAGCCCTCCCTCCCGTCTTCTCCAACCAGCCATCCGTTTGCCCACCAGCCCGCCATCACCAACCACCCAACCGATTGCCCACCCGCCACCATCACCAACCACCCAACAGATTGCTCACCATCGCCAAGGAGCCAACACAGGACAATTCCACCTTCCGAACCCTCCCACCAACCAACTCTAAACCCAGCCGGGTTGTTAATTAAACAAAAACAGATCGCGACCGCGTCACATCAAATCTTACATCGAGTTTCCAAAACGATAAAAACACGCTACTTCACAGTCATTAAATACACATGCACCTTTTTCTCTCCACTTCCAAACTCGCCGCACGATTTCAACACACGATTAATAATACCACCTTCTTAATTGTTAACTACATTATAGGATTGCGTGTTCAGGATCATTATAACAGCGATGAAACCTATTGATCGAAATCTCGAACCACAAAGCAAACGCGCAACGCAATTTCCTGCACTCTTTGTTTTGTTACATTCCTTAGGCACTACATTAAAGATCTTGCACTAATACTTAGCTCTAGTATATGTAGTACGTATATTGTGATATATATAAATTGAGAGTCTCGTTTTTGAGAAAATAGTTACCAAAATTCCATTTGAACAAATATCAGTTGTTCTCTTCCAGTATTTCCAGTTGCGATACATCTTAAGATGCCGACATACTATTATATAATTGTGTATTACCGATTGTTCTATTAGTTATAATTTCATAAAATGATGTTGAAAATATGAAAAATAAACGAAACCAACCAACCAACCAATGTCCCTCCCAACCACCATCGCCAACCAGCCAACCGTTAGCCCTCCCGCCAACCATCGCCAACCAGCCAACCGTAAACCTTCCCGCCCACCATCGCCAACCAGCCAACCGTTTGCCCTCCCACCCACCATCGCCAACCAGCCATCCTTAAGCCCTCCCTCCCGCCTTCTCCAACCAGCCATCCGTTTGCCCACCAGCCCGCCATCACCAACCACCCAACCGATTGCCCACCCGCCACCATCACCAACCCCAACAGATTGCTCACCATCGCCAAGGAGCCAACACAGGACAATCCCACCTTCCGAACCCTCCCACCAACCAACTCTAAACCCAGCCGGGTTGTTAATTAAACAAAGACAGATCGCGACCGCGTCACATCAAATCATGCATCGAGTTTCCACAACGATAAAAACAAACCACTTCACAGTCATTAAAGACACATGCACCTTTTTCTCTCCACTTCCACACTCGCCGCACGATTTCAACACACGATTAATAATACCACCTTCTTAATTGTTAACCACATTATAGGATTGCGTGTTCAGGATCATTATAACAGCGATGTAAGATATCGTTTGAAATCTTGAACCACAACGCAAACGCGCAACGCAATTTCCTGCACTCTTTGTTTTGTTACATTCCTTAGGCACTACATTTAAGATCTTGCACTAATATTTAGCTCTAGTATATGTAGGACGTATATTGTGATATATATAAATTGAGAGTCTCGTTTTTGAGAAAATAGTTACCAAAATTCCAATTGAACAAATATCAGTTGTTCTCTTCCAGTAATTCCAGTTGCGATACGTCTTAAGATGCCGACATACTATTATATAATTGTGTATTAACGATGGTTCTATTAGTTATAATTTCATAAAATGATGTTGAAAATATGAAAAATAAACGAAACCAACCAACCAACCAATGTCCCTCCCGCCCACCATCGCTAACCAGCCAACCGTTAGCCCTCCCGCCCACCATCGCCAACCAGCCAACCGTAATCCCTCCCGCCCACCATCGTCAACCAGCCAACCCTTTGCCCTCCCACCCACCATCGCCAACCAGCCATCCTTAAGCCCTCCCTCCCGCCTTCTCCATACAGCCATCCGTTTGCCCGCCAGCCCGCCAACACCAAATACCCAACCGATTGCCCACCCGCCACCATCACCAACCACCCAACAGATTGCTCACCATCGCCAAGGAGCCAACACAGGACAATTCCAACTTCCGAACCCTCCCACCAACCAACTCTAAACCCAGCCGGGTTGTTAATTAAACAAAGACAGTTCGCGACCGCGTCACATCAAATCATGCATCGAGTTTCCACAACGATAAAAACAAGCCACTTCACAGTCATTAAAGACACATGCACCTTTTTCTCTCCACTTCCACTCTCGCCGCACGATTTCAACACACGATTAATAATACCACCTTCTTAATTGTTAACTACATTATAGGATTGCGAGTTCAGGATCATTATAACAGCGATGTAAGACATTGTTCGAAATCTCGAACCACAACGCAAACGCGCAACGCAATTTCCTGCACTCTTTGTTTTGTTACATTCCTTAGGCACTACATTTAAAATCTTGCACTAATATTTAGCTCTAGTATATGTAGGACGTATATTGTGGTATATATAAATTGAGAGTCTCGTTTTTGAGAAAATAGTTACCAAAATTCCAATTGAACAAATATCAGTTGTTCTCTTCCAGTATTTCCAGTTGCGATACGTCTTAAGAGGCCGACATACTATTATATAATTGTGTATTAACGATTGTTCTATTAGTTATAATGTCATAAAATGATGTTGAAAATATGAAAAATAAACGAAACAAACCAACCAACCAATGTCCCTCCAGCCCACCATCGCCAAACAGCCAACCGTTAGCCCTCCCGCCCACCATCGCCAACCAGCCAACCGTAAACCCTCCCGCCCACCATCGCCAACCAGCCAACCGTTTGCCCTCCCACCCACCATCGCCAACCAGCCATCCTTAAGCCCTCCCTCCCGCCTTCTCCAACCAGCCATCCGTTTGCCCACCAGCCCGCCAACACTAACCACCCAGCCGATTGCCCACCCGCCACCATCACCAACCACCCAACAGATTGTTCACCATCGCCAAGGAGCCAACACAGGACAATTCCACCTTCCGAACCCTCCCACCAACCGACTCTAAACCCAGCCGGGTTGTTAATTAAACAAAGAAAGATCGCGACCGCGTCACATCAAATCATGCATCGAGTTTCCACAACGATAAAAACAAACCACTTCACAGTCATTAAAGACACATGAACCTTTTTCTCTCCACTTCCACCCTCGCCGCTCGATTTCAACACACGATTAATAATACCACCTTCTTAATTGTTAACTACATTATAGGATTGCGTGTTCAGGATCATTATAACAGCGATGAAAGATATTGTTCGAAATCTCGAACCACAACGCAAACGCGCAACGCAATTTCCTGCACTCTTTGTTTTGTTACATTCCTTAGGCATTACCTTTAAGATCTTGCACTAATACTTAGCTCTAGTATATGTAGGATGTATATTGTGATATATATAAATTGAGAGTCTCGTTTTTGAGAAAATTGTTACCAAAATTCCAATTGAACAAATATCAGTTGTTCTCTTCCATTATTTCCAGTTGCGATACGTCTTAAGATGCCGACATACTATTATATAATTGTGTATTACAGATTGTTCTATTAGTTACAATTTCATAAAATGATGTTGAAAATATGAAAAATAAACGAAACCAACCAACCAACCAATGTCCCTCCCGCCCACAATCGCCAAACAGCCAACCGTTAGACCTCCCGCCCACCATCGCCAACCAGCCAACCGTAAACCCTCCCGCCCACCATCGCCAACCAGCCAACCGTTTGCCCTCCCACCCACAATCGCCAACCAGCCATCCTTAAGCCCTCCCTCCCGCCTTCTCCAACCAGCCATCCGTTTGCCCACCAGCCCGCCATCACCAACCACCCAATCGATTGCCCACCCGCCACCATCACGAACCACCCAACAGATTGCTCACCATCGCCAAGGAGCCAACACAGGACAATTCCACCTTCCGAACCCTCCCACCAACCAACTCTAAACCCAGCCGGGTTGTTAATTAAACTAAGACAGATGGCGACAGTAGTGCAGGTGGACCGGTTCAACGCCATCAAGTGGTGAGCTGGAGTGGTGAGCAGTGTTGCCAACTCCTCACTCGAAAAAATCACCAAGGTTTTTGTTTTTGGGTCTAACCTAACCTAAAGCAAGGAGGTGGCAACCTTGCTTGAGGTATTTTCTCGCAGTGTTGCCAACTCCTCACTCGAAAAAATCACCAAGGTTTTTTTTTTGGGTCTAACCTAGCCTAAAAGCAAGGAGCTGGCAACCTTGCTTGAGGCTTGCCTTACAGTGCATAAAGCAAGGTTGCCAACCCACTGGTACTTTTTGCCATAGCCTTTTACAAGAAAAAAAAAAAAGAGAGAGGGAAAAGTTAAACAACCGACAACTTACCCACAGTTTTTTTTACTCTAACCTAACCTAAAGCAAGGAGCTGGCAACTTTGCTTGTGCAATCAACCCGGTTGACCGCCCTCAAGTGGAGATCAGCGTTGCCAACTCCTCACTTGAAAAAAAAAAATCACCAAGGTTTTTTTGGTCTAACCTAGCCTAAAGCAAGGAGCTGACAACTTTGCTTGTGCAATCAACCCGGTTGACCGCCCTCAAGTAAAAATCAGCGTTGCCAACTCCTCACTCGAAAAAAAATCACCAAGGTTTTTTTGGTCTAACCTAGCCTAAAGCAAGGAGCTGACAACTTTGCTTGAGGCTTGCCTTACAGCGCATAAAGCAATTTTTGCCAACCTACACACACTAAACAAGGAGAGCCGACAACAAATATGTACTGCCGTAAAAGAAAGAGAGATGGGTGGATGGTAATATAGTATGTGTGTGCGTGTGCGCGTATAATATGTAGCATTATTAACTAGAGTGTGTTGGCAATTTACTTACAACTAAAAAAAAATAGAGATGCCAACTTTGCTGTAAGATGAAGAGAGAGAGAGAGAGACCCATGGCTGGCAACAGTAACGAGCGAATGCGCCATATCGTAATTTTCCAACTCCGTATATCGTGATTTTTGTAAACCTCTCTCGGGGGAACATTGTAACACAAACAAACAAACAAAATAATAATGGTTGTTTTTTAGGATGCCCGGCCCCTATAACCTCGCCAGGGTGCGTGGTGCCCAACCAAAAATGTAAAAGGTTTTCTAACGGCTGCGGTTATAGATTACCGCACCTCTGTAGAGTTTCACGTGTTTTTTTTTCCCCCAAACTTCCATGAAACCCTACAGAGGACCTCCGTAATGCATGCAACGTGTACTAACGACTCTAGTGTTATTTGATGTTGTGATATTTTTGGATATAGAGTTTTATTGTGAGATATAGATAAAAATAATTATGTTTATTATAATATTTTCTTGATGAAGATGGAGAATATGTGTGTGTTACAAATAAAGTTGCATGCTTTTTTCTAGTGTGTGTGTATGTGTTTTTGATGTTTCGACAGCATCTGAAACGATAAAAAAAAATTTATTGTTAATTTTCACGTGTAAAAAACAACAACAAATTTTTTTGTGCAAATTTTCTGATTGTCTCGTGCTATAGTGCAAAAAAGATATTGTAGCTGATAGCTAATGAAATTGATATTTGTAACTGATCTGAACTAGTGAAATTCGTATTGTGCCATTGCAACTGATTGTGCTAGTGCAGAAAATTTCTTATTTTGCAAGAAAATAGATGATAAAAAACTTGTTAAAACTGCTCTGTGACCCTCTCGTTCTTCACGTCGTAGGCGAAGGACTTCTCTGCAATCAGGATGACACTGCATAGGGTATCCTCGGGCAAGGCATCGTGGAACTCGCAGACGACCTTGATGTTGGTTCGATCGTTGACCACAACCTTCTTTCTCTTAGATGTGTTGATGACGGTCATGGGTCTCCGTGCTTTGAACTCGCTGGGCGTGTAGTACATGTCCACGTTTCCCTCGGTCACGCGTTTGTAAGCCGAAAATGCTTCGTAAAGTTTGAGGTAATCGTTTTTGGTCACGTCGAGGTTGTAATTCTCGCGCGGGAACACTTCGTTGCGTCCATTTTTGAGATAAACGTTCTTGATCTTGCAGTCGTCGAACTTGCTGGAATCTTTTTCCTGATTGTTATCGCGCCCGGTCTGAAAGAGCACTACGACGAAATCTGGCATGTCGAACTGTATGTTGTTGAACTGCGTCGTCACGTCGAATTCCATGTGACTTCCCGACGCCATCTTCTGGACGCACTGGTAACCGTGAAAGTGAATCGGCACCTGCGGACTTTTCAAGATCTCCGCTTTATACTTGAGGGCGTAGTTCGTTTCGTATTCCACCACCGGCATTCTCAATTCCATGCTCCGGATGACGCACTTTGCTGCTTCGGGTAGAGTGTTGGCTATCGGCGTGGTGCCGTCCGGACCCAAAGTAGCGTATCGCATCAGTGCGTCGTTGTCGTTGGCCGCTCTTCGAAACGTGACCCTCAGTCCTCCCTTCCACATGATCTCCTTGTAGTCCGAGAAGAATCCTGGAAGCAGACGCATGGGAAAGAGCACCGTGTGACTTCTCGTCGATATTTTGGTCCCGGCTTCGAATCCTCCCGCTTGATAGTACGCTGCGTCCGTTTTGGATAATTTCAACGTTCCCACTGCCGTCGACGTGATGCCTGGATAATCTATTCTGTCGATGACGGTGTTGTGTTTCCTCACCTCCACCTGGGAGAACAGGTGAGGCACGAAGTTGTCCACGAGTATCAAGTTTGCTGCTGCGGGAAATGCGTCTCCGCTTTCCTTCTTCACCACGTCGAATTGAAGGTAGAGGTCCGCTCTGTGAGGATGAACGAATCCGTCGCCTACGTCCACGTCGTATTCGATCTCTCTGTTCGCCTCGTTCAGATTGGCGAACGTGCGACGGTTGGGAGGGAAAGATTGCAATTCGTAACTTTCGATTTGCTCCATTTTGCATGTATGGTTATTTATTATACGTTGATCTCCACGATGGCCGTCGTAGTGGCACCTGCGAAATCCACCACGTCTCCTTTCTCGTTCGTCACCACCAACTCTATGTCGTCTATGCGGTTGCGACATACTGGAAAATAGATCGGCGAAGAGGGTGTGTAGATGATCGGTTCCATGAACTCGGAACTTGGTTTGAAAGTGGCTATGATTCCCGTCTGCTTGTGACTTCCTAACAATCCGTCCGAAGATTTCGTGATCATACCTTCGGCCACGTTACAGTGTACGTTCAGAGTCTCTATGGCCAAAAATTTAGGAATGTTGGTTGCTACGTGCTTGATGCCAGCTTCGAGTTTGGTGTCGTTCTCGAAACCTAAAAGTTCTCCCATGGTGCCCAGGTCCACGGTCTCCGTCGCGGATAGGATTTCTACTCTGTGCGTGACCGAATTTTGAGAAAGGTATGTGCCTTTGGGTAATTGAGCTTGCAAAGTGGAAAGATTGTATTGTCCTGGCGTGACGACGATGTGTTCGCTTCCGACGCTAATTTTGTTGTTGTGCTGCGTGACGTTGGGTATGAGGTACATGCTGTAGAATGCACGCAGAGCCACGGATTTAGGATAGACGATGTCGTCGTGCAGCGTGAGTTTCAAGATTGAAGATTCGCTCGTGAGATGGAACACGCCCATCCTAGTGATGCTGTTTGAGGTTCCACAGTGCTTTCTGGAAATCCTCGATCGTAGGGTTATTTATTTTAGAGAGAAACGCGAGCACGGAAAGGCAGAGATGGCCGCAGTTCACGTCTCCGAAATTTTGAATGCGTTCGTCGTTGTAGTATATAGAGGTTTTGCTCGTTTTCAGATAATGAATTAAATTTGTAGGTGGAACGCCTCCGAAAGAATCGAAAACGAATGCTTTATCATTATCGTTTTTGTGGTAACATATCCAATGCGTGCCTGGATTTTCTTGACCGTCCAAGTTGACTACTCCGCATTCTCTTCTTTTGACGGTTGAAGATAACGAGTCGGACATGAAAACTCCTCTGAAGTGTTTGATTTGTAACGGTTCGATCAGAGATTCAATGTCTCGGTTGGTGAGTGCTTCTGTTTCTTTTTTTTAAACTTCTTCATCACGCCCTTCCCTTTCTTCTCCATGGCCAGGTTGTGACGTTTCTGTTCTTCCAATTCCGCCTTGTTCTTCTTCGAGTCGATGACGGTTTTCGCGATGGCGGCACTTCCGCCGGCCAAACTTCCAACGGCCCCCAATGCTGCCAGGATGGCCGGGATGCTGAATATGAAACCTCCGATCTTTTGCTGTTTCCGCGAACGTTGCAATCTTTTCAATTGAGGTGTGCTGAGCAGCAATTTCATTCCGTGTCCTTTCGACAAGCAAGAACGTTTCTTCTCGCGTTGTTTCTTGGTGAGTAACCCATCGAGAGCACCTAGATTTTTTAGATTGGAGTATGGTATCTGGTACACGACACCCTTGGGCTTCATGTTGATGCTCTATGTGTTATTTTCACGGTATGTTATTTATATATATATTCTGAGATTTTTTCTTGTGTAGTTTTTTACGGTATGTTATTTATATATTTTCAAGGCCTCGCAGTCGTTACACAAATTCTATAACGTGCTTCGTTTTCTTGCCAAGAAGTTCCTTTGTCCCCTTGTACACGATTCGAGTTTTGTTCTCGATTAAAATAGATAGCTTCTCGTCGGATAACATGTTAGCGTATCGATCTGGTAAAAATAGACTGTATTGTGCGTTGAGCAACAGGCGTACCTTGGGACCATACTGGGTAGAAACGATTGAACCGGAAGTTATCGTGTAAGGTTTGTCGACTTCCAATTCCTGAATTTTTACATACTCAACTGACAAATTTAGCATTTGTTTTAATGCTTGGAGATCACTTATTTTTTCGGTCGTCATATCAAAAAAAATTTCAGAGTGTTAGAGAGAAATTTAATTGCTTTTTTTTCACGATGTGTGTTATTTATATATACCGAAGATTATTTTTTTTTTCACGTATATATATTATTATTTTTTTAACAGAGGAAGAAAGTTCGTGCTTCGGAAAACGCGAGGATGTGCGTAGTGATATCATCCTTCTCCTGCATAGACTTGTACCAATCATCAGTATACTGTCTTCTTCCCTGCATCGCCTCGTACAGTTCGTCCGACCTATCGTCCAATTTTTGCCCTGCAGCCGAAAGCAGAATGTTGAGATCACCGCACCTCAGGCCGCTGATCTCCCGAAGAAGGTCCTTGAGAACCATTTCACAAGGGATGCGAAATTCCGGCATTGTTCTTGCTATGTTTACAAGTTTATTAACATCTCCGTTAACTACCTTTTTGAATATTTTAGATAGTAGCTCGGGTGGCAAATTAGTTATGTAATCCATGTTGTTTTTTTACTGTATGTTATTTATATACCCCACCCCAATTTTTGTTTCGTGTTCATGGCGATGGTGGTGCCTAGTGCGGCGACCCGTTCACCCAACGATGCGTCTCTACTCACGAATCTTTCGAAAGCTGCGTGCTCTAACTTTCTGTCTGCTTCGTGACGTGCATCCAGATCCGTCTGCGTGGTGTTGTAGGCGATGTCGTGATCTTTGCATGCGGCGTCCAACGGATTCACACCCTTGTCTCCTCTCTCCAATCTTTTCTCGAGTTTGGTACCCGGTCCGCAGTACTGGTAGCCAGGTAAATGCATCTCGAAAGGTAACTTGTTGATGATGTCGTTCACGAGTCCCTTTCCTTCGGCAACGTTCCAGAATTTCGGAGGCAGCGTGTTGATGATTTTGATCAGGTAACCTATGCCCTTGTCGTCGTTCACGATGAAGTTGGAAAGTTTCGTGCTGATCATGTCCACGATGCCAACCTTCTCGTTGTAGAAATTACGGTTGCCTGCATTCTCTTCGCCGGCTATCACCAACAATCGGTCCACGAGTTTCCTAACGTCGTCCACCCAAACGAATTCTTTGGGTAACGTGTTGTAGCGTTTGACGCCGCTGCCTGTTTTGACCTGGTTCCAAATCGGTTTGATGAGATTCCTGTACTTCTCGCCGCTGCTCGATTTCACCCTATTCTGCGAGGCGTCGTTGTTCTGGTACAAGGCATCCGTCATGATCAGAATTTCCTTGTAACTCTGGTAATCTTCGTCGGTGTAATCTTTCGGCTGCTTTTTGGCGACGAGTTCCCACAGTCCAACCGTACCCGGATACCTGTTCCAACTATCCTTGTCGCCTAAATTGACTTTAATGTCGTTGCCTTCGAAGGTCACCTTCGATTTCCCAATCTTCCACACCACACCGCCGCCTTCGCTGGTTTCCATGCTGGGATACAATCCGAACACTTCATCCTTGTCGAATTTCCCCGTGCTCAGGTAGTCTCGTGCCAAAGGTCCCAACTCGATCTTATCCGAAGACGACGACGTGCTGCCTATGGCTCGACGTCGTACAGGTGCATCCTTCAGTTCGAACGGCGTCGAAGGAATGCTCGAAATGGGTGTGGGTACGGCGTAACTTTTAGCTGCGAGCGGTACGAGTTCATTGATCAAATTTTTATTTTGTTCCGTGACACTTTTAATTTCTTTACCTAGACTGCTGATGGCATCGATCACGGGTTGATCCTGACGTTTCTTCTCTTCGTAGAATCCGCGATTCTCGGATTTCCAACCTTTGAAGCGTTTCGCGAGGTAATCGCGAAGCTTGAGATTTTCGTCTTCGATTTTTCGTTTCGTCATGACGTTATTTATACACGTCGTTTCTCACAACGTTGCAACGTTTAGAAAGTCGTTGATTTTGTTTCTGTATTTTCCGTCGTTGGGTTTCCTCGTCATGTCGATCGTCGCGAATCCGAAATCGTCACCGTTCCAGCAAGTAGAGCAGCAGCGTTCCGAAAATTGATTGTAGTTCATGTCACCGCCTACGTAGTCATCGTACGCGTGCTTGAGGTTGGTGTGATCTTGACGAAACAAACATATGAAATTAGCGTTGTCGCGCACTAACTGTTTTGGAATTTTGGAAAACGTTTGAGCTAGGTAGAAGCAATCCATTCCTTTGTGACGACCTTGCGTGAAAAAGTTGCGAATTTCATTTTGATTTTCCAGGATGGCGTCGTCGAACACAACGACTGAATTTTCACGACAATCGTCGAGTGGTTTTATTTCCGAGGCGAACGTTGCAATGTCCAGACCATCGTACAGTTTCATCAGTTGCTGGTATTTGGATTGCTCCAAACTTTTCGAGAACACGTACAGGTGCCTGTTCTTCCAATCTAACCAATTCGGTGCGAGGAGAAAATTGTCCACGAGCAGTGTCGTTTTCCCACACCCCGATGGACCTACGATCAGACAGCGGATGCTGTCGGGAAGCAACTTGCCGTTCTTTTTCTTCGTTTGACTTTCTGGATCCGGTAGACGCTTCACCACGTTCCACGTACTTACAAGATCACTTCGTCCGCGTCGATCCAACTCTTTTCCGGAAGTCCCAACCATTTGACAAACAGTTTGTCACCTTTCCTACGCAATACTTTCTCGATGAGGTACGTGTCGGGGTGTTTCGTTTTAGAGAGTTCCTCTTCGTAAAATCTCCCTTTCAAAATCTCGCCGCTACTATCTTTTATTATATACGTGTGTCGGTTTCCGGGTAAAACTCGAACCACCGTAAAAAGTTCCGTGCTCCAATTTTTTGTGAATCCCTTCTCGAAGGTGCGTTTGAATTTGCTGACCCTCACCTGGTCTCCAATTTTGTATTTACCTTTTTTTGTCGTGGGTGTGTACTTTGGACAGTAAACGGTAGAAATTAAACGCTGCTCGTCAGATTTCGTAACGTCGGCTGGCTTCATGCCTATCGTTCTGTGTACTGTATCATTATAGGTGTCGACGAGTTCCGGCAGGATGTCGACCCATTTGTAATTTCCCCGAAGCGTGAATCGTTTCCACATGTGTGTTTTCAAGGTTCGATTGAATCTTTCCACGATGCTGGCTTTGATGTGGCTGAAGCTCGAATAATGTCGAATCTTGTGTTTTTGAATAAACTTTTGGAATACGGCGTTGTAAAATTCTTTACCGTTGTCCGTTTGCAAAAACCGTGGTCGTCTGCCGCCGCTTTCGCGAAAAATTGTCTTGAATGCTTCCGTGACGCATGTTCCCGTTTTCGCCTTCAAAGGTAGAGCCCATGCGAATTTCGAAAACGTGTCTATGACGGTGAGAAGATACTTGTTGCCCTTGTTCAATTTATGCACGTTTTTCAAATTGCCGCTACTCATCTCCACGAGGTCGCTTTGCCAGAGGTCGTCGATGCCCTTGGTTACCACGGCCAAACGTTCGTAGTTACGGCGTGCAGGTTTATGCAATTCTTCGACGATGGCTTGCCTAGACATTTTTTTTAGAGATTACGTTTCAAGAGAAGCACCAGCGTGATGGGATTCAAAGAGGGTGGCACTTCGCTCGTGTTTTGAATGATCAGCTTATCGCCGGCACTCACGTCGAAAACGGTGAGATCTTCGTCTTCGTGTATTTCATATATGTTGCGCGTTTCGTTCCAACGCGCCAGAGGAATGTTTCCTGCTTTCTGGACACCACGATTCGATATCAAAGTCATGGTGGGAACGCTAGCTTTTCTGCCGTGAGACCAGTACGAAAATTCGTTTACCTGAATCGTGCCATCGAGGAGAAACTTGTAGTACGGATGATAAGGATGCAACATGTACAGTTTGTTACCTTCGACGAACGTGGAGATTCTCTGTTGATTGGGTATGCTGTTGATTTCGATGGCTTGCAGAGAATGCAGTTTAGCGAATTTAGTGTCGAAGGTGACGAGATTACTGTGAACTTGTCCGAGTTTATTTTCGATGGGCAGCAAATGCTCGATTATGGTATCCGTTACGGCAGAAAACGACGGTTTGATTTTCACTTCCACGTTCAACTGCTTGTAGTTTTCGTTGAGTTCTTGCAACTTGGCACCGAAAGAGGCCAGCGTCGATTCCTGCGTGGATTCCAGCACTCCAACTTGATCTCTGATGTTGACGACAATGTTCTGAAGGTTCTCGACTTGATTCAATTTCGAGCTCTTCTCGGTAAGATCGTTCACGATGCTTCGCATCTCTGTAAACTGCGTGTGAAGGTCGGCGACGCTCTGGGAAGTGGGCAGCGTCGACACCAGCGAACTAATTTCGTCTCGAATCTGTTCCACGTTCGCCGTTTCCGTTTCTAGTCGTTTCAGCATTCGAGATATGTTTCTTTTCAAAGCGTGCAATTCTTTGGAGGTGGGGAGATTGGCCACTTTACTCTCGAGATCGCTCAATGAACTTTTGATGTCGCTCGAATCTGATAGTGCCGTCACCGCCGTTTTCAATTTTTCCAAATCTTCGCTCGAAGGCACGCTTGTCCGTAACGATTCCAAGTCACCCTGTATGTTGTCGAGTACGTGATGAAAATGAGCGAGATTCGTTTCGACGTTCAAATTTTCTAAATATTCAATCTTCTGCTGAACCGTGCTTAACGTGTCTTGAATGCTCGTCAACGCTCTCGCTTCGGCGTGAATATTTTTAATTTCTTCGTTGATCAATTCCAGAGACGCCTGAAGCGTAGCGATGGTGGTTTGAATGTGTTCGAAATCTTGATAGGCCTCCAATTGAATTTTTATGTTCGCGACGCTTTTACCGATGACCTGCAGTTCGTCCGACGATGGTAGGTTCGTCATGGTATCTTCCAAAGTCTGTAACTTGGATTTAATTTCTTCCAACGTGCTGGTGAATTCTTCTTGTAATTTGGAAACGACGACATGCAAGCGTTCTACATCAATATCGTTCACCACGGTTTGAAGTTCAGAGAAATTCTTTTCTATTGCGGAAGTTCGTTCTTCGATTTCGAGTTTCAATTTTTCCAAATCTTCATTTTTCGATTGAAATTGCTGTAATTTGGCCAAATCATTTTGAAGCGAATCCACGCTCAACTGTATATTTTGAACGCTGTCGTAAGAAGGTACGTCGACATAATTTTTTATCAGCGTTTTCAGTTCGGAATCGATTTTCAGAATGGGGTCGAGACATTGCGTTTGGAGCGTAGCGATTTCCGACTCTAAACTTTTGTTTAAGGTTTCCTGCAAAGCGATCAAATCGGTCCTCAACTTCTTAACTCGAATGTCCAACATGAGAATCTCTTCTGCGTGGTCCACACGCTTGGTGTTGCCGAAAATGTCGTTAGGCATTTTGTTAACGGTTATTTATAATAGGATAGACGATTCGTAATTCTACAAAAAGAGGAATAAGTTTGTCGTAATCTCCGAGGAGTTCCATGTAAAGATAATCTCCTGCAGAAACATCGTACGTAATGTTAGAAAGCATCTTGTCGTGCTTGATTCGAAAAATATTCTTGCCGGTAGAAATTTTGATTTCGCCTGCGTTTTCCGGATTCACGGTGATTTGAAGTTTCCCGTCGATCGGAATTTCGTAGAAATGTAAATTGTTATTAAAAACATAAAACATCTTGCCCACATCGTCATTCAGTTTCGTCCAAATGCTGTTGAGGTGAATGATCAACAGACCGTTGAGTTTAGGTAACACGGAAGGTAAGACTTCGTGATCTGGTATGGTTTCCATAATGATCTGTTTTTTGAAACCGAACAAATTCATAGGCATGCTGGTTATTTAAGAATACGGTCATAGTTTTTTTTTTTTTGTAACGACAGTCAAAGTGTTTTTTTTTGTTTTGTTTTGTTTTATGAATCTTCTGTTGAAGATGGACATATGTTGCAGGTTTTGCTTTCTGCTAAGTGATAGTGCCCCCACGGCAATGTGTGAATACCACACTTGAGGACGCACCTCTTATCGTCGTTGTGATCCAGGGCAATTTTTCTAACTTTGTTTGTGGTGATGATATGGTCGACGCTCTGGATGCGCTGTTCTTCTCTTAGAACCGATGACCTGGTCTTGAGGCAATCGACGAAGTCCTCGAATGCGAGATGCTCCCGAACCACCTGTCTGCCGACACCCTTGGCCTTCTTGGTAACGCTGCCCTCGGCTTTGATGGCATAGGCCTTGGCGCGAAGACCTGCAAACTCGAGAATTACATCACCGTCCTTCTCGTCTTTGAGTTTGCCAGGCACTTTTTTGTTTCGGGGCAGGATGCCGTACTGGTTCGGCTGGGGATAGCCCGAGGTGTCGAAGAGGTTAAGCAAAGCTGGTGCCGTGACTATATCCCCGTATGCATCGGCTGAGTGGACGTGGTACACCAAGCTGTCCGTGTCCGTGTAGAGAAGCGAGATGTTGTGGCTATAATGTGGACGTAATATGTCGTAGTACGTCTCGAACATGTGCAGCTTGCTCAGGTCTAATACTGAGGCACCAACATAAATTGGCTTGTCGAGTTTTACCTCACCCTTCCTCATATGCACCAGAGCAAGCTGCTCGTTATAAATGGTCCTCGATTTGAATAACGGGTTCGCTACGAGCCTGCGACATTGTGCTTTCCTCGTTACCAATTTTATGTCCATGCGATTCCGTACATTCTCCATAGTTTTGCCAAACACCGCATTGTTCATAAGCTTGAAGAAATCCTTATCAAGCTCGGACGTGGCTGCGGTGCGGTGTTTGGTGTTGACTTCAATATATGGCTTCAACCATGGAGAATGCTCGAACTTGAGGATGCGGTGAACTGCGCAGACCGTGACCCCTCGCTGCATCAACCACCGGAGATTCTGGTAGTGCAGGACATAACGCTCTTTGGACTCGAAATCCATGACGAGCTTCTTCTGGTTGGAATCGGGTGGACACTTGAACTCGGGTGCAGGGGGAAGATCGCAGAACAAATCCTGCAGCTTCTCGGAGAACTCAAGATCCACCTCGGCGAAGAACCCATGTTCCGAATCGTCGAAGCTTTCGACGTCGAAGTTGGAAGGGTCAGCCCACTCGAAGCCTCTAAAAGGGAGTGGCTGCATCATGGAGTGTCCGTAGAGGTTATTGACGTCCGTGTACATGATGTAGCTGGACGGTTGTGAGGGGTCGTAGCCGGTGGCCATGTGGTGATTGTTGGCGCGCGAGTGTCGCTGCGACACCTGGACCATTCCACCCCGCACGGCGCGTTCCACAAACAGCATCATGTCCACGTTCGAAAGAAGCTCCAGCTTGATCTTCGTCACCAGAAACATGGCTGACCACGCCAGTCCGGGGAGACTGTAGAAGTATGCGGGGTCCAGCTTGTAGATCTTCATTGCGGTCGCACGGAACGTCTGGAACACGTCGGCGAGGAGCGTCACGTCAAGTCTGAGGTAGACGTCGTGGTAGTCCCCGAGAGTTCGACAGCCCAGCTCGCGCCACATGGACTGGGCGTGGTGATATTCCTCGTCGGTGATGTTCGACCCTCGCAGCTGACTGTAGAACTTCGCCTGGGGAGGTAGCGTCGTCTCCGCGAACTTGGAAGGGTCTGTGATGTATTCGTAGGGATAGACTCCCTTACGCTTGAAGAGGCCGGCGTCCAAGTTCGAAAAATTTCCGGAGGTAATAAGCATTTGCTCGTCGCTAAGCTTCCCTGCAAGAGCATCGAGGCTGGCCGGGAGGAACCTCAGGGAGTCGAGGAAGCGAAGCTCGACGGTGGAGTGTGATCCTGGGATTCGCACCCACTTGCTCACACTGATGTAACGCTCCTCGTTCTGCGCCAGGACGTTGATTCGCATGTCGTCGTACCCAAGATGCTTGACGAGGTGGTGGAAGTCGTATCCCGAGCCATTGTGAAAAAACACAGGGATAAATCGCGGGTCCCGGGCCATGAGGTTGCATCTGTTGCACCAAGGACCAACATACCTACCGTTAAAGTGATCATGGTGTTGGACTTTACGGTTGTTGGTGGTGTACTCCTTGACGCAGACAGGGCAAGCGATGGCCTCGTCGTGTCTACGTTGATCGTCGGGGGACAGTGGGAGTATAGATTTGGGGGCCAACAGTACCTTCCCTATCTCGTTGGCCTCGACAACCATCCTCTCGAGGAAGTGTTTGGCTGCGTCGGGACCGCGATACACGTAGGGCTCGGGGGCAATGTGCTGGTCACGTCGCACCACAACGTATGCATAACTCGAAGCCTCGTGGAGTTGGTAAGGGGTGGTGGAAGAAACTTCAGGGTCGGGATCGCAAGTGGACAGGGGTTTGAGGAAGGCTTCGAAATCCGCGATGATGATAGCGGGATGCTCTACCATGGCACCGTGCATGTGGAAACGCTCCACGGTGCCAGGTTTGGGCAAGACTGCCACACCAGGCTCGTTGGCATTGCAGTAGATCTTGTGGCTGGCAAGCTTCTCTGCAGCGATGTTGGGACCTCTGATGCGCTGGTAGTCCTGCTGTTCTCGATTATCAAAAGTTGACAAGCACCTTCGACACACCTCGACGTGGTGACTATCACTGCTCCGCTGGCTCGAAACAAGTCTAGAGAGCGAGCGAATAAGAGTGTAGTGGTGATGGGTCTCGTCCTTGATAAGTAGGAGATGGATTTCCTGCGCACCATCGTCCTTTACGTCGCTCACCCGGATGGGGTACACCGCATTTTCGTCAGTGAGACCGTAAACGTTGATGGCCAACCGAGGGTTGTGTGTACGGGCCTCGAACTTTCGAATGTCCGTGACCTCTACCGGGTAGTCGATCCCAGCCATCGCAACTTCCAGCTCTGCCTCATAGGGTATGTAGTGGTTAACTCGGTGTGGATGGTTTTTCCAGTGGACAGGGTGTAATGCTGCAAGCACCGACCATACGAAGCACTTGGCGTTACTGTTCTGAATGTTCAGGACGGCCTTTTTTGCCACAATGGTAGGTGGTAAGGGGACGTAGCTGGAGGCGGAGAGAGGCACGAACTTGCAAAGTTTGACGCACAGTTCGTGAGGCTCGCCACACAGCGAACCCCCCGAGCCTTTAGCTTGATGTTCCTCCTGTTTTGCCACCAGCTCATCGGTAAACTGGTTGTAGATGACCTCGAGGTTGTCGACATCCGCCAGATGCAGCGTCTTCGCCTTGGTGTTGTGGCAGAAGCTGTAAATTTCGTCAGACGGCTTCTTGTACTGGCAACGTAGCGATGCGTAGAATTTTGTGGAGTGCATTGCAAGCGCATCACCGAGGATGGAAATAATTTCGGCTTGCACGTTCTCCAAAAAGGTACGCACGTCGCATGAGCCCTCCGAAGTAATGACAAAGTCCTCTAACAACCGCTCGAAAGCAGACTGGTTAGCTTTCGCCACAGGCTTGACGCGTTTGGCGGATGGTGGCGAGTCGGCTTCCGCTTTCCTCTTGGTCGAGCTGGTCGACGGTTGGGGAACAGGTGCTCCGACGACAACTTTGCATGATGTTATATGCCTCTTCAAATTATTAATGGTAATAGGTATACCGCACCTGGGACATGGTTTTTTAGCGGTTACACGCTTACCAGGTGCGCAGGTACGACAATGTCTTGCAAAATGTGCGCTTGATATGGCTATCTTGCACACAGGGCAACTTTTCTCAGATTGCATTTTTTTTGGGGGGTATGTTTATTTATATGTGATCTGTTGGTGGTAGAGTGTTTACAAAAAAATACCTTACGAGAAAAATTTTGTAGGCTAATTCTAATTAGTGTTAGTTTGAGGGGTTTATTTATATATGGGTGGCGTTGTTTTCCTCAAATATGTGCTTTAATAAACCCTGTAAAAAAATTTAAAAAAATATATAAGAAGTTTGAGAAAAAAAAAAACACGTGAAACTCTACAGAGGTGCGGTAATCTATAACCGCAGCCATTAGAAAACTTTTACATTTTTGGTTGGGCACCACGCACCCTGGCGAGGTTATAGGGGCCAGGCCTCCTAAAAACAACAATTATTATTTTGTTTGTTTGTTTGTGTTACAATACATATGTGCGCACATGCGCGTGTGTGGCACATCGTTCCCCCGAGAGAGGTTTACAAAGGTCACGATATACGGAGTTGGAAAGTTACGATATGGCGCATTCGCTCGTTACTGTTGCCAGCCATGGGTCTCTCTCTCTCTCTTCATCTTACACCAACGTTGGCATCTCTATTTTTTTTTAGTTTTAAGTAAATTGCCAACACACTCTAGTTAATAATGCTACATATTATACGCGCACACGCACACACATACTATATTACCATCCACCCATCTCTCTCTCTTTTACAGCAGTACATATTTGTTGTCGGCTCTCCTTGTTTAGTGTGTGTAGGTTGGCAAAAATTGCTTTATGCGCTGTAAGGCAAGCCTCAAGCAAAGTTGTCAGCTCCTTGCTTTAGGCTAGGTTAGACCAAAAAAACCTTGGTGATTTTTTTTTCGAGTGAGGAGTTGGCAACGCTGATTTTTACTTGAGGGCGGTCAACCGGGTTGATTGCACAAGCAAAGTTGTCAGCTCCTTGCTTTAGGCTAGGTTAGACCAAAAAAACCTTGGTGATTTTTTTTTTTCAAGTGAGGAGTTGGCAACGCTGATCTCCACTTGAGGGCGGTCAACCGGGTTGATTGCACAAGCAAAGTTGCCAGCTCCTTGCTTTAGGTTAGGTTAGAGTAAAAAAAACTGTGGGTAAGTTGTCGGTTGTTTAACTTTTCCCTCTCTCTTTTTTTTTTTCTTGTAAAAGGCTATGGCAAAAAGTACCAGTGGGTTGGCAACCTTGCTTTATGCACTGTAAGGCAAGCCTCAAGCAAGGTTGCCAGCTCCTTGCTTTTAGGCTAGGTTAGACCCAAAAAAAAACCTTGGTGATTTTTTCGAGTGAGGAGTTGGCAACACTGCGAGAAAATACCTCAAGCAAGGTTGCCACCTCCTTGCTTTAGGTTAGGTTAGACCCAAAAACAAAAACCTTGGTGATTTTTTCAAGTAAGGAGCTAGCAACACTGCTCACCACTCCAGCTCACCACTTGATGGCGTTGAACCGGTCCACCTGCACTACTGGCGACCGCGTCACATCAAATCAAGCATCGAGTTTCCACAACGATAAAAACAAACCACTTCACAGTCATTAAAGACACATGCACCTTTTTCTCTCCACTTCCACACTCTCCGCTCGATTTCAACACACGATTAATAATACCACCTTCTTAATTGTTAACCACATTATAGGATTGCGTGTTCAGGATCATTATAACAGCGATGTAAGATATTGTTCGAAATCTCGAAACACAACGCAAACGCGCAACGCAATTTCCTGCACTCTTTGTTTTGTTACATTCCTTAGGCACTACATTTAAAATCTTGCACTAATATTTAGCTCTAGTATATGTAGGACGTATATTGTGATATATATAAATTGAGAGTCTCGTTTTTGAGAAAATAGTTACCAAAATTCCAATTGAACAAATATCAGTTGTTCTCTTCCAGTATTTCCAGTTGCGATACGTCTTAAGATGCCGACATACTATTATACAATTGTGTATTAACGATTGTTCTATTAGTTATAATTTCATAAAATGATGTTGGAAATATGAAAAATAAACGAAACCAACCAACCAACCAATGTCCCTCCCGCCCATCATCGCCAAACAGCCAACCGTTAGCCCTCACGCCCACCATCGCCAACCAGCCAACCGTAAACCCTCCCGCCCACCATCGCCAACCAGCCAACCGTTTGCCTTCCCACCCACCATCGCCAACCAGCCATCCTTAAGCCCTCCCTCCCGCCTTCTTCAACCAGCCATCCGTTTGCCCACCAGCCCGCCAACACTAACCACCCAACCGATTGCCCACCCGCCACCATCACCAACCACCCAACAGATTGCTCACCATCGCCAAAGAGCCAACACAGGACAATTCCACCTTCCGAAACCTCCCACCAACCGACTCTAAACCCAGCCGGGTTGTTAATTAAACAAAGACAGATCGCGACCGCGTCACATCAAATCATGCATCGAGTTTCCACAACGATAAAAACAAACCACTTCACAGTCATTAAAGACACATGCACCTTTTTCTCTCCACTTCCACACTCGCCGCTCGATTTCAACACACGATTAATAATACCACCTTCTTAATTGTTAACTACATTATAGGATTGCGTGTTCAGGATCATTATAACAGCGATGTAAGATATTGTTCGAAATCTCGAACCACAACGCAAACGCGCAACGCAATTTCCTGCACTCTTTGTTTTGTTACATTCCTTAGGCACTACATTTAAGATCTTGCACTAATACTTAGCTCTAGTATATGTAGGACGTATATTGTGATATATACAGGGTGTTTCTAAAGGTCGTTTACAACGCTTGGGAGGTGATTCCTCACACGAAAACAAGCAAAAAGTCTAAGTTCCATTTTTACGACTGAGGCTTCGTTTCCGAGATAGGAGCCTCGCAAAAGGTGACAAAGTGATCGTCACACCTAACTGGGACGAATACTATCACAGATAGAGAGGCGGTTCCAAGGGAATCATAAAGGAATCGTATGTGCTCAGTCCGGAAGTCACTATGAAAAGTTCACTGCACGCATGCGCAATGGAATCCTCAAAGGAATTGGGGATTTCCAGCAAGAACAATACATGGAAAGGGTATGTAACGCAGCAAGAAGGACCGTGACAATGAGAAATGCGTTAAAGACAACACATCCCGACCTCAAACATCAAAACATGAGCACCGAACACAAAATCCGAAAAGTTGAGCACGGTTGCATACCCCAGTTACACGCGAGGAATGAACGAATCATGTCATGTGGCATACGAGAGACACATTACTCCACCAGGAAGAGGGAAAGAAAAACACATTATCAGGTGATTGCGACAACGTGTATTTTTACACGCGACAACTACGTAATATCCCCCCTCCCGGCACACACACACAACAAACAACAAATGCTACAATGTCTTATGCACAGACAGTGCGTGTCACTGTACACCAACTGAAGATGTCATTTTCACCACACAAAGGGGGTGGGGAGCAATACGAAAAGTGTTCGCAGGCGATCATTGTGACGTAAAAGAGACCAGTTTTGGAAGCGCTGCACAGGCAAGTCTGGCTCTCGTAGTCTACGTTTGACCTTCATGACTGCTGTTCCCGCGAGAGGAGCTCGAAGGGTTGGTTCTCTCCGGCAGTCGTTCCAGTCGTGTTGCAGGTGCTGGGATATGATCAGCAGTTCGCTCTAGGTTGTCATACTCATTGAAGAGTACTAGTATGTTGCATTGAAAGAAGTTGACGTGGTGGAGTGGGCAAGTCAAGTATCGCAACAATTGGTCTGTGGTGTTCGTACGGTGATACGGCCAATTTGTGCAGTGTGCCAGTGTTAAACAAAAACAATACTTTGCAGTTCCAGCTCCCTATTACACAGATGGCTGCGTATACGATCCAGCAGCTAGCAGACATGCATCTCATGTATGGGGAGGCACGTGGTAATAGCCGTGAGGCAAGGCGTCTTTATGGAGAACGCTTTCCACATAGACGTTTACCGTCTCACACCTTCTTTCAGGTAGTGGACAGTCGACTGCGTGAAACAGGGTCAGTGTTACCACCGCGGCAAGAAGTTGGAAGACCCCGAAGTGTACGCACACATCAGTTTGCAGAAGATGTGTTAACAGCGGTCGCAGAACATCCTGGAAATAGTACGCGCGTGCTCGCTCGGGCACGAAACACGTCTCATGTGAATGTTTGGCGAGTGTTGTCAGAGGAAGGAATGCACCCTTTTCAACTACAGAAAGTACAAGAACTGTTACCTCGTGACTTTCGCCCTCGTATGGAGTTTTGCCAATGGTTGTTGCATCATCTGGACACAAACCCTCACTTCGGGGCAAACGTATTGTGGACAGATGAAGCCATTTTCACCAGGATTGATGTCTTCAATAGTAGAAACAGTCATGTATGGGACTTTGACAACCCACATGCACTTTTTGTGGCCCATCACCAGCACAGGTTTTCAGTGAATGTGTTGTGCGGGATAGTACATGATCATTTAATTGGACCATACATTCTCCCTGTTCGCCTGAATGGTCGCACGTATCATGCATTTCTTAGTAACGTTCTGCCTGAACTGTTGGAGACCGTACCTTTGGCACTGCGGCAAGAAATGTGGTACCAACACGATGGTGCACCAGCTCATATCGATTGTAATGTACGACATTTCCTGCATGACGTGTTTCGCAATAGGTTCATTGGTAGGGATGAGCCTGTGCCTTGGTCACCGAGGTCGCCAGATCTCAACCCTCTCGATTTTTTCTTCTGGGGAGAAATGAAAACCCTCGTATACGACACACCTGTCACATCAGCTGAGGACCTCGTTGTCGCATCAACGTCGCCGCCGCGACGGTAGCAGATACATCTGGCTTGTTTGCTCGTACTCGACAATCCTTGAAATGTCGCTGTCATCTCTGCGTAGAAGTGAATGGCAGACATTTTGAAAACCGTCTGTGATTATTGCCCTCGGCAAATCTCAGTGAGAACACTCTTGGTATTGCTCCCCACCCCCTTTGTGTGGTGAAAGTGACATCTTCAGTTGGTGTACAGTGACACGCACTGTCTGTGCGTAAGATATTGTAGCATTTGTTGTTTGTTGTGTTTGTGTGGGGGGTGGGGATATTACGTAGTTGTCGCGTGTAAAAATACACGTTGTCGCAATCACCTGATAATGTGTTTTTCTTTCCCTCCTCCTGGTGGAGTAATGTGTCTCTCGTATGCCACATGACATGATTCGTTCATTCCTCGCGTGTAACTGGGGTATGCAACCGTGCTCAACTTTTCGGATTTTGTGTTCGGTGCTCATGTTTTGATGTTTGAGGTCGGGATGTGTTGTCTTTAACGCATTTCTCATTGTCACGGTCCTTCTTGCTGCGTTACATACCCTTTCCATGTATTGTTCTTGCTGGAAATCCCCAATTCCTTTGAGGATTCCATTGCGCATGCGTGCAGTGAACTTTTCATAGTGACTTCCGGACTGAGCACATACGATTCCTTTATGATTCCCTTGGAACCGCCTCTCTATCTGTTATAGTATTCGTCCAAGTCAGGTGTGACGTTCACTTTGTCACCTTTTGCGAGGCTCCTATCTCGGAAACGAAGCCTCAGTCGTAAAAATGGAACTTAGACTTTTTGCTTGTTTTCGTGTGAGGAATCACCTCCCAAGCGTTGTAAACGACCTTTAGAAACACCCTGTATAAATTGAGAGTCTCGTTTTTGAGAAAATAGTTACCAAAATTCTAATTGAACAAATATCAGTTGTTCTCTTCAAGTATTTCCAGTTGCGATACGTCTTAAGATGCCGACATACTATTATATAATTGTGTATTACCGATTGTTCTATTAGTTATAATTTCATAAAATGATGTTGAAAATATGAAAAATAAACGAAACCAACCAACCAACCAATGTCCCTCCCGCCCACCATCGCCAACCAGCCAACCGTTAGCCCTCCCGCCCACCATCACCAACCTGCCAACCGTAAACCCTCCCGCCCACCATCGCCAACCAGCCATCCTTAAGCCCTCCCTCCCGCCTTGTCCAACAAGCCAACCGTAAACCCTCCCGACCCACCATCGCCAACCAGCCAACCGTTTGCCCTCCCACCCACCATCGCCAACCAGCCAATCTGAAGCCCTCCCTCCCGCCTTCTCCAACCAGCCATCCGTTTGCCCACCAGCCCGCCATCACCAACCACCCAACCGATTGCCCACCCGCCACCATCACCAACCACCCAACAGATTGCTCACCATCGCCAAGGAGCCAATACAGGACAATTCCAACTTCCGAACCCTCCCACCAACCAATTCTAAACCCAGCCGGGTTGTTAATTAAACAAAGACAGATCGCGACCGCGTCACATCAAATCATGCATCGAGTTTCCACAACGATAAAAACACGCCACTTCACAGTCATTAAAGACACATGCACCTTTTTCTCTCCACTCCCACACTCGCCGCACGATTTCAACACACGATTAATAATACCACCTTCTTAATTGTTAACCACACTATAGGATTGCGTGTTCAGGATCATTATAACAGCGATGTAAGATATTGTTCGAAATCTCGAACCACAACGCAAACGCGCAACGCAATTTCCTGCACTCTTTGTTTTGTTACATTCCTTAGGCACTACATTTAAGATCTTGCACTAATACTTAGCTCTAGTATATGTATGACGTATATTGTGATATATATAAATTGAGAGTCTCGTTTTTGAGAAAATAGTTACCAAAATTCCAATTGAACAAATATCAGTTGTTCTCTTCCAGTATTTCCAGTTGCGATACGTCTTAAGATGCCGACATACTATTATATAATTGTGTATTACCGATTGTTCTATTAGTTATAATTTCATAAAATGATGTTGAAAATATGAAAAATAAACGAAACCAACCAACCAACCAATGTCCCTCCCGCCCATCATCGCCCACCAGCCAACCGTTAGCCCTCCCGCCCACCATCGCCAACCAGCCAACCGTAAACCCTCCCGCCCACCATCGCCAACCAGCCAACCGTTTGCCCTCCCACCCACCATCGCCAACCAGCCATCCATAAGCCCTCCCTCCCGCCTTCTCCAACCAGCCATCCGTTTGCCCACCAGCCCGCCATCACCAACCACCCAACCGATTGCCCACCCGCCACCATCACCAACCACCCAACAGATTGCTCACCATCGCCAAGGAGCCAACACAGGACAATTCCACCTTCCGAACCCTCCCACCAACCAACTCTAAACCCAGCCGGGTTGTTAATTAAACAAAGACAGATCGCGACCGCGTCACATCAAATCATGCATCGAGTTTCCACAACGTTAAAAACAAGCCACTTCACAGTCATAAAAGACACATGCACCTTTTTCTCTCCACTTCCACACTCGCCGCACGATTTCAACACACGATTAATAATACCACCTTCTTAATTTTTAACTACATTATACGATTGCGTGTTCAGGATCATTATAACAGCGATGAAAGATATTGTTCGAAATCTCGAACCACAACGCAAACGCGCAACGCAATTTCCTGCACTCTATGTTTTTGTTACATTCCTTAGGCACTACATTTAAGATCTTGCACTAATACTTAGCTCTAGTATATGTAGGACGTATATTGTGATATATATAAATTGAGAGTCTCGTTTTGAGAAAATAGTTACCAAAATTCCAATTGAACAAATATCGGTTGTTCTCTTCCAGTATTTCCAGTCTTAAGATGCCGACATACTATTATATAATTGTGTATTACCGATTGTTCTATTAGTTATAATTTCATAAAATGATGTTGAAAATATGAAAAATAAACGAAATCAACCTACCAACCAATGTCCCTCCCGCCCACAATCGCCAACCAGCCAACCGTTAGCCCTCCCACCCACCATCGCCAACCAGCCAACCTTAAACCCTCCCGCCCACCATCGCCAACCAGCCAACCGTTTGCCCTCCCACCCACAATCGCCAACCAGCCATCCTTAAGCCCTCCCTCCCGCCTTCTCCAACCAGCCATCCGTTTGCCCACCAGCCCGCCATCACCAACCACCCAACCGATTGCCCACCCGCCACCATCAACAACCACCCAACCGATTGCTCACCATCGCCAAGGAGCCAACACAGAACAATTCCACCTTCCGAACTCTCCCACCAACCAACTCTAAGCCCAGCCGGGTTGTTAATTAAACAAAGACAGATTGCGACCGTGTCACATCAAATCTTGCATCGAGTTTCCACAACGACAAAAACAAGCCACATCACAGTCATTAAAGACACATGCACCTTTTTCTCTGCACTTCCACCCTCGCCGCACACTTTCAACACACGATTAATAATACCACCTTCTTAATTGTTAACTACATTATAGGATTGCGTGTTCAGGATCAATAAAACAGCGATGAAAGATATTGTTCGAAATCTCGAACCACAACGCAAACGCGCAACGCAATTTCCTGCACTCTTTGTTTTGTTACATTCCTTAGGCACTACATTTAAGATCTTGCACTAATACTTAGCTCTAGTATATGTAGGACGTATATTGTGATATATATAAATGGAGAGTCTCGTTTTTGAGAAAATAGTTACCAAAATTCCAATTGAACAAATATCAGTTGTTCTCTTCCAGTATTTCCAGTTGCGATACATCTTAAGATGCCGACATACTGTTATATAATTGTGTATTTCCGATTGTTCTATTAGTTATAATTTCATAAAATGATGTTAAAAATATGAAAAATAAACGAAACCAACCAACCAACCAATGTCCCTCCCGCCCACCATCGCCAACCAGCCAACCGTTAGCCCTCCCGCCCACCATCGCCAACCAGCCAACCGTAAACCCTCCCGCCCACCATCGCCAACTAGCCAACCGTTTGCCCTCCCACCCACCATCGCCAACCAGCCATGCTTAAGCCCTCCCTCCCGTCTTCTCCAACCAGCCATCCGTTTGCCCACCAGCCCGCCATCACCAACCACCCAACCGATTGCCCACCCGCCACCATCACCAACCACCCAACAGATTGCTCACCATCGCCAAGGAGCCAACACAGGACAATTCCACCTTCCGAACCCTCCCACCAACCAACTCTAAACCCAGCTGGGTTGTTAATTATACAAAGACCGATCGCGACCGCGTCACATCAAATCATACATCGAGTTTCCACAACGATAAAAACAAGCCACTTCACAGTCATTAAATACACATGCACCTTTTTCTCTCCACTTCCAAACTCGCCGCACGATTTCAACACACGATTAATAATACCACCTTCTTAATTGTTAACTACATTATAGGATTGCGTGTTCAGGATCATTATAACAGCGATGAAAGTTTTTGTTTGAAATCTCGAACCACAACGCAAACGCGCAACGCAATTTCCTGCACTCTTTGTTTTGTTACATTCCGTAGGTACATTCCGTTTTTGAGAAAATAGTTACCAAAATTCCAATTGAACAAATATCAGTTGTTCTCTTCCAGTATTTCCAGTTGCGATACGTCTTAAGATGCCGACATACTATTATACAATTGTGTATTAACGATTGTTCTATTAGTTATAATTTCATAAAATGATGTTGCAAATATGAAAAATAAACGAAACCAACCAACCAACCAATGTCCCTCCCGCCCATCATCGCCAAACAGCCAACCGCTAGCCCTCCCGCCCACCATCGCCAACCAGCCAACCGTAAACCCTCCCGCCCACCATCGCCAACCAGCCAACCGTTTGCCTTCCCACCCACCATCGCCAACCAGCCATCCTTAAGCCCTCCCTCCCGCCTTCTCCAACCAGCCATCCGTTTGCCCACCAGCCCGCCAACACTAACCACCCAACCGATTGCCCACCCGCCACCATCACCAACCACCCAACAGATTGCTCACCATCGCCAAAGAGCCAACACAGGACAATTCCACCTTCCGAAACCTCCCACCAACCGACTCTAATCCCAGCCGGGTTGTTAATTAAACAAAGACAGATCGCGACCGCGTCACATCAAATCATGCATCGAGTTTCCACAACGATAAAAACAAACCACTTCACAGTCATTAAGGACACATGCACCTTTTTCTCTCCACTTCCACACTCGCCGCTCGATTTCAACACACGATTAATAATACCACCTTCTTAATTGTTAACTACATTATAGGATTGCGTGTTCAGGATCATTATAACAGCGATGTAAGATATTGTTCGAAATCTCGAACCACAACGCAAACGCGCAACGCAATTTCCTGCACTCTTTGTTTTGTTACATTCCTTAGGCACTACATTTAAGATCTTGCACTAATACTTAGCTCTAGTATATGTAGGACGTATATTGTGATATATATAAATTGAGAGTCTCGTTTTTGAGAAAATAGTTACCAAAATTCTAATTGAACAAATATCAGTTGTTCTCTTCAAGTATTTCCAGTTGCGATACGTGTTAAGATGCCGACATACTATTATATAATTGTGTATTACCGATTGTTCTATTAGTTATAATTTCATAAAATGATGTTGAAAATATGAAAAATAAACGAAACCAACCAACCAACCAATGTCCCTCCCGCCCACCATCGCCAACCAGCCAACCGTTAGCCCTCCCGCCCACCATCACCAACCTGCCAACCGTAAACCCTCCCGCCCACCATCGCCAACCAGCCATCCTTAAGCCCTCCCTCCCGCCTTCTCCAACAAGCCAACCGTAAACCCTCCCGACCCACCATCGCCAACCAGCCAACCGTTTGCCCTCCCACCCACCATCGCCAACTAGCCAATCTGAAGCCCTCCCTCCCGCCTTCTCCAACCAGCCATCCGTTTGCCCACCAGCCCGCCATCACCAACCACCCAACCGATTGCCCACCCGCCACCATCACCAACCACCCAACAGATTGCTCACCATCGCCAAGGAGCCAATACAGGACAATTCCACCTTCCGAACCCTCCCACCAACCAACTCTAAACCCAGCCGGGTTGTTAATTAAACAAAGACAGATCGCGACCGCGTCACATCAAATCATGCATCGAGTTTCCACAACGATAAAAACACGCCACTTCACAGTCATTAAAGACACATGCACCTTTTTCTCTCCACTCCCACACTCGCCGCACGATTTCAACACACGATTAATAATACCACCTTCTTAATTGTTAACCACACTATAGGATTGCGTGTTCAGGATCATTATAACAGCGATGTAAGATATTGTTCGAAATCTCGAACCACAACGCAAACGCGCAACGCAATTTCCTGCACTCTTTGTTTTGTTACATTCCTTAGGCACTACATTTAAGATCTTGCACTAATACTTAGCTCTAGTATATGTATGACGTATATTGTGATATATATAAATTGAGAGTCTCGTTTTTGAGAAAATAGTTACCAAAATTCCAATTGAACAAATATCAGTTGTTCTCTTCCAGTATTTCCAGTTGCGATACGTCTTAAGATGCCGACATACTATTATATAATTGTGTATTACCGATTGTTCTATTAGTTATAATTTCATAAAATGATGTTGAAAATATGAAAAATAAACGAAACCAACCAACCAACCAATGTCCCTCCGGCCACCATCGCCCACCAGCCAACCGTTAGCCCTCCCGCCCACCATCGCCAACCAGCCAACCGTAAACCCTCCCGCCCACCATCGCCAACCAGCCAACCGTTTGCCCTCCCACCCACCATCGCCAACCAGCCATCCATAAGCCCTCCCTCCCGCCTTCTCCAACCAGCCATCCGTTTGCCCACCAGCCCGCCATCACCAACCACCCAACCGATTGCCCACCCGCCACCATCACCAACCACCCAACAGATTGCTCACCATCGCCAAGGAGCCAACGCAGGACAATTCCACCTTCCGAACCCTCCCACCAACCAACTCTAAACCCAGCCGGGTTGTTAATTAAACAAAGACAGATCGCGACCGCGTCACATCAAATCATGCATCGAGTTTCCACAACGATAAAAACAAGCCACTTCACAGTCATAAAAGACACATGCACCTTTTTCTCTCCACTTCCACACTCGCCGCACGATTTCAACACACGATTAATAATACCACCTTCTTAATTGTTAACTACATTATACGATTGCGTGTTCAGGATCATTATAACAGCGATGAAAGATATTGTTCGAAATCTCGAACCACAACGCAAACGCGCAACGCAATTTCCTGCACTCTATGTTTTTGTTACATTCCTTAGGCACTACATTTAAGATCTTGCACTAATACTTAGCTCTAGTATATGTAGGACGTATATTGTGATATATATAAATTGAGAGTCTCGTTTTGAGAAAATAGTTACCAAAATTCCAATTGAACAAATATCGGTTGTTCTCTTCCAGTATTTCCAGTCTTAAGATGCCGACATACTATTATATAATTGTGTATTACCGATTGTTCTATTAGTTATAATTTCATAAAATGATGTTGAAAATATGAAAAATAAACGAAATCAACCTACCAACCAATGTCCCTCCCGCCCACAATCGCCAACCAGTTAACCGTTAGCCCTCCCACCCACCATCGCCAACCAGCCAACCTTAAACCCTCCCGCCCACCATCGCCAACCAGCCAACCGTTTGCCCTCCCACCCACAATCGCCAACCAGCCATCCTTAAGCCCTCCCTCCCGCCTTCTCCAACCAGCCATCCGTTTGCCCACCAGCCCGCCATCACCAACCACCCAACCGATTGCCCACCCGCCACCATCAACAACCACCCAACCGATTGCTCACCATCGCCAAGGAGCCAACACAGGACAATTCCACCTTCCGAACTCTCCCACCAACCAACTCTAAGCCCAGCCGGGTTGTTAATTAAACAAAGACAGATTGCGACCGTGTCACATCAAATCTTGCATCGAGTTTCCACAACGACAAAAACAAGCCACATCACAGTCATTAAAGACACATGCACCTTTTTCTCTGCACTTCCACCCTCGCCGCACACTTTCAACACACGATTAATAATACCACCTTCTTAATTGTTAACTACATTATAGGATTGCGTGTTCAGGATCATTATAACAGCGATGAAAGTTATTGTTCGAAATCTCGAAAAACAACGCAAACGCGCAACGCAATTTCCTGCACTCTTTGTTTTGTTACATTCCTTAGGCACTACATTTAAGATCTTGCACTAATACTTAGCTCTAGTATATGTAGGACGTATATTGTGATATATATAAATGGAGAGTCTCGTTTTTGAGAAAATAGTTACCAAAATTCCAATTGAACAAATATCAGTTGTTCTCTTCCAGTATTTCCAGTTGCGATACATCTTAAGATGCCGACATACTGTTATATAATTGTGTATTTCCGATTGTTCTATTAGTTATAATTTCATAAAATGATGTTAAAAATATGAAAAATAAACGAAACCAACCAACCAACCAATGTCCCTCCCGCCCACCATCGCCAACCAGCCAACCGTTAGCCCTCCCGCCCACCATCGCCAACCAGCCAACCGTAAACCCTCCCGCCCACCATCGCCAACTAGCCAACCGTTTGCCCTCCCACCCACCATCGCCAACCAGCCATGCTTAAGCCCTCCCTCCCGTCTTCTCCAACCAGCCATCCGTTTGCCCACCAGCCCGCCATCACCAACCACCCAACCGATTGCCCACCCGCCACCATCACCAACCACCCAACAGATTGCTCACCATCGCCAAGGAGCCAACACAGGACAATTCCACCTTCCGAACCCTCCCACCAACCAACTCTAAACCCAGCTGGGTTGTTAATTATACAAAGACCGATCGCGACCGCGTCACATCAAATCATACATCGAGTTTCCACAACGATAAAAACAAGCCACTTCACAGTCATTAAATACACATGCACCTTTTTCTCTCCACTTCCAAACTCGCCGCACGATTTCAACACACGATTAATAATACCACCTTCTTAATTGTTAACTACATTATACGATTGCGTGTTCAGGATCATTATAACAGCGATGAAAGTTATTGTTCGAAATCTCGAAAAACAACGCAAACGCGCAACGCAATTTCCTGCACTCTTTGTTTTGTTACAATCCTTAGGCACTACATTTAACATCTTGCACTAATATTTAGCTCTAGTATATGTAGGAAATATATTGTGATATATATAAATTGAGAGTCTCGTTTTTGAGAAAATGGTTACCAAAATTCCAATTGAACAAATATCAGTTGTTCTCTTCCAGTATTTCCAGTTGCGATACGTCTTAAGATGCCGACATACTATTATATAATTGTGTATTACCGATTGTTCTATCAGTTATAATTTCATAAAATTATGTTGAAAATATGAAAAATATACGAAACCAACCAACCAATGTCCCTCCCGCCCACCATCGCCAACCAGCCAACCTTTAGCCCTGTCGCCCACCATCGCCAACCAGCCAACCGTAAACCCTCCCGCCCACCATCTCCAACCAGCCAACCGTTGCCCTCCCACCCACCATCGCCAACCAGTCATCCTTAAGCCCTCCCTCCCGCCTTCAACAACCAGCCTTCCTTTTGCCCACCAGCCCGCCATCACCAACCACCCAACCGATTGACCACCGCCCACCATCACCAACCACCCAACAGATTGCTCACCATCGCCAAGGGCCAACACAGGACAATTCCACCTTCCGAACCCTCCACCAACCAACTCTAAACCCAGCCGGGTTGTTAATTAAACAAAAACAGATTGCGACCGCGTCACATCAAATCTTGCATTGAGTTTCCACAACGATAAAAATAAGCCACTTCACAGTCATTAAAGACACGTGCACCTTTTTCTCTCCACTTCCACCCTCGCCGCACAATTTCAACAAACGATTAATAATACCACCTTCTTAATTGTTAACTACATTATAGGATTGCGTGTTCAGGATCATTATAACAGCGATGAAAGATATTGTTCGAAATCTCGAACCACAACGCAAACGCGCAACGCAATTTCCTGCACTCTATGTTTTTGTTACATTCCTTAGGCACTACATTTAAGATCTTGCACTAATACTTAGCTCTAGTATATGTATGACGTATATTGTGATATATATAAATTGAGAGTCTCGTTTTGAGAAAATAGTTACCAAAATTCCAATTGAACAAATATCGGTTGTTCTCTTCCAGTATTTCCAGTCTTAAGATGCCGACATACTATTATATAATTGTGTATTACCGATTGTTCTATTAGTTATAATTTCATAAAATGATGTTGAAAATATGAAAAATAAACGAAATCAACCTACCAACCAATGTCCCTCCCGCCCACAATCGCCAACCAGCCAGCCGTTAGCCCTCCCGCCCACCATCGCCAACCAGCCAACCTTAAACCCTCCCGCCCACCATCGCCAACCAGCCAACCGTTTGCCCTCCCACCCACAATAGCCAACCAGCCATGCTTAAGCCCTCCCTCCCGTCTTCTCCAACCAGCCATCCGTTTGCCCACCAGCCCGCCATCACCAACCACCCAACCGATTGCCCACCCGCCACCATCACCAACCACCCAACAGATTGCTCACCATCGCCAAGGAGCCAACACAGGACAATTCCACCTTCCGAACCCTCCCACCAACCAACTCTAAACCCAGCCGGGTTGTTAATTAAACAAAGACAGATCGCGACCGCGTCACATCAAATCATGCATCGAGTTTCCACAACGATAAAAACACGCCACTTCACAGTCATTAAAGACACATGCACCTTTTTCTCTCCACTCCCACACTCGCCGCACGATTTCAACACACGATTAATAATACCACCTTCTTAATTGTTAACCACACTATAGGATTGCGTGTTCAGGATCATTATAACAGCGATGTAAGATATTGTTCGAAATCTCGAACCACAACGCAAACGCGCAACGCAATTTCCTGCACTCTTTGTTTTGTTACATTCCTTAGGCACTACATTTAAGATCTTGCACTAATACTTAGCTCTAGTATATGTATGACGTATATTGTGATATATATAAATTGAGAGTCTCGTTTTTGAGAAAATAGTTACCAAAATTCCAATTGAACAAATATCAGTTGTTCTCTTCCAGTATTTCCAGTTGCGATACGTCTTAAGATGCCGACATACTATTATATAATTGTGTATTACCGATTGTTCTATTAGTTATAATTTCATAAAATGATGTTGAAAATATGAAAAATAAACGAAACCAACCAACCAACCAATGTCCCTCCGGCCACCATCGCCCACCAGCCAACCGTTAGCCCTCCCGCCCACCATCGCCAACCAGCCAACCGTAAACCCTCCCGCCCACCATCGCCAACCAGCCAACCGTTTGCCCTCCCACCCACCATCGCCAACCAGCCATCCATAAGCCCTCCCTCCCGCCTTCTCCAACCAGCCATCCGTTTGCCCACCAGCCCGCCATCACCAACCACCCAACCGATTGCCCACCCGCCACCATCACCAACCACCCAACAGATTGCTCACCATCGCCAAGGAGCCAACGCAGGACAATTCCACCTTCCGAACCCTCCCACCAACCAACTCTAAACCCAGCCGGGTTGTTAATTAAACAAAGACAGATCGCGACCGCGTCACATCAAATCATGCATCGAGTTTCCACAACGATAAAAACAAGCCACTTCACAGTCATAAAAGACACATGCACCTTTTTCTCTCCACTTCCACACTCGCCGCACGATTTCAACACACGATTAATAATACCACCTTCTTAATTGTTAACTACATTATACGATTGCGTGTTCAGGATCATTATAACAGCGATGAAAGATATTGTTCGAAATCTCGAACCACAACGCAAACGCGCAACGCAATTTCCTGCACTCTATGTTTTTGTTACATTCCTTAGGCACTACATTTAAGATCTTGCACTAATACTTAGCTCTAGTATATGTAGGACGTATATTGTGATATATATAAATTGAGAGTCTCGTTTTGAGAAAATAGTTACCAAAATTCCAATTGAACAAATATCGGTTGTTCTCTTCCAGTATTTCCAGTCTTAAGATGCCGACATACTATTATATAATTGTGTATTACCGATTGTTCTATTAGTTATAATTTCATAAAATGATGTTGAAAATATGAAAAATAAACGAAATCAACCTACCAACCAATGTCCCTCCCGCCCACAATCGCCAACCAGTTAACCGTTAGCCCTCCCACCCACCATCGCCAACCAGCCAACCTTAAACCCTCCCGCCCACCATCGCCAACCAGCCAACCGTTTGCCCTCCCACCCACAATCGCCAACCAGCCATCCTTAAGCCCTCCCTCCCGCCTTCTCCAACCAGCCATCCGTTTGCCCACCAGCCCGCCATCACCAACCACCCAACCGATTGCCCACCCGCCACCATCAACAACCACCCAACCGATTGCTCACCATCGCCAAGGAGCCAACACAGGACAATTCCACCTTCCGAACTCTCCCACCAACCAACTCTAAGCCCAGCCGGGTTGTTAATTAAACAAAGACAGATTGCGACCGTGTCACATCAAATCTTGCATCGAGTTTCCACAACGACAAAAACAAGCCACATCACAGTCATTAAAGACACATGCACCTTTTTCTCTGCACTTCCACCCTCGCCGCACACTTTCAACACACGATTAATAATACCACCTTCTTAATTGTTAACTACATTATAGGATTGCGTGTTCAGGATCATTATAACAGCGATGAAAGTTATTGTTCGAAATCTCGAAAAACAACGCAAACGCGCAACGCAATTTCCTGCACTCTTTGTTTTGTTACATTCCTTAGGCACTACATTTAAGATCTTGCACTAATACTTAGCTCTAGTATATGTAGGACGTATATTGTGATATATATAAATGGAGAGTCTCGTTTTTGAGAAAATAGTTACCAAAATTCCAATTGAACAAATATCAGTTGTTCTCTTCCAGTATTTCCAGTTGCGATACATCTTAAGATGCCGACATACTGTTATATAATTGTGTATTTCCGATTGTTCTATTAGTTATAATTTCATAAAATGATGTTAAAAATATGAAAAATAAACGAAACCAACCAACCAACCAATGTCCCTCCCGCCCACCATCGCCAACCAGCCAACCGTTAGCCCTCCCGCCCACCATCGCCAACCAGCCAACCGTAAACCCTCCCGCCCACCATCGCCAACTAGCCAACCGTTTGCCCTCCCACCCACCATCGCCAACCAGCCATGCTTAAGCCCTCCCTCCCGTCTTCTCCAACCAGCCATCCGTTTGCCCACCAGCCCGCCATCACCAACCACCCAACCGATTGCCCACCCGCCACCATCACCAACCACCCAACAGATTGCTCACCATCGCCAAGGAGCCAACACAGGACAATTCCACCTTCCGAACCCTCCCACCAACCAACTCTAAACCCAGCTGGGTTGTTAATTATACAAAGACCGATCGCGACCGCGTCACATCAAATCATACATCGAGTTTCCACAACGATAAAAACAAGCCACTTCACAGTCATTAAATACACATGCACCTTTTTCTCTCCACTTCCAAACTCGCCGCACGATTTCAACACACGATTAATAATACCACCTTCTTAATTGTTAACTACATTATACGATTGCGTGTTCAGGATCATTATAACAGCGATGAAAGTTATTGTTCGAAATCTCGAAAAACAACGCAAACGCGCAACGCAATTTCCTGCACTCTTTGTTTTGTTACAATCCTTAGGCACTACATTTAACATCTTGCACTAATATTTAGCTCTAGTATATGTAGGAAATATATTGTGATATATATAAATTGAGAGTCTCGTTTTTGAGAAAATGGTTACCAAAATTCCAATTGAACAAATATCAGTTGTTCTCTTCCAGTATTTCCAGTTGCGATACGTCTTAAGATGCCGACATACTATTATATAATTGTGTATTACCGATTGTTCTATCAGTTATAATTTCATAAAATTATGTTGAAAATATGAAAAATATACGAAACCAACCAACCAATGTCCCTCCCGCCCACCATCGCCAACCAGCCAACCTTTAGCCCTGTCGCCCACCATCGCCAACCAGCCAACCGTAAACCCTCCCGCCCACCATCTCCAACCAGCCAACCGTTGCCCTCCCACCCACCATCGCCAACCAGTCATCCTTAAGCCCTCCCTCCCGCCTTCAACAACCAGCCTTCCTTTTGCCCACCAGCCCGCCATCACCAACCACCCAACCGATTGACCACCGCCCACCATCACCAACCACCCAACAGATTGCTCACCATCGCCAAGGGCCAACACAGGACAATTCCACCTTCCGAACCCTCCACCAACCAACTCTAAACCCAGCCGGGTTGTTAATTAAACAAAAACAGATTGCGACCGCGTCACATCAAATCTTGCATTGAGTTTCCACAACGATAAAAATAAGCCACTTCACAGTCATTAAAGACACGTGCACCTTTTTCTCTCCACTTCCACCCTCGCCGCACAATTTCAACAAACGATTAATAATACCACCTTCTTAATTGTTAACTACATTATAGGATTGCGTGTTCAGGATCATTATAACAGCGATGAAAGATATTGTTCGAAATCTCGAACCACAACGCAAACGCGCAACGCAATTTCCTGCACTCTATGTTTTTGTTACATTCCTTAGGCACTACATTTAAGATCTTGCACTAATACTTAGCTCTAGTATATGTATGACGTATATTGTGATATATATAAATTGAGAGTCTCGTTTTGAGAAAATAGTTACCAAAATTCCAATTGAACAAATATCGGTTGTTCTCTTCCAGTATTTCCAGTCTTAAGATGCCGACATACTATTATATAATTGTGTATTACCGATTGTTCTATTAGTTATAATTTCATAAAATGATGTTGAAAATATGAAAAATAAACGAAATCAACCTACCAACCAATGTCCCTCCCGCCCACAATCGCCAACCAGCCAGCCGTTAGCCCTCCCGCCCACCATCGCCAACCAGCCAACCTTAAACCCTCCCGCCCACCATCGCCAACCAGCCAACCGTTTGCCCTCCCACCCACAATAGCCAACCAGCCATGCTTAAGCCCTCCCTCCCGTCTTCTCCAACCAGCCATCCGTTTGCCCACCAGCCCGCCATCACCAACCACCCAACCGATTGCCCACCCGCCACCATCACCAACCACCCAACAGATTGCTCACCATCGCCAAGGAGCCAACACAGGACAATTCCACCTTCCGAACCCTCCCACCAACCAACTCTAAACCCAGCTGGGTTGTTAATTATACAAAGACCGATCGCGACCGCGTCACATCAAATCATACATCGAGTTTCCACAACGATAAAAACAAGCCACTTCACAGTCATTAAATACACATGCACCTTTTTCTCTCCACTTCCAAACTCGCCGCACGATTTCAACACACGATTAATAATACCACCTTCTTAATTGTTAACTACATTATAGGATTGCGTGTTCAGGATCATTATAACAGCGATGAAAGTTTTTGTTTGAAATCTCGAACCACAACGCAAACGCGCAACGCAATTTCCTGCACTCTTTGTTTTGTTACATTCCGTATGTACATTCCGTTTTTGAGAAAATAGTTACCAAAATTCCAATTGAACAAATATCAGTTGTTCTCTTCCAGTATTTCAAGTTGCGATACGTCTTAAGATGCCGACATACTATAATAACATTGTATATTTCCGATTGTTCTATTAGTTGTAATTTCATAAAATGATTTTGAAAATATGAAAAATAAACGAAACCAACATACCAACCAATGTCCCTCCCGCCCACAATCGCCAACCAGCCAGCCGTTAGCCCTCCCGCACACCATCGCCAACCAGCCAACCTTAAACCCTCCCGCCCACCATCGCCAACCAGCCAACCGTTTGCCCTCCCACCCACAATAGCCAACCAGCCATCCTTAAGTCCTCCCTCCCGCCTTCTCCAACCAGCCATCCGTTTGCCCACCAGCCCGCCATCACCAACCACCCAACCGATTGCCCACCCGCCACCATCAACAACCACCCAACCGATTGCTCTACTTCGCCAAGGAGCCAACACAGGACAATTCCACCTTCCGAACCCTCCCACCAACCAACCCTAAGCCCAGCCGGGTTGTTAATTAAGCAAAGACAGATTGCGACCGCGTCACATCAAATCTTGCATCGAGTTTCCACAACGATAAAAACAAGCCACATCACAGTCATTAAAGACACATGCACCTTTTCTCTCCACTTCCACCCTCGCCGCACAATTTCAACACACGATTAATAACACCACCTTCTTAATTATTAACTACATTATACGATTGCGTGTTCAGGATCATTATAACAGCGATGAAAGTTATTGTTCGAAATCACGAAAAACAACGCAAACGCGCAACGCAATTTCCTGCACTCTTTGTTTTGTTACAATCCTTAGGCACTACATTTAACATCTTGCACTAATATTTAGCTCTAGTATATGTAGGAAATATATTGTGATATATATAAATTGAGAGTCTCGTTTTTGAGAAAATGGTTACCAAAATTCCAATTGAAGAAATATCAGTTGTTCTCTTCCAGTATTTCCAGTTGCGATACGTCTTAAGATGCCGACATACTATTATATAATTGTGTATTACCGATTGTTCTATCAGTTATAATTTCATAAAATTATGTTGAAAATATGAAAAATATACGAAACCAACCAACCAATGTCCCTCCCGCCCACCATCGCCAACCAGCCAACCTTTAGCCCTGTCGCCCACCATCGCCAACCAGCCAACCGTAAACCCTCCCGCCCACCATCTCCAACCAGCCAACCGTTGCCCTCCCACCCACCATCGCCAACCAGTCATCCTTAAGCCCTCCCTCCCGCCTTCAACAACCAGCCTTCCTTTTGCCCACCAGCCCGCCATCACCAACCACCCAACCGATTGACCACCGCCCACCATCACCAACCACCCAACAGATTGCTCACCATCGCCAAGGGCCAACACAGGACAATTCCACCTTCCGAACCCTCCACCAACCAACTCTAAACCCAGCCGGGTTGTTAATTAAACAAAAACAGATTGCGACCGCGTCACATCAAATCTTGCATTGAGTTTCCACAACGATAAAAATAAGCCACTTCACAGTCATTAAAGACACGTGCACCTTTTTCTCTCCACTTCCACCCTCGCCGCACAATTTCAACAAACGATTAATAATACCACCTTCTTAATTGTTAACTACATTATAGGATTGTTTGTTCAGGATCATTATAACAGCGATGGAAATATTGTTCGAAATCTCGAACCACAACGCAAATGCGCAACGCAATTTCCTGCACTCTTTGTTTTGTTACATTCCTTAGGCACTACATTTAAGATCTTGCACTAATACTTAGCTCTAGTATATGTATGACGTATATTGTGATATATATAAATTGAGAGTCTCGTTTTTGAGAAAATAGTTACCAAAATTCCATTTGAACAAATATCAGTTGTTCTCTTCCAGTATTTCCAGTTGCGATACATCTTACGATGCCGACATACTATTATATAATTGTGTATTACCGATTGTTCTATTAGTTATAATTTCATAAAATGATGTTGAAAATATGAAAAATAAACGAAACCAACCAACCAACCAATGTCCCTCCCGCCCACCATCGCCAACCAGCCAACCGTTAGCCCTCCCGCCCACCATCGCCAACCAGCCAACCGTAAACCTTCCCGCCCACCATCGCCAACCAGCCAACCGTTTGCCCTCCCACCCACCATCGCCAACCAGCCATCCTTAAGCCCTCCCTCCCGCCTTCTCCAACCAGCCATCCGTTTGCCCACCAGCCCGCCATCACCAACCACCCAACCGATTGCCCACCCGCCACCATCACCAACCCCCAACAGATTGCTCACCATCGCCAAGGAGCCAACACAGGACAATCCCACCTTCCGAACCCTCCCACCAACCAACTCTAAACCCAGCCGGGTTGTTAATTAAACAAAGACAGTTCGCGACCGCGTCACATCAAATCATGGATCGAGTTTCCACAACGATAAAAACAAGCCACATCACAGTCATTAAAGACACATGCACCTTTTTCTCTCCACTTCCACACTCTCCGCACGATTTCAACACACGATTAATAATACCACCTTCTTAATTGTTAACTACATGATAGGATTGCGTGTTCAGGATCATTATAACAGCGATGAAAGATATTGTTCGAAATCTCGAACCACAACGCAAACGCGCAACGCAATTTCCTGCACTCTATGTTTTTGTTACATTCCTTAGGCACTACATTTAAGATCTTGCACTAATACTTAGCTCTAGTATATGTAGGACGTATATTGTGATATATATAAATTGAGAGTCTCGTTTTGAGAAAATAGTTACCAAAATTCCAATTGAACAAATATCGGTTGTTCTCTTCCAGTATTTCCAGTCTTAAGATGCCGACATACTATTATATAATTGTGTATTACCGATTGTTCTATTAGTTATAATTTCATAAAATGATGTTGAAAATATGAAAAATAAACGAAATCAACCTACCAACCAATGTCCCTCCCGCCCACAATCGCCAACCAGCCAACCGTTAGCCCTCCCACCCACCATCGCCAACCAGCCAACCTTAAACCCTCCCGCCCACCATCGCCAACCAGCCAACCGTTTGCCCTCCCACCCACAATCGCCAACCAGCCATCCTTAAGCCCTCCCTCCCGCCTTCTCCAACCAGCCATCCGTTTGCCCACCAGCCCGCCATCACCAACCACCCAACCGATTGCCCACCCGCCACCATCAACAACCACCCAACCGATTGCTCACCATCGCCAAGGAGCCAACACAGGACAATTCCACCTTCCGAACTCTCCCACCAACCAACTCTAAGCCCAGCCGGGTTGTTAATTAAACAAAGACAGATTGCGACCGTGTGACATCAAATCTTGCATCGAGTTTCCACAACGACAAAAACAAGCCACATCACAGTCAATAAAGACACATGCACCTTTTTCTCTGCACTTCCACCCTCGCCGCACACTTTCAACACACGATTAATAATACCACCTTCTTAATTGTTAACTACATTATAGGATTGCGTGTTCAGGATCAATATAACAGCGATGAAAGATATTGTTCGAAATCTCGAACCACAACGCAAACGCGCAACGCAATTTCCTGCACGTTTGTTTTGTTACATTCCTTAGGCACTACATTTAAGATCTTGCACTAATACTTAGCTCTAGTATATGTAGGACGTATATTGTGATATATATAAATGGAGAGTCTCGTTTTTGAGAAAATAGTTACCAAAATTCCAATTGAACAAATATCAGTTGTTCTCTTCCAGTATTTCCAGTTGCGATACATCTTAAGATGCCGACATACTGTTATATAATTGTGTATTTCCGATTGTTCTATTAGTTATAATTTCATAAAATGATGTTAAAAATATGAAAAATAAACGAAACCAACCAACCAACCAATGTCCCTCCCGCCCACCATCGCCAACCAGCCAACCGTTAGCCCTCCCGCCCACCATCGCCAACCAGCCAACCGTAAACCCTCCCGCCCACCATCGCCAACCAGCCAACCGTTTGCCCTCCCACCCACCATCGCCAACCAGCCATGCTTAAGCCCTCCCTCCCGTCTTCTCCAACCAGCCATCCGTTTGCCCACCAGCCCGCCATCACCAACCACCCAACCGATTGCCCACCCGCCACCATCACCAACCACCCAACAGATTGCTCACCATCGCCAAGGAGCCAACACAGGACAATTCCACCTTCCGAACCCTCCCACCAACCAACTCTAAACCCAGCTGGGTTGTTAATTATACAAAGACCGATCGCGACCGCGTCACATCAAATCATACATCGAGTTTCCACAACGATAAAAACAAGCCACTTCACAGTCAATAAATACACATGCACCTTTTTCTCTCCACTTCCAAACTCGCCGCACGATTTCAACACACGATTAATAATACCACCTTCTTAATTGTTAACTACATTATAGGATTGCGTGTTCAGGATCATTATAACAGCGATGAAAGTTTTTGTTTGAAATCTCGAACCACAACGCAAACGCGCAACGCAATTTCCTGCACTCTTTGTTTTGTTACATTCCGTAGGTAAATTCCGTTTTTGAGAAAATAGTTACCAAAATTCCAATTGAACAATTATCAGTTGTTCTCTTCCAGTATTTCAAGTTGCGATACGTCTTAAGATGCCGACATACTATAATAACATTGTATATTTCCGATTGTTCTATTAGTTATAATTTCATAAAATGATTTTGAAAATATGAAAAATAAACGAAACCAACCTACCAACCAATGTCCCTCCCGCCCACAATCGCCAACCAGCCAGCCGTTAGCCCTCCCGCCCACCATCGCCAACCAGCCAACCTTAAACCCTCCCGCCCACCATCGCCAACCAGCCAACCGTTTGCCCTCCCACCCACAATAGCCAACCAGCCATCCTTAAGCCCTCCCTCCCGCCTTCTCCAACCAGCCATCCGTTTGCCCACCAGCCCGCCATCACCAACCACACAACCGATTGCCCACCCGCCACCATCAACAACCACCCAACCGATTGCTCTACTTCGCCAAGGAGCCAACACAGGACAATTCCACCTTCCGAACCCTCCCACCAACCAACCCTAAGCCCAGCCGGGTTGTTAATTAAGCAAAGACAGATTGCGACCGCGTCACATCAAATCATACATCGAGTTTCCACAACGATAAAAACAAGCCACTTCACAGTCAATAAACACACATGCACCTTTTTCTCTCCACTTCCAAACTCGCCGCACGATTTCAACACACGATTAATAATACCACCTTCTTAATTGTTAACTACATTATAGGATTGCGTGTTCAGGATCATTATAACAGCGATGAAACATATTGATCGAAATCTCGAACCACAAAGCAAACGCGCAACGCAATTTCCTACACACTTTGTTTTGTTACATTCCTTAGGCACTACATTAAAGATCTTGCACTAATACTTAGCTCTAGTATATGTAGTACGTATATTGTGATATATATAAATTGAGAGTTTCGTTTTTGAGAAAATAGTTACCAAAATTCCATTTGAACAAATATCAGTTGTTCTCTTCCAGTATTTCCAGTTGCGATACATCTTAAGATGCCGACATACTGTTATATAATTGTGTATTACCGATTGTTCTATTAGTTATAATTTCATAAAATGATGTTGAAAATATGAAAAATAAACGAAACCAACCAACCAACCAATGTCCATCCCGCCCACCATCGCCAACCAGCCAACCGTTAGCCCTCCCGCCCACCATCGCCAACCAGCCAACCGTAAACCCTCCCGCCCATCATCGCCAACCAGCCAACCGTTTGCCCTCCCACCCACCATCGCCAACCAGCCATCTTTAAACCCTCTCTCCCGCCTTCTCCAACCAGCCATCCGTTTGCCCACCAGCCCGCCATCACCAACCACCCAACCGATTGCCCACCCGCCACCATCACCAACCACCCAACAGATTGCTCACCATCGCCAAGGAGCCAACACAGGACAATTCCACCTTCCGAACCCTTCTACCAACCAACTCTAAACCCAGCCGGGTTGTTAATTAAACAAAGACAGATCGCGACCGCGTCACATCAAATCATGCATCGAGTTTCCACAACGATAAAAACAAGACACTTCACAGTCATTAAAGACACATGCACCTTTTTGTCTCAACTTCCACACTCGCCGCACGATTTCAACACACGATTAATAACACCACCTTCTTAATTGTTAACTACATTATAGGATTGCGAGTTCAGGATCATTATAACAGCAATTAAAGATATTGTTCGAAATCTCGAACCACAACGCAAACGCGCAACGCAATTTCCTGCACTCTTTGTTTTGTTACATTCCTTAGGCACCACATTTAAGATCTTGCACTAATACTTAGCTCCAGTATATGTAGGAAGTATATTGTGATATATATAAATTGAGAGTCTCGTTTTTGAGAAAATAGTTACCAAAATTCCATTTGAACAAATATCAGTTGTTCTCTTCCAGTATTTCCAGTTGCGATACGTCTTAAGATGTCGACGTTCTATTATATAATTGTGTATTAACGATTGTTCTATTAGTTATAATTTCATAAAATGATGTTGAAAATATGAAAAATAAACGAAACCAACCAACCAACCAATGTGCCTCCCGCCCACCATCGCCAACCAGCCAACCGTTAGCCCTCCCGCCCGCCATCGCCAACCAGCAAACCGTAAACCGTCCCGCCCACCATCGCCAACCAGCCAACCGTTTGCCCTCCCACACACCATCGCCAACCAGCCATCCTTAAGCCCTCCCTCCCGCCTTCTCCAACCAGCCATCCGTTTGCCCACCAGCCCGCCATCACCAACCACCCAACCGATTGCCCAACCGCCCAACATCACCAACCACCCAACCGATTGCTCACCATCGCCAAGGAGCCAACACAGGACAATTCGACCTTCCAAACCCTCACACCAACCAACTCTAAACCCAGCCGGGTTGTTAATTAAACAAAGACAGATCGCGACCGCGTCACATCAAATCATGCATCGAGTTTCCACAACGATAAAAACAAGCCACTTCACAGTCATTAAAGACACATGCACCTTTTTCTCTCCACTTCCACACTCGCCGCACGATTTCAACACTCGATTAATAACACCACCTTCTTAATTATTAACTACATTATACGATTGCGTGTTCAGGATCATTATAACAGCGATGAAAGTTATTGTTCGAAATCTCGAAAAACAACGCAAACGCGCAACGCAATTTCCTGCACTCTTTGTTTTGTTACAATCCTTAGGCACTACATTTAACATCTTGCACTAATATTTAGCTCTAGTATATGTAGGAAATATATTGTGATATATATAAATTGAGAGTCTCGTTTTTGAGAAAATGGTTACCAAAATTCCAATTGAACAAATATCAGTTGTTCTCTTCCAGTATTTCCAGTTGCGATACGTCTTAAGATGCCGACATACTATTATATAATTGTGTATTACCGATTGTTCTATCAGTTATAATTTCATAAAATTATGTTGAAAATATGAAAAATATACGAAACCAACCAACCAACCAATGTCCCTCCCGCCCACCATCGCCAACCAGCCAACCTTTAGCCCTGTCGCCCACCATCGCCAACCAGCCAACCGTAAACCCTCCCGCCCACCATCTCCAACCAGCCAACCGTTGCCCTCCCACCCACCATCGCCAACCAGTCATCCTTAAGCCCTCCCTCCCGCCTTCAACAACCAGCTTTCCTTTTGCCCACCAGCCCGCCATCACCAACCACCCAACCGATTGACCACCGCCCACCATCACCAACCACCCAACAGATTGCTCACCATCGCCAAGGGCCAACACAGGACAATTCCACCTTCATAACCCTCCACCAACCAACTCTAAACCCAGCCGGGTTGTTAATTAAACAAAAACAGATTGCGACCGCGTCACATCAAATCTTGCATTGAGTTTCCACAACGATAAAAATAAGCCACTTCACAGTCATTAAAGACACGTGCACCTTTTTCTCTCCACTTCCACCCTCGCCGCACAATTTCAACAAACGATTAATAATACCACCTTCTTAATTGTTAACTACATTATAGGATTGTTTGTTCAGGATCATTATAACAGCGATGAAAATATTGTTCGAAATCTCGAACCACAACGCAAATGCGCAACGCAATTTCCTGCACTCTTTGTTTTGTTACATTCCTTAGGCACTACATTTAAGATCTTGCACTAATACTTAGCTCTAGTATATGTATGACGTATATTGTGATATATATAAATTGAGAGTCTCGTTTTTGAGAAAATAATTACCAAAATTCCATTTGAACAAATATCAGTTGTTCTCTTCCAGTATTTCCAGTTGCGATACATCTTACGATGCCGACATACTATTATATAATTGTGTATTACCGATTGTTCTATTGGTTATAATTTCATAAAATGATGTTGAAAATATGAAAAATAAACGAAACCAACCAACCAACCAATGTCCCTCCCGCCCACCATCGCCAACCAGCCAACCGTTAGCCCTCCCGCCCACCATCGCCAACCAGCCAACCGTAAACCTTCCCGCCCACCATCGCCAACCAGCCAACCGTTTGCCCTCCCACCCACCATCGCCAACCAGCCATCCTTAAGCCCTCCCTCCCGCCTTCTCCAACCAGCCATCCGTTTGCCCACCAGCCCGCCATCACCAACCACCCAACCGATTGCCCACCCGCCACCATCACCAACCCCCAACAGATTGCTCACCATCGCCAAGGAGCCAACACAGGACAATCCCACCTTCCGAACCCTCCCACCAACCAACTCTAAACCCAGCCGGGTTGTTAATTAAACAAAGACAGTTCGCGACCGCGTCACATCAAATCATGGATCGAGTTTCCACAACGATAAAAACAAGCCACATCACAGTCATTAAAGACACATGCACCTTTTTCTCTCCACATCCACACTCTACGCACGATTTCAACACACGATTAATAATACCACCTTCTTAATTGTTAACTACATTATAGGATTGCGTGTTCAGGATCATTATAACAGCGATGAAAGATATTGTTCGAAATCTCGAACCACAACGCAAACGCGCAACGCAATTTCCTGCACTCTTTGTTTTGTTACATTCCTTAGGCACTACATTTAAGATCTTGCACTAATATTTAGCTCTAGTATATGTATGACGTATATTGTGATATATATAAATTGAGAGTCTCGTTTTTGAGAAAATAGTTACCAAAATTCCAATTGAACAAATATCAGTTGTTCTCTTCCAGTATTTCCAGTTGCGATACGTCTTAAGATGCCGACATACTATTATATAATTGTGTATTACCGATTGTTCTATTAGTTATAATTTCATAAAATGATGTTGAAAATATGAAAAATAAACGAAACCAACCAACCAACCAATGTCCCTCCCGCCCACCATCGCCCACCAGCCAACCGTTAGCACTCCCGCTCACCATCGCCAACCAGCCAACCGTAAACCCTCCCGCCCACCATCGCCAACCAGCCAACCGTTTGCCCTCCCACCCACCATCGCCAACCAGCCATCCATAAGCCCTCCCTCCCGCCTTCTCCAACCAGCCATCCGTTTGCCCACCAGCCCGCCATCACCAACCACCCAACCGATTGCCCACCCGCCACCATCACCAACAACCCAACAGATTGCTCACCATCGCCAAGGAGCCAACACAGGACAATTCCACCTTCCGAACCCTCCCACCAACCAACTCTAAACCCAGCCGGGTTGTTAATTAAACAAAGACAGATCGCGACCGCGTCACATCAAATCATGCATCGAGTTTCCACAACGTTAAAAACAAGCCACTTCACAGTCATTAAAGACACATGCACCTTTTTCTCTCCACTTCCACACTCGCCGCACGATTTCAACACTCGATTAATAATACCACCTTCTTAATTGTTAACTACATTATACGACTGCGTGTTCAGGATCATTATAACAGCGATGAAAGATATTGTTCGAAATCTTGAACCACAACGCAAACGCGCAACGTAATTTCCTGCACTCTATGTTTTTGTTACATTCCTTAGGCACTACATTTAAGATCTTGCACTAATACTTAGCTCTAGTATATGTAGGACGTATATTGTGATATATATAAGTAGTGTGTTTGATACTACGGACAGGACCGGAAAGGAAGAGCTCTCCTCAAACAGCTTTGCTACACTTAAAACTTGCTCAACATGCCAATATGAGCTTTTTGAGCAAGTGTGGAATTTTGTCTAATTCAAGATTTTTGTAAAAATGCCCTCGGGAATTTTTCAGAAAAGAAGAGCTCTTCTTATGCAGATTTGCTATACTTAAAACTTGCTCAACATGTTTATTTGTTCAAGTGTAGCACCTGCCTAACCCAAGAATTTTATAATTCGGAAAATATCAACCCCCCCCCTCAAGCAGATTTACAAAAATTGCATCAGTTTGTCTATAAACTTGTATCCATACCCACCTATACATATTTACTTCAGGTTTAAGTTCAATTGGATACTATTCAATTTGCTTATCCAATATTAAAACAATACAATATGCAGAGCCTACCTCTAGAATTGCTTCGTGTTTGCATGTTTCTCCTCTGTGTCAGTGTGTGGAATTCCCGAGACGGTAGTATTGATTTTTGCTTTACCCTCAGCGCCAGTATTTACAGAAATTCCCGAGTATTGCATCATTCAGTATTGTGAGACTGACTGAGGAGAATAGATGTGTTGATACAGTACTTCTCATACTTACAGGTTTAAATTCATATTGAACAATATAAAATCTGTTATTTGTTGTAATCCACTCATATTTAGAGTCAAGCTTATATTTGTCCCAGCCTGTTATACATAACAAGGTCATTGCTATTCAAGATATGCATGTTTGTGCAGGCATTTGCGCTGGGTTAGTGTGAATGATTTTCCACTTGTGGGCTATTGGCTTTACAACCCGTCATAAGATTAATATTAATAATATTAATCCATAGAGATTAGATTTGAATCCCAGGAAATTTTATATAAATACCAAATCCAAAAATATTAAGTGTATATACACATACACACATACACACACACACAAATCACAGTGCTGAACCCAACTGATATTTTTTATTCAGTATAAAGTTTTGAATTGAATCCCAGGAAATTGTATATAATAAACAACAACAAAAATGCCGAATCAAAAATATTGCAATCAGTGCAATAAAAATATATTTAGCTCTAATTGGGCAAGACACCAAAAAATTTGTAACCCCGATAAATACAGAACTCCCACAAAAATTTGCCCCAAATGCAATAGAAAATACAGCATGCAATACTTCACATATACACATAAAGATACTTGCTCTGCTTTGCCCTCTCAACCATCCACATCTGCTCTGAAAAGAAGGCACGAAGTACGTCTTAATGCCAGAGCAGCAAAACAGCCACGCTATGAACCCATCCGTAGCAGTTTTAACGGCCAATTAAGGGATCACCGGTTTGTATCAGAGCCAAGATGCGGCATTGAGAATTTCTTGAACAGTGTAAATCCTAAAGTGCAGGCAATTCTAAATGCACAAAATGGCTCTTATAAGCTCTCCCTCAAATTGTTTGTACAATATAAGAAACCAAATGACACAAAATTTACACACCCCCATGTAACAGAAACTGTACCTGTATATTCAAATGCAAATTCAGACACAATAATAGGCAGATTGATGGATCAATTGAACATCAAACACTCTGAATTTGCGGCAAAAGAGTCCGGATGGAGCCTATGTGGCTCTTCGCACAAGTTATATGTTAATATTTCTGAATTCAGCCCATTGCAAGGATCTACATATCTGCCATTACCTGCTAATATCAAAAACAAAAGAGCCGTGGTCAATATAAAAAATAATGACGCGAAATGCTTTTTGTGGTGTATATTAGCTGCTTTGTTTCCAGTTTCAAGGCATCCAGAGAGAGTAACTTATTACAAACAGCATGAACATTTTTTTGACGATGCAATGGAGGGTTTGGAATATCCAATGTCTGTTCAGAATATTGATAAATTTGAAAAAAGGGCCAGGCACATCGATGGCAAACAATTATCTATTAATGTATTTATTTGTTCCACTGGCAATTGCCCGATAGCACCTCTCAGAATCAGTACAATTGATGATGAATCTGCTATTCCGATTGATCTGCTCTTGATTGAAGGGGATGATACACACCATTACACTCTGATACATAATCTTGAAGCTTTGGTGAGAACACAACTAGACAAATCCAATACAATATTCAAGTTGTGCAGAAGATGCTTAACTATATTTGATGGTCAAAAAATGGTAAATGGGGTTCGTGAAAAAAATGCAGAAATTGCCAAAAACAAGTTAATTGAGCATCTGAAATACTGTGGGAATCATAAACCTGTTCATATGGTGATGCCCAATCCAAGTGAAAATTGCAAATTCAAAAAGTCTGAAGCCTTGTTGGAACACCCGGCATATATTGTCTGGGATTCCGAATCAAATCTCAAATCTCTTGCATTCTGCAATCCAGATCCCGAAGAATCTTCAGCTACACCATACCAGCAACATGAACCTTCCAGCTTTTGTTATGTGGTTGTACAGGATGGTATTGTTACTAAAGAATATTCATACAAGGGACCAAATGCCATCAAAATATTTGCACATAGAATAGAAAATGAGTGCCGTGACATAGCATATAACATCTTATTAAAATCAAAGCCTATGTTGCCTTTAACAGAGAAACAGATTGAAGATTTCAACAATGCAAAAAAATGCCCGTTATGTGATTCTGAATTTTCAGATACAAATATCAAGGTTCATCACCATTCTCATACAGATGGTCGATATAAACAGGCCCTGTGTAATAGCTGCAATATTAAGATCAAGAGACCAAGATTTATCCCCATATTTTGCCATGGAGCATCCAATTATGATTTCCATCATCTGATCAGGTACGAGGGGTTTGAGAAGCAGAATTTAAATATTTTAGCTGAAAATGATGAGAAATATATATCAATTAGCAAGATAATTAAAGTTGATGGTGTTCCTATTCACATAAGATTTCTTGATTCTTACAGATTTTTATCTGCTAGCCTGGCTACACTGGCCACTCAATTATCTGATGATCAATTCAAAATCACACGTGCTTCGTTTCCAAATCAGGACCTGAAATTAATTAGGCGGAAGGGTGTATATCCATATGACTATGTTACAGATTTTTCTAAATTTGATGAGTGTTCCCTGCCACCACAAGAAGCGTTTTACAGCAAAATCAGAGGATCTGGAATCACTGATGAAGATTATGACCATGCTCAGTTGATGTGGAACGATTTAAAATGCAAGACATTTGGTGATTATCACATGGCATATTTGAAACTTGATGTCACCCTCTTAGCTGATATATTGCAGGCATTCAGAAAATCTTCCATGCAAAATTATAGACTGGACCCAGTATATTTTTACAGTGCCCCGGGCCTAGCATGGTCTGCAATGTTTTTCAACACCAAAAAGCAATTGGATCTGATCCACGATCAAGATATGTATCTGTTTATGGAGAAATGTATAAGAGGTGGAATGGTGCAATGTTCCCAGAGATATGCCAGAGCAAATAACAAGCATATGCCTGATTATGATCCAGCACGGCCATCAAATTATATACTGTATGTAGATGCAAACAACCTCTATGGTCACGCTATGATGCAAAAACTGCCATATGCAGGGCTTGAGTGGGTCGAAAATTTCAATATTGAGAATCTTAAGGACTTTGATGACAGTGACTATGGCCTCTTCTTAGAGGTTGATCTGACAATTCCAGATCATTTGCACAATAAATTTTCTGATCTGCCCCCAATACCCGAGGTTCAGTGTTCACCTGGCTCTAAACAGAAGAAGCTCATGATGACCCTGGAGCCAAAACAGGATTATGTCATATATTACAAAAACCTCCAGTTCCTGATGAAACATGGTGTTCAAGTGACCAAAGTTGGCAAAGTCTTGAGGTTCAGGCACTCAGAATGGTTGAAGCCATACATTGATACAAACACAGAGCTTCGAACATCGGCAAAGAGCCAATTTGATAAGGGCTTGTTTAAATTGATGGTGAATTCAGTGTATGGCAAAACTATTGAAAATGTCAGAAAACATACCGATGTTAAAATAATTACTGACCCCAGCCTGAGCAAAAAATTGGTTGCAAAGCCCAACTTCAATTATAGAAGAATTTATGATGAGCACATGGCACTTTTCAACATGAAGAAAACAAAGATCAAATTTGATAAACCTATTTATGTAGGGGCTGCAATATTGGAATTGTCCAAATTACATATGTTAATATTGTATTATGAGGTGTTGAAACCTTTTTATGGTGATCGTGTAAAATTATTGTACATGGACACGGATAGTTTTATTCTTGATATTCAAACAGAAGATGTTTATCAAGATATGTCACAGCCTGAATTGTTTCAATACTTTGATACCAGTGAACATACAAGAATTCAACCCCACAACAAAAAGGTGCCTGGCAAGTTAAAAGATGAGACATGTGGTGATGCTATTGTGGAATTTGCTGGGTTAAGTGCCAAGGTGTACAGTTTTAAAACATGTAGTGCTGTTGTCAAAAAGGCCAAGGGTATTGGCAGAGTTACTGTGGAAAAAGATCTTGTATTTGAAGATTATAAAAATTGCATCAAATCACAGAGTTCAATTAGAACATCAGAAAATAGAATTCAGAGTGAGGATCACTTGTTGACTTCAAATGTTGTAAGAAAAGTGGCCCTGGACCCACATGATGATAAGAGATGCATTTTATCATGTGGCATACATACTTTACCTTGGGGGCATTGTGATTTGAAAAGTGGCAAACAATGCCCAATTACAGAGCATGATTTGAAATAAATAAACATGCCTATGAACTTATTTGGGTTCAAGAAACAAGGTATTATGGAGCTACCAACACCACAACCCTCTTCTGATATGCTGTCTAAACTGAGTGGCTTGTTAATTATTCATCTGAACAGCATACTTACAGATAATAATGAAGAAACAGGCAAAACATTGTACATATTTAACAATAATTTAAATCATTACCAATTACCTGTAGGTGGTCAATTGCAATTTATTACAACCCCTGAGGGTGATGTCAAGATTTCAGTAGGGAGAAATATTTATAGAATTAAGCACTCAAACATGATTTCTGGCACTGTTTATACTGTTTCTGCTGGTGACTGCTTATATATTGAGGTCCCTGGATCATATGACAAGTTATACCCTTTTTTATAGAATTAAGAATCAGATACTCTATAATAAATAACCACTAAAACAAAAATGCCTAATGATATATTTGGCCATACAAGACATGAAGATCACAGTGATGAGATTCTGATGCTTGATGTCAGAGTCAAGAAATTAAGAAGTGATTTACAAGCTTTACAAACCACACTCAATGCCAGTCTTCAATTAGAAATTACAAATTTGCAATCACAATGCATGGACCCTCTTCTTAAAATTGATTCTGAACTCAAATTGTTGCTTCAGAAATATACTGATCTGGCCACATTGGATAATTTTCAAAGTTTGGAAGAAGCTGTAGCAGCTCTTCAAGCCAAATTTAAGACCCAGGCCACCAACTCCGAGCAATTGAAACAACAATTGGAAGAGCAGATAAATAATGTCCAGGCACAGCTCCAAACAATTGTCAAAAGCATAAAATCACAAGAAGATTTTGATCTAGTGATTTCCACTCTAAAGGAACAGATTCAGTCACTCCAGATACCTAATCTGGACCCTCTGAACAATGCCATAGCCGAGGTTAAAGAAAAAATTGAGGCACTTGAAAATTTTATGAACAATTTACCATCTTCTGATGCTTTGAATGCAATAACTCGGAGTGTTGCCAACATTAAGCTGCAACTTGAAACATATGAAGATTTTGGAAAAATTCAAAGTTCCATAACCCATCTTGAAGGTACAATAGCAGCAGTGCAAAGTGATTTGGCAAATGTACTAGAATCTCGCCTGCGTGGAATTGTAGATACCCTTGTCAGTGTCCAGCACCAAATCACAAAGCTTGAAAACCTCAACACTGAATCTGAACTATCTCATTTTCATCACTTGATCGATGATATCCAAACAAAGCTTGAAATTTTACAGCAATCAACACCCACTCAGGCAGATATAGCCCTGCTCCAAAATGCTATGCAAAATGTGGCTGATGCATCTGAATTAAACAATGTGAAATTGGCACTTGAATCTTTGCAAAATACTGTTTCAAATCTACCTACATCACAGGAACTTAAAAATATTAAGAGGGCAGTGAATCGCATATTGAAATCAGAAGATATCAAGAATATCCAGACAGAGATCAAACAACTCACTCAGACAGTGGCCACTCTACCAACCAATCAACATATTAATGAACTGCATGCCCTGTTTGAGGATATCAGAAGACAGGTCCATGATCTTACTGCTCAAAATTCGAAATTGGCAGTTGTTGAAAATTTACAGCAAATTGTAGCTAATATCAAGCAACAGCTAGGGACCATGGAATCCAATCAAGCAAATGCTTTGTCTGTTTTTGCCACCCAGCTACAAGAAATTGTGCAACAATACAAGAGACTTGCTGTGGACATAAAAATCAAGCCAGGCCATGATGATGTTGTTAGGACCATCAATGAGCACCTTGAATCTGTAACGAGTAGATTGCTTACAGCAGAAAAAGAAATAACAGGCATAATCGAGAATCCAAAACATACAGTAATTCTTGAATTGTACAGCATCCCCAACAAAGAATATGATTCACCATTTACACCAGGTGGCAAAATATATATGCTGTCCCCTGCACAATTTTATTACCAGTTTTTTGTTGGAGGCACATTGAGACCAATCAAGATCAAATATTGGCTTCAACCACAGGCACACCACTACCCTACCTTATCAATAACAAATGCTGATAACAAACCAAAAATCACCAGTGTAGAGTTAGAGGATTTTACAGACCCCAATACATTAGAAACAGCCTATGCTGAAGATGATGGCTCTCTGGAATTTAAAATACAAATAGGGGACAAATTATATTTAGAAAATCCTGTAGTATCAGCTGCTGAACACCCCATAGTTGCAATATTCTTGTTTACATATTATGTCTAGACAAATTATTGTTGATGAATTACACAGACAGGCCCGACATAATTATAAGAGACTGCCAGTAGTCACAAAGGGCATTGATGATTTATGGCAGAGCGACTTGATTGAGTTGTCAAGTGGACAGTTGAAAAACTTGGACAAAATCAACAAGGGCTACAAGTATCTACTCACTGTAATAGACACATTTTCAAAATTTGCCTGGGCTGTGCCACTCAAATCCAAGACTGGAAAATGTGTTACAGAAGCCATCACGACAATCATCAATCAGAGTGGAAGATCACCGCGCTATTTGCAAACACATAATGGCAAAGAATTTTATAATTCTGTATTCCAACAATTTATTAAAAGCCAGGCAATAAAACATTACTCGAGTTACAGTGACCTCAAAGCCTCAATTGTAGAGAGATTCAACAGAACCTTAAAAAATCTTATGTATAAACAATTTACCCTCCAAGGTAATTATAAATGGATTAATATTCTTCCAGAACTTCTACATAAATATAACAACTCGGTCCATTCCACAATCAACATGAAGCCCTCTGAAGTAACTTCATCTGATGAGCAAAAATTGATCAGGACTGTTTATTATCCTAGATACCAGCCAACAACAAGAAGAGCCAAATACAGGGTGGGCGATCAAGTAAGAATCAGCAAATATAAGCACTTATTCAAAAGAGGCTTTACAAGAAACTGGAGCACCGAATTATTTACAGTGGTTCAAGTTAAACCCGGGACCCTTAACACATATATAATAAAAGATCATCGAGGAGAAATTCTCAAAGGCCGATTCTATGAACAAGAGCTCAGCAAAACTAAACAGCCTGACACATATCTCATAGAAAAAATCATCCGCAGAAAAGGCAACAAGTTATTTGTCAAATGGCTGGGTCATCCGGAAAACAGCTGGATCGATGCAGACAAAATAATAATATGAGCACCTGGGATGTTATAAAGAGGCTGCCAGAACCTGAACAGCAGATTAAGAGAAATGGCAAGTTGCTGCCTGAAAATATTAGATGTCTTATTGTTGGGCCATCGGCTTGTGGTAAAACTACACTAATGGTTGATAATTTTTTATTGGCACCCAACTGGTTAGACTGGAAAAACAGGCACTTGTATATCTTCTCTAAGAGCTTGGAACAATTAAAATATCAGCAGTTGATGAAGCTATATGATGGATTGGATATTGCCACTTTTGAACCAGATGTTAAGCCACTTCATGAATGTCTCGATAATTCTGTTGTTGTGTTTGATGACATTATACTGGATAATCAAAACAAGGTTAGAAATTTCTTTACACAGGGCCGGCACAAAAACATTGATTGCTTCTACCTGGCACAGACTTTTTCAAAAATACCGAAGCAACTGATCCGAGACAACAGCAATTTTATATGTGTGTTTCATCAAGATCATACCAACCTCAAACACATACATGATGAATATGTAGGTGGGGACTTGAGCTACAATGATTTTTCCAAGTTTTGCAGTAGGTGCTGGAGCCAGGACAGTTATGGCTTTGTCACAATTGATATGACAAGAACACCCAATAGTGGCAAATACAGAAATAAAATCAACGATTTTCTAGACGTTGAGACATAAATAAACAACCATGAAACGACCAGTCATTGATGATCTTAAGTTAAGAGATTATCTTGTAAAAAGATTTAAGGGATGGAAATCAGAGAACCGTGGAATTTATGAAAAACACAAACAAACAGAACAGCCTGTCATTGATGCTATTAATAATTTAGGTAAGAATATCAAAACTGTTACAGAGCAAAATCAAGATTTGATCACAGAGCTTGTGCCTGTAGCTGCAAGGAACATATTAGATTATCCATTCACCCCACTTTCCAGTATTCATACACCTAGTCCTGTTGCTCCTAGAAGAATTGAGGCTAGTCAGGATCCTATTGAATTGGGTCTTCTTGCTCAAAAATATTTAACCACACCTAAAGACAATAAAGATGAGGTGTTTGGCTTATATGCTGACACAGAGCTTGATGGCAGCATCATACACAGAATCGGTAATTTCAGAGTAACTTTTATGGGGGATGATCTGATTGTTTATTCAGAATCTCGTCTCGGAGAAAAAGGTGCTTTTGTTAAGTACCCCGGCACACCTGGATTGTGGGAACTGATGACTAGGAAAAGGCCTGGCAGCTATACAGATCAAGATTATGAACATTACAAAGAAATATTAATAAAATCAGATGCTCTGTACCAGAACAATGATCCCACACAAAAAAGAGTCAAGTCTAGCAGTGGAGCAAAATACAATAATTTAATCAAGCCCATATGGTCACAGATCAAGACTGGCAGTGGAATCAAACAATACAACACCCTGCCTAAAGAATTTGTGTGGGTTGATGATGTCAGGAAACTTGTAGATAGGTTATTGGTGATAGCTGGGGAGGAAAATGCTGGCAACAACAATTTTTACAATGAAAAGGTTGGAATTATGGACATGATAAGCACCAAATTGTCTAATTTTATAGTGAATGACCCTAAGGGGATTGGATATCTCATAAAAATAATTAATACTCTACCCCCCAAATTTTGGAATGTCTCTGAGGGTCGGGGCCTTGTTAATGACATTATAAACAAGCTGCCATTTGAACTACATATTCCAGGCTATCAGTATTGTGGTCCAGGCACAAAATTGGACCATAGATTAAACAGAGGTGATCCTGGTGTTAATCCTTTAGATGCTGCTTGTAGAGACCATGACATAGCATACAACACACATACCGACCTTGACAAGAGACATGTTGCAGACAAGAAATTAGAAGAGGCTGCATTTGGTAGATTTGTAAGCAAAGATGCTTCTTTGAGTGAAAAAATAGCAGCATTGGGGACCACCATAGCTATGAGCACCAAACAAAAACTGGGGTGGGGGTTGTGAATATGTATATAATAAACCTACAATGAAGGCCAAGGGTGTTATGTATCAAATACCTTATGCAGGTCTCAAATCTCTTAAAACTATTGACAGTCTCTTGACCAAAAAGCAGCGCAAGAAAAAAAGCTCTTGTCTTGCAAAGGGACATGGTATGAAATTGTTGCTTAGTACCCCCCAATTAAAAAAATTACAGCAATCAAGAAAAAAATTGCATACAGGGGGATTCATATTTACCATCCCTGCCATCTTAGCTGCTCTCGGGGCTGTTGGGAGCTTGGCTGGGGGATCAGCTGCCATAGCAAAAACAGTAATAGATGCCAAGAAGAATAGGGCAGAATTAGATGAGCAGAAGCGCCATAACCTGGCCATGGAGAAAAAAGGCAAAGGTGTTAAGAGAGCCATGAATAAGTTTAAAAAAAACAAGAGCCGCTTACAAACCAAGATATTGAAGCTTTAATCAAGCCATTGGGCATCAAACATTTTAGAGGTGTGTACATGTCTGATTCTTTACCGGAACAACCACTCAACAAAGAGTGTGGCATTGTTAATTTAGATGAGTACAAAAATCAGGGCACTCACTGGATCTGTTATCTTAAATATTTAAAAAATGAGGCATTTGTGTTTGATTCATTTGGAGGTGTTCCACCTGAAAATTTAATAAAATATCTAAATTCAGCTAATCTTTATTACAATAATGCCCGTGTTCAAAACTTCAAAGATGTTAATTGCGGACATTTGTGTTTATCAGTTCTCAGATATATGTCTCAAATAAATAAACCATCAATTGAAAATTTTCAAAAAGCCCTGTGGTATCTGAAACATCATGGGAGTATTCCATCTCACCAGCCAAAATTCAATATTGAAACTCAAATTGCATGATGACATAGTGTATCCCAAAACAATAGCTCTCAGAGCATTTTACGGCATGTACTTGATACCTAATATTATTCACCACAACAACAAAATTGCAGTAGGGGATCAAAAAATTGTCATCACTCCAGGGCAGTATAATCTGTCCACTCTAAATGCTCAATTACGCAGAGGTGTAGTGTTAAGTCAAAATTCTGTCACTCACAGAGTAGAGATTGTATCTGCTACAGAAAAAGTGCATCTGGGTACTATAGGAGAGCTGTTAGGCTTTGAGAACAACACAAAACTCGAAGCGGCCATCAAACACACTGCTATGAATATACCCAAATTCTTAGCCATAGAGACTCTGAATATTCACTGTAATGTGGCCGAGGGTATGATCACCAAATCAAATGGCACAGGCACTCACAAACAAACCGGCATCATTGCAACATTCAAACCTAATTCCGAATTCATGGAGCCAATCATCTACAATCCATCCCCAACATTATATTTTCCTGTGTGCCATAACAGAATAGATTACATTGAGTTGATGGTCACTAATGAAAAAGAAGAATTAGTTGATTTTGCTGGAGCCACAACAACTGCAATCATAGAGATTAATATTTAAATAAAAATACATACAATGGAAAATATTGAGAGTTATGAGCTACAATCATTCCCCCCAAACAGGAGGACATTTGCAAATTTAAATCAACCCAACACACAGATTGAGGTTGATCTTGATGTAGGGGACGGCTTTATACACCCCCACAGAGCAGATCTATACATCAAATTTGATGTTGTAAAGCTCGATGGAACAGATTATCCGGCAAATACAAATATAAGACTGGTGGACAATTTTGTGCCGCATCTGTTCTCTGAAATTGAGATCAGAAAGCATGGCGTTGTTATAAACAGAGTGGATTATCCAGGCATTACCTCAACAGCTTTGGCTACATTAAAATTATCCAAAACCGAGGCTTCATACTACAGAATCGGTGGATTTGAAGCTGGTGATAAGATATTAACCAAGAGCCACACAGTGCTGTTCCCGATGCGCCTGTTGCCAGGATTCTTCTCGGATTACAAAGATATCATGTGGAAGGTGGGTTAAGAATTACATTTAGAAGAGCTGCAAATGATAATAATGCTTTAATGAGGTACAGTGCAATAAACCCTACAGGAGAAGCTCTGCCTAATACCCTACCTGATGAAGGCAAGTGCATTATTCAGACTATGGAGTTAAGAATCCCTGTTGTTGAGTATGAAGCCAGTTACGCTCTTAAATACAAAGCAGATATTCTAAAAAATCCACAGGTTCCTCTGCAATTTTACACATATCAATGCGTACAGAAGGTTGCCACTGGTACTTATTATGAATTTGATGCCACAAATTCATTCTCCAGTATTCAATTTGACATGCCTGATTTTGTGGTGGTTCTGTTTCAGACTGGGAGACACAACAATCAGGAAAAAAATTCAAGCAAATTTGATAACTGCAACATCAAGAACATATATCTTAAAAATGGGAGAAATGAGGTCTTTCCTAGAGAAAATTACAATTTAGACATTTCCAAGGGTGATTTTCTCAAATTATATGAAGCTTTTTCGGCTTTCAAGCGTGTCACTACAGGCAATACGGATATGTACTACACTCCAGATGAATTCAAGACACGGAGACCCATGTTTGTAATTAACACTTCAAAAAGAAAACAGGTTGTGGTTAATGACAGAACAAACATTAAAATTATCTGTGAATTCCACGAGGCTTTACCAGAAGACACCATATGCAGTGTTATTCTCATAGGGGTAAAATCATATGTTTATGATGTAAGAAATGAGCGAGTCACGGAGCAATTCTAGAGGCCCCATTCAAACACAGAGGCCCTTTGGATATAAAACAACACTTTACCGTCAGTTACCTACCCATTTTATAGCACCTCTGCTCGTAGCAGATACCTACCCAAGTAACACAGCCAAAAGCCTAAAATACAGAAATATTGCAATAATTATTCTGTAAGTTACAGACTTGTGTGCAACAAGACCAAACCTGCTATTCAGTTTGCATGACAATATCCAGGAATTTCCTCAATACAATAAATAGTCCCTGAAAAAGAGCACAATACAGATAAGAATTTCTCTTTGAGTTCCATGACAAATGACATGTAATTTCCCTCGGAAAAGGCACAGTGTAGATAAGAATTTCTCTTTGAGTTCCATGACAAATGACATGTAATTTTCCTCGGAAAAAGCACAGTGTAGGTAATATCAACAGATATAATCACTCATGCATTTACTAATGTCTCTTTGATGATGAATAACTCTCTGAAAAGACACAATAAAGATTATATCTATTGACATACAACTTCCAGGCATTTACTAATGGGACTGATCAAAAGATTATAAGAACATGGAAAACATGTTTTGTTCGCTCTTTCCCATTTACGCACAACTCGGGAAGCAAAAATCAATACATAACCTTGTTATGGCTAGACTAGAGGTAGGCTCTGCATATTGTATTGTTTTAATATTGGATAAGCAAATTGAATAGTATCCAATTGAACTTAAACCTGAAGTAAATATGTATAGGTGGGTATGGATACAAGTTTATAGACAAACTGATGCAATTTTTGTAAATCTGCTTGAGGGGGGGGGGTTGATATTTTCCGAATTATAAAATTCTTGGGTTAGGCAGGTGCTACACTTGAACAAATAAACATGTTGAGCAAGTTTTAAGTATAGCAAATCTGCATAAGAAGAGCACTTCTTTTCTGAAAAATTCCCGAGGGCATTTTTACAAAAATCTTGAATTAGACAAAATTCCACACTTGCTCAAAAAGCTCATATTGGCATGTTGAGCAAGTTTTAAGTGTAGCAAAGCTGTTTGAGGAGAGCTCTTCCTTTCCGGTCCTGTCCGTAGTATCAAACACACTACTTATATAAATTGAGAGTCTCGTTTTGAGAAAATAGTTACCAAAATTCCAATTGAACAAATATCGGTTGTTCTCTTCCAGTATTTCCAGTCTTAAGATGCCGACATACTATTATATAATTGTGTATTACCGATTGTTCTATTAGTTATAATTTCATAAAATGATGTTGAAAATATGAAAAATAAACGAAATCAACCTACCAACCAATGTCCCTCCCGCCCACAATCGCCAACCAGCCAACCGTTAGCCCTCCCGCCCACCATCGCCAACCAGCCAACCTTAAACCCTCCCGCCCACCATCGCCAACCAGCCAACCGTTTGCCCTCCCACCCACAATCGCCAACCAGCCATCCTTAAGCCCTCCCTCCCGCCTTCTCCAACCAGCCATCCGTTTGCCCACCAGCCCGCCATCACCAACCACCCAACCGATTGCCCACCCGCCACCATCAACAACCACCCAACCGATTGCTCACCATCGCCATGGAGCCAACACAGGACAATTCCACCTTCCGAACCCTCCCACCAACCAACTCTAAGCCCAGCCGGGTTGTTAATTAAACAAAGACAGATTGCGACATCGTCACATCAAATCTTGCATCGAGTTTCCACAACGATAAAAACAAGCCACATCACAGTCATTAAAGACACATGCACCTTTTTCTCTCCACTTCCACCCTCGCCGCACACTTTCAACACACGATTAATAATACCACCTTCTTAATTGTTAACTACATTATAGGATTGCGTGTTCAGGATCAATATAACAGCGATGAAAGATATTGTTCGAAATCTCGAACCACAACGCAAACGCGCAACGCAATTTCCTGCACTCTTTGTTTTGTTACATTCATTAGGCACTACATTTAAGATCTTGCACAAATACTTAGCTCTAGTATATGTAGGACGTATATTGTGATATATATAAATTGAGAGTCTCGTTTTTGAGAAAATATTTACCAAAATTCCAATTGAACAAATATCAGTTGTTCTCTTCCAGTATTTCCAGTTGCGATACATCTTAAGATGCCGACATACTATTATATAATTGTGTATTTCCGATTGTTCTATAAGTTATAATTTCATAAAATGATGTTAAAAATATGAAAAATAAACGAAACCAACCAACCAACCAATGTCCCTCCCGCCCACCATCGCCAACCAGCCAACCGTTAGCCCTTCCGCCCACCATCGCCAACCAGCCAACCGTAAACCCTCCCGCCCACCATCGCCAACTAGCCAACCGTTTGCCCTCCCACCCACCATCGCCAACCAGCCATGCTTAAGCCCTCCCTCCCGTCTTCTCCAACCAGCCATCCGTTTGCCCACCAGCCCGCCATCACCAACCACCCAACCGATTGCCCACCCGCCACCATCACCAACCACCCAACAGATTGCTCACCATCGCCAAGGAGCCAACACAGGACAATTCCACCTTCCGAACCCTCCCACCAACCAACTCTAAACCCACCCGGGTTGTTAATTAAACAAAGACAGATTGCGACATCGTCACATCAAATCTTGCATCGAGTTTCCACAACGATAAAAACAAGCCACATCACAGTCATTAAAGACACATGCACCTTTTTCTCTCCACTTCCACCCTCGCCGCACACTTTCAACACACGATTAATAATACCACCTTCTTAATTGTTAACTACATTATAGGATTGCGTGTTCAGGATCAATATAACAGCAATGAAAGATATTGTTCGAAATCTCGAACCACAACGCAAACGCGCAACGCAATTTCCTGCACTCTTTGTTTTGTTACATTCCTTAGGCACTACATTTAAGATCTTGCACAAATACTTAGCTCTAGTATATGTAGGACGTATATTGTGATATATATAAATTGAGAGTCTCGTTTTTGAGAAAATATTTACCAAAATTCCAATTGAACAAATATCAGTTGTTCTCTTCCAGTATTTCCAGTTGCGATACATCTTAAGATGCCGACATACTATTATATAATTGTGTATTTCCGATTGTTCTATAAGTTATAATTTCATAAAATGATGTTAAAAATATGAAAAATAAACGAAACCAACCAACCAACCAATGTCCCTCCCGCCCACCATCGCCAACCAGCCAACCGTTAGCCCTTCCGCCCACCATCGCCAACCAGCCAACCGTAAACCCTCCCGCCCACCATCGCCAACTAGCCAACCGTTTGCCCTCCCACCCACCATCGCCAACCAGCCATGCTTAAGCCCTCCCTCCCGTCTTCTCCAACCAGCCATCCGTTTGCCCACCAGCCCGCCATCACCAACCACCCAACCGATTGCCCACCCGCCACCATCACCAACCACCCAACAGATTGCTCACCATCGCCAAGGAGCCAACACAGGACAATTCCACCTTCCGAACCCTCCCACCAACCAACTCTAAACCCAGCCGGGTTGTTAATTAAACAAAGACCGATCGCGACCGCGTCACATCAAATCATACATCGAGTTTCCAAAACGATAAAAACACGCTACTTCACAGTCATTAAATACACATGCACCTTTTTCTCTCCACTTCCAAACTCGCCGCACGATTTCAACAGACGATTAATAATACCACCTTCTTAATTGTTAACTACATTATAGGATTGCGTGTTCAGGATCATTATAACAGCGATGAAACATATTGATCGAAATCTCGAACCACAAAGCAAACGCGCAACGCAATTTCCTGCACTCTTTGTTTTGTTACATTCCTTAGGCACTACATTAAAGATCTTGCACTAATACTTAGCTCTAGTATATGTAGTACGTATATTGTGATATATATAAATTGAGAGTCTCGTTTTTGAGAAAATAGTTACCAAAATTCCATTTGAACAAATATCAGTTGTTCTCTTCCAGTATTTCCAGTTGCGATACATCTTAAGATGCCGACATACTATTATATAATTGTGTATTACCGATTGTTCTATTAGTTATAATTTCATAAAATGATGTTGAAAATATGAAAAATAAACGAAACCAACCAACCAACCAATGTCCCTCCCGACCACCATCGCCAACCAGCCAACCGTTAGCCCTCCCGCCAACCATCGCCAACCAGCCAACCGTAAACCTTCCCGCCCACCATCGCCAACTAGCCAACCGTTTGCCCTCCCACCCACCATCGCCAACCAGCCATCCTTAAGCCCTCCCTCCCGCCTTCTCCAACCAGCCATCCGTTTGCCCACCAGCCCGCCATCACCAACCAACCAACCGATTGCCCACTCGCCACCATCACCAACCCCCAACAGATTGCTCACCATCGCCAAGGAGCCAACACAGGACAATCCCACCTTCCGAACCCTCCCACCAACCAACTCTAAACCCAGCCGGGTTGTTAATTAAACAAAGACAGATCGCGACCGCGTCACATCAAATCATGGATCGAGTTTCCACAACGATAAAAACAAGCCACATCACAGTCATTAAAGTCACATGCACCTTTTTCTCTCCACATCCACACTCTCCGCACGATTTCAACACACGATTAATAATACCACCTTCTTAATTGTTAACTACATTATAGGATTGCGTGTTCAGGATCATTATAACAGCGATGAAAGATATTGTTCGAAATCTCGAACCACAACGCAAACGCGCAACGCAATTTCCTGCACTCTTTGTTTTGTTACATTCCTTAGGCATTACATTTAAGATCTTGCACTAATACTTAGCTCTAGTATATGTAGGACGTATATTGTGATATATATAAATTGAGAGTCTCGTTTTTGAGAAAATAGTTACCAAAATTCCAATTGACCAAATATCAGTTGTTCTCTTCCAGTATTTCCAGTTGCGATACGTCTTAAGATGCCGACATACTATTATATAATTGTGTATTACCGATTGTTCTATTAGTTATAATTTCATAAAATGATGTTGAAAATATGAAAAATAAACGAAACCAACCAACCAACCAATGTCCCTCCCGCCCACCATCGCCCACCAGCCAACCGTTAGCCCTCCCGCTCACCATCGCCAACCAGCCAACCGTAAACCCTCCCGCCCACCATCGCCAACCAGCCAACCGTTTGCCCTCCCACCCACCATCGCCAACCAGCCATCCATAAGCCCTCCCTCCCGCCTTCTCCAACCAGCCATCCGTTTGCCCACCAGCCCGCCATCACCAACCACCCAACCGATTGCCCACCCGCCACCATCACCAACCACCCAACAGATTGCTCACCATCGCCAAGGAGCCAACACAGGACAATTCCACCTTCCGAACCCTCCCACCAACCAACTCTAAACCCAGCCGGGTTGTTAATTAATCAAAGACAGATCGCGACCGCGTCACACCAAATCATGCATCGAGTTTCCACAACGTTAAAAACAAGCCACTTCACAGTCATTAAAGACACATGCACCTTTTTCTCTCCACTTCCACACTCGCCGCACGATTTCAACACACGATTAATAATACCACCTTCTTAATTGTTAACTACATTATACGATTGCGTGTTCAGGATCATTATAACAGCGATGAAAGATATTGTTCGAAATCTTGAACCACAACGCAAACGCGCAACGCAATTTCCTGCACTCTATGTTTTTGTTACATTCCTTAGGCACTACATTTAAGATCTTGCACTAATACTTAGCTCTAGTATATGTAGGACGTATATTGTGATATATATAAATTGAGAGTCTCGTTTTGAGAAAATAGTTACCAAAATTCCAATTGAACAAATATCGGTTGTTCTCTTCCAGTATTTCCAGTCTTAAGATGCCGACATACTATTATATAATTGTGTATTACCGATTGTTCTATTAGTTATAATTTCATAAAATGATGTTGAAAATATGAAAAATAAACGAAATCAACCTACCAACCAATGTCCCTCCCGCCCACAATCGCCAACCAGCCAACCGTTAGCCCTCCCGCCCACCATCGCCAACCAGCCAACCTTAAACCCTCCCGCCCACCATCGCCAACCAGCCAACCGTTTGCCCTCCCACCCACAATCGCCAACCAGCCATCCTTAAGCCCTCCCTCCCGCCTTCTTCAACCAGCCATCCGTTTGCCCACCAGCCCGCCATCACCAACCACCCAACCGATTGCCCACCCGCCACCATCAACAACCACCCAACCGATTGCTCACCATCGCCAAGGAGCCAACACAGGACAATTCCACCTTCCGAACCCTCCCCCAACCAACTCTAAGCCCAGCCGGGTTGTTAATTAAACAAAGACAGATTGCGACATCGTCACATCAAATCTTGCATCGAGTTTCCACAACGATAAAAACAAGCCACATCACAGTCATTAAAGACACATGCACCTTTTTCTCTCCACTTCCAAACTCGCCGCACGATTTCAACACACGATTAATAATACCACCTTCTTAATTGTTAACTACATTATAGGATTGCGTGTTCAGGATCATTATAACAGCGATGAAACATATTGATCGAAATCTCGAACCACAAAGCAAACGCGCAACGCAATTTCCTGCACTCTTTGTTTTGTTACATTCCTTAGGCACTACATTAAAGATCTTGCACTAATATTTAGCTCTAGTATATGTAGTACGTATATTGTGATATATATAAATTGAGAGTCTCGTTTTTGAGAAAATAGTTACCAAAATTCCATTTGAACAAATATCAGTTGTTCTCTTCCAGTATTTCCAGTTGCGATACATCTTAAGATGCCGACATACTATTATATAATTGTGTATTACCGATTGTTCTATTAGTTATAATTTCATAAAATGATGTTGAAAATATGAAAAATAAACGAAACCAACCAACCAACCAATGTCCCTCCCGACCACCATCGCCAACCAGCCAACCGTTAGCCCTCCCGCCAACCATCGCCAACCAGCCAACCGTAAAACTTCCCGCCCACCATCGCCAACCAGCCAACCGTTTGCCCTCCCACCCACCATTGCCAACGAGCCATCCTTAAGCCCTCCCTCCCGCCTTCTCCAACCAGCCATCCGTTTGCCCACCAGCCCGCCATCACCAACCACCCAACCGATTGCCCACCCGCCACCATCACCAACCCCCAACAGATTGCTCACCATCGCCAAGGAGCCAACACAGGACAATCCCACCTTCCGAACCCTCCCACCAACCAACTCTAAACCCAGCCGGGTTGTTATTTAAACAAAGACAGATCGCGACCGCGTCACATCAAATCATGGATCGAGTTTCCACAACGATAAAAACAAGCCACATCACAGTCATTAAAGACACATGCACCTTTTTCTCTCCACATCCACACTCTCCGCACGATTTCAACACACGATTAATAATACCACCTTCTTAATTGTTAACTACATTATAGGATTGCGTGTTCAGGATCATTATAACAGCGATGAAAGATATTGTTCGAAATCTCGAACCACAACGCAAACGCGCAACGCAATTTCCTGCACTCTTTGTTTTGTTACATTCCTTAGGCACTACATTTAAGATCTTGCACTAATACTTAGCTCTAGTATATGTAGGACGTATATTGTGATATATATAAATTGAGAGTCTCGTTTTTGAGAAAATAGTTACCAAAATTCTAATTGAACAAATATCAGTTGTTCTCTTCCAGTATTTCCAGTTGCGATACGTCTTAAGATGCCGACATACTATTATATAATTGTGTATTACCGATTGTTCTATTAGTTATAATTTCATAAAATGATGTTGAAAATATGAAAAATAAACGAAACCAACCAAAGAACCAATGTCCCTCCCGCCCACCATCACCAACCAGCCAACCGTTAGCCCTCCCGCCCACCATCGCCAACCAGCCAACAGTAAAACCTCCCGCCCACCATCGGCAACCAGCCAACCGTTTGCCCTCCCACCCACAATCGCCAACCAGCCATCCTTAAGCCCTCCCTCCCGCCTTCTCCAACCAGCCATACGTTTGCCCACCAGCCCGCCATCACCAACCACCCAACCGATTGCCCACCCGCCACCATCACCAACCACCCAACCGATTGGTCACCATCGCCAAGGAGCCAACACAGGACAATTCCACCTTCCGAACCCTCCCACCAACCAACTCTAAAACCAGCCGGGTGTTTAATTAGACAAAGACAGATTGCGACCGCGTCACATCTAATCTTGCATCGAGTTTCCACAACGATAAAAACAAGCCACTTCACAGTCATTAAAGACACATGCACCTTTTTCTCTCCACTTCCACAATCGCCGCTCGATTTCAACACACGATTAATAATACCACCTTCTTAATTGTTAACTACATTATAGGATTGCGTGTTCATGATCATTATAACAGCGATGAAAGATATTGTTCGAAATCTCGAACCACAACGCAAACGCGCAACGCAATTTCCTGCACTCTTTGTTTTGTTACATTCCTTAGGCATTACCTTTAAGATCTTGCACTAATACTTAGCTCTAGTATATGTAGGATGTATATTGTGATATATATAAATTGAGAGTCTCGTTTTTGAGAAAATTGTTACCAAAATTCCAATTGAACAAATATCAGTTGTTCTCTTCCATTATTTCCAGTTGCGATACGTCTTAAGATGCCGACATACTATTATATAATTGTGTATTACAGATTGTTCTATTAGTTATAATTTCATAAAATGATGTTGAAAATATGAAAAATAAACGAAACCAACCAACCAACCAATGTCCCTCCCGCCCACAATCGCCAAACAGCCAACCGTTAGCCCTCCCGCCCACCATCGCCAACCAGCCAACAGTAAAACCTCCCGCCCACCATCGCCAACCAGCCAACCGTTTGCCCTCCCACCCACCATCGCCAACCAGCCATCCTTAAGCCCTCCCTCCCGCCTTCTCCAACCAGCCATCCGTTTGCCCACCAGCCCGCCATCACCAACCACCCAATCGATTGCCCACCCGCCACCATCACGAACCACCCAACAGATTGCTCACCATCGCCAAGGAGCCAACACAGGACAATTCCACCTTCCGAACCCTCCCACCAACCAACTCTAAACCCAGCCGGGTTGTTAATTAAACTAAGACAGATCGCGACCGCGTCACATCAAATCATGCATCGAGTTTCCACAACGATAAAAACAAACCACTTCACAGTCATGAAAGACACATGCACCTTTTTCTCTCCACTTCCACACTCTCCGCTCGATTTCAACACACGATTAATAATACCACCTTCTTAATTGTTAACTACATTATAGGATTGCGTGTTCAGGATCATTATAACAGCGTTGAAAGATATTGTTCGAAATCTCGAACCACAACGCAAACGCGCAACGCAATTTCCTGCACTCTTTGTTTTGTTACATTCCTTAGGCACTACATTTAAGATCTTGCACTAATACTTAGCTCTAGTATATGTATGACGTATATTGTGATATATATAAATTGAGAGTCTCGTTTTTGAGAAAATAGTTACCAAAATTCCATTTGAACAAATATCAGTTGTTCTCTTCCAGTATTTCCAGTTGCGATACATCTTACGATGCCGACATACTATTATATAATTGTGTATTACCGATTGTTCTATTGGTTATAATTTCATAAAATGATGTTGAAAATATGAAAAATAAACAAAACCAACCAACCAACCAATGTCCCTCCAGCCCACCATCGCCAACCAGCCAACCGTAAACCCTCCCGCCCACCATCGCCAACCAGCCAACCGTTTGCCCTCCCACCCACCATCGCCAACCAGCCATCCTTAAGCCCTCCCTCCCGCCTTCTCCAACCAGCCATCCGTTTGCCCACCAGCCCGCCATCACCAACCACCCAATCGATTGCCAACCCGCCACTATCACGAACCACCCAACCGATTGCTCACCATCGCCAAGGAGCCAACACAGGACAATTCCACCTTCCGAACCCTCCCACCAACCAACTCTAAGCCCAGCCGGGTTGTTAATTAAACAAAGACAGATTGCGACCGCGTCACATCAAATCTTGCATCGAGTTTCCACAACGATAAAAACAAGCCACTTCACAGTCATTAAAGACACGTGCACCTTTTTCTCTCCACTTCCACCCTCGCCGCACAATTTCAACAAACGATTAATAATACCACCATCTTAATTGTTAACTACATTATAGGATTGTTTGTTCAGGATCATTATAACAGCAATGAAAATATTGTTCGAAATCTCGAACCACAACGCAAACGCGCAACGCAATTACCTGACTCTTTGTTTTGTTACATTCCTTTGGCACTACATTTAAGATCTTGCACTAATACTTAGCTCTAGTATATGTAGGACGTATATTGTGTTACATATAAATTGAGAGTCTCGTTTTTGAGAAAATAGTTACCAAAATTCCAATTGAACAAATATTAGTTGTTCTCATCCAATATTTCCAGTTGCGATACATCTTAAGATGCCGACATACTATTATATAATTGTGTATTACCGATTGTTCTATTAGTAATAATTTCATAAAATGATGTTGAAAATATGAAAAATAAATGAAACAACCAACGAACCAATGTGCCTCCCGCCCACCATTGCCAACCAGCCAACCGTTAGCCCTCCCGCCCACCATCGCCAACCAGCCAACCGTAAACCCTCCCTACCACCATCGCTAACCAGCCAACCGTTTGCCCTCCCACCCACCATCGCCAACCAGCCATCCTTAAGCCCTCCCTCCCGCCTTCTCCAACCAGCCATCCGTTTGCTCACCAGCCCGCCATCACCAACCACCCAACCGATTGCCCACCCGCCACCATCACCAACCACCCAACAGATTGCTCACCATCGCCAAGGAGCCAACACAGGACAATTCCACCTTCCGAACCCTCCCACCAACCAACTCTAAACCCAGCCGGGTTGTTAATTAAACTAAGACAGATCGCGACCGCGTCACATCAAATCATGCATCGAGTTTCCACAACGATAAAAACAAACCACTTCACAGTCATTAAAGACACATGCACCTTTTTCTCTCCACTTCCACACTCGCCGCACGATTTCAACACACGATTAATAATACCACCTTCTTAATTGTTAACCACATTATAGGATTGCGTGTTCAGGATCATTATAACAGCGATGTAAGATATTGTTCGAAATCTCGAAACACAACGCAAACGCGCAACGCAATTTCCTGCACTCTTTGTTTTGTTACATTCCTTAGGCACTACATTTAAAATCTTGCACTAATATTTAGCTCTAGTATATGTAGGACGTATATTGTGATATATATAAATTGAGAGTCTCGTTTTTGAGAAAATAGTTACCAAAATTCCAATTGAACAAATATCAGTTGTTCTCTTCCAGTATTTCCAGTTGCGATACGTCTTAAGATGCCGACATACTATTATACAATTGTGTATTAACGATTGTTCTATTAGTTATAATTTCATAAAATGATGTTGAAAATATGAAAAATAAACGAAACCAACCAACCAACCAATGTCCCTCCCGCCCATCATCGCCAAACAGCCAACCGTTAGCCCTCCCGCCCACCATCGCCAACCAGCCAACCGTAAACCCTCCCGCCCACCATCGCCAACCAGCCAACCGTTTGCCTTCCCACCCACCATCGCCAACCAGCCATCCTTAAGCCCTCCCTCCCGCCTTCTCCAACCAGCCATCCGTTTGCCCACCAGCCCGCCAACACTAACCACCCAACCGATTGCCCACCCGCCACCATCACCAACCACCGAACAGATTGCTCACCATCGCCAAAGAGCCAACACAGGACAATTCCACCTTCCGAAACCTCCCACCAACCGACTCTAAACCCAGCCGGGTTGTTAATTAAACAAAGACAGATCGCGACCGCGTCACATCAAATCATGCATCGAGTTTCCACAACGATAAAAACAAACCACTTCACAGTCATTAAAGACACATGCACCTTTTTCTCTCCACTTCCACACTCGCCGCTCGATTTCAACACACGATTAATAATACCACCTTCTTAATTGTTAACTACATTATAGGATTGCGTGTTCAGGATCATTATAACAGCGATGTAAGATATTGTTCGAAATCTCGAACCACAACGCAAACGCGCAACGCAATTTCCTGCACTCTTTGTTTTGTTACATTCCTTAGGCACTACATTTAAGATCTTGCACTAATACTTAGCTCTAGTATATGTAGGACGTATATTGTGATATATATAAATTGAGAGTCTCGTTTTTGAGAAAATAGTTACCAAAATTCTAATTGAACAAATATCAGTTGTTCTCTTCAAGTATTTCCAGTTGCGATACGTCTTAAGATGCCGACATACTATTATATAATTGTGTATTACCGATTGTTCTATTAGTTATAATTTCATAAAATGATGTTGAAAATATGAAAAATAAACGAAACCAACCAACCAACCAATGTCCCTCCCGCCCACCATCGCCAACCAGCCAACCGTTAGCCCTCCCGCCCACCATCACCAACCTGCCAACCGTAAACCCTCCCGCCCACCATCGCCAACCAGCCATCCTTAAGCCCTCCCTCCCGCCTTCTCCAACAAGCCAACCGTAAACCCTCCCGACCCACCATCGGCAACCAGCCAACCGTTTGCCCTCCCACCCACCATCGCCAACCAGCCAATCTGAAGCCCTCCCTCCCGCCTTCTCCAACCAGCCATCCGTTTGCCCACCAGCCCGCCATCACCAACCACCCAACCGATTGCCCACCCGCCACCATCACCAACCACCCAACAGATTGCTCACCATCGCCAAGGAGCCAATACAGGACAATTCCACCTTCCGAACCCTCCCACCAACCAACTCTAAACCCAGCCGGGTTGTTAATTAAACAAAGACCGATCGCGACCGCGTCACATCAAATCATACATCGAGTTTCCACAACGATAAAAACAAGCCACTTCACAGTCATTAAAGACACATGCACCTTTTTCTCTCCACTTCCACACTCGCCTCACGATTTCAACACACGATTAATAATACCACCTTCTTATTTTGTTAACCACATTATAGGATTGCGTGTTCAGGATCATTATAACAGCGATGTAAGATATTGTTCGAAATCTCGAACCACAACGCAAACGCGCAACGCAAATTTCCTGCACTCTTTGTTTTGTTACATTCCTTAGGCACTACATTTAAGATCTTGCACTAATATTTAGCTTTAGTATATGTAGGACGTATATTGTGATATATATAAATTAAGTCTCGTTTTTGAGAAAATAGTTACCAAAATTCCAATTGAACAAATATCGGTTGTTCTCTTCCAGTATTTCCAGTCTTAAGATGCCGACATACTATTATATAATGGTGTATTACCGATTGTTCTATTAGTTATAATTTCATAAAATGATGTTGAAAATATGAAAAATAAACGAAATCAACCTACCAACCAATGTCCCTCCCGCCCACAATCGCCAACCAGCCAACCGTTAGCCCTCCCGCCCACCATCGCCAACCAGCCAACCTTAAACCCTCCCGCCCACCATCGCCAACCAGCCATCCGTTTGCCTTCCCACCCACAATCGCCAACCAGCCATCCTTAAGCCCTCCCTCCCGCCTTCTCCAACCAGCCATCCGTTTGCCCACCAGCCCGCCATCACCAACCACCCAACCGATTGCCCACCCGCCACCATCACCAACCACCCAACAGATTGCTCACCATCGCCAAGGAGCCAACACAGGACAATTCCACCTTCCGAACCCTCCCACCAACCAACTCTAAGCCCAGCCGGGTTGTTAATTAAACAAAGACAGATTGCGACATCGTCACATCAAATCTTGCATCGAGTTTCCACAACGATAAAAACAAGCCACATCACAGTCATTAAAGACACATGCACCTTTTTCTCTCCACTTCCACCCTCGCCGCACACTTTCAACACACGATTAATAATACCACCTTCTTAATTGTTAACTACATTATAGGATTGCGTGTTCAGGATCAATATAACAGCGATGAAAGATATTGTTCGAAATCTCGAACCACAACGCAAACGCGCAACGCAATTTCCTGCACTCTTTGTTTTGTTACATTCCTTAGGCACAACATTTAAGATCTTGCACAAATACTTAGCTCTAGTATATGTAGGACGTATATTGTGATATATATAAATTGAGAGTCTCGTTTTTGAGAAAATAGTTACCAAAATTCCAAATGAACAAATATCAGTTGTTCTCTTCCAGTATTTCCAGTTGCGATACATCTTAAGATGCCGACATACTATTATATAATTGTGTATTTCCGATTGTTCTATTAGTTATAATTTCATAAAATGATGTTAAAAATATGAAAAATAAACGAAACCAACCAACCAACCAATGTCCCTCCCGCCCACAATCGCCAACCAGCCAACCGTTAGCCCTCCCGCCCACCATCGCCAACCAGCCAACCGTAAACCCTCCCGCCCACCATCGCCAACTAGCCAACCGTTTGCCCTCCCACCCACCATCGCCAACCAGCCATGCTTAAGCCCTCCCTCCCGTCTTCTCCAACCAGCCATCCGTTTGCCCACCAGCCCGCCATCACCAACCACCCAACCGATTGCCCACCCGCCACCATCACCAACCACCCAACAGATTGCTCACCATCGCCAAGGAGCCAACACAGGACAATCCCACCTTCCGAACCCTCCCACCAACCAACTCTAAACCCAGCCGGGTTGTTAATTAAACAAAGACCGATCGCGACCGCGTCACATCAAATCATACATCGAGTTTCCACAACGATAAAAACAAGCCACTTCACAGTCATTAAATACACATGCACCTTTTTCTCTCCACTTCCAAACTCGCCGCACGATTTCAACACACGATTAATAATACCACCTTCTTAATTGTTAACTACATTATAGGATTGCGTGTTCAGGATCATTATAACAGCGATGAAAGTTTTTGTTTGAAATCTCGAACCACAACGCAAACGCGCAACGCAATTTCCTGCACTCTTTGTTTTGTTGCATTCCGTAGGCACTACATTTAAGATCTTGCACTAATATCTAGCTCTAGTATATGTAGGACGTATATTGTGATATATATAAATTGAGAGTCCCGTTTTTGAGAAAATAGTTACCAAAATTCCAATTGAACAAATATCAGTTGTTCTCTTCCAGTATTTCAAGTTGCGATACGTCTTAAGATGCCGACATACTATAATAACATTGTATATTTCCGATTGTTCTATTAGTTATAATTTCATAAAATGATGTTGAAAATATGAAAAATAAACGAAACCAACCTACCAACCAATGTCCCTCCCGCCCACAATCGCCAACCAGCCAGCCGTTAGCCCTCCCGCCCACCATCGCCAACCAGCCAACCTTAAACCCTCCCGCCCACCATCGCCAACCAGCCAACCGTTTGCCCTCCCACCCACAATCGCCAACCAGCCATCCTTAAGCCCTCCCTCCCGCCTTCTCCAACCAGCCATCCGTTTGCCCACCAGCCCGCCATCACCAACCACCCAACCGATTGCCCACCCGCCACCATCAACAACCACCCAACCGATTGCTCACCATCGCCAAGGAGCCAACACAGGACAATTCCACCTTCCGAAACCTCCCACCAACCGACTCTAAACCCAGCCGGGTTGTTAATTAAACAAAGACAGATCGCGACCGCGTCACATCAAATCATGCATCGAGTTTCCACAACGATAAAAACAAACCACTTCACAGTCATTAAAGACACATGCACCTTTTTCTCTCCACTTCCACACTCGCCGCTCGATTTCAACACACGATTAATAATACCACCTTCTTAATTGTTAACTACATTATAGGATTGCGTGTTCAGGATCATTATAACAGCGATGTAAGATATTGTTCGAAATCTCGAACCACAACGCAAACGCGCAACGCAATTTCCTGCACTCTTTGTTTTGTTACATTCCTTAGGCACTACATTTAAGATCTTGCACTAATACTTAGCTCTAGTATATGTAGGACGTATATTGTGATATATATAAATTGAGAGTCTCGTTTTTGAGAAAATAGTTACCAAAATTCTAATTGAACAAATATCAGTTGTTCTCTTCAAGTATTTCCAGTTGCGATACGTCTTAAGATGCCGACATACTATTATATAATTGTGTATTACCGATTGTTCTATTAGTTATAATTTCATAAAATGATGTTGAAAATATGAAAAATAAACGAAACCAACCAACCAACCAATGTCCCTCCCGCCCACCATCGCCAACCAGCCAACCGTTAGCCCTCCCGCCCACCATCACCAACCTGCCAACCGTAAACCCTCCCGCCCACCATCGCCAACCAGCCATCCTTAAGCCCTCCCTCCCGCCTTCTCCAACAAGCCAACCGTAAACCCTCCCGACCCACCATCGGCAACCAGCCAACCGTTTGCCCTCCCACCCACCATCGCCAACCAGCCAATCTGAAGCCCTCCCTCCCGCCTTCTCCAACCAGCCATCCGTTTGCCCACCAGCCCGCCATCACCAACCACCCAACCGATTGCCCACCCGCCACCATCACCAACCACCCAACAGATTGCTCACCATCGCCAAGGAGCCAATACAGGACAATTCCACCTTCCGAACCCTCCCACCAACCAACTCTAAACCCAGCCGGGTTGTTAATTAAACAAAGACCGATCGCGACCGCGTCACATCAAATCATACATCGAGTTTCCACAACGATAAAAACAAGCCACTTCACAGTCATTAAAGACACATGCACCTTTTTCTCTCCACTTCCACACTCGCCTCACGATTTCAACACACGATTAATAATACCACCTTCTTATTTTGTTAACCACATTATAGGATTGCGTGTTCAGGATCATTATAACAGCGATGTAAGATATTGTTCGAAATCTCGAACCACAACGCAAACGCGCAACGCAAATTTCCTGCACTCTTTGTTTTGTTACATTCCTTAGGCACTACATTTAAGATCTTGCACTAATATTTAGCTTTAGTATATGTAGGACGTATATTGTGATATATATAAATTAAGTCTCGTTTTTGAGAAAATAGTTACCAAAATTCCAATTGAACAAATATCGGTTGTTCTCTTCCAGTATTTCCAGTCTTAAGATGCCGACATACTATTATATAATGGTGTATTACCGATTGTTCTATTAGTTATAATTTCATAAAATGATGTTGAAAATATGAAAAATAAACGAAATCAACCTACCAACGAATGTCCCTCCCGCCCACAATCGCCAACCAGCCAACCGTTAGCCCTCCCGCCCACCATCGCCAACCAGCCAACCTTAAACCCTCCCGCCCACCATCGCCAACCAGCCATCCGTTTGCCTTCCCACCCACAATCGCCAACCAGCCATCCTTAAGCCCTCCCTCCCGCCTTCTCCAACCAGCCATCCGTTTGCCCACCAGCCCGCCATCACCAACCACCCAACCGATTGCCCACCCGCCACCATCACCAACCACCCAACAGATTGCTCACCATCGCCAAGGAGCCAACACAGGACAATTCCACCTTCCGAACCCTCCCACCAACCAACTCTAAGCCCAGCCGGGTTGTTAATTAAACAAAGACAGATTGCGACATCGTCACATCAAATCTTGCATCGAGTTTCCACAACGATAAAAACAAGCCACATCACAGTCATTAAAGACACATGCACCTTTTTCTCTCCACTTCCACCCTCGCCGCACACTTTCAACACACGATTAATAATACCACCTTCTTAATTGTTAACTACATTATAGGATTGCGTGTTCAGGATCAATATAACAGCGATGAAAGATATTGTTCGAAATCTCGAACCACAACGCAAACGCGCAACGCAATTTCCTGCACTCTTTGTTTTGTTACATTCCTTAGGCACAACATTTAAGATCTTGCACAAATACTTAGCTCTAGTATATGTAGGACGTATATTGTGATATATATAAATTGAGAGTCTCGTTTTTGAGAAAATAGTTACCAAAATTCCAAATGAACAAATATCAGTTGTTCTCTTCCAGTATTTCCAGTTGCGATACATCTTAAGATGCCGACATACTATTATATAATTGTGTATTTCCGATTGTTCTATTAGTTATAATTTCATAAAATGATGTTAAAAATATGAAAAATAAACGAAACCAACCAACCAACCAATGTCCCTCCCGCCCACCATCGCCAACCAGCCAACCGTTAGCCCTCCCGCCCACCATCGCCAACCAGCCAACCGTAAACCCTCCCGCCCACCATCGCCAACTAGCCAACCGTTTGCCCTCCCACCCACCATCGCCAACCAGCCATGCTTAAGCCCTCCCTCCCGTCTTCTCCAACCAGCCATCCGTTTGCCCACCAGCCCGCCATCACCAACCACCCAACCGATTGCCCACCCGCCACCATCACCAACCACCCAACAGATTGCTCACCATCGCCAAGGAGCCAACACAGGACAATCCCACCTTCCGAACCCTCCCACCAACCAACTCTAAACCCAGCCGGGTTGTTAATTAAACAAAGACCGATCGCGACCGCGTCACATCAAATCATACATCGAGTTTCCACAACGATAAAAACAAGCCACTTCACAGTCATTAAATACACATGCACCTTTTTCTCTCCACTTCCAAACTCGCCGCACGATTTCAACACACGATTAATAATACCACCTTCTTAATTGTTAACTACATTATAGGATTGCGTGTTCAGGATCATTATAACAGCGATGAAAGTTTTTGTTTGAAATCTCGAACCACAACGCAAACGCGCAACGCAATTTCCTGCACTCTTTGTTTTGTTGCATTCCGTAGGCACTACATTTAAGATCTTGCACTAATATCTAGCTCTAGTATATGTAGGACGTATATTGTGATATATATAAATTGAGAGTCCCGTTTTTGAGAAAATAGTTACCAAAATTCCAATTGAACAAATATCAGTTGTTCTCTTCCAGTATTTCAAGTTGCGATACGTCTTAAGATGCCGACATACTATAATAACATTGTATATTTCCGATTGTTCTATTAGTTATAATTTCATAAAATGATGTTGAAAATATGAAAAATAAACGAAACCAACCTACCAACCAATGTCCCTCCCGCCCACAATCGCCAACCAGCCAGCCGTTAGCCCTCCCGCCCACCATCGCCAACCAGCCAACCTTAAACCCTCCCGCCCACCATCGCCAACCAGCCAACCGTTTGCCCTCCCACCCACAATCGCCAACCAGCCATCCTTAAGCCCTCCCTCCCGCCTTCTCCAACCAGCCATCCGTTTGCCCACCAGCCCGCCATCACCAACCACCCAACCGATTGCCCACCCGCCACCATCAACAACCACCCAACCGATTGCTCACCATCGCCAAGGAGCCAACACAGGACAATTCCACCTTCCGAACTCTCCCACCAACCAACTCTAAGTCCAGCCGGGTTGTTAATTAAACAAAGACAGATTGCGACCGTGTCACATCAAATCTTGCATCGAGTTTCCACAACGATAAAAACAAGCCACATCACAGTCATTAAAGACACATGCACCTTTTTCTCTCCACTTCCACCCTCGCCGCACACTTTCAACACACGATTAATAATACCACCTTCTTAATTGTTAACTACATTATAGGATTGCGTGTTCAGGATCAATATAACAGCGATGAAAGGTATTGTTCGAAATCTCGAACCACAACGCAAACGCGCAACGCAATTTCCTGCACTCTTTGTTTTGTTACATTCCTTAGGCACTACATTTAAGATCTTGCACTATTACTTAGCTCTAGTATATGTAGGACGTATATTGTGATATATATAAATTGAGAGTCTCGTTTTTGACAAAATAGTTACCAAAATTCCAATTGAACAAATATCAGTTGTTCTCTTCCAGTATTTCCAGTTGCGATACATCTTAAGATGCCGACATACTGTTATATAATTGTGTATTTCCGATTGTTCTATTAGTTATAATTTCATAAAATGATGTTAAAAATATGAAAAATAAACGAAACCAACCAACCAACCAATGTCCCTCCCGCCCACCATCACCAACCAGCCAACCGTTAGCCCTCCCGCCCACCATCGCCAACCAGCCAACCGTAAACCCTCCCGCCCACCATCGCCAACTAGCCAACCGTTTGCCCTCCCACCCACCATCGCCAACCAGCCATGCTTAAGCCCTCCCTCCCGTCTTCTCCAACCAGCCATCCGTTTGCCCACCAGCCCGCCATCACCAACCACCCAACCGATTGCCCACCCGCCACCATCACCAACCACCCAACAGATTGCTCACCATCGCCAAGGAGCCAACACAGGACAATTCCACCTTCCGAACCCTCCCACCAACCAACTCTAAACCCAGCCGGGTTGTTAATTAAACAAAGACCGATCGCGACCGCGTCACATCAAATCATACATCGAGTTTCCACAACGATAAAAGCAAGCCACTTCACAGTCATTAAAAACACATGCACCTTTTTCTCTCCAGTTCCAAACTCGCCGCACGATTTCAACACACGATTAATAATACCACCTTCTTAATTGTTAACTACATTATAGGATTGCGTGTTCAGGATCATTATAACAGCGATGAAAGTTTTTGTTTGAAATCTCGAACCACAACGCAAACGCGCAACGCAATTTCCTGCACTCTTTGTTTTGTTACATTCCGTAGGTACATTCCGTTTTTGAGAAAAGAGTTACCAAAATTCCAATTGAACAAATATCAGTTGTTCTCTTCCAGTATTTCAAGTTGCGATACGTCTTAAGATGCCGACATACTATAATAACATTGTATATTTCCGATTGTTCTATTAGTTATAATTTCATAAAATGATGTTGAAAATATGAAAAATAAACGAAACCAACCTACCAACCAATGCCCCTCCCGCCCACAATCGCCAACCAGCCAGCCGTTAGCCCTCCCGCCCACCATCGCCAACCAGCCAACCTTAAACCCTCCCGCCCACCATCGCCAACCAGCCAACCGTTTGCCCTCCCACCCACAATCGCCAACCAGCCATCCTTAAGCCCTCCCTCCCGCCTTCTCCAACCAGCCATCCGTTTGCCCACCAGCCCGCCATCACCAACCACCCGACCGATTGCCCACCCGCCACCATCAACAACCACCCAACCGATTGCTCTACTTCGCCAAGGAGCCAACACAGGACAATTCCACCTTCCGAACCCTTCTACCAACCAACTCTAAACCCAGCCGGGTTGTTAATTAAACAAAGACAGATCGCGACCGCGTCACATCAAATCATGCATCGAGTTTCCACAACGATAAAAACAAGACACTTCACAGTCATGAAAGACACATGCACCTTTTTGTCTCAACTTCCACACTCGCCGCACGATTTCAACACACGATTTATAACACCACCTTCTTGATTGTTAACTACATTATAGGATTGCGTGTTCAGGATCATTATAACAGCAATGAAAGATATTGTTCGAAATCTCGAACCACAACGCAAACGCGCAACGCAATTTCCTGCACTCTTTGTTTTGTTACATTCCTTAGGCACCACATTTAAGATCTTGCACTAATACTTAGCTCCAGTATATGTAGGAAGTATATTGTGATATATATAAATTGAGAGTCTCGTTTTTGAGAAAATAGTTACCAAAATTCCAATTGAACAAATATCAGTTGTTCTCTTCCAGTATTTCCAGTTGCGATACGTCTTAAGATGTCGACATACTAATATATAATTGTGTATTAACGATTGTTCTATTAGTTATAATTTCATAAAATGATGTTGAAAATATGAAAAATAAACGAAACCAAACAACCAACCAATGTCCCTCCCGCCCACCATCGCCAACCAGCCAACCGTTAGCCCTCCCGCCCACCATCGCCAACCAGCCAACCGTTTGCCCTCCCACACACCATCGCCAACCAGCCATCCTTAAGCCCTCCCTCCCGCCTTCTCCAACCAGCCTTCCGTTTGCCCACCAGGCCGCCATCACCAACCACCCAACCGATTGCCCAACCGCCCAACATCACCAACCACCCAACCGATTGCTCACCATTGCCAAGGAGCCAACACAGGACAATTCCACCTTTCAAAACCCTCACAGCAACCAACTCTAAACCCAGCCGGGTTGTTAATTAAACAAAGACAGATCGCGACCGCGTCACATCAAATCATGCATCGAGTTTCCACAACGATAAAAACAAGCCACTTCACAGTCATTAAAGACACATGCACCTTTTTCTCTCCACTTCCACACTCGCCGCACGATTTCAACACACGATTAATAACACCACCTTCTTAATTATTAACTACATTATACGATTGCGTGTTCAGGATCATTATAACAGCGATGAAAGTTATTGTTCGAAATCTCGAAAAACAACGCAAACGCGCAACGCAATTTCCTGCACTCTTTGTTTTGTTACAATCCTTAGGCACTACATTTAACATCTTGCACTAATATTTAGCTCTAGTATATGTAGGAAATTTTTGTGATATATATAAATTGAGAGTCTCGTTTTTGAGAAAATAGTTACCAAAATTCCAATTGAACAAATATCAGTTGTTCTCTTCCAGTATTTCCAGTTGCGATACGTCTTAAGATGCCGACATACTATTATATAATTGTGTATTACCGATTGTTCTATCAGTTATAATTTCATAAAATTATGTTGAAAATATGAAAAATATACGAAACCAACCAACCAACCAATGTCCCTCCCGCCCACCATCGCCAATCAGCCAACCTTTAGCCCTCTCGCCCACCATCGCCAACCAGCCAACCGTAAACCCTCCCGCCCACCATCTCCAACCAGCCAACCGTTGCCTTCCCACCCACCATCGCCAACCAGTCATCCTTAAGCCCTCCCTCCCGCCTTCAACAACCAGCCTTCCTTTTGCCCACCAGCCCGCCATCACCAACCACCCAACCGATTGACCACCGCCCACCATCACCAACCACCCAACAGATTGCTCACCATCGCCAAGGGCCAACACAGGACAATTCCACCTTCCGAACCCTCCACCAACCAACTCTAAACCCAGCCGGGTTGTTAATTAAACAAAAACAGATTGCGACCCCGTCACATCAAATCTTGCATCGAGTTTCCACAACGATAAAAATAAGCCACTTCACAGTCATTAAAGACACGTGCACCTTTTTCTCTCCACTTCCACCCTCGCCGCAGAATTTCAACAAACGATTAATAATACCACCTTCTTTTATATGTTAACTACATTATAGGATTGTTTGTTCAGGATCATTATAACAGCGATGAAAATATTGTTCGAAATCTCGAACCACAACGCAAATGCGCAACGCAATTTCCTGCACTCTTTGTTTTGTTACATTCCTTAGGCACTACATTTAAGATCTTGCACTAATACTTAGCTCTAGTATATGTATGACGTATATTGTGATATATATAAATTGAGAGTCTCGTTTTTGAGAAAATAGTTACCAAAATTCCATTTGAACAAATATCAGTTGTTCTCTTCCAGTATTTCCAGTTGCGATACATCTTACGATGCCGACATACTATTATATAATTGTGTATTACCGATTGTTCTATTAGTTATAATTTCATAAAATGATGTTGAAAATATGAAAAATAAACGAAACCAACCAACCAACCAATGTCCCCCCCGACAACCATCGCCAACCAGCCAACCGTTAGCCCTCCCGCCCACCATCGCCAACCAGCCAACCGTAAACCTTCCCGCCCACCATCGCCAACCAGCCAACCGTTTGCCCTGCCACCCACCAACGCCAACCAGCCATCCTTAAGCCCTCCCTCCCGCCTTCTCCAACCAGCCATCCGTTTGCCCACCAGCCCGCCATCACCAACCACCCAACCGATTGCCCACCCGCCACCATCACCAACCCCCAACAGATTGCTCACCATCGCCAAGGAGCCAACACAGGACAATCCCACCTTCCGAACCCTCCCACCAACCAACTCTAAACCCAGCCGGGTTGTTAATTAAACAAAGACAGATCGCGACCGCGTCACATCAAATCATGGATCGAGTTTCCACAACGATAAAAACAAGCCACATCACAGTCATTAAAGACACATGCACCTTTTTCTCTCCACATCCACACTCTCCGCACGATTTCAACACACGATTAATAATACCACCTTCTTAATTGTTAACTACATTATAGGATTGCGTGTTCAGGATCATTATAACAGCGATGAAAGATATTGTTCGAAATCTCGAACCACAACGCAAACGCGCAACGCAATTTCCTGCACTCTTTGTTTTGTTACATTCCTTAGGCACTACATTTAAGATCTTGCACTAATACTTAGCTCTAGTATATGTATGACGTATATTGTGATATATATAAATTGAGAGTCTCGTTTTTGAGAAAATAGTTACCAAAATTCCAATTGAACAAATATCATTTGTTCTCTTCCAGTATTTCCAGTTGCGATACGTCTTAAGATGCCGACATACTATTATATAATTGTGTATTACCGATTGTTCTATTAGTTATAATTTCATAAAATGATGTTGAAAATATGAAAAATAAACGAAACCAACCAACCAACCAATGTCCCTCCCGCCCACCATCGCCCACCAGCCAACCGTTAGCCCTCCCGCCCACCATCGCCAACCAGCCAACCGTAAACCCTCCCGCCCACCATCGCCAACCAGCCAACCGTTTGCCCTCCCACCCACCATCGCCAACCAGCCATCCATAAGCCCTCCCTCCCGCCTTCTCCAACCAGTCATCCGTTTGCCCACCAGCCCGCCATCACCAACCACCCAACCGATTGCCCACCCGCCACCATCACCAACCACCCAACAGATTGCTCACCATCGCCAAGGAGCCAACACAGGACAATTCCACCTTCCGAACCCTTCTACCAACCAACTCTAAACCCAGCCGGGTTGTTAATTAAACAAAGACAGATCGCGACCGCGTCACATCAAATCATGCATCGAGTTTCCACAACGTTAAAAACAAGCCACTTCACAGTCATTAAAGACACATGCACCTTTTTCTCTCCACTTCCACACTCGCCGCACGATTTCAACACACGATTAATAATACCACCTTCTTAATTGTTAACTACATTATACGATTGCGTGTTCAGGATCATTATAACAGCGATGAAAGATATTGTTCGAAATCTCGAACCACAACGCAAACGCGCAACGCAATTTCCTGCACTCTATGTTTTTGTTACATTCCTTAGGCACTACTTTTAAGATCTTGCACTAATACTTAGCTCTAGTATATGTAGGACGTATATTGTGATATATATAAATTGAGAGTCTCGTTTTGAGAAAATAGTTACCAAAATTCCAATTGAACAAATATCGGTTGTTCTCTTCCAGTATTTCCAGTCTTAAGATGCCGACATACTATTATATAATTGTGTATTTCCGATTGTTCTATTAGTTATAATTTCATAAAATGATGTTAAAAATATGAAAAATAAACGAAACCAACCAACCAACCAATGTCCCTCCCGCCCACCATCGCCAACCAGCCAACCGTTAGCCCTCCCGCCCACCATCGCCAACCAGCCAACCGTAAACCCTCCCGCCCACCATCGCCAACTAGCCAACCGTTTGCCCTCCCACCCACCATCGCCAACCAGTCATGCTTAAGCCCTCCCTCCCGTCTTCTCCAACCAGCCATCCGTTTGCCCACCAGCCCGCCATCACCAACCACCCAACCGATTGCCCACCCGCCACCATCACCAACCACCCAACAGATTGCTCACCATCGCCAAGGAGCCAACACAGGACAATTCCACCTTCCGAACCCTCCCACCAACCAACTCTAAACCCAGCCGGGTTGTTAATTAAACAAAGACCGATCGCGACCGCGTCACATCAAATCATACATCGAGTTTCCACAACGATAAAAACAAGCCACTTCACAGTCATTAAATACACATGCACCTTTTTCTCTCCACTTCCAAACTCGCCGCACGATTTCAACACACGATTAATAATACCACCTTCTTAATTGTTAACTACATTATAGGATTGCGTGTTCAGGATCATTATAACAGCGATGAAAGATATTGTTCGAAATCTCGAACCACAACGCAAACGCGCAACGCAATTTCCTGCACTCTTTGTTTTGTTGCATTCCGTAGGCACTACATTTAAGATCTTGCACTAATATCTAGCTCTAGTATATGTAGGACGTATATTGTGATATATATAAATTGAGAGTCCCGTTTTTGAGAAAATAGTTACCAAAATTCTAATTGAACAAATATCAGTTGTTCTCTTCCAGTATTTCAAGTTGCGATACGTCTTAAGATGCCGACATACTATAATAACATTGTATATTTCCGATTGTTCTATTAGTTATAATTTCATAAAATGATGTTGAAAATATGAAAAATAAACGAAACCAACCTACCAACCAATGTCCCTCCCGCCCACAATCGCCAACCAGCCAGCCGTTAGCCCTCCCGCCCACCATCGCCAACCAGCCAACCTTAAACCCTCCCGCCCACCATCGCCAACCAGCCAACCGTAAACCCTCCCACCCACAATCGCCAACCAGCCATCCTTAAGCCCTCCCTCCCGCCTTCTCCAACCAGCCATCCGTTTGCCCACCAGCCCGCCATCACCAACCACCCAACCGATTGCCCACCCGCCACCATCAACAACCACCCAACCGATTGCTCTACTTCGCCAAGGAGCCAACACAGGACAATTCCACCTTCCGAACCCTCCCACCAACCAACTCTAAGCCCAGCCGGGTTGTTAATTAAGCAAAGACAGATTGCGACCGCGTCACATCAAATCTTGCATCGAGTTTCCACAACGATAAAAACAAGCCACATCACAGTCATTAAAGACACATGCACCTTTTTCTCTCCACTTCCAAACTCGCCGCACGATTTCAACACACGATTAATAATACCACCTTCTTAATTGTTAACTACATTATAGGATTGCGTGTTCAGGATCATTATAACAGCGATGAAAGTTTTTGTTTGAAATCTCGAACCACAACGCAAACGCGCAACGCAATTTCCTGCACTCTTTGTTTTGTTGCATTCCGTAGGCACTACATTTAAGATCTTGCACTAATATCTAGCTCTAGTATATGTAGGACGTATATTGTGATATATATAAATTGAGAATCCCGTTTTTGAGAAAATAGTTACCAAAATTCCAATTGAACAAATATCAGTTGTTCTCTTCCAGTATTTCAAGTTGCGATACGTCTTAAGATGCCGACATACTATAATAACATTGTATATTTCCGATTGGGTAAGACTGCAGAATATGGGCTGCTTAGAAGGAATGTGGTTCCTAATTTTTTGGTAAGGTATTGAAGTAAGTAATCGAATAAAGTAAGTTTTAAAGTGCGGAAATTTTTTTTATTTAAAAAAAAATGAAAAATACATGTCCGTGCTAGACGGTTTGCATAGCGGAGAAACAATCGAAAAAGCGACATTGTTTATCACGTTCCTGCATGAAAATAAAGAAAAGGGTAAGGAAATCCAAATCAATAATGTATTATAACAAAACATAACCGAAATTTTAATGAAGGGAAGGCTACCTGTGCAGTCCCAAACCATTTTTACGGAATCATCTCGAATGCTGCGAAATGACAGACGATAGTATGTCTATGCGAAAGGTCTAGCTTATCGCACAACACTTGAGCACACGTGAAAAAGCTTGTTAATTTAATGCCGGGTGCCTCCGTTGTCACATAAGACTATGTTGGTTTTGTATTTATGCTAATGAAACCTAACCTAACAGACCTAACCTAACCTTGTAGGCATTCCTCGTCAGTAGGCATTCCTCGTCAAAAGAAATGAAAATGTCTGTAAAGAATATGACTTCGGAACACAAGGTGGCCAAACTGTTGTGCGGATAGGAAGACCCCGAAACCGCACAACACTTGAGCACACGTGGAAAAAGCTTGTTAATTTAATGCCGGGTGCCTCCGTTGTCACATAAGACTATGTTGGTTTTGTATTTATGCTAATGAAACCTAACCTAACAGACCTAACCTAACCTTGTAGGCATTCCTCGTCAGTAGGCATTCCTCGTCAAAAGAAATGAAAATGTCTGTAAAGAATATGACTTCGGAACACAAGGTGGCCAAACTGTTGTGCGGATAGGAAGACCCCGAAACCGCACAGCACTTGAGCACACGTGGAAAAAGCTTGTTAATTTAATGCCGGGTGCCTCCGTTGTCACATAAGACTATGTTGGTTTTGTATTTATGCTAATGAAACCTAACCTAACAGACCTAACCTAACCTTGTAGGCATTCCTCGTCAGTAGGCATTCCTCGTCAAAAGAAATGAAAATGTCTGTAAAGAATATGACTTCGGAACACAAGGTGGCCAAACTGTTGTGCGGATAGGAAGACCCCGAAACAAATGAGGGCAACAGTTGTTAAAGAATATGGACGCGAACGAATTGACAAATGCATTGCTTTTAGTACCAGGAAAAACATTTTTTACGCTGAATAATATAATAGTAATCCGAAAAGGAACACCGGAAAATCGAAGCAGAAGGTACGTACTTTGTGTAAATATAAATTTTGTTCGTGTATTCAGAGGAAAACAGCAGCCCATGTTCTGCAGTGAGACCTCCGATTGTTCTATTAGTTATAATTTCATAAAATGATGTTGAAAATATGAAAAATAAACGAAACCAACCTACCAACCAATGTCCCTCCCGCCCACAATCGCCAACCAGCCAGCCGTTAGCCCTCCCGCCCACCATCGCCAACCAGCCAACCTTAAACCCTCCCGCCCACCATCGCCAACCAGCCAACCGTAAACCCTCCCACCCACAATCGCCAACCAGCCATCCTTAAGCCCTCCCTCCCGCCTTCTCCAACCAGCCATCCGTTTGCCCACCAGCCCGCCATCACCAACCACCCAACCGATTGCCCACCCGCCACCATCAACAACCACCCAACCGATTGCTCTACTTCGCCAAGGAGTCAACACAGGACAATTCCACCTTCCGAACCCTCCCACCAACCAACTCTAAGCCCAGCCGGGTTGTTAATTAAGCAAAGACAGATTGCGACCGCGTCACATCAAATCTTGCATCGAGTTTCCACAACGATAAAAACAAGCCACATCACAGTCATTAAAGACACATGCACCTTTTCTCTCCTATTCCACCCTCGCCGCACAATTTCAACAAACGATTAATAATACCACCTTCTTAATTGTTAACTACATTATACGATTGCGTGTTCAGTATCATTATAACAGCGATGAAACATATTGATCGAAATCTCGAACCACAAAGCAAACGCGCAACGCAATTTCCTACACACTTTGTTTTGTTACATTCCTTAGGCACTACATTAAAGATCTTGCAGTAATACTTAGCTCTAGTATATGTAGTACGTATATTGTGATATATATAAATTGAGAGTCTCGTTTTTGAGAATATAGTTACCAAAATTCCATTTGAACAAATATCAGTTGTTCTCTTCCAGTATTTCCAGTTGCGATACATCTTAAGATGCCGACATACTATTATATAATTGTGTATTACCGATTGTTATATTAGTTATAATTTCATAAAATGATGTTGAAAATATGAAAAATAAACGAAACCAACCAACCAACCAATGTCCCTCCCGCCCACCATCGCCAACCAGCCAACCGTTAGCCCTCCCGCCCACCATCGCCAACCAGCAAATCGTAAACCCTCCCGCCCACCATCGCCAACTAGCCAACCGTTTGCCCTCCCACCCACCATCGCCAACCAGCCATGCTTAAGCCCTCCCTCCCGTCTTCTCCAACAAGCCATCCGTTTGCCCACCAGCCCGCCATCACCAACCACCCAACCGATTGCCCACCCGCCACCATCACCAGCCACCCAACAGATTGTTCACCATCGCCAAGGAGCCAACACAGGACAATTCCACCTTCCGAACCCTCCCACCAACCAACTCTAAACCCAGCCGGGTTGTTAATTAAACAAAGACAGATCGCGACCGCGTCACATCAAATCATACATCGAGTTTCCACAACGATAAAAACAAGCCACTTCACAGTCATTAAATACACATGCACCTTTTTCTCTCCACTTCCAAACTCGCCGCACGATTTCAACACACGATTAATAATACCACCTTCTTAATTGTTAACTACATTATAGGATTGCGTGTTCAGGATCATTATAACAGCGATGAAAGTTTTTGTTTGAAATCTCGAACCACAACGCAAACGCGCAACGCAATTTCCTGCACTCTTTGTTTTGTTACATTCCGTAGGTACATTCCGTTTTTGAGAAAATAGTTACCAAAATTCCAATTGAACAAATATCAGTTGTTCTCTTCCAGTATTTCAAGTTGCGATACGTCTTAAGATGCCGACATACTATAATAACATTGTATATTTCCGATTGTTCTATTAGTTATAATTTCATAAAATGATGTTGAAAATATGAAAAATAAACGAAACCAACCTACCAAACAATGTCCCTCCCGCCCACAATCGCCAACCAGCCAGCCGTTAGCCCTCCCGCCCACCATCGCCAACCAGCCAACCTTAAACCCTCCCGCCCACCATCACCAACCAGCCAACCGTTTGCCCTCCCACCCACAATCGCCAACCAGCCATCCTTAAGCCCTCCCTCCCGCCTTCTCCAACCAGCCATCCGTTTGCCCACCAGCCCGCCATCACCAACCACCCAACCGATTGCCCACCCGCCACCATCAACAACCACCCAACCGATTGCTCTACTTCGCCAAGGAGCCAACACAGGACAATTCCACCTTCCGAACCCTCCCACCAACCAACTCTAAGCCCAGCCGGGTTGTTAATTAAGCAAAGACAGATTGCGACCGCGTCACATCAAATCTTGCATCGAGTTTCCACAACGATAAAAACAAGCCACATCACAGTCATTAAAGACACATGCACCTTTTCTCTCCACTTCCACCCTCGCCGCACAATTTCAACAAACGATTAATAATACCACCTTCTTAATTGTTAACTACATTATAGGATTGCGTGTTCAGGATCATTATAACAGCGATGAAACATATTGATCGAAATCTCGAACCACAAAGCAAACGCGCAACGCAATTTCCTACACACTTTGTTTTGTTACATTCCTTAGGCACTACATTAAAGATCTTGCACTAATACTTAGCTCTAGTATATGTAGTACGTATATTGTGATATATATAAATTGAGAGTCTCGTTTTTGAGAAAATAGTTACCAAAATTCCATTTGAACAAATATCAGTTGTTCTCTTCCAGTATTTCCAGTTGCGATACATCTTAAGATGCCGACATACTATTATATAATTGTGTATTACCGATTGTTCTATTAGTTATAATTTCATAAAATGATGTTGAAAATATTAAAAATAAACGAAACCAACCAACCAACCAATGTCCCTCCCGCCCACCATCGCCAACCAGCCAACCGTTAGCCCTCCCGCCCACCATCGCCAACCAGCCAACCGTAAACCCTCCCGCCCATCATCGCCAACCAGCCAACCGTTTGCCCTCCCACCCACCATCGCCAACCAGCCATCCTTAAACCCTCCCTCCCGCCTTCTCCAACCAGCCATCCGTTTGCCCACCAGCCCGCCATCACCAACCACCCAACCGATTGCCCACCCGCCACCATCAACAACCACCCAACCGATTGCTCTACTTCGCCAAGGAGCCAACACAGGACCATTCCACCTTCCGAACCCTCCCACCAACCAACTCTAAGCCCAGCCGGGTTGTTAATTAAGCAAAGACAGATTGCGACCGCGTCACATCAAATCTTGCATCGAGTTTCCACAACGATAAAAACAAGCCAGATCACAGTCATTAAAGACACATGCACCTTTTCTCTCCACTTCCACCCTCGCCGCACAATTTCAACAAACGATTAATACCACCACCTTCTTGATTGTTAACTACATTATAGTATTGCGTGTTCAGGATCATTATAACAGCAATGAAAGATATTGTTCGAAATCTCGAACCACAACGCAAACGCGCAACGCAATTTCCTGCACTCTTTGTTTTGTTACATTCCTTAGGCACCACATTTAAGATCTTGCACTAATACTTAGCTCCAGTATATGTAGGAAGTATATTGTGATATATATAAATTGAGAGTCTCGTTTTTGAGAAAATAGTTACCAAAATTCCAATTGAACAAATATCAGTTGTTCTCTTCCAGTATTTCCAGTTGCGATACGTCTTAAGATGTCGACATACTAATATATAATTGTGTATTAACGATTGTTCTACTAGTTATAATTTCATAAAATGATGTTGAAAATATGAAAAATAAACGAAACCAACCAACCAACCAATGTCCCTCCCGCCCACCATCGCCAACCAGCCAACCGTTAGCCCTCCCGCCCACCATCGCCAACCAGCCAACCGTTTGCCCTCCCACACACCATCGCCAACCAGCCATCCTTAAGCCCTCCCTTCCGCCTTCTCCAACCAGCCTTCCGTTTGCCCACCAGCCCGCCATCACCAACCACCCAACCGATTGCCCAACCGCCCAACATCACCAACCACCCAACCGATTGCTCACCATCGCCAAGGAGCCAACACAGGACAATTCCACCTTCCAAGCCCTCACACCAACCAACTCTAAACCCAGCCGGGTTGTTAATTAAACAAAGACAGATCGCGACCGCGTCACATCAAATCATGCATCGAGTTTCCACAACGATAAAAACAAGCCACTTCACAGTCATTAAAGACACATGCACCTTTTTCTCTCCACTTCCACACTCGCCGCACGATTTCAACACACGATTAATAACACCACCTTCTTAATTATTAACTACATTATACGATTGCGTGTTCAGGATCATTATAACAGCGATGAAAGTTATTGTTCGAAATCTCGAAAAACAACGCAAACGCGCAACGCAATTTCCTGCACTCTTTGTTTTGTTACAATCCTTAGGCACTACATTTAACATCTTGCACTAATACTTAGCTCTAGTATATGTATGACGTATATTGTGATATATATAAATTGAGAGTCTCGTTTTTGAGAAAATAGTTACCAAAATTCCATTTGAACAAATATCAGTTGTTCTCTTCCAGTATTTCCAGTTGCGATACATCTTACGATGCCGACATACTATTATATAATCGTGTATTACCGATTGTTCTATTAGTTATAATTTCATAAAATGATGTTAAAAATATGAAAAATAAACGAAACCAACCAACCAACCAATGTCCCTCCCGACCACCATCGCCAACCAGCCAACCGTTAGCCCTCCCGCCCACCATCGCCAACCAGCCAACCGTAAACCTTCCCGCCCACCATCGCCAACCAGCCAACCGTTTGCCCTCCCACCCACCATCGCCAACCAGCCATCCTTAAGCCCTCCCTCCCGCCTTCTCCAACCAGCCATCCGTTTGCCCACCAGCCCGCCATCACCAACCACCCAACCGATTGCCCACCCGCCACCATCACCAACCCCCAACAGATTGCTCACCATCGCCAAGGAGCCAACACAGGACAATCCCACCTTCCGAACCCTCCCACCAACCAACTCTAAACCCAGCCGGGTTGTTAACTAAACAAAGACAGATCGCGACCGCGTCACATCAAATCATGGATCGAGTTTCCACAACGATAAAAACAAGCCACATCACAGTCATTAAAGACACATGCACCTTTTTCTCTCCACATCCACACTCTCCGCACGATTTCAACACACGATTAATAATACCACCTTCTTAATTGTTAACTACATTATAGGATTGCGTGTTCAGGATCATTATAAGAGCGATGAAAGATATTGTTCGAAATCTCGAACCACAACGCAAACGCGCAACGCAATTTCTTGCACTCTTTGTTTTGTTACATTCCTTAGGCACTACATTTAAGATCTTGCACTAATACTTAGCTCTAGTATATGTATGACGTATATTGTGATATATATAAATTGAGAGTCTCGTTTTTGAGAAAATAGTTACCAAAATTCCAATTGAACAAATATCAGTTGTTCTCTTCCAGTATTTCCAGTTGCGATACGTCTTAAGATGCCGACATACTATTATATAATTGTGTATTACCGATTGTTCTATTAGTTATAATTTCATAAAATGATGTTGAAAATATGAAAAATAAACGAAACCAACCAACCAACCAATGTCCCTCCCGCCCACCATCGCCCACCAGCCAACCGTTAGCCCTCCCGCCCACCATCGCCAACCAGCCAACCGTAAACCCTCCCGCCCACCATCGCCAACCAGCCAACCGTTTGCCCTCCCACCCACCATCGCCAACCAGCCATCCATAAGCCCTCCCTCCCGCCTTCTCCAACCAGCCATCCGTTTGCCCACCAGCCCGCCATCACCAACCACCCAACCGATTGCCCACCCGCCACCATCACCAACCACCCAACAGATTGCTCACCATCGCCAAGGAGCCAACACAGGACAATTCCACCTTCCGAACCCTCCCACCAACCAACTCTAAACCCAGCCGGGTTGTTAATTAAACAAAGACAGATCGCGACCGCGTCACATCAAATCATGCATCGAGTTTCCACAACGTTAAAAACAAGCCACTTCACAGTCATTAAAGACACATGCACCTTTTTCTCTCCACTTCCACACTCGCCGCACGATTTCAACACACGATTAATAATACCACCTTCTTAATTGTTAACTACATTATACGATTGCGTGTTCAGGATCATTATAACAGCGATGAAAGATATTGTTCGAAATCTCGAACCACAACGCAAACGCGCAACGCAATTTCCTGCACTCTATGTTTTTGTTACATTCCTTAGGCACTACTTTTAAGATCTTGCACTAATACTTAGCTCTAGTATATGTAGGACGTATATTGTGATATATATAAATTGAGAGTCTCGTTTTGAGAAAATAGTTACCAAAATTCCAATTGAACAAATATCGGTTGTTCTCTTCCAGTATTTCCAGTCTTAAGATGCCGACATACTATTATATAATTGTGTATTACCGATTGTTCTATTAGTTATAATTTCATAAAATGATGTTGAAAATATGAAAAATAAACGAAATCAACCTACCAACCAATGTCCCTCCCGCCCACAATCGCCAACCAGCCAACCGTTAGCCCTCCCGCCCACCATCGCCAACCAGCCAACCTTAAACCCTCCCGCCCACAATCGCCAACCAGCCAACCTTAAACCCTCCCGCCCACCATCGCCAACCAGCCATCCGTTGCTCTCCCACCCACAATCGCCAACCAGCCATCCTTAAGCCCTCCCTCCCGCCTTCTCCAACCAGCCATCCGTTTGCCCACCAGCCCGCCATCACCAACCACCCAACCGATTGCCCACCCGCCACCATCAACAAACACCCAACCGATTGCTCACCATCGCCAAGGAGCCAACACAGGACAATTCCACCTTCCGAACCCTCCCACCAACCAACTCTAAGCCCAGCCGGGTTGTTAATTAAACAAAGACAGATTGCGACATCGTCATATCAAATCTTGCATCGAGTTTCCACAACGATAAAAACAAGCCACATCACAGTCATTAAAGACACATGCACCTTTTTCTCTCCACTTCCACCCTCGCCGCACACTTTCAACACACGATTAATAATACCACCTTCTTAATTGTTAACTACATTATAGGATTGCGTGTTCAGGATCAATATAACAGCGATGAAAGATATTGTTCGAAATCTCGAACCACAACGCAAACGCGCAACGCAATTTCCTGCACTCTTTGTTTTGTTACATTCCTTAGGCACTACATTTAAGATCTTGCACAAATACGTAGCTCTAGTATATGTAGGACGTATATTGTGATATATATAAATTGAGAGTCTCGTTTTTGAGAAAATAGTTACCAAAATTCCAATTGAACAAATATCAGTTGTTCTCTTCCAGTATTTCCAGTTGCGATACATCTTAAGATGCCGACATACTATTATATAATTGTGTATTTCCGATTGTTCTATTAGTTATAATTTCATAAAATGATGTTAAAAATATGAAAAATAAACGAAACCAACCAACCAACCAATGTCCCTCTCGCCCACCATCGCCAACCAGCCAACCGTTAGCCCTCCCGCCCACCATCGCCAACCAGCCAACCGTAAACCCTCCCGCCCACAATCGCCAACTAGCCAACCGTTTGCCCTCCCACCCACCATCGCCAACCAACCATGCTTAAGCCCTCCCTCCCGTCTTCTCCAACCAGCCATCCGTTTGCCCACCAGCCCGCCATCACCAACCACCCAACCGATTGCCCACCCGCCACCATCACCAACCACCCAACAGATTGCTCACCATCGCGAAGGAGCCAACACAGGACAATTCCACCTTCCGAACCCTCCCACCAACCAACTCTAAACCCAGCCGGGTTGTTAATTAAACAAAGACCGATCGCGACCGCGTCACATCAAATCATACATCGAGTTTCCACAACGATAAAAACAAGCCACTTCACAGTCATTAAATACACATGCACCTTTTTCTCTCCACTTCCAAACTCGCCGCACGATTTCAACACACGATTAATAATACCACCTTCTTAATTGTTAACTACATTATAGGATTGCGTGTTCAGGATCATTATAACAGCGATGAAAGTTTTTGTTTGAAATCTCGAACCACAACGCAAACGCGCAACGCAATTTCCTGCACTCTTTGTTTTGTTGCATTCCGTAGGCACTACATTTAAGATCTTGCACTAATATCTAGCTCTAGTATATGTAGGACGTATATTGTGATATATATAAATTGAGAGTCCCGTTTTTGAGAAAATAGTTACCAAAATTCCAATTGAACAAATATCAGTTGTTCTCTTCCAGTATTTCAAGTTGCGATACGTCTTAAGATGCCGACATACTATAATAACATTGTATATTTCCGATTGTTCTATTAGTTATAATTTCATAAAATGATGTTGAAAATATGAAAAATAAACGAAACCAACCTACCAACCAATGTCCCTCCCGCCCACAATCGCCAACCAGCCAGCCGTTAGCCCTCCCGCCCACCATCGCCAACCAGCCAACCTTAAACCCTCCCGCCCACCATCGCCAACCAGCCAACCGTTTGCCCTCCCACCCACAATCGCCAACCAGCCATCCTTAAGCCCTCCCTCCCGCCTTCTCCAACCAGCCATCCGTTTGCCCACCAGCCCGCCATCACCAACCACCCAACCGATTGCCCACCCGCCACCATCAACAACCACCCAACCTATTGCTCTACTTCGCCAAGGAGCCAACACAGGACAATTCCACCTTCCGAACCCTCCCACCAACCAACTCTAAACCCAGCCGGGTTGTTAATTAAACAAAGACAGATCGCGACCGCATGACATCAAATCATGCATCGTGTTTCCACAACGTTAAAAACAAGCAACTTCACAGTCATTAAAGACACATGCACCTTTTTCTCTCCACTTCCACACTCGCCGCACGATTTCAACACACGATTAATAATACCACCTTCTTAATTGTTAACTACATTATACGATTGCGTGTTCAGGATCATTATAACAGCGATGAAAGATATTGTTCGAAATCTCGAACCACAACGCAAACGCGCAACGCAATTTCCTGCACTCTATGTTTTTGTTACATTCCTTAGGCACTACATTTAAGATCTTGCACTAATACTTAGCTCTAGTATATGTAGGACGTATATTGTGATATATATAAATTGAGAGTCTCGTTTTGAGAAAATATTTACCAAAATTCCAATTGAACAAATATCGGTTGTTCTCTTCCAGTATTTCCAGTCTTAAGATGCCGACATACTATTATATAATTGTGTATTACCGATTGTTCTATTAGTTATAATTTCATAAAATGATGTTGAAAATATGAAAAATAAACGAAACCAACCTACCAACCAATGTACCTCCCGCCCACAATCGCCAACCAGCCAACCGTTAGCCCTCCCGCCCACCATCGCCAACCAGCCAACCTTAAACCCTCCCGCCCACCATCGCCAACCAGCCAACCGTTTGCCCTCCCACCCACATACGCCAACCAGCCATCCCTAAGCCCTCCCTCCCGCCTTCTCCAACCAGCCATCCGTTTGCCCACCAGCCCGCCATCACCAACCACCCAACCGATTGCCCACCCGCCACCATCAACAACCACCCAACCGATTGCTCACCATCGCCAAGGAGCCAACACAGGACAATTCCACCTTCCGAACCCTCCCACCAACCAAATCTAAGCCCAGCCGGGTTGTTAATTAAACAAAGACAGATTGCGACCGCGTCACATCAAATCTTGCGTCGAGTTTCCACAAAGATAAAAACAAGCCACATCACAGTCATTAAAGACACATGCACCTTTTTCTCTCCACTTCCACCCTCGCCGCACACTTTCAACACACGATTAATAATACCACCTTCTTAATTGTTAACTACATTATAGGATTGCGTGTTCAGGATCATTATAACAGCGATGAAAGATATTGTTCGAAATCTCGAACCACAACGCAAACGCGCAACGCAATTTCCTGCACTCTATGTTTTTGTTACATTCCTTAGGCACTACATTTAAGATCTTGCACTAATACTTAGCTCTAGTATATGTAGGACGTATATTGTGATATATATAAATTGAGAGTCTCGTTTTGAGAAAATATTTACCAAAATTCCAATTGAACAAATATCGGTTGTTCTCTTCCAGTATTTCCAGTCTTAAGATGCCGACATACTATTATATAATTGTGTATTACCGATTGTTCTATTAGTTATAATTTCATAAAATGATGTTGAAAATATGAAAAATAAACAAAACCAACCTACCAACCAATGTACCTCCCGCCCACAATCTCCAACCAGCCAACCGTTAGCCCTCCCGCCCACCATCGCCAACCAGCCAACCTTAAACCCTCCCGCCCACCATCGCCAACCAGCCAACCGTTTGCCCTCCCACCCACAATCGCCAACCAGCCATCCCTAAGCCTCCCTCCCGCCTTCTCCAACCAGCCATCCGTTTGCCCACCAGCCCGCCATCACCAACCACCCAACCGATTGCCCACCCGCCACCATCAACAACCACCCAACCGATTGCTCACCATCGCCAAGGAGCCAACACAGGACAATTCCACCTTCCGAACCCTCCCACCAACCAACTCTAAGCCCAGCCGGGTTGTTAATTAAACAAAGACAGATTGCGACCGCGTCACATCAAATCTTGCATCGAGTTTCCACAACGATAAAAACAAGCCACATCACAGTCATTAAAGACACATGCACCTTTTTCTCTCCACTTCCACCCTCGCCGCACACTTTCAACACACGATTAATAATACCACCTTCTTAATTGTTAACTACATTATAGGATTGCGTGTTCAGGATCATTATAACAGCGATGAAAGTTTTTGTTTGAAATCTCGAACCACAACGCAAACGCGCAACGCAATTTCCTGCACTCTTTGTTTTGTTGCATTCCGTAGGCACTACATTTAAGATCTTGCACTAATATCTAGCTCTAGTATATGTAGGACGTATATTGTGATATATATAAATTGAGAGTCCCGTTTTTGAGAAAATAGTTACCAAAATTCCAATTGAACAAATATCAGTTGTTCTCTTCCAGTATTTCAAGTTGCGATACGTCTTAAGATGCCGACATACTATAATAACATTGTATATTTCCGATTGTTCTATTAGTTATAATTTCATAAAATGATGTTGAAAATATGAAAAATAAACGAAACCAACCTACCAACCAATGTCCCTCCCGCCCACAATCGCCAACCAGCCAGCCGTTAGCCCTCCCGCCCACCATCGCCAACCAGCCAACCTTAAACCCTCCCGCCCACCATCGCCAACCAGCCAACCGTTTGCCCTCCCACCCACAATCGCCAACCAGCCATCCTTAAGCCCTCCCTCCCGCCTTCTCCAACCAGCCATCCGTTTGCCCACCAGCCCGCCATCACCAACCACCCAACCGATTGCCCACCCGCCACCATCAACAACCACCCAACCGATTGCTCACCATCGCCAAGGAGCCAACACAGGACAATTCCACCTTCCGAACTCTCCCACCAACCAACTCTAAGTCCAGCCGGGTTGTTAATTAAACAAAGACAGATTGCGACCGTGTCACATCAAATCTTGCATCGAGTTTCCACAACGATAAAAACAAGCCACATCACAGTCATTAAAGACACATGCACCTTTTTCTCTCCACTTCCACCCTCGCCGCACACTTTCAACACACGATTAATAATACCACCTTCTTAATTGTTAACTACATTATAGGATTGCGTGTTCAGGATCAATATAACAGCGATGAAAGATATTGTTCGAAATCTCGAACCACAACGCAAACGCGCAACGCAATTTCCTGCACTCTTTGTTTTGTTACATTCCTTAGGCACTACATTTAAGATCTTGCACTATTACTTAGCTCTAGTATATGTAGGACGTATATTGTGATATATATAAATTGAGAGTCTCGTTTTTGAGAAAATAGTTACCAAAATTCCAATTGAACAAATATCAGTTGTTCTCTTCCAGTATTTCCAGTTGCGATACATCTTAAGATGCCGACATACTGTTATATAATTGTGTATTTCCGATTGTTCTATTAGTTATAATTTCATAAAATGATGTTAAAAATATGAAAAATAAACGAAACCAACCAACCAACCAATGTCCCTCCCGCCCACCATCGCCAACCAGCCAACCGTTAGCCCTCCCGCCCACCATCGCCAACCAGCCAACCGTAAACCCTCCCGCCCACCATCGCCAACTAGCCAACCGTTTGCCCTCCCACCCACCATCGCCAACCAGCCATGCTTAAGCCCTCCCTCCCGTCTTCTCCAACCAGCCATCCGTTTGCCCACCAGCCCGCCATCACCAACCACCCAACCGATTGCCCACCCGCCACCATCACCAACCACCCAACAGATTGCTCACCATCGCCAAGGAGCCAACACAGGACAATTCCACCTTCCGAACCCTCCCACCAACCAACTCTAAACCCAGCCGGGTTGTTAATTAAACAAAGACCGATCGCGACCGCGTCACATCAAATCATACATCGAGTTTCCACAACGATAAAAGCAAGCCACTTCACAGTCATTAAATACACATGCACCTTTTTCTCTCCAGTTCCAAACTCGCCGCACGATTTCAACACACGATTAATAATACCACCTTCTTAATTGTTAACTACATTATAGGATTGCGTGTTCAGGATCATTATAACAGCGATGAAAGTTTTTGTTTGAAATCTCGAACCACAACGCAAACGCGCAACGCAATTTCCTGCACTCTTTGTTTTGTTACATTCCGTAGGTACATTCCGTTTTTGAGAAAAGAGTTACCAAAATTCCAATTGAACAAATATCAGTTGTTCTCTTCCAGTATTTCAAGTTGCGATACGTCTTAAGATGCCGACATACTATAATAACATTGTATATTTCCGATTGTTCTATTAGTTATAATTTCATAAAATGATGTTGAAAATATGAAAAATAAACGAAACCAACCTACCAACCAATGTCCCTCCCGCCCACAATCGCCAACCAGCCAGCCGTTAGCCCTCCCGCCCACCATCGCCAACCAGCCAACCTTAAACCCTCCCGCCCACCATCGCCAACCAGCCAACCGTTTGCCCTCCCACCCACAATCGCCAACCAGCCATCCTTAAGCCCTCCCTCCCGCCTTCTCCAACCAGCCATCCGTTTGCCCACCAGCCCGCCATCACCAACCTCCCAACCGATTGCCCACCCGCCACCATCAACAACCACCCAACCGATTGCTCTACTTCGCCAAGGAGCCAACACAGGACAATTCCACCTTCCGAACCCTTCTACCAACCAACTCTAAACCCAGCCGGGTTGTTAATTAAACAAAGACAGATCGCGACCGCGTCACATCAAATCATGCATCGAGTTTCCACAACGATAAAAACAAGACACTTCACAGTCATGAAAGACACATGCACCTTTTTGTCTCAACTTCCACACTCGCCGCACGATTTCAACACACGATTTATAACACCACCTTCTTGATTGTTAACTACATTATAGGATTGCGTGTTCAGGATCATTATAACAGCAATGAAAGATATTGTTCGAAATCTCGAACCACAACGCAAACGCGCAACGCAATTTCCTGCACTCTTTGTTTTGTTACATTCCTTAGGCACCACATTTAAGATCTTGCACTAATACTTAGCTCCAGTATATGTAGGAAGTATATTGTGATATATATAAATTGAGAGTCTCGTTTTTGAGAAAATAGTTACCAAAATTCCAATTGAACAAATATCAGTTGTTCTCTTCCAGTATTTCCAGTTGCGATACGTCTTAAGATGTCGACATACTAATATATAATTGTGTATTAACGATTGTTCTATTAGTTATAATTTCATAAAATGATGTTGAAAATATGAAAAATAAACGAAACCAAACAACCAACCAATGTCCCTCCCGCCCACCATCGCCAACCAGCCAACCGTTAGCCCTCCCGCCCACCATCGCCAACCAGCCAACCGTTTGCCCTCCCACACACCATCGCCAACCAGCCATCCTTAAGCCCTCCCTCCCGCCTTCTCCAACCAGCCTTCCGTTTGCCCACCAGGCCGCCATCACCAACCACCCAACCGATTGCCCAACCGCCCAACATCACCAACCACCCAACCGATTGCTCACCATTGCCAAGGAGCCAACACAGGACAATTCCACCTTTCAAAACCCTCACACCAACCAACTCTAAACCCAGCCGGGTTGTTAATTAAACAAAGACAGATCGCGACCGCGTCACATCAAATCATGCATCGAGTTTCCACAACGATAAAAACAAGCCACTTCACAGTCATTAAAGACACATGCACCTTTTTCTCTCCACTTCCACACTCGCCGCACGATTTCAACACACGATTAATAACACCACGTTCTTAATTATTAACTACATTATACGATTGCGTGTTCAGGATCATTATAACAGCGATGAAAGTTATTGTTCGAAATCTCGAAAAACAACGCAAACGCGCAACGCAATTTCCTGCACTCTTTGTTTTGTTACAATCCTTAGGCACTACATTTAACATCTTGCACTAATATTTAGCTCTAGTATATGTAGGAAATTTATTGTGATATATATAAATTGAGAGTCTCGTTTTTGAGAAAATAGTTACCAAAATTCCAATTGAACAAATATCAGTTGTTCTCTTCCAGTATTTCCAGTTGCGATACGTCTTAAGATGCCGACATACTATTATATAATTGTGTATTACCGATTGTTCTATCAGTTATAATTTCATAAAATTATGTTGAAAATATGAAAAATATACGAAACCAACCAACCAACCAATGTCCCTCCCGCCCACCATCGCCAATCAGCCAACCTTTAGCCCTCTCGCCCACCATCGCCAACCAGCCAACCGTAAACCCTCCCGCCCACCATCTCCAACCAGCCAACCGTTGCCCTCCCACCCACCATCGCCAACCAGTCATCCTTAAGCCCTCCCTCCCGCCTTCAACAACCAGCCTTCCTTTTGCCCACCAGCCCGCCATCACCAACCACCCAACCGATTGACCACCGCCCACCATCACCAACCACCCAACAGATTGCTCACCATCGCCAAGGGCCAACACAGGACAATTCCACCTTCCGAACCCTCCACCAACCAACTCTAAACCCAGCCGGGTTGTTAATTAAACAAAAACAGATTGCGACCGCGTCACATCAAATCTTGCATCGAGTTTCCCCAACGATAAAAATAAGCCACTTCACAGTCATTAAAGACACGTGCACCTTTTTCTCTCCACTTCCACCCTCGCCGCACAATTTCAACAAACGATTAATAATACCACCTTCTTAATTGTTAACTACAATATAGGATTGTTTGTTCAGGATCATTATAACAGCGATGAAAATATTGTTCGAAATCTCGAACCACAACGCAAATGCGCAACGCAATTTCCTGCACTCTTTGTTTTGTTACATTCCTTAGGCACTACATTTAAGATCTTGCACTAATACTTAGCTCTAGTATATGTATGACGTATATTGTGATATATATAAATTGAGAGTCTCGTTTTTGAGAAAATAGTTACCAAAATTCCATTTGAACAAATATCAGTTGTTCTCTTCCAGTATTTCCAGTTGCGATACATCTTACGATGCCGACATACTATTATATAATTGTGTATTACCGATTGTTCTATTAGTTATAATTTCATAAAATGATGTTGAAAATATGAAAAATAAACGAAACCAACCAACCAACCAATGTCCCCCCCGACAACCATCGCCAACCAGCCAACCGTTAGCCCTCCCGCCCACCATCGCCAACCAGCCAACCGTAAACCTTCCCGCCCACCATCGCCAACCAGCCAACCGTTTGCCCTCCCACCCACCAACGCCAACCAGCCATCCTTAAGCCCTCCCTCCCGCCTTCTCCAACCAGCCATCCGTTTGCCCACCAGCCCGCCATCACCAACCACCCAACCGATTGCCCACCCGCCACCATCACCAACCACCCAACAGATTGCTCACCATCGCCAAGGAGCCAACACAGGACAATTCCACCTTCCGAACCCTCCCACCAACCAACTCTAAACCCACCCGGGTTGTTAATTAAACAAAGAGAGATTGCGACATCGTCACATCAAATCTTGCATCGAGTTTCCACAACGATAAAAACAAGCCACATCACAGTCATTAAAGACACATGCACCTTTTTCTCTCCACTTCCACCCTCGCCGCACACTTTCAACACACGATTAATAATACCACCTTCTTAATTGTTAACTACATTATAGGATTGCGTGTTCAGGATCAATATAACAGCGATGAAAGATATTGTTCGAAATCTCGAACCACAACGCAAACGCGCAACGCAATTTCCTGCACTCTTTGTTTTGTTACATTCCTTAGGCACTACATTTAAGATCTTGCACAAATACTTAGCTCTAGTATATGTAGGACGTATATTGTGATATATATAAATTGAGAGTCTCGTTTTTGAGAAAATATTTACCAAAATTCCAATTGAACAAATATCAGTTGTTCTCTTCCAGTATTTCCAGTTGCGATACATCTTAAGATGCCGACATACTATTATATAATTGTGTATTTCCGATTGTTCTATAAGTTATAATTTCATAAAATGATGTTAAAAATATGAAAAATAAACGAAACCAACCAACCAACCAATGTCCCTCCCGCCCACCATCGCCAACCAGCCAACGGTTAGCCCTTCCGCCCACCATCGCCAACCAGCCAACCGTAAACCCTCCCGCCCACCATCGCCAACTAGCCAACCGTTTGCCCTCCCACCCACCATCGCCAACCAGCCATGCTTAAGCCCTCCCTCCCGTCTTCTCCAACCAGCCATCCGTTTGCCCACCAGCCCGCCATCACCAACCACCCAACCGATTGCCCACCCGCCACCATCACCAACCACCCAACAGATTGCTCACCATCGCCAAGGAGCCAACACAGGACAATTCCACCTTCCGAACCCTCCCACCAACCAACTCTAAACCCAGCCGGGTTGTTAATTAAACAAAGACCGATCGCGACCGCGTCACATCAAATCATACATCGAGTTTCCAAAACGATAAAAACACGCTACTTCACAGTCATTAAATACACATGCACCTTTTTCTCTCCACTTCCAAACTCGCCGCACGATTTCAACAGACGATTAATAATACCACCTTCTTAATTGTTAACTACATTATAGGATTGCGTGTTCAGGATCATTATAACAGCGATGAAACATATTGATCGAAATCTCGAACCACAAAGCAAACGCGCAACGCAATTTCCTGCACTCTTTGTTTTGTTACATTCCTTAGGCACTACATTAAAGATCTTGCACTAATACTTAGCTCTAGTATATGTAGTACGTATATTGTGATATATATAAATTGAGAGTCTCGTTTTTGAGAAAATAGTTACCAAAATTCCAATTGAACAAATATCAGTTGTTCTCTTCCAGTATTTCCAGTTGCGATACATCTTAAGATGCCGACATACTATTATATAATTGTGTATTTCCGATTGTTCTATAAGTTATAATTTCATAAAATGATGTTAAAAATATGAAAAATAAACGAAACCAACCAACCAACCAATGTCCCTCCCGCCCACCATCGCCAACCAGCCAACCGTTAGCCCTCCCGCCCACCATCGCCAACCAGCCAACCGTAAACCCTCCCGCCCACCATCGCCAACTAGCCAACCGTTTGCCCTCCCACCCACCATCGCCAACCGGCCATGCTTAAGCCCTCCCTCCCGTCTTCTCCAACCAGCCATCCGTTTGCCCACCAGCCCGCCATCACCAACCACCCAACCGATTGCCCACCCGCCACCATCACCAACCACCCAACAGATTGCTCACCATCGCCAAGGAGCCAACACAGGACAATTCCACCTTCCGAACCCTCCCACCAACCAACTCTAAACCCAGCCGGGTTGTTAATTAAACAAAGACCGATCGCGACCGCGTCACATCAAATCATACATCGAGTTTCCAAAACGATAAAAACACGCTACTTCACAGTCATTAAATACACATGCACCTTTTTCTCTCCACTTCCAAACTCGCCGCACGATTTCAACACACGATTAATAATACCACCTTCTTAATTGTTAACTACATTATAGGATTGCGTGTTCAGGATCATTATAACAGCGATGAAACATATTGATCGAAATCTCGAACCACAAAGCAAACGCGCAACGCAATTTCCTGCACTCTTTGTTTTGTTACATTCCTTAGGCACTACATTAAAGATCTTGCACTAATACTTAGCTCTAGTATATGTAGTACGTATATTGTGATATATATAAATTGAGAGTCTCGTTTTTGAGAAAATAGTTACCAAAATTCCATTTGAACAAATATCAGTTGTTCTCTTCCAGTATTTCCAGTTGCGATACATCTTAAGATGCCGACATACTATTATATAATTGTGTATTACCGATTGTTCTATTAGTTATAATTTCATAAAATGATGTTGAAAATATGAAAAATAAACGAAACCAACCAACCAACCAATGTCCCTCCCGACCACCATCGCCAACCAGCCAACCGTTAGCCCTCCCGCCAACCATCGCCAACCAGCCAACCGTAAACCTTCCCGCCCACCATCGCCAACTAGCCAACCGTTTGCCCTCCCACCCACCATCGCCAACCAGCCATCCTTAAGCCCTCCCTCCCGCCTTCTCCAACCAGCCATCCGTTTGCCCACCAGCCCGCCATCACCAACCAACCAACCGATTGCCCACTCGCCACCATCACCAACCCCCAACAGATTGCTCACCATCGCCAAGGAGCCAACACAGGACAATCCCACCTTCCGAACCCTCCCACCAACCAACTCTAAACCCAGCCGGGTTGTTAATTAAACAAAGACAGATCGCGACCGCGTCACATCAAATCATGGATCGAGTTTCCACAACGATAAAAACAAGCCACATCACAGTCATTAAAGTCACATGCACCTTTTTCTCTCCACATCCACACTCTCCGCACGATTTCAACACACGATTAATAATACCACCTTCTTAATTGTTAACTACATTATAGGATTGCGTGTTCAGGATCATTATAACAGCGATGAAAGATATTGTTCGAAATCTCGAACCACAACGCAAACGCGCAACGCAATTTCCTGCACTCTTTGTTTTGTTACATTCCTTAGGCATTACATTTAAGATCTTGCACTAATACTTAGCTCTAGTATATGTAGGACGTATATTGTGATATATATAAATTGAGAGTCTCGTTTTTGAGAAAATAGTTACCAAAATTCCAATTGACCAAATATCAGTTGTTCTCTTCCAGTATTTCCAGTTGCGATACGTCTTAAGATGCCGACATACTATTATATAATTGTGTATTACCGATTGTTCTATTAGTTATAATTTCATAAAATGATGTTGAAAATATGAAAAATAAACGAAACCAACCAACCAACCAATGTCCCTCCCGCCCACCATCGCCCACCAGCCAACCGTTAGCCCTCCCGCTCACCATCGCCAACCAGCCAACCGTAAACCCTCCCGCCCACCATCGCCAACCAGCCAACCGTTTGCCCTCCCACCCACCATCGCCAACCAGCCATCCATAAGCCCTCCCTCCCGCCTTCTCCAACCAGCCATCCGTTTGCCCACCAGCCCGCCATCACCAACCACCCAACCGATTGCCCACCCGCCACCATCACCAACCACACAACAGATTGCTCACCATCGCCAAGGAGCCAACACAGGACAATTCCACCTTCCGAACCCTCCCACCAACCAACTCTAAACCCAGCCGGGTTGTTAATTAATCAAAGACAGATCGCGACCGCGTCACACCAAATCATGCATCGAGTTTCCACAACGTTAAAAACAAGCCACTTCACAGTCATTAAAGACACATGCACCTTTTTCTCTCCACTTCCACACTCGCCGCACGATTTCAACACACGATTAATAATACCACCTTCTTAATTGTTAACTACATTATACGATTGCGTGTTCAGGATCATTATAACAGCGATGAAAGATATTGTTCGAAATCTTGAACCACAACGCAAACGCGCAACGCAATTTCCTGCACTCTATGTTTTTGTTACATTCCTTAGGCACTACATTTAAGATCTTGCACTAATACTTAGCTCTAGTATATGTAGGACGTATATTGTGATATATATAAATTGAGAGTCTCGTTTTGAGAAAATAGTTACCAAAATTCCAATTGAACAAATATCGGTTGTTCTCTTCCAGTATTTCCAGTCTTAAGATGCCGACATACTATTATATAATTGTGTATTACCGATTGTTCTATTAGTTATAATTTCATAAAATGATGTTGAAAATATGAAAAATAAACGAAATCAACCTACCAACCAATGTCCCTCCCGCCCACAATCGCCAACCAGCCAACCGTTAGCCCTCCCGCCCACCATCGCCAACCAGCCAACCTTAAACCCTCCCGCCCACCATCGCCAACCAGCCAACCGTTTGCCCTCCCACCCACAATCGCCAACCAGCCATCCTTAAGCCCTCCCTCCCGCCTTCTTCAACCAGCCATCCGTTTGCCCACCAGCCCGCCATCACCAACCACCCAACCGATTGCCCACCCGCCACCATCAACAACCACCCAACCGATTGCTCACCATCGCCAAGGAGCCAACACAGGACAATTCCACCTTCCGAACCCTCCCCCAACCAACTCTAAGCCCAGCCGGGTTGTTAATTAAACAAAGACAGATTGCGACATCGTCACATCAAATCTTGCATCGAGTTTCCACAACGATAAAAACAAGCCACATCACAGTCATTAAAGACACATGCACCTTTTTCTCTCCACTTCCAAACTCGCCGCACGATTTCAACACACGATTAATAATACCACCTTCTTAATTGTTAACTACATTATAGGATTGCGTGTTCAGGATCATTATAACAGCGATGAATCATATTGATCGAAATCTCGAACCACAAAGCAAACGCGCAACGCAATTTCCTGCACTCTTTGTTTTGTTACATTCCTTAGGCACTACATTAAAGATCTTGCACTAATACTTAGCTCTAGTATATGTAGTACGTATATTGTGATATATATAAATTGAGAGTCTCGTTTTTGAGAAAATAGTTACCAAAATTCCATTTGAACAAATATCAGTTGTTCTCTTCCAGTATTTCCAGTTGCGATACATCTTAAGATGCCGACATACTATTATATAATTGTGTATTACCGATTGTTCTATTAGTTATAATTTCATAAAATGATGTTGAAAATATGAAAAATAAACGAAACCAACCAACCAACCAATGTCCCTCCCGACCACCATCGCCAACCAGCCAACCGTTAGCCCTCCCGCCAACCATCGCCAACCAGCCAACCGTAAAACTTCCCGCCCACCATCGCCAACCAGCCAACCGTTTGCCCTCCCACCCACCATTGCCAACGAGCCATCCTTAAGCCCTCCCTCCCGCCTTCTCCAACCAGCCATCCGTTTGCCCACCAGCCCGCCATCACCAACCACCCAACCGATTGCCCACCCGCCACCATCACCAACCCCCAACAGATTGCTCACCATCGCCAAGGAGCCAACACAGGACAATCCCACCTTCCGAACCCTCCCACCAACCAACTCTAAACCCAGCCGGGTTGTTATTTAAACAAAGACAGATCGCGACCGCGTCACATCAAATCATGGATCGAGTTTCCACAACGATAAAAACAAGCCACATCACAGTCATTAAAGACACATGCACCTTTTTCTCTCCACATCCACACTCTCCGCACGATTTCAACACACGATTAATAATACCACCTTCTTAATTGTTAACTACATTATAGGATTGCGTGTTCAGGATCATTATAACAGCGATGAAAGATATTGTTCGAAATCTCGAACCACAACGCAAACGCGCAACGCAATTTCCTGCACTCTTTGTTTTGTTACATTCCTTAGGCACTACATTTAAGATCTTGCACTAATACTTAGCTCTAGTATATGTAGGACGTATATTGTGATATATATAAATTGAGAGTCTCGTTTTTGAGAAAATAGTTACCAAAATTCTAATTGAACAAATATCAGTTGTTCTCTTCCAGTATTTCCAGTTGCGATACGTCTTAAGATGCCGACATACTATTATATAATTGTGTATTACCGATTGTTCTATTAGTTATAATTTCATAAAATGATGTTGAAAATATGAAAAATAAACGAAACCAACCAAAGAACCAATGTCCCTCCCGCCCACCATCACCAACCAGCCAACCGTTAGCCCTCCCGCCCACCATCGCCAACCAGCCAACAGTAAAACCTCCCGCCCACCATCGGCAACCAGCCAACCGTTTGCCCTCCCACCCACAATCGCCAACCAGCCATCCTTAAGCCCTCCCTCCCGCCTTCTCCAACCAGCCATACGTTTGCCCACCAGCCCGCCATCACCAACCACCCAACCGATTGCCCACCCGCCACCATCACCAACCACCCAACCGATTGGTCACCATCGCCAAGGAGCCAACACAGGACAATTCCACCTTCCGAACCCTCCCACCAACCAACTCTAAAACCAGCCGGGTGTTTAATTAGACAAAGACAGATTGCGACCGCGTCACATCTAATCTTGCATCGAGTTTCCACAACGATAAAAACAAGCCACTTCACAGTCATTAAAGACACATGCACCTTTTTCTCTCCACTTCCACAATCGCCGCTCGATTTCAACACACGATTAATAATACCACCTTCTTAATTGTTAACTACATTATAGGATTGCGTGTTCATGATCATTATAACAGCGATGAAAGATATTGTTCGAAATCTCGAACCACAACGCAAACGCGCAACGCAATTTCCTGCACTCTTTGTTTTGTTACATTCCTTAGGCATTACCTTTAAGATCTTGCACTAATACTTAGCTCTAGTATATGTAGGATGTATATTGTGATATATATAAATTGAGAGTCTCGTTTTTGAGAAAATTGTTACCAAAATTCCAATTGAACAAATATCAGTTGTTCTCTTCCATTATTTCCAGTTGCGATACGTCTTAAGATGCCGACATACTATTATATAATTGTGTATTACAGATTGTTCTATTAGTTATAATTTCATAAAATGATGTTGAAAATATGAAAAATAAACGAAACCAACCAACCAACCAATGTCCCTCCCGCCCACAATCGCCAAACAGCCAACCGTTAGCCCTCCCGCCCACCATCGCCAACCAGCCAACAGTAAAACCTCCCGCCCACCATCGCCAACCAGCCAACCGTTTGCCCTCCCACCCACCATCGCCAACCAGCCATCCTTAAGCCCTCCCTCCCGCCTTCTCCAACCAGCCATCCGTTTGCCCACCAGCCCGCCATCACCAACCACCCAATCGATTGCCCACCCGCCACCATCACGAACCACCCAACAGATTGCTCACCATCGCCAAGGAGCCAACACAGGACAATTCCACCTTCCGAACCCTCCCACCAACCAACTCTAAACCCAGCCGGGTTGTTAATTAAACTAAGACAGATCGCGACCGCGTCACATCAAATCATGCATCGAGTTTCCACAACGATAAAAACAAACCACTTCACAGTCATGAAAGACACATGCACCTTTTTCTCTCCACTTCCACACTCTCCGCTCGATTTCAACACACGATTAATAATACCACCTTCTTAATTGTTAACTACATTATAGGATTGCGTGTTCAGGATCATTATAACAGCGTTGAAAGATATTGTTCGAAATCTCGAACCACAACGCAAACGCGCAACGCAATTTCCTGCACTCTTTGTTTTGTTACATTCCTTAGGCACTACATTTAAGATCTTGCACTAATACTTAGCTCTAGTATATGTATGACGTATATTGTGATATATATAAATTGAGAGTCTCGTTTTTGAGAAAATAGTTACCAAAATTCCATTTGAACAAATATCAGTTGTTCTCTTCCAGTATTTCCAGTTGCGATACATCTTACGATGCCGACATACTATTATATAATTGTGTATTACCGATTGTTCTATTGGTTATAATTTCATAAAATGATGTTGAAAATATGAAAAATAAACAAAACCAACCAACCAACCAATGTCCCTCCCGCCCACCATCGCCAACCAGCCAACCGTAAACCCTCCCGCCCACCATCGCCAACCAGCCAACCGTTTGCCCTCCCACCCACCATCGCCAACCAGCCATCCTTAAGCCCTCCCTCCCGCCTTCTCCAACCAGCCATCCGTTTGCCCACCAGCCCGCCATCACCAACCACCCAATCGATTGCCAACCCGCCACTATCACGAACCACCCAACCGATTGCTCACCATCGCCAAGGAGCCAACACAGGACAATTCCACCTTCCGAACCCTCCCACCAACCAACTCTAAGCCCAGCCGGGTTGTTAATTAAACAAAGACAGATTGCGACCGCGTCACATCAAATCTTGCATCGAGTTTCCACAACGATAAAAACAAGCCACTTCACAGTCATTAAAGACACGTGCACCTTTTTCTCTCCACTTCCACCCTCGCCGCACAATTTCAACAAACGATTAATAATACCACCATCTTAATTGTTAACTACATTATAGGATTGTTTGTTCAGGATCATTATAACAGCAATGAAAATATTGTTCGAAATCTCGAACCACAACGCAAACGCGCAACGCAATTACCTGACTCTTTGTTTTGTTACATTCCTTTGGCACTACATTTAAGATCTTGCACTAATACTTAGCTCTAGTATATGTAGGACGTATATTGTGTTACATATAAATTGAGAGTCTCGTTTTTGAGAAAATAGTTACCAAAATTCCAATTGAACAAATATTAGTTGTTCTCATCCAATATTTCCAGTTGCGATACATCTTAAGATGCCGACATACTATTATATAATTGTGTATTACCGATTGTTCTATTAGTAATAATTTCATAAAATGATGTTGAAAATATGAAAAATAAATGAAACAACCAACGAACCAATGTGCCTCCCGCCCACCATTGCCAACCAGCCAACCGTTAGCCCTCCCGCCCACCATCGCCAACCAGCAAACCGTAAACCCTCCCTACCACCATCGCTAACCAGCCAACCGTTTGCCCTCCCACCCACCATCGCCAACCAGCCATCCTTAAGCCCTCCCTCCCGCCTTCTCCAACCAGCCATCCGTTTGCTCACCAGCCCGCCATCACCAACCACCCAACCGATTGCCCACCCGCCACCATCACCAACCACCCAACAGATTGCTCACCATCGCCAAGGAGCCAACACAGGACAATTCCACCTTCCGAACCCTCCCACCAACCAACTCTAAACCCAGCCGGGTTGTTAATTAAACTAAGACAGATCGCGACCGCGTCACATCAAATCATGCATCGAGTTTCCACAACGATAAAAACAAACCACTTCACAGTCATTAAAGACACATGCACCTTTTTCTCTCCACTTCCACACTCGCCGCACGATTTCAACACACGATTAATAATACCACCTTCTTAATTGTTAACCACATTATAGGATTGCGTGTTCAGGATCATTATAACAGCGATGTAAGATATTGTTCGAAATCTCGAAACACAACGCAAACGCGCAACGCAATTTCCTGCACTCTTTGTTTTGTTACATTCCTTAGGCACTACATTTAAAATCTTGCACTAATATTTAGCTCTAGTATATGTAGGACGTATATTGTGATATATATAAATTGAGAGTCTCGTTTTTGAGAAAATAGTTACCAAAATTCCAATTGAACAAATATCAGTTGTTCTCTTCCAGTATTTCCAGTTGCGATACGTCTTAAGATGCCGACATACTATTATACAATTGTGTATTAACGATTGTTCTATTAGTTATAATTTCATAAAATGATGTTGAAAATATGAAAAATAAACGAAACCAACCAACCAACCAATGTCCCTCCCGCCCATCATCGCCAAACAGCCAACCGTTAGCCCTCCCGCCCACCATCGCCAACCAGCCAACCGTAAACCCTCCCGCCCACCATCGCCAACCAGCCAACCGTTTGCCTTCCCACCCACCATCGCCAACCAGCCATCCTTAAGCCCTCCCTCCCGCCTTCTCCAACCAGCCATCCGTTTGCCCACCAGCCCGCCAACACTAACCACCCAACCGATTGCCCACCCGCCACCATCACCAACCACCGAACAGATTGCTCACCATCGCCAAAGAGCCAACACAGGACAATTCCACCTTCCGAAACCTCCCACCAACCGACTCTAAACCCAGCCGGGTTGTTAATTAAACAAAGACAGATCGCGACCGCGTCACATCAAATCATGCATCGAGTTTCCACAACGATAAAAACAAACCACTTCACAGTCATTAAAGACACATGCACCTTTTTCTCTCCACTTCCACACTCGCCGCTCGATTTCAACACACGATTAATAATACCACCTTCTTAATTGTTAACTACATTATAGGATTGCGTGTTCAGGATCATTATAACAGCGATGTAAGATATTGTTCGAAATCTCGAACCACAACGCAAACGCGCAACGCAATTTCCTGCACTCTTTGTTTTGTTACATTCCTTAGGCACTACATTTAAGATCTTGCACTAATACTTAGCTCTAGTATATGTAGGACGTATATTGTGATATATATAAATTGAGAGTCTCGTTTTTGAGAAAATAGTTACCAAAATTCTAATTGAACAAATATCAGTTGTTCTCTTCAAGTATTTCCAGTTGCGATACGTCTTAAGATGCCGACATACTATTATATAATTGTGTATTACCGATTGTTCTATTAGTTATAATTTCATAAAATGATGTTGAAAATATGAAAAATAAACGAAACCAACCAACCAACCAATGTCCCTCCCGCCCACCATCGCCAACCAGCCAACCGTTAGCCCTCCCGCCCACCATCACCAACCTGCCAACCGTAAACCCTCCCGCCCACCATCGCCAACCAGCCATCCTTAAGCCCTCCCTCCCGCCTTCTCCAACAAGCCAACCGTAAACCCTCCCGACCCACCATCGGCAACCAGCCAACCGTTTGCCCTCCCACCCACCATCGCCAACCAGCCAATCTGAAGCCCTCCCTCCCGCCTTCTCCAACCAGCCATCCGTTTGCCCACCAGCCCGCCATCACCAACCACCCAACCGATTGCCCACCCGCCACCATCACCAACCACCCAACAGATTGCTCACCATCGCCAAGGAGCCAATACAGGACAATTCCACCTTCCGAACCCTCCCACCAACCAACTCTAAACCCAGCCGGGTTGTTAATTAAACAAAGACCGATCGCGACCGCGTCACATCAAATCATACATCGAGTTTCCACAACGATAAAAACAAGCCACTTCACAGTCATTAAAGACACATGCACCTTTTTCTCTCCACTTCCACACTCGCCTCACGATTTCAACACACGATTAATAATACCACCTTCTTATTTTGTTAACCACATTATAGGATTGCGTGTTCAGGATCATTATAACAGCGATGTAAGATATTGTTCGAAATCTCGAACCACAACGCAAACGCGCAACGCAAATTTCCTGCACTCTTTGTTTTGTTACATTCCTTAGGCACTACATTTAAGATCTTGCACTAATATTTAGCTTTAGTATATGTAGGACGTATATTGTGATATATATAAATTAAGTCTCGTTTTTGAGAAAATAGTTACCAAAATTCCAATTGAACAAATATCGGTTGTTCTCTTCCAGTATTTCCAGTCTTAAGATGCCGACATACTATTATATAATGGTGTATTACCGATTGTTCTATTAGTTATAATTTCATAAAATGATGTTGAAAATATGAAAAATAAACGAAATCAACCTACCAACCAATGTCCCTCCCGCCCACAATCGCCAACCAGCCAACCGTTAGCCCTCCCGCCCACCATCGCCAACCAGCCAACCTTAAACCCTCCCGCCCACCATCGCCAACCAGCCATCCGTTTGCCTTCCCACCCACAATCGCCAACCAGCCATCCTTAAGCCCTCCCTCCCGCCTTCTCCAACCAGCCATCCGTTTGCCCACCAGCCCGCCATCACCAACCACCCAACCGATTGCCCACCCGCCACCATCACCAACCACCCAACAGATTGCTCACCATCGCCAAGGAGCCAACACAGGACAATTCCACCTTCCGAACCCTCCCACCAACCAACTCTAAGCCCAGCCGGGTTGTTAATTAAACAAAGACAGATTGCGACATCGTCACATCAAATCTTGCATCGAGTTTCCACAACGATAAAAACAAGCCACATCACAGTCATTAAAGACACATGCACCTTTTTCTCTCCACTTCCACCCTCGCCGCACACTTTCAACACACGATTAATAATACCACCTTCTTAATTGTTAACTACATTATAGGATTGCGTGTTCAGGATCAATATAACAGCGATGAAAGATATTGTTCGAAATCTCGAACCACAACGCAAACGCGCAACGCAATTTCCTGCACTCTTTGTTTTGTTACATTCCTTAGGCACAACATTTAAGATCTTGCACAAATACTTAGCTCTAGTATATGTAGGACGTATATTGTGATATATATAAATTGAGAGTCTCGTTTTTGAGAAAATAGTTACCAAAATTCCAAATGAACAAATATCAGTTGTTCTCTTCCAGTATTTCCAGTTGCGATACATCTTAAGATGCCGACATACTATTATATAATTGTGTATTTCCGATTGTTCTATTAGTTATAATTTCATAAAATGATGTTAAAAATATGAAAAATAAACGAAACCAACCAACCAACCAATGTCCCTCCCGCCCACAATCGCCAACCAGCCAACCGTTAGCCCTCCCGCCCACCATCGCCAACCAGCCAACCGTAAACCCTCCCGCCCACCATCGCCAACTAGCCAACCGTTTGCCCTCCCACCCACCATCGCCAACCAGCCATGCTTAAGCCCTCCCTCCCGTCTTCTCCAACCAGCCATCCGTTTGCCCACCAGCCCGCCATCACCAACCACCCAACCGATTGCCCACCCGCCACCATCACCAACCACCCAACAGATTGCTCACCATCGCCAAGGAGCCAACACAGGACAATCCCACCTTCCGAATCCTCCCACCAACCAACTCTAAACCCAGCCGGGTTGTTAATTAAACAAAGACCGATCGCGACCGCGTCACATCAAATCATACATCGAGTTTCCACAACGATAAAAACAAGCCACTTCACAGTCATTAAATACACATGCACCTTTTTCTCTCCACTTCCAAACTCGCCGCACGATTTCAACACACGATTAATAATACCACCTTCTTAATTGTTAACTACATTATAGGATTGCGTGTTCAGGATCATTATAACAGCGATGAAAGTTTTTGTTTGAAATCTCGAACCACAACGCAAACGCGCAACGCAATTTCCTGCACTCTTTGTTTTGTTGCATTCCGTAGGCACTACATTTAAGATCTTGCACTAATATCTAGCTCTAGTATATGTAGGACGTATATTGTGATATATATAAATTGAGAGTCCCGTTTTTGAGAAAATAGTTACCAAAATTCCAATTGAACAAATATCAGTTGTTCTCTTCCAGTATTTCAAGTTGCGATACGTCTTAAGATGCCGACATACTATAATAACATTGTATATTTCCGATTGTTCTATTCGTTATAATTTCATAAAATGATGTTGAAAATATGAAAAATAAACGAAACCAACCTACCAACCAATGTCCCTCCCGCCCACAATCGCCAACCAGCCAGCCGTTAGCCCTCCCGCCCACCATCGCCAACCAGCCAACCTTAAACCCTCCCGCCCACCATCGCCAACCAGCCAACCGTTTGCCCTCCCACCCACAATCGCCAACCAGCCATCCTTAAGCCCTCCCTCCCGCCTTCTCCAACCAGCCATCCGTTTGCCCACCAGCCCGCCATCACCAACCACCCAACCGATTGCCCACCCGCCACCATCAACAACCACCCAACCGATTGCTCACCATCGCCAAGGAGCCAACACAGGACAATTCCACCTTCCGAAACCTCCCACCAACCGACTCTAAACCCAGCCGGGTTGTTAATTAAACAAAGACAGATCGCGACCGCGTCACATCAAATCATGCATCGAGTTTCCACAACGATAAAAACAAACCACTTCACAGTCATTAAAGACACATGCACCTTTTTCTCTCCACTTCCACACTCGCCGCTCGATTTCAACACACGATTAATAATACCACCTTCTTAATTGTTAACTACATTATAGGATTGCGTGTTCAGGATCATTATAACAGCGATGTAAGATATTGTTCGAAATCTCGAACCACAACGCAAACGCGCAACGCAATTTCCTGCACTCTTTGTTTTGTTACATTCCTTAGGCACTACATTTAAGATCTTGCACTAATACTTAGCTCTAGTATATGTAGGACGTATATTGTGATATATATAAATTGAGAGTCTCGTTTTTGAGAAAATAGTTACCAAAATTCTAATTGAACAAATATCAGTTGTTCTCTTCAAGTATTTCCAGTTGCGATACGTCTTAAGATGCCGACATACTATTATATAATTGTGTATTACCGATTGTTCTATTAGTTATAATTTCATAAAATGATGTTGAAAATATGAAAAATAAACGAAACCAACCAACCAACCAATGTCCCTCCCGCCCACCATCGCCAACCAGCCAACCGTTAGCCCTCCCGCCCACCATCACCAACCTGCCAACCGTAAACCCTCCCGCCCACCATCGCCAACTAGCCATCCTTAAGCCCTCCCTCCCGCCTTCTCCAACAAGCCAACCGTAAACCCTCCCGACCCACCATCGCCAACCAGCCAACCGTTTGCCCTCCCACCCACCATCGCCAACCAGCCAATCTGAAGCCCTCCCTCCCGCCTTCTCCAACCAGCCATCCGTTTGCCCACCAGCCCGCCATCACCAACCACCCAACCGATTGCCCACCCGCCACCATCACCAACCACCCAACAGATTGCTCACCATCGCCAAGGAGCCAATACAGGACAATTCCACCTTCCGAACCCTCCCACCAACCAACTCTAAACCCAGCCGGGTTGTTAATTAAACAAAGACCGATCGCGACCGCGTCACATCAAATCATACATCGAGTTTCCACAACGATAAAAACAAGCCACTTCACAGTCATTAAAGACACATGCACCTTTTTCTCTCCACTTCCACACTCGCCTCACGATTTCAACACACGATTAATAATACCACCTTCTTATTTTGTTAACCACATTATAGGATTGCGTGTTCAGGATCATTATAACAGCGATGTAAGATATTGTTCGAAATCTCGAACCACAACGCAAACGCGCAACGCAAATTTCCTGCACTCTTTGTTTTGTTACATTCCTTAGGCACTACATTTAAGATCTTGCACTAATATTTAGCTTTAGTATATGTAGGACGTATATTGTGATATATATAAATTAAGTCTCGTTTTTGAGAAAATAGTTACCAAAATTCCAATTGAACAAATATCGGTTGTTCTCTTCCAGTATTTCCAGTCTTAAGATGCCGACATACTATTATATAATGGTGTATTACCGATTGTTCTATTAGTTATAATTTCATAAAATGATGTTGAAAATATGAAAAATAAACGAAATCAACCTACCAACGAATGTCCCTCCCGCCCACAATCGCCAACCAGCCAACCGTTAGCCCTCCCGCCCACCATCGCCAACCAGCCAACCTTAAACCCTCCCGCCCACCATCGCCAACCAGCCATCCGTTTGCCTTCCCACCCACAATCGCCAACCAGCCATCCTTAAGCCCTCCCTCCCGCCTTCTCCAACCAGCCATCCGTTTGCCCACCAGCCCGTCATCACCAACCACCCAACCGATTGCCCACCCGCCACCATCACCAACCACCCAACAGATTGCTCACCATCGCCAAGGAGCCAACACAGGACAATTCCACCTTCCGAACCCTCCCACCAACCAACTCTAAGCCCAGCCGGGTTGTTAATTAAACAAAGACAGATTGCGACATCGTCACATCAAATCTTGCATCGAGTTTCCACAACGATAAAAACAAGCCACATCACAGTCATTAAAGACACATGCACCTTTTTCTCTCCACTTCCACCCTCGCCGCACACTTTCAACACACGATTAATAATACCACCTTCTTAATTGTTAACTACATTATAGGATTGCGTGTTCAGGATCAATATAACAGCGATGAAAGATATTGTTCGAAATCTCGAACCACAACGCAAACGCGCAACGCAATTTCCTGCACTCTTTGTTTTGTTACATTCCTTAGGCACAACATTTAAGATCTTGCACAAATACTTAGCTCTAGTATATGTAGGACGTATATTGTGATATATATAAATTGAGAGTCTCGTTTTTGAGAAAATAGTTACCAAAATTCCAAATGAACAAATATCAGTTGTTCTCTTCCAGTATTTCCAGTTGCGATACATCTTAAGATGCCGACATACTATTATATAATTGTGTATTTCCGATTGTTCTATTAGTTATAATTTCATAAAATGATGTTAAAAATATGAAAAATAAACGAAACCAACCAACCAACCAATGTCCCTCCCGCCCACCATCGCCAACCAGCCAACCGTTAGCCCTCCCGCCCACCATCGCCAACCAGCCAACCGTAAACCCTCCCGCCCACCATCGCCAACTAGCCAACCGTTTGCCCTCCCACCCACCATCGCCAACCAGCCATGCTTAAGCCCTCCCTCCCGTCTTCTCCAACCAGCCATCCGTTTGCCCACCAGCCCGCCATCACCAACCACCCAACCGATTGCCCACCCGCCACCATCACCAACCACCCAACAGATTGCTCACCATCGCCAAGGAGCCAACACAGGACAATCCCACCTTCCGAACCCTCCCACCAACCAACTCTAAACCCAGCCGGGTTGTTAATTAAACAAAGACCGATCGCGACCGCGTCACATCAAATCATACATCGAGTTTCCACAACGATAAAAACAAGCCACTTCACAGTCATTAAATACACATGCACCTTTTTCTCTCCACTTCCAAACTCGCCGCACGATTTCAACACACGATTAATAATACCACCTTCTTAATTGTTAACTACATTATAGGATTGCGTGTTCAGGATCATTATAACAGCGATGAAAGTTTTTGTTTGAAATCTCGAACCACAACGCAAACGCGCAACGCAATTTCCTGCACTCTTTGTTTTGTTGCATTCCGTAGGCACTACATTGAAGATCTTGCACTAATATCTAGCTCTAGTATATGTAGGACGTATATTGTGATATATATAAATTGAGAGTCCCGTTTTTGAGAAAATAGTTACCAAAATTCCAATTGAACAAATATCAGTTGTTCTCTTCCAGTATTTCAAGTTGCGATACGTCTTAAGATGCCGACATACTATAATAACATTGTATATTTCCGATTGTTCTATTAGTTATAATTTCATAAAATGATGTTGAAAATATGAAAAATAAACGAAACCAACCTACCAACCAATGTCCCTCCCGCCCACAATCGCCAACCAGCCAGCCGTTAGCCCTCCCGCCCACCATCGCCAACCAGCCAACCTTAAACCCTCCCGCCCACCATCGACAACCAGCCAACCGTTTGCCCTCCCACCCACAATCGCCAACCAGCCATCCTTAAGCCCTCCCTCCCGCCTTCTCCAACCAGCCATCCGTTTGCCCACCAGCCCGCCATCACCAACCACCCAACCGATTGCCCACCCGCCACCATCAACAACCACCCAACCGATTGCTCACCATCGCCAAGGAGCCAACACAGGACAATTCCACCTTCCGAACTCTCCCACCAACCAACTCTAAGTCCAGCCGGGTTGTTAATTAAACAAAGACAGATTGCGACCGTGTCACATCAAATCTTGCATCGAGTTTCCACAACGATAAAAACAAGCCACATCACAGTCATTAAAGACACATGCACCTTTTTCTCTCCACTTCCACCCTCGCCGCACACTTTCAACACACGATTAATAATACCACCTTCTTAATTGTTAACTACATTATAGGATTGCGTGTTCAGGATCAATATAACAGCGATGAAAGGTATTGTTCGAAATCTCGAACCACAACGCAAACGCGCAACGCAATTTCCTGCACTCTTTGTTTTGTTACATTCCTTAGGAACTACATTTAAGATCTTGCACTATTACTTAGCTCTAGTATATGTAGGACGTATATTGTGATATATATAAATTGAGAGTCTCGTTTTTGACAAAATAGTTACCAAAATTCCAATTGAACAAATATCAGTTGTTCTCTTCCAGTATTTCCAGTTGCGATACATCTTAAGATGCCGACATACTGTTATATAATTGTGTATTTCCGATTGTTCTATTAGTTATAATTTCATAAAATGATGTTAAAAATATGAAAAATAAACGAAACCAACCAACCAACCAATGTCCCTCCCGCCCACCATCACCAACCAGCCAACCGTTAGCCCTCCCGCCCACCATCGCCAACCAGCCAACCGTAAACCCTCCCGCCCACCATCGCCAACTAGCCAACCGTTTGCCCTCCCACCCACCATCGCCAACCAGCCATGCTTAAGCCCTCCCTCCCGTCTTCTCCAACCAGCCATCCGTTTGCCCACCAGCCCGCCATCACCAACCACCCAACCGATTGCCCACCCGCCACCATCACCAACCACCCAACAGATTGCTCACCATCGCCAAGGAGCCAACACAGGACAATTCCACCTTCCGAACCCTCCCACCAACAAACTCTAAACCCAGCCGGGTTGTTAATTAAACAAAGACCGATCGCGACCGCGTCACATCAAATCATACATCGAGTTTCCACAACGATAAAAGCAAGCCACTTCACAGTCATTAAATACACATGCACCTTTTTCTCTCCAGTTCCAAACTCGCCGCACGATTTCAACACACGATTAATAATACCACCTTCTTAATTGTTAACTACATTATAGGATTGCGTGTTCAGGATCATTATAACAGCGATGAAAGTTTTTGTTTGAAATCTCGAACCACAACGCAAACGCGCAACGCAATTTCCTGCACTCTTTGTTTTGTTACATTCCGTAGGTACATTCCGTTTTTGAGAAAAGAGTTACCAAAATTCCAATTGAACAAATATCAGTTGTTCTCTTCCAGTATTTCAAGTTGCGATACGTCTTAAGATGCCGACATACTATAATAACATTGTATATTTCCGATTGTTCTATTAGTTATAATTTCATAAAATGATGTTGAAAATATGAAAAATAAACGAAACCAACCTACCAACCAATGCCCCTCCCGCCCACAATCGCCAACCAGCCAGCCGTTAGCCCTCCCGCCCACCATCGCCAACCAGCCAACCTTAAACCCTCCCGCCCACCATCGCCAACCAGCCAACCGTTTGCCCTCCCACCCACAATCGCCAACCAGCCATCCTTAAGCCCTCCCTCCCGCCTTCTCCAACCAGCCATCCGTTTGCCCACCAGCCCGCCATCACCAACCACCCAACCGATTGCCCACCCGCCACCATCAACAACCACCCAACCGATTGCTCTACTTCGCCAAGGAGCCAACACAGGACAATTCCACCTTCCGAACCCTTCTACCAACCAACTCTAAACCCAGCCGGGTTGTTAATTAAACAAAGACAGATCGCGACCGCGTCACATCAAATCATGCATCGAGTTTCCACAACGATAAAAACAAGACACTTCACAGTCATGAAAGACACATGCACCTTTTTGTCTCAACTTCCACACTCGCCGCACGATTTCAACACACGATTTATAACACCACCTTCTTGATTGTTAACTACATTATAGGATTGCGTGTTCAGGATCATTATAACAGCAATGAAAGATATTGTTCGAAATCTCGAACCACAACGCAAACGCGCAACGCAATTTCCTGCACTCTTTGTTTTGTTACATTCCTTAGGCACCACATTTAAGATCTTGCACTAATACTTAGCTCCAGTATATGTAGGAAGTATATTGTGATATATATAAATTGAGAGTCTCGTTTTTGAGAAAATAGTTACCAAAATTCCAATTGAACAAATATCAGTTGTTCTCTTCCAGTATTTCCAGTTGCGATACGTCTTAAGATGTCGACATACTAATATATAATTGTGTATTAACGATTGTTCTATTAGTTATAATTTCATAAAATGATGTTGAAAATATGAAAAATAAACGAAACCAAACAACCAACCAATGTCCCTCCCGCCCACCATCGCCAACCAGCCAACCGTTAGCCCTCCCGCCCACCATCGCCAACCAGCCAACCGTTTGCCCTCCCACACACCATCGCCAACCAGCCATCCTTAAGCCCTCCCTCCCGCCTTCTCCAACCAGCCTTCCGTTTGCCCACCAGGCCGCCATCACCAACCACCCAACCGATTGCCCAACCGCCCAACATCACCAACCACCCAACCGATTGCTCACCATTGCCAAGGAGCCAACACAGGACAATTCCACCTTTCAAAACCCTCACAGCAACCAACTCTAAACCCAGCCGGGTTGTTAATTAAACAAAGACAGATCGCGACCGCGTCACATCAAATCATGCATCGAGTTTCCACAACGATAAAAACAAGCCACTTCACAGTCATTAAAGACACATGCACCTTTTTCTCTCCACTTCCACACTCGCCGCACGATTTCAACACACGATTAATAACACCACCTTCTTAATTATTAACTACATTATACGATTGCGTGTTCAGGATCATTATAACAGCGATGAAAGTTATTGTTCGAAATCTCGAAAAACAACGCAAACGCGCAACGCAATTTCCTGCACTCTTTGTTTTGTTACAATCCTTAGGCACTACATTTAACATCTTGCACTAATATTTAGCTCTAGTATATGTAGGAAATTTATTGTGATATATATAAATTGAGAGTCTCGTTTTTGAGAAAATAGTTACCAAAATTCCAATTGAACAAATATCAGTTGTTCTCTTCCAGTATTTCCAGTTGCGATACGTCTTAAGATGCCGACATACTATTATATAATTGTGTATTACCGATTGTTCTATCAGTTATAATTTCATAAAATTATGTTGAAAATATGAAAAATATACGAAACCAACCAACCAACCAATGTCCCTCCCGCCCACCATCGCCAATCAGCCAACCTTTAGCCCTCCCGCCCACCATCGCCAACCAGCCAACCGTAAACCCTCCCGCCCACCATCTCCAACCAGCCAACCGTTGCCCTCCCACCCACCATCGCCAACCAGTCATCCTTAAGCCCTCCCTCCCGCCTTCAACAACCAGCTTTCCTTTTGCCCACCAGCCCGCCATCACCAACCACCCAACCGATTGACCACCGCCCACCATCACCAACCACCCAACAGATTGCTCACCATCGCCAAGGGCCAACACAGGACAATTCCACCTTCCGAACCCTCCACCAACCAACTCTAAACCCAGCCGGGTTGTTAATTAAACAAAAACAGATTGCGACCCCGTCACATCAAATCTTGCATCGAGTTTCCACAACGATAAAAATAAGCCACTTCACAGTCATTAAAGACACGTGCACCTTTTTCTCTCCACTTCCACCCTCGCCGCAGAATTTCAACAAACGATTAATAATACCACCTTCTTAATTGTTAACTACATTATAGGATTGTTTGTTCAGGATCATTATAACAGCGATGAAAATATTGTTCGAAATCTCGAACCACAACGCAAATGCGCAACGCAATTTCCTGCACTCTTTGTTTTGTTACATTCCTTAGGCACTACATTTAAGATCTTGCACTAATACTTAGCTCTAGTATATGTATGACGTATATTGTGATATATATAAATTGAGAGTCTCGTTTTTGAGAAAATAGTTACCAAAATTCCATTTGAACAAATATCAGTTGTTCTCTTCCAGTATTTCTAGTTGCGATACATCTTACGATGCCGACATACTATTATATAATTGTGTATTACCGATTGTTCTATTAGTTATAATTTCATAAAATGATGTTGAAAATATGAAAAATAAACGAAACCAACCAACCAACCAATGTCCCCCCCGACAACCATCGCCAACCAGCCAACCGTTAGCCCTCCCGCCCACCATCGCCAACCAGCCAACCGTAAACCTTCCCGCCCACCATCGCCAACCAGCCAACCGTTTGCCCTCCCACCCACCAACGCCAACCAGCCATCCTTAAGCCCTCCCTCCCGCCTTCTCCAACCAGCCATCCGTTTGCCCACCAGCCCGCCATCACCAACCACCCAACCGATTGCCCACCCGCCACCATCACCAACCCCCAACAGATTGCTCACCATCGCCAAGGAGCCAACACAGGACAATCCCACCTTCCGAACCCTCCCACCAACCAACTCTAAACCCAGCCGGGTTGTTAATTAAACAAAGACAGATCGCGACCGCGTCACATCAAATCATGGATCGAGTTTCCACAACGATAAAAACAAGCCACATCACAGTCATTAAAGACACATGCACCTTTTTCTCTCCACATCCACACTCTCCGCACGATTTCAACACACGATTAATAATACCACCTTCTTAATTGTTAACTACATTATAGGATTGCGTGTTCAGGATCATTATAACAGCGATGAAAGATATTGTTCGAAATCTCGAACCACAACGCAAACGCGCAACGCAATTTCCTGCACTCTTTGTTTTGTTACATTCCTTAGGCACTACATTTAAGATCTTGCACTAATACTTAGCTCTAGTATATGTATGACGTATATTGTGATATATATAAATTGAGAGTCTCGTTTTTGAGAAAATAGTTACCAAAATTCCAATTGAACAAATATCATTTGTTCTCTTCCAGTATTTCCAGTTGCGATACGTCTTAAGATGCCGACATACTATTATATAATTGTGTATTACCGATTGTTCTATTAGTTATAATTTCATAAAATGATGTTGAAAATATGAAAAATAAACGAAACCAACCAACCAACCAATGTCCCTCCCGCCCACCATCGCCCACCAGCCAACCGTTAGCCCTCCCGCCCACCATCGCCAACCAGCCAACCGTAAACCCTCCCGCCCACCATCGCCAACCAGCCAACCGTTTGCCCTCCCACCCACCATCGCCAACCAGCCATCCATAAGCCCTCCCTCCCGCCTTCTCCAACCAGTCATCCGTTTGCCCACCAGCCCGCCATCACCAACCACCCAACCGATTGCCCACCCGCCACCATCACCAACCACCCAACAGATTGCTCACCATCGCCAAGGAGCCAACACAGGACAATTCCACCTTCCGAACCCTTCTACCAACCAACTCTAAACCCAGCCGGGTTGTTAATTAAACAAAGACAGATCGCGACCGCGTCACATCAAATCATGCATCGAGTTTCCACAACGTTAAAAACAAGCCACTTCACAGTCATTAAAGACACATGCACCTTTTTCTCTCCACTTCCACACTCGCCGCACGATTTCAACACACGATTAATAATACCACCTTCTTAATTGTTAACTACATTATACGATTGCGTGTTCAGGATCATTATAACAGCGATGAAAGATATTGTTCGAAATCTCGAACCACAACGCAAACGCGCAACGCAATTTCCTGCACTCTATGTTTTTGTTACATTCCTTAGGCACTACTTTTAAGATCTTGCACTAATACTTAGCTCTAGTATATGTAGGACGTATATTGTGATATATATAAATTGAGAGTCTCGTTTTGAGAAAATAGTTACCAAAATTCCAATTGAACAAATATCGGTTGTTCTCTTCCAGTATTTCCAGTCTTAAGATGCCGACATACTATTATATAATTGTGTATTTCCGATTGTTCTATTAGTTATAATTTCATAAAATGATGTTAAAAATATGAAAAATAAACGAAACCAACCAACCAACCAATGTCCCTCCCGCCCACCATCGCCAACCAGCCAACCGTTAGCCCTCCCGCCCACCATCGCCAACCAGCCAACCGTAAACCCTCCCGCCCACCATCGCCAACTAGCCAACCGTTTGCCCTCCCACCCACCATCGCCAACCAGTCATGCTTAAGCCCTCCCTCCCGTCTTCTCCAACCAGCCATCCGTTTGCCCACCAGCCCGCCATCACCAACCACCCAACCGATTGCCCACCCGCCACCATCACCAACCACCCAACAGATTGCTCACCATCGCCAAGGAGCCAACACAGGACAATTCCACCTTCCGAACCCTCCCACCAACCAACTCTAAACCCAGCCGGGTTGTTAATTAAACAAAGACCGATCGCGACCGCGTCACATCAAATCATACATCGAGTTTCCACAACGATAAAAACAAGCCACTTCACAGTCATTAAATACACATGCACCTTTTTCTCTCCACTTCCAAACTCGCCGCACGATTTCAACACACGATTAATAATACCACCTTCTTAATTGTTAACTACATTATAGGATTGCGTGTTCAGGATCATTATAACAGCGATGAAAGATATTGTTCGAAATCTCGAACCACAACGCAAACGCGCAACGCAATTTCCTGCACTCTTTGTTTTGTTGCATTCCGTAGGCACTACATTTAAGATCTTGCACTAATATCTAGCTCTAGTATATGTAGGACGTATATTGTGATATATATAAATTGAGAGTCCCGTTTTTGAGAAAATAGTTACCAAAATTCCAATTGAACAAATATCAGTTGTTCTCTTCCAGTATTTCAAGTTGCGATACGTCTTAAGATGCCGACATACTATAATAACATTGTATATTTCCGATTGTTCTATTAGTTATAATTTCATAAAATGATGTTGAAAATATGAAAAATAAACGAAACCAACCTACCAACCAATGTCCCTCCCGCCCACAATCGCCAACCAGCCAGCCGTTAGCCCTCCCGCCCACCATCGCCAACCAGCCAACCTTAAACCCTCCCGCCCACCATCGCCAACCAGCCAACCGTAAACCCTCCCACCCACAATCGCCAACCAGCCATCCTTAAGCCCTCCCTCCCGCCTTCTCCAACCAGCCATCCGTTTGCCCACCAGCCCGCCATCACCAACCACCCAACCGATTGCCCACCCGCCACCATCAACAACCACCCAACCGATTGCTCTACTTCGCCAAGGAGCCAACACAGGACAATTCCACCTTCCGAACCCTCCCACCAACCAACTCTAAGCCCAGCCGGGTTGTTAATTAAGCAAAGACAGATTGCGACCGCGTCACATCAAATCTTGCATCGAGTTTCCACAACGATAAAAACAAGCCACATCACAGTCATTAAAGACACATGCACCTTTTTCTCTCCACTTCCAAACTCGCCGCACGATTTCAACACACGATTAATAATACCACCTTCTTAATTGTTAACTACATTATAGGATTGCGTGTTCAGGATCATTATAACAGCGATGAAAGTTTTTGTTTGAAATCTCGAACCACAACGCAAACGCGCAACGCAATTTCCTGCACTCTTTGTTTTGTTGCATTCCGTAGGCACTACATTTAAGATCTTGCACTAATATCTAGCTCTAGTATATGTAGGACGTATATTGTGATATATATAAATTGAGAATCCGGTTTTTGAGAAAATAGTTACCAAAATTCCAATTGAACAAATATCAGTTGTTCTCTTCCAGTATTTCAAGTTGCGATACGTCTTAAGATGCCGACATACTATAATAACATTGTATATTTCCGATTGTTCTATTAGTTATAATTTCATAAAATGATGTTGAAAATATGAAAAATAAACGAAACCAACCTACCAACCAATGTCCCTCCCGCCCACAATCGCCAACCAGCCAGCCGTTAGCCCTCCCGCCCACCATCGCCAACCAGCCAACCTTAAACCCTCCCGCCCACCATCGCCAACCAGCCAACCGTAAACCCTCCCACCCACAATCGCCAACCAGCCATCCTTAAGCCCTCCCTCCCGCCTTCTCCAACCAGCCATCCGTTTGCCCACCAGCCCGCCATCACCAACCACCCAACCGATTGCCCACCCGCCACCATCAACAACCACCCAACCGATTGCTCTACTTCGCCAAGGAGTCAACACAGGACAATTCCACCTTCCGAACCCTCCCACCAACCAACTCTAAGCCCAGCCGGGTTGTTAATTAAGCAAAGACAGATTGCGACCGCGTCACATCAAATCTTGCATCGAGTTTCCACAACGATAAAAACAAGCCACATCACAGTCATTAAAGACACATGCACCTTTTCTCTCCACTTCCACCCTCGCCGCACAATTTCAACAAACGATTAATAATACCACCTTCTTAATTGTTAACTACATTATACGATTGCGTGTTCAGTATCATTATAACAGCGATGAAACATATTGATCGAAATCTCGAACCACAAAGCAAACGCGCAACGCAATTTCCTACACACTTTGTTTTGTTACATTCCTTAGGCACTACATTAAAGATCTTGCAGTAATACTTAGCTCTAGTATATGTAGTACGTATATTGTGATATATATAAATTGAGAGTCTCGTTTTTGAGAATATAGTTACCAAAATTCCATTTGAACAAATATCAGTTGTTCTCTTCCAGTATTTCCAGTTGCGATACATCTTAAGATGCCGACATACTATTATATAATTGTGTATTACCGATTGTTATATTAGTTATAATTTCATAAAATGATGTTGAAAATATGAAAAATAAACGAAACCAACCAACCAACCAATGTCCCTCCCGCCCACCATCGCCAACCAGCCAACCGTTAGCCCTCCCGCCCACCATCGCCAACCAGCCAACCGTAAACCCTCCCGCCCACCATCGCCAACTAGCCAACCGTTTGCCCTCCCACCCACCATCGCCAACCAGCCATGCTTAAGACCTCCCTCCCGTCTTCTCCAACAAGCCATCCGTTTGCCCACCAGCCCGCCATCACCAACCACCCAACCGATTGCCCACCCGCCACCATCACCAGCCACCCAACAGATTGTTCACCATCGCCAAGGAGCCAACACAGGACAATTCCACCTTCCGAACCCTCCCACCAACCAACTCTAAACCCAGCCGGGTTGTTAATTAAACAAAGACAGATCGCGACCGCGTCACATCAAATCATACATCGAGTTTCCACAACGATAAAAACAAGCCACTTCACAGTCATTAAATACACATGCACCTTTTTCTCTCCACTTCCAAACTCGCCGCACGATTTCAACACACGATTAATAATACCACCTTCTTAATTGTTAACTACATTATAGGATTGCGTGTTCAGGATCATTATAACAGCGATGAAAGTTTTTGTTTGAAATCTCGAACCACAACGCAAACGCGCAACGCAATTTCCTGCACTCTTTGTTTTGTTACATTCCGTAGGTACATTCCGTTTTTGAGAAAATAGTTACCAAAATTCCAATTGAACAAATATCAGTTGTTCTCTTCCAGTATTTCAAGTTGCGATACGTCTTAAGATGCCGACATACTATAATAACATTGTATATTTCCGATTGTTCTATTAGTTATAATTTCATAAAATGATGTTGAAAATATGAAAAATAAACGAAACCAACCTACCAAACAATGTCCCTCCCGCCCACAATCGCCAACCAGCCAGCCGTTAGCCCTCCCGCCCACCATCGCCAACCAGCCAACCTTAAACCCTCCCGCCCACCATCACCAACCAGCCAACCGTTTGCCCTCCCACACACAATCGCCAACCAGCCATCCTTAAGCCCTCCCTCCCGCCTTCTCCAACCAGCCATCCGTTTGCCCACCAGCCCGCCATCACCAACCACCCAACCGATTGCCCACCCGCCACCATCAACAACCACCCAACCGATTGCTCTACTTCGCCAAGGAGCCAACACAGGACAATTCCACCTTCCGAACCCTCCCACCAACCAACTCTAAGCCCAGCCGGGTTGTTAATTAAGCAAAGACAGATTGCGACCGCGTCACATCAAATCTTGCATCGAGTTTCCACAACGATAAAAACAAGCCACATCACAGTCATTAAAGACACATGCACCTTTTCTCTCCACTTCCACCCTCGCCGCACAATTTCAACAAACGATTAATAATACCACCTTCTTAATTGTTAACTACATTATAGGATTGCGTGTTCAGGATCATTATAACAGCGATGAAACATATTGATCGAAATCTCGAACCACAAAGCAAACGCGCAACGCAATTTCCTACACACTTTGTTTTGTTACATTCCTTAGGCACTACATTAAAGATCTTGCACTAATACTTAGCTCTAGTATATGTAGTACGTATATTGTGATATATATAAATTGAGAGTCTCGTTTTTGAGAAAATAGTTACCAAAATTCCATTTGAACAAATATCAGTTGTTCTCTTCCAGTATTTCCAGTTGCGATACATCTTAAGATGCCGACATACTATTATATAATTGTGTATTACCGATTGTTCTATTAGTTATAATTTCATAAAATGATGTTGAAAATATTAAAAATAAACGAAACCAACCAACCAACCAATGTCCCTCCCGCCCACCATCGCCAACCAGCCAACCGTTAGCCCTCCCGCCCACCATCGCCAACCAGCCAACCGTAAACCCTCCCGCCCATCATCGCCAACCAGCCAACCGTTTGCCCTCCCACCCACCATCGCCAACCAGCCATCCTTAAACCCTCCCTCCCGCCTTCTCCAACCAGCCATCCGTTTGCCCACCAGCCCGCCATCACCAACCACCCAACCGATTGCCCACCCGCCACCATCAACAACCACCCAACCGATTGCTCTACTTCGCCAAGGAGCCAACACAGGACCATTCCACCTTCCGAACCCTCCCACCAACCAACTCTAAGCCCAGCCGGGTTGTTAATTAAGCAAAGACAGATTGCGACCGCGTCACATCAAATCTTGCATCGAGTTTCCACAACGATAAAAACAAGCCAGATCACAGTCATTAAAGACACATGCACCTTTTCTCTCCACTTCCACCCTCGCCGCACAATTTCAACAAACGATTAATACCACCACCTTCTTGATTGTTAACTACATTATAGTATTGCGTGTTCAGGATCATTATAACAGCAATGAAAGATATTGTTCGAAATCTCGAACCACAACGCAAACGCGCAACGCAATTTCCTGCACTCTTTGTTTTGTTACATTCCTTAGGCACCACATTTAAGATCTTGCACTAATACTTAGCTCCAGTATATGTAGGAAGTATATTGTGATATATATAAATTGAGAGTCTCGTTTTTGAGAAAATAGTTACCAAAATTCCAATTGAACAAATATCAGTTGTTCTCTTCCAGTATTTCCAGTTGCGATACGTCTTAAGATGTCGACATACTAATATATAATTGTGTATTAACGATTGTTCTACTAGTTATAATTTCATAAAATGATGTTGAAAATATGAAAAATAAACGAAACCAACCAACCAACCAATGTCCCTCCCGCCCACCATCGCCAACCAGCCAACCATTAGCCCTCCCGCCCACCATCGCCAACCAGCCAACCGTTTGCCCTCCCACACACCATCGCCAACCAGCCATCCTTAAGCCCTCCCTCCCGCCTTCTCCAACCAGCCTTCCGTTTGCCCACCAGCCCGCCATCACCAACCACCCAACCGATTGCCCAACCGCCCAACATCACCAACCACCCAACCGATTGCTCACCATCGCCAAGGAGCCAACACAGGACAATTCCACCTTCCAAGCCCTCACACCAACCAACTCTAAACCCAGCCGGGTTGTTAATTAAACAAAGACAGATCGCGACCGCGTCACATCAAATCATGCATCGAGTTTCCACAACGATAAAAACAAGCCACTTCACAGTCATTAAAGACACATGCACCTTTTTCTCTCCACTTCCACACTCGCCGCACGATTTCAACACACGATTAATAACACCACCTTCTTAATTATTAACTACATTATACGATTGCGTGTTCAGGATCATTATAACAGCGATGAAAGTTATTGTTCGAAATCTCGAAAAACAACGCAAACGCGCAACGCAATTTCCTGCACTCTTTGTTTTGTTACAATCCTTAGGCACTACATTTAACATCTTGCACTAATACTTAGCTCTAGTATATGTATGACGTATATTGTGATATATATAAATTGAGAGTCTCGTTTTTGAGAAAATAGTTACCAAAATTCCATTTGAACAAATATCAGTTGTTCTCTTCCAGTATTTCCAGTTGCGATACATCTTACGATGCCGACATACTATTATATAATCGTGTATTACCGATTGTTCTATTAGTTATAATTTCATAAAATGATGTTAAAAATATGAAAAATAAACGAAACCAACCAACCAACCAATGTCCCTCCCGACCACCATCGCCAACCAGCCAACCGTTAGCCCTCCCGCCCACCATCGCCAACCAGCCAACCGTAAACCTTCCCGCCCACCATCGCCAACCAGCCAACCGTTTGCCCTCCCACCCACCATCGCCAACCAGCCATCCTTAAGCCCTCCCTCCCGCCTTCTCCAACCAGCCATCCGTTTGCCCACCAGCCCGCCATCACCAACCACCCAACCGATTGCCCACCCGCCACCATCACCAACCCCCAACAGATTGCTCACCATCGCCAAGGAGCCAACACAGGACAATCCCACCTTCCGAACCCTCCCACCAACCAACTCTAAACCCAGCCGGGTTGTTAACTAAACAAAGACAGATCGCGACCGCGTCACATCAAATCATGGATCGAGTTTCCACAACGATAAAAACAAGCCACATCACAGTCATTAAAGACACATGCACCTTTTTCTCTCCACATCCACACTCTCCGCACGATTTCAACACACGATTAATAATACCACCTTCTTAATTGTTAACTACATTATAGGATTGCGTGTTCAGGATCATTATAAGAGCGATGAAAGATATTGTTCGAAATCTCGAACCACAACGCAAACGCGCAACGCAATTTCTTGCACTCTTTGTTTTGTTACATTCCTTAGGCACTACATTTAAGATCTTGCACTAATACTTAGCTCTAGTATATGTATGACGTATATTGTGATATATATAAATTGAGTCTCGTTTTTGAGAAAATAGTTACCAAAATTCCAATTGAACAAATATCAGTTGTTCTCTTCCAGTATTTCCAGTTGCGATACGTCTTAAGATGCCGACATACTATTATATAATTGTGTATTACCGATTGTTCTATTAGTTATAATTTCATAAAATGATGTTGAAAATATGAAAAATAAACGAAACCAACCAACCAACCAATGTCCCTCCCGCCCACCATCGCCCACCAGCCAACCGTTAGCCCTCCCGCCCACCATCGCCAACCAGCCAACCGTAAACCCTCCCGCCCACCATCGCCAACCAGCCAACCGTTTGCCCTCCCACCCACCATCGCCAACCAGCCATCCATAAGCCCTCCCTCCCGCCTTCTCCAACCAGCCATCCGTTTGCCCACCAGCCCGCCATCACCAACCACCCAACCGATTGCCCACCCGCCACCATCACCAACCACCCAACAGATTGCTCACCATCGCCAAGGAGCCAACACAGGACAATTCCACCTTCCGAACCCTCCCACCAACCAACTCTAAACCCAGCCGGGTTGTTAATTAAACAAAGACAGATCGCGACCGCGTCACATCAAATCATGCATCGAGTTTCCACAACGTTAAAAACAAGCCACTTCACAGTCATTAAAGACACATGCACCTTTTTCTCTCCACTTCCACACTCGCCGCACGATTTCAACACACGATTAATAATACCACCTTCTTAATTGTTAACTACATTATACGATTGCGTGTTCAGGATCATTATAACAGCGATGAAAGATATTGTTCGAAATCTCGAACCACAACGCAAACGCGCAACGCAATTTCCTGCACTCTATGTTTTTGTTACATTCCTTAGGCACTACTTTTAAGATCTTGCACTAATACTTAGCTCTAGTATATGTAGGACGTATATTGTGATATATATAAATTGAGAGTCTCGTTTTGAGAAAATAGTTACCAAAATTCCAATTGAACAAATATCGGTTGTTCTCTTCCAGTATTTCCAGTCTTAAGATGCCGACATACTATTATATAATTGTGTATTACCGATTGTTCTATTAGTTATAATTTCATAAAATGATGTTGAAAATATGAAAAATAAACGAAATCAACCTACCAACCAATGTCCCTCCCGCCCACAATCGCCAACCAGCCAACCGTTAGCCCTCCCGCCCACCATCGCCAACCAGCCAACCTTAAACCCTCCCGCCCACAATCGCCAACCAGCCAACCTTAAACCCTCCCGCCCACCATCGCCAACCAGCCATCCGTTGCTCTCCCACCCACAATCGCCAACCAGCCATCCTTAAGCCCTCCCTCCCGCCTTCTCCAACCAGCCATCCGTTTGCCCACCAGCCCGCCATCACCAACCACCCAACCGATTGCCCACCCGCCACCATCAACAAACACCCAACCGATTGCTCACCATCGCCAAGGAGCCAACACAGGACAATTCCACCTTCCGAACCCTCCCACCAACCAACTCTAAGCCCAGCCGGGTTGTTAATTAAACAAAGACAGATTGCGACATCGTCATATCAAATCTTGCATCGAGTTTCCACAACGATAAAAACAAGCCACATCACAGTCATTAAAGACACATGCACCTTTTTCTCTCCACTTCCACCCTCGCCGCACACTTTCAACACACGATTAATAATACCACCTTCTTAATTGTTAACTACATTATAGGATTGCGTGTTCAGGATCAATATAACAGCGATGAAAGATATTGTTCGAAATCTCGAACCACAACGCAAACGCGCAACGCAATTTCCTGCACTCTTTGTTTTGTTACATTCCTTAGGCACTACATTTAAGATCTTGCACAAATACGTAGCTCTAGTATATGTAGGACGTATATTGTGATATATATAAATTGAGAGTCTCGTTTTTGAGAAAATAGTTACCAAAATTCCAATTGAACAAATATCAGTTGTTCTCTTCCAGTATTTCCAGTTGCGATACATCTTAAGATGCCGACATACTATTATATAATTGTGTATTTCCGATTGTTCTATTAGTTATAATTTCATAAAATGATGTTAAAAATATGAAAAATAAACGAAACCAACCAACCAACCAATGTCCCTCTCGCCCACCATCGCCAACCAGCCAACCGTTAGCCCTCCCGCCCACCATCGCCAACCAGCCAACCGTAAACCCTCCCGCCCACAATCGCCAACTAGCCAACCGTTTGCCCTCCCACCCACCATCGCCAACCAGCCATGCTTAAGCCCTCCCTCCCGTCTTCTCCAACCAGCCATCCGTTTGCCCACCAGCCCGCCATCACCAACCACCCAACCGATTGCCCACCCGCCACCATCACCAACCACCCAACAGATTGCTCACCATCGCGAAGGAGCCAACACAGGACAATTCCACCTTCCGAACCCTCCCACCAACCAACTCTAAACCCAGCCGGGTTGTTAATTAAACAAAGACCGATCGCGACCGCGTCACATCAAATCATACATCGAGTTTCCACAACGATAAAAACAAGCCACTTCACAGTCATTAAATACACATGCACCTTTTTCTCTCCACTTCCAAACTCGCCGCACGATTTCAACACACGATTAATAATACCACCTTCTTAATTGTTAACTACATTATAGGATTGCGTGTTCAGGATCATTATAACAGCGATGAAAGTTTTTGTTTGAAATCTCGAACCACAACGCAAACGCGCAACGCAATTTCCTGCACTCTTTGTTTTGTTGCATTCCGTAGGCACTACATTTAAGATCTTGCACTAATATCTAGCTCTAGTATATGTAGGACGTATATTGTGATATATATAAATTGAGAGTCCCGTTTTTGAGAAAATAGTTACCAAAATTCCAATTGAACAAATATCAGTTGTTCTCTTCCAGTATTTCAAGTTGCGATACGTCTTAAGATGCCGACATACTATAATAACATTGTATATTTCCGATTGTTCTATTAGTTATAATTTCATAAAATGATGTTGAAAATATGAAAAATAAACGAAACCAACCTACCAACCAATGTCCCTCCCGCCCACAATCGCCAACCAGCCAGCCGTTAGCCCTCCCGCCCACCATCGCCAACCAGCCAACCTTAAACCCTCCCGCCCACCATCGCCAACCAGCCAACCGTTTGCCCTCCCACCCACAATCGCCAACCAGCCATCCTTAAGCCCTCCCTCCCGCCTTCTCCAACCAGCCATCCGTTTGCCCACCAGCCCGCCATCACCAACCACCCAACCGATTGCCCACCCGCCACCATCAACAACCACCCAACCTATTGCTCTACTTCGCCAAGGAGCCAACACAGGACAATTCCACCTTCCGAACCCTCCCACCAACCAACTCTAAACCCAGCCGGGTTGTTAATTAAACAAAGACAGATCGCGACCGCATGACATCAAATCATGCATCGAGTTTCCACAACGTTAAAAACAAGCAACTTCACAGTCATTAAAGACACATGCACCTTTTTCTCTCCACTTCCACACTCGCCGCACGATTTCAACACACGATTAATAATACCACCTTCTTAATTGTTAACTACATTATACGATTGCGTGTTCAGGATCATTATAACAGCGATGAAAGATATTGTTCGAAATCTCGAACCACAACGCAAACGCGCAACGCAATTTCCTGCACTATATGTTTTTGTTACATTCCTTAGGCACTACATTTAAGATCTTGCACTAATACTTAGCTCTAGTATATGTAGGACGTATATTGTGATATATATAAATTGAGAGTCTCGTTTTGAGAAAATATTTACCAAAATTCCAATTGAACAAATATCGGTTGTTCTCTTCCAGTATTTCCAGTCTTAAGATGCCGACATACTATTATATAATTGTGTATTACCGATTGTTCTATTAGTTATAATTTCATAAAATGATGTTGAAAATATGAAAAATAAACGAAACCAACCTACCAACCAATGTACCTCCCGCCCACAATCGCCAACCAGCCAACCGTTAGCCCTCCCGCCCACCATCGCCAACCAGCCAACCTTAAACCCTCCCGCCCACCATCGCCAACCAGCCAACCGTTTGCCCTCCCACCCACAATCGCCAACCAGCCATCCCTAAGCCCTCCCTCCCGCCTTCTCCAACCAGCCATCCGTTTGCCCACCAGCCCGCCATCACCAACCACCCAACCGATTGCCCACCCGCCACCATCAACAACCACCCAACCGATTGCTCACCATCGCCAAGGAGCCAACACAGGACAATTCCACCTTCCGAACCCTCCCACCAACCAAATCTAAGCCCAGCCGGGTTGTTAATTAAACAAAGACAGATTGCGACCGCGTCACATCAAATCTTGCGTCGAGTTTCCACAAAGATAAAAACAAGCCACATCACAGTCATTAAAGACACATGCACCTTTTTCTCTCCACTTCCACCCTCGCCGCACACTTTCAACACACGATTAATAATACCACCTTCTTAATTGTTAACTACATTATAGGATTGCGTGTTCAGGATCATTATAACAGCGATGAAAGATATTGTTCGAAATCTCGAACCACAACGCAAACGCGCAACGCAATTTCCTGCACTCTATGTTTTTGTTACATTCCTTAGGCACTACATTTAAGATCTTGCACTAATACTTAGCTCTAGTATATGTAGGACGTATATTGTGATATATATAAATTGAGAGTCTCGTTTTGAGAAAATATTTACCAAAATTCCAATTGAACAAATATCGGTTGTTCTCTTCCAGTATTTCCAGTCTTAAGATGCCGACATACTATTATATAATTGTGTATTACCGATTGTTCTATTAGTTATAATTTCATAAAATGATGTTGAAAATATGAAAAATAAACAAAACCAACCTACCAACCAATGTACCTCCCGCCCACAATCGCCAACCAGCCAACCGTTAGCCCTCCCGCCCACCATCGCCAACCAGCCAACCTTAAACCCTCCCGCCCACCATCGCCAACCAGCCAACCGTTTGCCCTCCCACCCACAATCGCCAACCAGCCATCCCTAAGCCCTCCCTCCCGCCTTCTCCAACCAGCCATCCGTTTGCCCACCAGCCCGCCATCACCAACCACCCAACCGATTGCCCACCCGCCACCATCAACAACCACCCAACCGATTGCTCACCATCGCCAAGGAGCCAACACAGGACAATTCCACCTTCCGAACCCTCCCACCAACCAACTCTAAGCCCAGCCGGGTTGTTAATTAAACAAAGACAGATTGCGACCGCGTCACATCAAATCTTGCATCGAGTTTCCACAACGATAAAAACAAGCCACATCACAGTCATTAAAGACACATGCACCTTTTTCTCTCCACTTCCACCCTCGCCGCACACTTTCAACACACGATTAATAATACCACCTTCTTAATTGTTAACTACATTATAGGATTGCGTGTTCAGGATCATTATAACAGCGATGAAAGTTTTTGTTTGAAATCTCGAACCACAACGCAAACGCGCAACGCAATTTCCTGCACTCTTTGTTTTGTTGCATTCCGTAGGCACTACATTTAAGATCTTGCACTAATATCTAGCTCTAGTATATGTAGGACGTATATTGTGATATATATAAATTGAGAGTCCCGTTTTTGAGAAAATAGTTACCAAAATTCCAATTGAACAAATATCAGTTGTTCTCTTCCAGTATTTCAAGTTGCGATACGTCTTAAGATGCCGACATACTATAATAACATTGTATATTTCCGATTGTTCTATTAGTTATAATTTCATAAAATGATGTTGAAAATATGAAAAATAAACGAAACCAACCTACCAACCAATGTCCCTCCCGCCCACAATCGCCAACCAGCCAGCCGTTAGCCCTCCCGCCCACCATCGCCAACCAGCCAACCTTAAACCCTCCCGCCCACCATCGCCAACCAGCCAACCGTTTGCCCTCCCACCCACAATCGCCAACCAGCCATCCTTAAGCCCTCCCTCCCGCCTTCTCCAACCAGCCATCCGTTTGCCCACCAGCCCGCCATCACCAACCACCCAACCGATTGCCCACCCGCCACCATCAACAACCACCCAACCGATTGCTCACCATCGCCAAGGAGCCAACACAGGACAATTCCACCTTCCGAACTCTCCCACCAACCAACTCTAAGTCCAGCCGGGTTGTTAATTAAACAAAGACAGATTGCGACCGTGTCACATCAAATCTTGCATCGAGTTTCCACAACGATAAAAACAAGCCACATCACAGTCATTAAAGACACATGCACCTTTTTCTCTCCACTTCCACCCTCGCCGCACACTTTCAACACACGATTAATAATACCACCTTCTTAATTGTTAACTACATTATAGGATTGCGTGTTCAGGATCAATATAACAGCGATGAAAGATATTGTTCGAAATCTCGAACCACAACGCAAACGCGCAACGCAATTTCCTGCACTCTTTGTTTTGTTACATTCCTTAGGCACTACATTTAAGATCTTGCACTATTACTTAGCTCTAGTATATGTAGGACGTATATTGTGATATATATAAATTGAGAGTCTCGTTTTTGAGAAAATAGTTACCAAAATTCCAATTGAACAAATATCAGTTGTTCTCTTCCAGTATTTCCAGTTGCGATACATCTTAAGATGCCGACATACTGTTATATAATTGTGTATTTCCGATTGTTCTATTAGTTATAATTTCATAAAATGATGTTAAAAATATGAAAAATAAACGAAACCAACCAACCAACCAATGTCCCTCCCGCCCACCATCGCCAACCAGCCAACCGTTAGCCCTCCCGCCCACCATCGCCAACCAGCCAACCGTAAACCCTCCCGCCCACCATCGCCAACTAGCCAACCGTTTGCCCTCCCACCCACCATCGCCAACCAGCCATGCTTAAGCCCTCCCTCCCGTCTTCTCCAACCAGCCATCCGTTTGCCCACCAGCCCGCCATCACCAACCACCCAACCGATTGCCCACCCGCCACCATCACCAACCACCCAACAGATTGCTCACCATCGCCAAGGAGCCAACACAGGACAATTCCACCTTCCGAACCCTCCCACCAACCAACTCTAAACCCAGCCGGGTTGTTAATTAAACAAAGACCGATCGCGACCGCGTCACATCAAATCATACATCGAGTTTCCACAACGATAAAAGCAAGCCACTTCACAGTCATTAAATACACATGCACCTTTTTCTCTCCAGTTCCAAACTCGCCGCACGATTTCAACACACGATTAATAATACCACCTTCTTAATTGTTAACTACATTATAGGATTGCGTGTTCAGGATCATTATAACAGCGATGAAAGTTTTTGTTTGAAATCTCGAACCACAACGCAAACGCGCAACGCAATTTCCTGCACTCTTTGTTTTGTTACATTCCGTAGGTACATTCCGTTTTTGAGAAAAGAGTTACCAAAATTCCAATTGAACAAATATCAGTTGTTCTCTTCCAGTATTTCAAGTTGCGATACGTCTTAAGATGCCGACATACTATAATAACATTGTATATTTCCGATTGTTCTATTAGTTATAATTTCATAAAATGATGTTGAAAATATGAAAAATAAACGAAACCAACCTACCAACCAATGTCCCTCCCGCCCACAATCGCCAACCAGCCAGCCGTTAGCCCTCCCGCCCACCATCGCCAACCAGCCAACCTTAAACCCTCCCGCCCACCATCGCCAACCAGCCAACCGTTTGCCCTCCCACCCACAATCGCCAACCAGCCATCCTTAAGCCCTCCCTCCCGCCTTCTCCAACCAGCCATCCGTTTGCCCACCAGCCCGCCATCACCAACCTCCCAACCGATTGCCCACCCGCCACCATCAACAACCACCCAACCGATTGCTCTACTTCGCCAAGGAGCCAACACAGGACAATTCCACCTTCCGAACCCTTCTACCAACCAACTCTAAACCCACCGGGTTGTTAATTAAACAAAGACAGATCGCGACCGCGTCACATCAAATCATGCATCGAGTTTCCACAACGATAAAAACAAGACACTTCACAGTCATGAAAGACACATGCACCTTTTTGTCTCAACTTCCACACTCGCCGCACGATTTCAACACACGATTTATAACACCACCTTCTTGATTGTTAACTACATTATAGGATTGCGTGTTCAGGATCATTATAACAGCAATGAAAGATATTGTTCGAAATCTCGAACCACAACGCAAACGCGCAACGCAATTTCCTGCACTCTTTGTTTTGTTACATTCCTTAGGCACCACATTTAAGATCTTGCACTAATACTTAGCTCCAGTATATGTAGGAAGTATATTGTGATATATATAAATTGAGAGTCTCGTTTTTGAGAAAATAGTTACCAAAATTCCAATTGAACAAATATCAGTTGTTCTCTTCCAGTATTTCCAGTTGCGATACGTCTTAAGATGTCGACATACTAATATATAATTGTGTATTAACGATTGTTCTATTAGTTATAATTTCATAAAATGATGTTGAAAATATGAAAAATAAACGAAACCAAACAACCAACCAATGTCCCTCCCGCCCACCATCGCCAACCAGCCAACCGTTAGCCCTCCCGCCCACCATCGCCAACCAGCCAACCGTTTGCCCTCCCACACACCATCGCCAACCAGCCATCCTTAAGCCCTCCCTCCCGCCTTCTCCAACCAGCCTTCCGTTTGCCCACCAGGCCGCCATCACCAACCACCCAACCGATTGCCCAACCGCCCAACATCACCAACCACCCAACCGATTGCTCACCATTGCCAAGGAGCCAACACAGGACAATTCCACCTTTCAAAACCCTCACACCAACCAACTCTAAACCCAGCCGGGTTGTTAATTAAACAAAGACAGATCGCGACCGCGTCACATCAAATCATGCATCGAGTTTCCACAACGATAAAAACAAGCCACTTCACAGTCATTAAAGACACATGCACCTTTTTCTCTCCACTTCCACACTCGCCGCACGATTTCAACACACGATTAATAACACCACGTTCTTAATTATTAACTACATTATACGATTGCGTGTTCAGGATCATTATAACAGCGATGAAAGTTATTGTTCGAAATCTCGAAAAACAACGCAAACGCGCAACGCAATTTCCTGCACTCTTTGTTTTGTTACAATCCTTAGGCACTACATTTAACATCTTGCACTAATATTTAGCTCTAGTATATGTAGGAAATTTATTGTGATATATATAAATTGAGAGTCTCGTTTTTGAGAAAATAGTTACCAAAATTCCAATTGAACAAATATCAGTTGTTCTCTTCCAGTATTTCCAGTTGCGATACGTCTTAAGATGCCGACATACTATTATATAATTGTGTATTACCGATTGTTCTATCAGTTATAATTTCATAAAATTATGTTGAAAATATGAAAAATATACGAAACCAACCAACCAACCAATGTCCCTCCCGCCCACCATCGCCAATCAGCCAACCTTTAGCCCTCTCGCCCACCATCGCCAACCAGCCAACCGTAAACCCTCCCGGCCACCATCTCCAACCAGCCAACCGTTGCCCTCCCACCCACCATCGCCAACCAGTCATCCTTAAGCCCTCCCTCCCGCCTTCAACAACCAGCCTTCCTTTTGCCCACCAGCCCGCCATCACCAACCACCCAACCGATTGACCACCGCCCACCATCACCAACCACCCAACAGATTGCTCACCATCGCCAAGGGCCAACACAGGACAATTCCACCTTCCGAACCCTCCACCAACCAACTCTAAACCCAGCCGGGTTGTTAATTAAACAAAAACAGATTGCGACCGCGTCACATCAAATCTTGCATCGAGTTTCCCCAACGATAAAAATAAGCCACTTCACAGTCATTAAAGACACGTGCACCTTTTTCTCTCCACTTCCACCCTCGCCGCACAATTTCAACAAACGATTAATAATACCACCTTCTTAATTGTTAACTACAATATAGGATTGTTTGTTCAGGATCATTATAACAGCGATGAAAATATTGTTCGAAATCTCGAACCACAACGCAAATGCGCAACGCAATTTCCTGCACTCTTTGTTTTGTTACATTCCTTAGGCACTACATTTAAGATCTTGCACTAATACTTAGCTCTAGTATATGTATGACGTATATTGTGATATATATAAATTGAGAGTCTCGTTTTTGAGAAAATAGTTACCAAAATTCCATTTGAACAAATATCAGTTGTTCTCTTCCAGTATTTCCAGTTGCGATACATCTTACGATGCCGACATACTATTATATAATTGTGTATTACCGATTGTTCTATTAGTTATAATTTCATAAAATGATGTTGAAAATATGAAAAATAAACGAAACCAACCAACCAACCAATGTCCCCCCCGACAACCATCGCCAACCAGCCAACCGTTAGCCCTCCCGCCCACCATCGCCAACCAGCCAACCGTAAACCTTCCCGCCCACCATCGCCAACCAGCCAACCGTTTGCCCTCCCACCCACCAACGCCAACCAGCCATCCTTAAGCCCTCCCTCCCGCCTTCTCCAACCAGCCATCCGTTTGCCCACCAGCCCGCCATCACCAACCACCCAACCGATTGCCCACCCGCCACCATCACCAACCCCCAACAGATTGCTCACCATCGCCAAGGAGCCAACACAGGACAATCCCACCTTCCGAACCCTCCCACCAACCAACTCTAAACCCAGCCGGGTTGTTAATTAAACAAAGACAGATCGCGACCGCGTCACATCAAATCATGGATCGAGTTTCCACAACGATAAAAACAAGCCACATCACAGTCATTAAAGACACATGCACCTTTTTCTCTCCACATCCACACTCTCCGCACGATTTCAACACACGATTAATAATACCACCTTCTTAATTGTTAACTACATTATAGGATTGCGTGTTCAGGATCATTATAACAGCGATGAAAGATATTGTTCGAAATCTCGAACCACAACGCAAACGCGCAACGCAATTTCCTGCACTCTTTGTTTTGTTACATTCCTTAGGCACTACATTTAAGATCTTGCACTAATACTTAGCTCTAGTATATGTATGACGTATATTGTGATATATATAAATTGAGAGTCTCGTTTTTGAGAAAATAGTTACCAAAATTCCAATTGAACAAATATCATTTGTTCTCTTCCAGTATTTCCAGTTGCGATACGTCTTAAGATGCCGACATACTATTATATAATTGTGTATTACCGATTGTTCTATTAGTTATAATTTCATAAAATGATGTTGAAAATATGAAAAATAGACGAAACCAACCAACCAACCAATGTCCCTCCCGCCCACCATCGCCCACCAGCCAACCGTTAGCCCTCCCGCCCACCATCGCCAACCAGCCAACCGTAAACCCTCCCGCCCACCATCGCCAACCAGCCAACCGTTTGCCCTCCCACCCACCATCGCCAACCAGCCATCCATAAGCCCTCCCTCCCGCCTTCTCCAACCAGTCATCCGTTTGCCCACCAGCCCGCCATCACCAACCACCCAACCGATTGCCCACCCGCCACCATCACCAACCACCCAACAGATTGCTCACCATCGCCAAGGAGCCAACACAGGACAATTCCACCTTCCGAACCCTTCTACCAACCAACTCTAAACCCAGCCGGGTTGTTAATTAAACAAAGACAGATCGCGACCGCGTCACATCAAATCATGCATCGAGTTTCCACAACGTTAAAAACAAGCCACTTCACAGTCATTAAAGACACATGCACCTTTTTCTCTCCACTTCCACACTCGCCGCACGATTTCAACACACGATTAATAATACCACCTTCTTAATTGTTAACTACATTATACGATTGCGTGTTCAGGATCATTATAACAGCGATGAAAGATATTGTTCGAAATCTCGAACCACAACGCAAACGCGCAACGCAATTTCCTGCACTCTATGTTTTTGTTACATTCCTTAGGCACTACTTTTAAGATCTTGCACTAATACTTAGCTCTAGTATATGTAGGACGTATATTGTGATATATATAAATTGAGAGTCTCGTTTTGAGAAAATAGTTACCAAAATTCCAATTGAACAAATATCGGTTGTTCTCTTCCAGTATTTCCAGTCTTAAGATGCCGACATACTATTATATAATTGTGTATTACCGATTGTTCTATTAGTTATAATTTCATAAAATGATGTTGAAAATATGAAAAATAAACGAAATCAACCTACCAACCAATGTCCCTCACGCCCACAATCGCCAACCAGCCAACCGTTAGCCCTCCCGCCCACCATCGCCAACCAGCCAACCTTAAACCCTCCCGCCCACCATCGCCAACCAGCCATCCGTTTGCCCTCCCACCCACAATCGCCAACCAGCCATCCTTAAGCCCTCCCTCCCGCCTTCTCCAACCAGCCATCCGTTTGCCCACCAGCCCGACATCACCAACCACCCAACCGATTGCCCACCCGCCACCATCAACAAACACCCAACCGATTGCTCACCATCGCCAAGGAGCCAACACAGGACAATTCCACCTTCCGAACCCTCCCACCAACCAACTCTAAGCCCAGCCGGGTTGTTAATTAAACAAAGACAGATTGCGACATCGTCACATCAAATCTTGCATCGAGTTTCCACAACGATAAAAACAAGCCACATCACAGTCATTAAAGACACATGCACCTTTTTCTCTCCACTTCCAGCCTCGCCGCACACTTTCAACACACGATTAATAATACCACCTTCTTAATTGTTAACTACATTATAGGATTGCGTGTTCAGGATCAATATAACAGCGATGAAAGATATTGTTCGAAATCTCGAACCGCAACGCAAACGCGCAACGCAATTTCCTGCACTCTTTGTTTTGTTACATTCCTTAGGCACTACATTTAAGATCTTGCACAAATACTTAGCTCTAGTATATGTAGGACGTATATTGTGATATATATAAATTGAGAGTCTCGTTTTTGAGAAAATAGTTACCAAAATTCCAATTGAACAAATATCAGTTGTTCTCTTCCAGTATTTCCAGTTGCGATACATCTTAAGATGCCGACATACTATTATATAATTGTGTATTTCCGATTGTTCTATTAGTTATAATTTCATAAAATGATGTTAAAAATATGAAAAATAAACGAAACCAACCAACCAACCAATGTCCCTCCCGCCCACCATCGCCAACCAGCCAACCGTTAGCCCTCCCGCCCACCATCGCCAACCAGCCAACCGTAAACCCTCCCGCCCACCATCGCCAACTAGCCAACCGTTTGCCCTCCCACCCACCATCGCCAACCAGTCATGCTTAAGCCCTCCCTCCCGTCTTCTCCAACCAGCCATCCGTTTGCCCACCAGCCCGCCATCACCAACCACCCAACCGATTGCCCACCCGCCACCATCACCAACCACCCAACAGATTGCTCACCATCGCCAAGGAGCCAACACAGGACAATTCCACCTTCCGAACCCTCCCACCAACCAACTCTAAACCCAGCCGGGTTGTTAATTAAACAAAGACCGATCGCGACCGCGTCACATCAAATCATACATCGAGTTTCCACAACGATAAAAACAAGCCACTTCACAGTCATTAAATACACATGCACCTTTTTCTCTCCACTTCCAAACTCGCCGCACGATTTCAACACACGATTAATAATACCACCTTCTTAATTGTTAACTACATTATAGGATTGCGTGTTCAGGATCATTATAACAGCGATGAAAGTTTTTGTTTGAAATCTCGAACCACAAGGCAAACGCGCAACGCAATTTCCTGCACTCTTTGTTTTGTTGCATTCCGTAGGCACTACATTTAAGATCTTGCACTAATATCTAGCTCTAGTATATGTAGGACGTATATTGTGATATATATAAATTGAGAGTCCCGTTTTTGAGAAAATAGTTACCAAAATTCCAATTGAACAAATATCAGTTGTTCTCTTCCAGTATTTCAAGTTGCGATACGTCTTAAGATGCCGACATACTATAATAACATTGTATATTTCCGATTGTTCTATTAGTTATAATTTCATAAAATGATGTTGAAAATATGAAAAATAAACGAAACCAACCTACCAACCAATGTCCCTCCCGCCCACAATCGCCAACCAGCCAGCCGTTAGCCCTCCCGCCCACCATCGCCAACCAGCCAACCTTAAACCCTCCCGCCCACCATCGCCAACCAGCCAACCGTAAACCCTCCCACCCACAATCGCCAACCAGCCATCCTTAAGCCCTCCCTCCCGCCTTCTCCAACCAGCCATCCGTTTGATCACCAGCCCGCCATCACCAACCACCCAACCGATTGCCCACCCGCCACCATCAACAACCACCCAACCGATTGCTCTACTTCGCCAAGGAGCCAACACAGGACAATTCCACCTTCCGAACCCTCCCACCAACCAACTCTAAGCCCAGCCGGGTTGTTAATTAAGCAAAGACAGATTGCGACCGCGTCACATCAAATCTTGCATCGAGTTTCCACAACGATAAAAACAAGCCACATCACAGTCATTAAAGACACATGCACCTTTTTCTCTCCACTTCCAAACTCGCCGCACGATTTCAACACACGATTAATAATACCACCTTCTTAATTGTTAACTACATTATAGGATTGCGTGTTCAGGATCATTATAACAGCGATGAAAGTTTTTGTTTGAAATCTCGAACCACAACGCAAACGCGCAACGCAGTTTCCTGCACTCTTTGTTTTGTTGCATTCCGTAGGCACTACATTTAAGATCTTGCACTAATATCTAGCTCTAGTATATGTAGGACGTATATTGTGATATATATAAATTGAGAATCCCGTTTTTGAGAAAATAGTTACCAAAATTCCAATTGAACAAATATCAGTTGTTCTCTTCCAGTATTTCAAGTTGCGATACGTCTTAAGATGCCGACATACTATAATAACATTGTATATTTCCGATTGTTCTATTAGTTATAATTTCATAAAATGATGTTGAAAATATGAAAAATAAACGAAACCAACCTACCAACCAATGTCCCTCCCGCCCACAATCGCCAACCAGCCAGCCGTTAGCCCTCCCGCCCACCATCGCCAACCAGCCAACCTTAAACCCTCCCGCCCACCATCGCCAACCAGCCAACCGTAAACCCTCCCACCCACAATCGCCAACCAGCCATCCTTAAGCCCTCCCTCCCGCCTTCTCCAACCAGCCATCCGTTTGCCCACCAGCCCGCCATCACCAACCACCCAACCGATTGCCCACTCGCCACCATCAACAACCACCCAACCGATTGCTCTACTTCGCCAAGGAGTTAACACAGGACAATTCCACCTTCCGAACCCTCCCACCAACCAACTCTAAGCCCAGCCGGGTTGTTAATTAAGGAAAGACAGATTGCGACCGCGTCACATCAAATCTTGCATCGAGTTTCCACAACGATAAAAACAAGCCACATCACAGTCATTAAAGACACATGCACCTTTTCTCTCCACTTCCACCCTCGCCGCACAATTTCAACAAACGATTAATAATACCACCTTCTTAATTGTTAACTACATTATAGGATTGCGTGTTCAGTATCATTATAACAGCGATGAAACATATTGATCGAAATCTCGAACCACAAAGCAAACGCGCAACGCAATTTCCTACACACTTTGTTTTGTTACATTCCTTAGGCACTACATTAAAGATCTTGCAGTAATACTTAGCTCTAGTATATGTAGTACGTATATTGTGATATATATAAATTGAGAGTCTCGTTTTTGAGAATATAGTTACCAAAATTCCATTTGAACAAATATCAGTTGTTCTCTTCCAGTATTTCCAGTTGCGATACATCTTAAGATGCCGACATACTATTATATAATTGTGTATTACCGATTGTTATATTAGTTATAATTTCATAAAATGATGTTGAAAATATGAAAAATAAACGAAACCAACCAACCAACCAATGTCCCTCCCGCCCACCATCGCCAACCAGCCAACCGTTAGCCCTCCCGCCCACCATCGCCAACCAGCCAACCGTAAACCCTCCCGCCCACCATCGCCAACTAGCCAACCGTTTGCCCTCCCACCCACCATCGCCAACCAGCCATGCTTAAGCCCTCCCTCCCGTCTTCTCCAACAAGCCATCCGTTTGCCCACCAGCCCGCCATCACCAACCACCCAACCGATTGCCCACCCGCCACCATCACCAACCACCCAACAGATTGTTCACCATCGCCAAGGAGCCAACACAGGACAATTCCACCTTCCGAACCCTCCCACCAACCAACTCTAAACCCAGCCGGGTTGTTAATTAAACAAAGACAGATCGCGACCGCGTCACATCAAATCATACATCGAGTTTCCACAACGATAAAAACAAGCCACTTCACAGTCATTAAATACACATGCACCTTTTTCTCTCCACTTCCAAACTCGCCGCACGATTTCAACACACGATTAATAATACCACCTTCTTAATTGTTAACTACATTATAGGATTGCGTGTTCAGGATCATTATAACAGCGATGAAAGTTTTTGTTTGAAATCTCGAACCACAACGCAAACGCGCAACGCAATTTCCTGCACTCTTTGTTTTGTTACATTCCGCAGGTACATTCCGTTTTTGAGAAAATAGTTACCAAAATTCCAATTGAACAAATATCAGTTGTTCTCTTCCAGTATTTCAAGTTGCGATACGTCTTAAGATGCCGACATACTATAATAACATTGTATATTTCCGATTGTTCTATTAGTTATAATTTCATAAAATGATGTTGAAAATATGAAAAATAAACGAAACCAACCTACCAAACAATGTCCCTCCCGCCCACAATCGCCAACCAGCCAGCCGTTAGCCCTCCCGCCCACCATCGCCAACCAGCCAACCTTAAACCCTCCCGCCCACCATCGCCAACCAGCCAACCGTTTGCCCTCCCACCCACAATCGCCAACCAGCCATCCTTAAGCCCTCCCTCCCGCCTTCTCCAACCAGCCATCCGTTTGCCCACCAGCCCGCCATCACCAACCACCCAACCGATTGCCCACCCGCCACCATCAACAACCACCCAACCGATTGCTCTACTTCGCCAAGGAGCCAACACAGGACAATTCCACCTTCCGAACCCTCCCACCAACCAACTCTAAGCCCAGCCGGGTTGTTAAATAAGCAAAGACAGATTGCGACCGCGTCACATCAAATCTTGCATCGAGTTTCCACAACGATAAAAACAAGCCACATCACAGTCATTAAAGACACATGCACCTTTTCTCTCCACTTCCACCCTCGCCGCACAATTTCAACAAACGATTAATAATACCACCTTCTTAATTGTTAACTACATTATAGGATTGCGTGTTCAGGATCATTATAACAGCGATGAAACATATTGATCGAAATCTCGAACCACAAAGCAAACGCGCAACGCAATTTCCTACACACTTTGTTTTGTTACATTCCTTAGGCACTACATTAAAGATCTTGCACTAATACTTAGCTCTAGTATATGTAGTACGTATATTGTGATATATATAAATTGAGAGTCTCGTTTTTGAGAAAATAGTTACCAAAATTCCATTTGAACAAATATCAGTTGTTCTCTTCCAGTATTTCCAGTTGCGATACATCTTAAGATGCCGACATACTATTATATAATTGTGTATTACCGATTGTTCTATTAGTTATAATTTCATAAAATGATGTTGAAAATATTAAAAATAAACGAAACCAACCAACCAACCAATGTCCCTCCCGCCCACCATCGCCAACCAGCCAACCGTTAGCCCTCCCGCCCACCATCGCCAACCAGCCAACCGTAAACCCTCCCGCCCATCATCGCCAACCAGCCAACCGTTTGCCCTCCCACCCACCATCGCCAACCAGCCATCCTTAAACCCTCCCTCCCGCCTTCTCCAACCAGCCATCCGTTTGCCCACCAGCCCGCCATCACCAACCACCCAACCGATTGCCCACCCGCCACCATCAACAACCACCCAACCGATTGCTCTACTTCGCCAAGGAGCCAACACAGGACCATTCCACCTTCCGAACCCTCCCACCAACCAACTCTAAGCCCAGCCGGGTTGTTAATTAAGCAAAGACAGATTGCGACCGCGTCACATCAAATCTTGCATCGAGTTTCCACAACGATAAAAACAAGCCACATCACAGTCATTAAAGACACATGCACCTTTTCTCTCCACTTCCACCCTCGCCGCACACTTTCAACACACGATTAATAATACCACCTTCTTAATTGTTAACTACATTATAGGATTGCGTGTTCAGGATCAATATAACAGCGATGAAAGATATTGTTCGAAATCTCGAACCACAACGCAAACGCGCAACGCAATTTCCTGCACTCTTTGTTTTGTTACATTCCTTAGGCACTACATTTAAGATCTTGCACTATTACTTAGCTCTAGTATATGTAGGACGTATATTGTGATATATATAAATTGAGAGTCTCGTTTTTGAGAAAATAGTTACCAAAATTCCAATTGAACAAATATCAGTTGTTCACTTCCAGTATTTCCAGTTGCGATACATCTTAAGATGCCGACATACTGTTATATAATTGTGTATTTCCGATTGTTCTATTAGTTATAATTTCATAAAATGATGTTAAAAATATGAAAAATAAACGAAACCAACCAACCAACCAATGTCCCTCCCGCCCACCATCGCCAACCAGCCAACCGTTAGCCCTCCCGCCCACCATCGCCAACCAGCCAACCGTAAACCCTCCCGCCCACCATCGCCAACTAGCCAACCGTTTGCCCTCCCACCCACCATCGCCAACCAGCCATGCTTAAGCCCTCCCTCCCGTCTTCTCCAACCAGCCATCCGTTTGCCCACCAGCCCGCCATCACCAACCACCCAACCGATTGCCCACCCGCCACCATCACCAACCACCCAACAGATTGCTCACCATCGCCAAGGAGCCAACACAGGACAATTCCACCTTCCGAACCCTCCCACCAACCAACTCTAAACCCAGCCGGGTTGTTAATTAAACAAAGACCGATCGCGACCGCGTCACATCAAATCATACATCGAGTTTCCACAACGATAAAAGCAAGCCACTTCACAGTCATTAAATACACATGCACCTTTTTCTCTCCAGTTCCAAACTCGCCGCACGATTTCAACACACGATTAATAATACCACCTTCTTAATTGTTAACTACATTATAGGATTGCGTGTTCAGGATCATTATAACAGCGATGAAAGTTTTTGTTTGAAATCTCGAACCACAACGCAAACGCGCAACGCAATTTCCTGCACTCTTTGTTTTGTTACATTCCGTAGGTACATTCCGTTTTTGAGAAAAGAGTTACCAAAATTCCAATTGAACAAATATCAGTTGTTCTCTTCCAGTATTTCAAGTTGCGATACGTCTTAAGATGCCGACATACTATAATAACATTGTATATTTCCGATTGTTCTATTAGTTATAATTTCATAAAATGATGTTGAAAATATGAAAAATAAACGAAACCAACCTACCAACCAATGTCCCTCCCGCCCACAATCGCCAACCAGCCAGCCGTTAGCCCTCCCGCCCACCATCGCCAACCAGCCAACCTTAAACCCTCCCGCCCACCATCGCCAACCAGCCAACCGTTTGCCCTCCCACCCACAATCGCCAACCAGCCAACCTTAAGCCCTCCCTCCCGCCTTCTCCAACCAGCCATCCGTTTGCCCACCAGCCCGCCATCACCAACCTCCCAACCGATTGCCCACCCGCCACCATCAACAACCACCCAACCGATTGCTCTACTTCGCCAAGGAGCCAACACAGGACAATTCCACCTTCCGAACCCTTCTACCAACCAACTCTAAACCCAGCCGGGTTGTTAATTAAACAAAGACAGATCGCGACCGCGTCACATCAAATCATGCATCGAGTTTCCACAACGATAAAAACAAGACACTTCACAGTCATGAAAGACACATGCACCTTTTTGTCTCAACTTCCACACTCGCCGCACGATTTCAACACACGATTTATAACACCACCTTCTTGATTGTTAACTACATTATAGGATTGCGTGTTCAGGATCATTATAACAGCAATGAAAGATATTGTTCGAAATCTCGAACCACAACGCAAACGCGCAACGCAATTTCCTGCACTCTTTGTTTTGTTACATTCCTTAGGCACCACATTTAAGATCTTGCACTAATACTTAGCTCCAGTATATGTAGGAAGTATATTGTGATATATATAAATTGAGAGTCTCGTTTTTGAGAAAATAGTTACCAAAATTCCAATTGAACAAATATCAGTTGTTCTCTTCCAGTATTTCCAGTTGCGATACGTCTTAAGATGTCGACATACTAATATATAATTGTGTATTAACGATTGTTCTATTAGTTATAATTTCATAAAATGATGTTGAAAATATGAAAAATAAACGAAACCAAACAACCAACCAATGTCCCTCCCGCCCACCATCGCCAACCAGCCAACCGTTAGCCCTCCCGCCCACCATCGCCAACCAGCCAACCGTTTGCCCTCCCACACACCATCGCCAACCAGCCATCCTTAAGCCCTCCCTCCCGCCTTCTCCAACCAGCCTTCCGTTTGCCCACCAGGCCGCCATCACCAACCACCCAACCGATTGCCCAACCGCCCAACATCACCAACCACCCAACCGATTGCTCACCATTGCCAAGGAGCCAACACAGGACAATTCCACCTTTCAAAACCCTCACACCAACCAACTCTAAACCCAGCCGGGTTGTTAATTAAACAAAGACAGATCGCGACCGCGTCACATCAAATCATGCATCGAGTTTCCACAACGATAAAAACAAGCCACTTCACAGTCATTAAAGACACATGCACCTTTTTCTCTCCACTTCCACACTCGCCGCACGATTTCAACACACGATTAATAACACCACGTTCTTAATTATTAACTACATTATACGATTGCGTGTTCAGGATCATTATAACAGCGATGAAAGTTATTGTTCGAAATCTCGAAAAACAACGCAAACGCGCAACGCAATTTCCTGCACTCTTTGTTTTGTTACAATCCTTAGGCACTACATTTAACATCTTGCACTAATATTTAGCTCTAGTATATGTAGGAAATTTATTGTGATATATATAAATTGAGAGTCTCGTTTTTGAGAAAATAGTTACCAAAATTCCAATTGAACAAATATCAGTTGTTCTCTTCCAGTATTTCCAGTTGCGATACGTCTTAAGATGCCGACATACTATTATATAATTGTGTATTACCGATTGTTCTATCAGTTATAATTTCATAAAATTATGTTGAAAATATGAAAAATATACGAAACCAACCAACCAACCAATGTCCCTCCCGCCCACCATCGCCAATCAGCCAACCTTTAGCCCTCTCGCCCACCATCGCCAACCAGCCAACCGTAAACCCTCCCGCCCACCATCTCCAACCAGCCAACCGTTGCCCTCCCACCCACCATCGCCAACCAGTCATCCTTAAGCCCTCCCTCCCGCCTTCAACAACCAGCCTTCCTTTTGCCCACCAGCCCGCCATCACCAACCACCCAACCGATTGACCACCGCCCACCATCACCAACCACCCAACAGATTGCTCACCATCGCCAAGGGCCAACACAGGACAATTCCACCTTCCGAACCCTCCACCAACCAACTCTAAACCCAGCCGGGTTGTTAATTAAACAAAAACAGATTGCGACCGCGTCACATCAAATCTTGCATCGAGTTTCCACAACGATAAAAATAAGCCACTTCACAGTCATTAAAGACACGTGCACCTTTTTCTCTCCACTTCCACCCTCGCCGCACAATTTCAACAAACGATTAATAATACCACCTTCTTAATTGTTAACTACAATATAGGATTGTTTGTTCAGGATCATTATAACAGCGATGAAAATATTGTTCGAAATCTCGAACCACAACGCAAATGCGCAACGCAATTTCCTGCACTCTTTGTTTTGTTACATTCCTTAGGCACTACATTTAAGATCTTGCACTAATACTTAGCTCTAGTATATGTATGACGTATATTGTGATATATATAAATTGAGAGTCTCGTTTTTGAGAAAATAATTACCAAAATTCCATTTGAACAAATATCAGTTGTTCTCTTCCAGTATTTCCAGTTGCGATACATCTTACGATGCCGACATACTATTATATAATTGTGTATTACCGATTGTTCTATTAGTTATAATTTCATAAAATGATGTTGAAAATATGAAAAATAAACGAAACCAACCAACCAACCAATGTCCCCCCCGACAACCATCGCCAACCAGCCAACCGTTAGCCCTCCCGCCCACCATCGCCAACCAGCCAACCGTAAACCTTCCCGCCCACCATCGCCAACCAGCCAACCGTTTGCCCTCCCACCCACCAACGCCAACCAGCCATCCTTAAGCCCTCCCTCCCGCCTTCTCCAACCAGCCATCCGTTTGCCCACCAGCCCGCCATCACCAACCACCCAACCGATTGCCCACCCGCCACCATCACCAACCCCCAACAGATTGCTCACCATCGCCAAGGAGCCAACACAGGACAATCCCACCTTCCGAACCCTCCCACCAACCAACTCTAAACCCAGCCGGGTTGTTAATTAAACAAAGACAGATCGCGACCGCGTCACATCAAATCATGGATCGAGTTTCCACAACGATAAAAACAAGCCACATCACAGTCATTAAAGACACATGCACCTTTTTCTCTCCACATCCACACTCTCCGCACGATTTCAACACACGATTAATAATACCACCTTCTTAATTGTTAACTACATTATAGGATTGGGTGTTCAGGATCATTATAACAGCGATGAAAGATATTGTTCGAAATCTCGAACCACAACGCAAACGCGCAACGCAATTTCCTGCACTCTTTGTTTTGTTACATTCCTTAGGCACTACATTTAAGATCTTGCACTAATACTTAGCTCTAGTATATGTATGACGTATATTGTGATATATATAAATTGAGAGTCTCGTTTTTGAGAAAATAGTTACCAAAATTCCAATTGAACAAATATCATTTGTTCTCTTCCAGTATTTCCAGTTGCGATACGTCTTAAGATGCCGACATACTATTATATAATTGTGTATTACCGATTGTTCTATTAGTTATAATTTCATAAAATGATGTTGAAAATATGAAAAATAGACGAAACCAACCAACCAACCAATGTCCCTCCCGCCCACCATCGCCCACCAGCCAACCGTTAGCCCTCCCGCCCACCATCGCCAACCAGCCAACCGTAAACCCTCCCGCCCACCATCGCCAACCAGCCAACCGTTTGCCCTCCCACCCACCATCGCCAACCAGCCATCCATAAGCCCTCCCTCCCGCCTTCTCCAACCAGTCATCCGTTTGCCCACCAGCCCGCCATCACCAACCACCCAACCGATTGCCCACCCGCCACCATCACCAACCACCCAACAGATTGCTCACCATCGCCAAGGAGCCAACACAGGACAATTCCACCTTCCGAACCCTTCTACCAACCAACTCTAAACCCAGCCGGGTTGTTAATTAAACAAAGACAGATCGCGACCGCGTCACATCAAATCATGCATCGAGTTTCCACAACGTTAAAAACAAGCCACTTCACAGTCATTAAAGACACATGCACCTTTTTCTCTCCACTTCCACACTCGCCGCACGATTTCAACACACGATTAATAATACCACCTTCTTAATTGTTAACTACATTATACGATTGCGTGTTCAGGATCATTATAACAGCGATGAAAGATATTGTTCGAAATCTCGAACCACAACGCAAACGCGCAACGCAATTTCCTGCACTCTATGTTTTTGTTACATTCCTTAGGCACTACTTTTAAGATCTTGCACTAATACTTAGCTCTAGTATATGTAGGACGTATATTGTGATATATATAAATTGAGAGTCTCGTTTTGAGAAAATAGTTACCAAAATTCCAATTGAACAAATATCGGTTGTTCTCTTCCAGTATTTCCAGTCTTAAGATGCCGACATACTATTATATAATTGTGTATTACCGATTGTTCTATTAGTTATAATTTCATAAAATGATGTTGAAAATATGAAAAATAAACGAAATCAACCTACCAACCAATGTCCCTCACGCCCACAATCGCCAACCAGCCAACCGTTAGCCCTCCCGCCCACCATCGCCAACCAGCCAACCTTAAACCCTCCCGCCCACCATCGCCAACCAGCCATCCGTTTGCCCTCCCACCCACAATCGCCAACCAGCCATCCTTAAGCCCTCCCTCCCGCCTTCTCCAACCAGCCATCCGTTTGCCCACCAGCCCGACATCACCAACCACCCAACCGATTGCCCACCCGCCACCATCAACAAACACCCAACCGATTGCTCACCATCGCCAAGGAGCCAACACAGGACAATTCCACCTTCCGAACCCTCCCACCAACCAACTCTAAGCCCAGCCGGGTTGTTAATTAAACAAAGACAGATTGCGACATCGTCACATCAAATCTTGCATCGAGTTTCCACAACGATAAAAACAAGCCACATCACAGTCATTAAAGACACATGCACCTTTTTCTCTCCACTTCCAGCCTCGCCGCACACTTTCAACACACGATTAATAATACCACCTTCTTAATTGTTAACTACATTATAGGATTGCGTGTTCAGGATCAATATAACAGCGATGAAAGATATTGTTCGAAATCTCGAACCACAACGCAAACGCGCAACGCAATTTCCTGCACTCTTTGTTTTGTTACATTCCTTAGGCACTACATTTAAGATCTTGCACAAATACTTAGCTCTAGTATATGTAGGACGTATATTGTGATATATATAAATTGAGAGTCTCGTTTTTGAGAAAATAGTTACCAAAATTCCAATTGAACAAATATCAGTTGTTCTCTTCCAGTATTTCCAGTTGCGATACATCTTAAGATGCCGACATACTATTATATAATTGTGTATTTCCGATTGTTCTATTAGTTATAATTTCATAAAATGATGTTAAAAATATGAAAAATAAACGAAACCAACCAACCAACCAATGTCCCTCCCGCCCACCATCGCCAACCAGCCAACCGTTAGCCCTCCCGCCCACCATCGCCAACCAGCCAACCGTAAACCCTCCCGCCCACCATCGCCAACTAGCCAACCGTTTGCCCTCCCACCCACCATCGCCAACCAGTCATGCTTAAGCCCTCCCTCCCGTCTTCTCCAACCAGCCATCCGTTTGCCCACCAGCCCGCCATCACCAACCACCCAACCGATTGCCCACCCGCCACCATCACCAACCACCCAACAGATTGCTCACCATCGCCAAGGAGCCAACACAGGACAATTCCACCTTCCGAACCCTCCCACCAACCAACTCTAAACCCAGCCGGGTTGTTAATTAAACAAAGACCGATCGCGACCGCGTCACATCAAATCATACATCGAGTTTCCACAACGATAAAAACAAGCCACTTCACAGTCATTAAATACACATGCACCTTTTTCTCTCCACTTCCAAACTCGCCGCACGATTTCAACACACGATTAATAATACCACCTTCTTAATTGTTAACTACATTATAGGATTGCGTGTTCAGGATCATTATAACAGCGATGAAAGTTTTTGTTTGAAATCTCGAACCACAAGGCAAACGCGCAACGCAATTTCCTGCACTCTTTGTTTTGTTGCATTCCGTAGGCACTACATTTAAGATCTTGCACTAATATCTAGCTCTAGTATATGTAGGACGTATATTGTGATATATATAAATTGAGAGTCCCGTTTTTGAGAAAATAGTTACCAAAATTCCAATTGAACAAATATCAGTTGTTCTCTTCCAGTATTTCAAGTTGCGATACGTCTTAAGATGCCGACATACTATAATAACATTGTATATTTCCGATTGTTCTATTAGTTATAATTTCATAAAATGATGTTGAAAATATGAAAAATAAACGAAACCAACCTACCAACCAATGTCCCTCCCGCCCACAATCGCCAACCAGCCAGCCGTTAGCCCTCCCGCCCACCATCGCCAACCAGCCAACCTTAAACCCTCCCGCCCACCATCGCCAACCAGCCAACCGTAAACCCTCCCACCCACAATCGCCAACCAGCCATCCTTAAGCCCTCCCTCCCGCCTTCTCCAACCAGCCATCCGTTTGATCACCAGCCCGCCATCACCAACCACCCAACCGATTGCCCACCCGCCACCATCAACAACCACCCAACCGATTGCTCTACTTCGCCAAGGAGCCAACACAGGACAATTCCACCTTCCGAACCCTCCCACCAACCAACTCTAAGCCCAGCCGGGTTGTTAATTAAGCAAAGACAGATTGCGACCGCGTCACATCAAATCTTGCATCGAGTTTCCACAACGATAAAAACAAGCCACATCACAGTCATTAAAGACACATGCACCTTTTTCTCTCCACTTCCAAACTCGCCGCACGATTTCAACACACGATTAATAATACCACCTTCTTAATTGTTAACTACATTATAGGATTGCGTGTTCAGGATCATTATAACAGCGATGAAAGTTTTTGTTTGAAATCTCGAACCACAACGCAAACGCGCAACGCAATTTCCTGCACTCTTTGTTTTGTTGCATTCCGTAGGCACTACATTTAAGATCTTGCACTAATATCTAGCTCTAGTATATGTAGGACGTATATTGTGATATATATAAATTGAGAATCCCGTTTTTGAGAAAATAGTTACCAAAATTCCAATTGAACAAATATCAGTTGTTCTCTTCCAGTATTTCAAGTTGCGATACGTCTTGAGATGCCGACATACTATAATAACATTGTATATTTCCGATTGTTCTATTAGTTATAATTTCATAAAATGATGTTGAAAATATGAAAAATAAACGAAACCAACCTACCAACCAATGTCCCTCCCGCCCACAATCGCCAACCAGCCAGCCGTTAGCCCTCCCGCCCACCATCGCCAACCAGCCAACCTTAAACCCTCCCGCCCACCATCGCCAACCAGCCAACCGTAAACCCTCCCACCCACAATCGCCAACCAGCCATCCTTAAGCCCTCCCTCCCGCCTTCTCCAACCAGCCATCCGTTTGCCCACCAGCCCGCCATCACCAACCACCCAACCGATTGCCCACTCGCCACCATCAACAACCACCCAACCGATTGCTCTACTTCGCCAAGGAGTTAACACAGGACAATTCCACCTTCCGAACCCTCCCACCAACCAACTCTAAGCCCAGCCGGGTTGTTAATTAAGCAAAGACAGATTGCGACCGCGTCACATCAAATCTTGCATCGAGTTTCCACAACGATAAAAACAAGCCACATCACAGTCATTAAAGACACATGCACCTTTTCTCTCCACTTCCACCCTCGCCGCACAATTTCAACAAACGATTAATAATACCACCTTCTTAATTGTTAACTACATTATAGGATTGCGTGTTCAGTATCATTATAACAGCGATGAAACATATTGATCGAAATCTCGAACCACAAAGCAAACGCGCAACGCAATTTCCTACACACTTTGTTTTGTTACATTCCTTAGGCACTACATTAAAGATCTTGCAGTAATACTTAGCTCTAGTATATGTAGTACGTATATTGTGATATATAATTTGAGAGTCTCGTTTTTGAGAATATAGTTACCAAAATTCCATTTGAACAAATATCAGTTGTTCTCTTCCAGTATTTCCAGTTGCGATACATCTTAAGATGCCGACATACTATTATATAATTGTGTATTACCGATTGTTATATTAGTTATAATTTCATAAAATGATGTTGAAAATATGAAAAATAAACGAAACCAACCAACCAACCAATGTCCCTCCCGCCCACCATCGCCAACCAGCCAACCGTTAGCCCTCCCGCCCACCATCGCCAACCAGCCAACCGTAAACCCTCCCGCCCACCATCGCCAACTAGCCAACCGTTTGCCCTCCCACCCACCATCGCCAACCAGCCATGCTTAAGCCCTCCCTCCCGTCTTCTCCAACAAGCCATCCGTTTGCCCACCAGCCCGCCATCACCAACCACCCAACCGATTGCCCACCCGCCACCATCACCAACCACCCAACAGATTGTTCACCATCGCCAAGGAGCCAACACAGGACAATTCCACCTTCCGAACCCTCCCACCAACCAACTCTAAACCCAGCCGGGTTGTTAATTAAACAAAGACAGATCGCGACCGCGTCACATCAAATCATACATCGAGTTTCCACAACGATAAAAACAAGCCACTTCACAGTCATTAAATACACATGCACCTTTTTCTCTCCACTTCCAAACTCGCCGCACGATTTCAACACACGATTAATAATACCACCTTCTTAATTGTTAACTACATTATAGGATTGCGTGTTCAGGATCATTATAACAGCGATGAAAGTTTTTGTTTGAAATCTCGAACCACAACGCAAACGCGCAACGCAATTTCCTGCACTCTTTGTTTTGTTACATTCCGCAGGTACATTCCGTTTTTGAGAAAATAGTTACCAAAATTCCAATTGAACAAATATCAGTTGTTCTCTTCCAGTATTTCAAGTTGCGATACGTCTTAAGATGCCGACATACTATAATAACATTGTATATTTCCGATTGTTCTATTAGTTATAATTTCATAAAATGATGTTGAAAATATGAAAAATAAACGAAACCAACCTACCAAACAATGTCCCTCCCGCCCACAATCGCCAACCAGCCAGCCGTTAGCCCTCCCGCCCACCATCGCCAACCAGCCAACCTTAAACCCTCCCGCCCACCATCGCCAACCAGCCAACCGTTTGCCCTCCCACCCACAATCGCCAACCAGCCATCCTTAAGCCCTCCCTCCCGCCTTCTCCAACCAGCCATCCGTTTGCCCACCAGCCCGCCATCACCAACCACCCAACCGATTGCCCACCCGCCACCATCAACAACCACCCAACCGATTGCTCTACTTCGCCAAGGAGCCAACACAGGACAATTCCACCTTCCGAACCCTCCCACCAACCAACTCTAAGCCCAGCCGGGTTGTTAAATAAGCAAAGACAGATTGCGACCGCGTCACATCAAATCTTGCATCGAGTTTCCACAACGATAAAAACAAGCCACATCACAGTCATTAAAGACACATGCACCTTTTCTCTCCACTTCCACCCTCGCCGCACAATTTCAACAAACGATTAATAATACCACCTTCTTAATTGTTAACTACATTATAGGATTGCGTGTTCAGGATCATTATAACAGCGATGAAACATATTGATCGAAATCTCGAACCACAAAGCAAACGCGCAACGCAATTTCCTACACACTTTGTTTTGTTACATTCCTTAGGCACTACATTAAAGATCTTGCACTAATACTTAGCTCTAGTATATGTAGTACGTATATTGTGATATATATAAATTGAGAGTCTCGTTTTTGAGAAAATAGTTACCAAAATTCCATTTGAACAAATATCAGTTGTTCTCTTCCAGTATTTCCAGTTGCGATACATCTTAAGATGCCGACATACTATTATATAATTGTGTATTACCGATTGTTCTATTAGTTATAATTTCATAAAATGATGTTGAAAATATTAAAAATAAACGAAACCAACCAACCAACCAATGTCCCTCCCGCCCACCATCGCCAACCAGCCAACCGTTAGCCCTCCCGCCCACCATCGCCAACCAGCCAACCGTAAACCCTCCCGCCCATCATCGCCAACCAGCCAACCGTTTGCCCTCCCACCCACCATCGCCAACCAGCCATCCTTAAACCCTCCCTCCCGCCTTCTCCAACCAGCCATCCGTTTGCCCACCAGCCCGCCATCACCAACCACCCAACCGATTGCCCACCCGCCACCATCAACAACCACCCAACCGATTGCTCTACTTCGCCAAGGAGCCAACACAGGACCATTCCACCTTCCGAACCCTCCCACCAACCAACTCTAAGCCCAGCCGGGTTGTTAATTAAGCAAAGACAGATTGCGACCGCGTCACATCAAATCTTGCATCGAGTTTCCACAACGATAAAAACAAGCCACATCACAGTCATTAAAGACACATGCACCTTTTCTCTCCACTTCCACCCTCGCCACACAATTTCAACAAACGATTAATACCACCACCTTCTTGATTGTTAACTACATTATAGTATTGCGTGTTCAGGATCATTATAACAGCAATGAAAGATATTGTTCGAAATCTCGAACCACAACGCAAACGCGCAACGCAATTTCCTGCACTCTTTGTTTTGTTACATTCCTTAGGCACCACATTTAAGATCTTGCACTAATACTTAGCTCCAGTATATGTAGGAAGTATATTGTGATATATATAAATTGAGAGTCTCGTTTTTGAGAAAATAGTTACCAAAATTCCAATTGAACAAATATCAGTTGTTCTCTTCCAGTATTTCCAGTTGCGATACGTCTTAAGATGTCGACATACTAATATATAATTGTGTATTAACGATTGTTCTATTAGTTATAATTTCATAAAATGATGTTGAAAATATGAAAAATAAACGAAACCAACCAACCAACCAATGTCCCTCCCGCCCACCATCGCCAACCAGCCAACCGTTAGCCCTCCCGCCCACCATCGCCAACCAGCCAACCGTTTGCCCTCCCACACACCATCGCCAACCAGCCATCCTTAAGCCCTCCCTCCCGCCTTCTCCAACCAGCCTTCCGTTTGCCCACCAGCCCGCCATCACCAACCACCCAACCGATTGCCCAACCGCCCAACATCACCAACCACCCAACCGATTGCTCACCATCGCCAAGGAGCCAACACAGGACAATTCCACCTTCCAAGCCCTCACACCAACCAACTCTAAACCCAGCCGGGTTGTTAATTAAACAAAGACAGATCGCGACCGCGTCACATCAAATCATGCATCGAGTTTCCACAACGATAAAAACAAGCCACTTCACAGTCATTAAAGACACATGCACCTTTTTCTCTCCACTTCCACACTCGCCGCACGATTTCAACACACGATTAATAACACCACCTTCTTAATTATTAACTACATTATACGATTGCGTGTTCAGGATCATTATAACAGCGATGAAAGTTATTGTTCGAAATCTCGAAAAACAACGCAAACGCGCAACGCAATTTCCTGCACTCTTTGTTTTGTTACAATCCTTAGGCACTACATTTAACATCTTGCACTAATACTTAGCTCTAGTATATGTATGACGTATATTGTGATATATATAAATTGAGAGTCTCGTTTTTGAGAAAATAGTTACCAAAATTCCATTTGAACAAATATCAGTTGTTCTCTTCCAGTATTTCCAGTTGCGATACATCTTACGATGCCGACATACTATTATATAATCGTGTATTACCGATTGTTCTATTAGTTATAATTTCATAAAATGATGTTGAAAATATGAAAAATAAACGAAACCAACCTACCAACCAATGTCCCTCCCGCCCACAATCGCCAACCAGCCAGCCGTTAGCCCTCCCGCCCACCATCGCCAACCAGCCAACCTTAAACCCTCCCGCCCACCATCGCCAACCAGCCAACCGTTTGCCCTCCCACCCACAATCGCCAACCAGCCATCCTTAAGCCCTCCCTCCCGCCTTCTCCAACCAGCCATCCGTTTGCCCACCAGCCCGCCATCACCAACCTCCCAACCGATTGCCCACCCGCCACCATCAACAACCACCCAACCGATTGCTCTACTTCGCCAAGGAGCCAACACAGGACAATTCCACCTTCCGAACCCTTCTACCAACCAACTCTAAACCCAGCCGGGTTGTTAATTAAACAAAGACAGATCGCGACCGCGTCACATCAAATCATGCATCGAGTTTCCACAACGATAAAAACAAGACACTTCACAGTCATGAAAGACACATGCACCTTTTTGTCTCAACTTCCACACTCGCCGCACGATTTCAACACACGATTTATAACACCACCTTCTTGATTGTTAACTACATTATAGGATTGCGTGTTCAGGATCATTATAACAGCAATGAAAGATATTGTTCGAAATCTCGAACCACAACGCAAACGCGCAACGCAATTTCCTGCACTCTTTGTTTTGTTACATTCCTTAGGCACCACATTTAAGATCTTGCACTAATACTTAGCTCCAGTATATGTAGGAAGTTTATTGTGATATATATAAATTGAGAGTCTCGTTTTTGAGAAAATAGTTACCAAAATTCCAATTGAACAAATATCAGTTGTTCTCTTCCAGTATTTCCAGTTGCGATACGTCTTAAGATGTCGACATACTAATATATAATTGTGTATTAACGATTGTTCTATTAGTTATAATTTCATAAAATGATGTTGAAAATATGAAAAATAAACGAAACCAAACAACCAACCAATGTCCCTCCCGCCCACCATCGCCAACCAGCCAACCGTTAGCCCTCCCGCCCACCATCGCCAACCAGCCAACCGTTTGCCCTCCCACACACCATCGCCAACCAGCCATCCTTAAGCCCTCCCTCCCGCCTTCTCCAACCAGCCTTCCGTTTGCCCACCAGGCCGCCATCACCAACCACCCAACCGATTGCCCAACCGCCCAACATCACCAACCACCCAACCGATTGCTCACCATTGCCAAGGAGCCAACACAGGACAATTCCACCTTTCAAAACCCTCACACCAACCAACTCTAAACCCAGCCGGGTTGTTAATTAAACAAAGACAGATCGCGACCGCGTCACATCAAATCATGCATCGAGTTTCCACAACGATAAAAACAAGCCACTTCACAGTCATTAAAGACACATGCACCTTTTTCTCTCCACTTCCACACTCGCCGCACGATTTCAACACACGATTAATAACACCACGTTCTTAATTATTAACTACATTATACGATTGCGTGTTCAGGATCATTATAACAGCGATGAAAGTTATTGTTCGAAATCTCGAAAAACAACGCAAACGCGCAACGCAATTTCCTGCACTCTTTGTTTTGTTACAATCCTTAGGCACTACATTTAACATCTTGCACTAATATTTAGCTCTAGTATATGTAGGAAATTTATTGTGATATATATAAATTGAGAGTCTCGTTTTTGAGAAAATAGTTACCAAAATTCCAATTGAACAAATATCAGTTGTTCTCTTCCAGTATTTCCAGTTGCGATACGTCTTAAGATGCCGACATACTATTATATAATTGTGTATTACCGATTGTTCTATCAGTTATAATTTCATAAAATTATGTTGAAAATATGAAAAATATACGAAACCAACCAACCAACCAATGTCCCTCCCGCCCACCATCGCCAATCAGCCAACCTTTAGCCCTCTCGCCCACCATCGCCAACCAGCCAACCGTAAACCCTCCCGCCCACCATCTCCAACCAGCCAACCGTTGCCCTCCCACCCACCATCGCCAACCAGTCATCCTTAAGCCCTCCCTCCCGCCTTCAACAACCAGCCTTCCTTTTGCCCACCAGCCCGCCATCACCAACCACCCAACCGATTGACCACCGCCCACCATCACCAACCACCCAACAGATTGCTCACCATCGCCAAGGGCCAACACAGGACAATTCCACCTTCCGAACCCTCCACCAACCAACTCTAAACCCAGCCGGGTTGTTAATTAAACAAAAACAGATTGCGACCGCGTCACATCAAATCTTGCATCGAGTTTCCACAACGATAAAAATAAGCCACTTCACAGTCATTAAAGACACGTGCACCTTTTTCTCTCCACTTCCACCCTCGCCGCACAATTTCAACAAACGATTAATAATACCACCTTCTTAATTGTTAACTACAATATAGGATTGTTTGTTCAGGATCATTATAACAGCGATGAAAATATTGTTCGAAATCTCGAACCACAACGCAAATGCGCAACGCAATTTCCTGCACTCTTTGTTTTGTTACATTCCTTAGGCACTACATTTAAGATCTTGCACTAATACTTAGCTCTAGTATATGTATGACGTATATTGTGATATATATAAATTGAGAGTCTCGTTTTTGAGAAAATAGTTACCAAAATTCCATTTGAACAAATATCAGTTGTTCTCTTCCAGTATTTCCAGTTGCGATACATCTTACGATGCCGACATACTATTATATAATTGTGTATTACCGATTGTTCTATTAGTTATAATTTCATAAAATGATGTTGAAAATATGAAAAATAAACGAAACCAACCAACCAACCAATGTCCCCCCCGACAACCATCGCCAACCAGCCAACCGTTAGCCCTCCCGCCCACCATCGCCAACCAGCCAACCGTAAACCTTCCCGCCCACCATCGCCAACCAGCCAACCGTTTGCCCTCCCACCCACCAACGCCAACCAGCCATCCTTAAGCCCTCCCTCCCGCCTTCTCCAACCAGCCATCCGTTTGCCCACCAGCCCGCCATCACCAACCACCCAACCGATTGCCCACCCGCCACCATCACCAACCCCCAACAGATTGCTCACCATCGCCAAGGAGCCAACACAGGACAATCCCACCTTCCGAACCCTCCCACCAACCAACTCTAAACCCAGCCGGGTTGTTAATTAAACAAAGACAGATCGCGACCGCGTCACATCAAATCATGGATCGAGTTTCCACAACGATAAAAACAAGCCACATCACAGTCATTAAAGACACATGCACCTTTTTCTCTCCACATCCACACTCTCCGCACGATTTCAACACACGATTAATAATACCACCTTCTTAATTGTTAACTACATTATAGGATTGCGTGTTCAGGATCATTATAACAGCGATGAAAGATATTGTTCGAAATCTCGAACCACAACGCAAACGCGCAACGCAATTTCCTGCACTCTTTGTTTTGTTACATTCCTTAGGCACTACATTTAAGATCTTGCACTAATACTTAGCTCTAGTATATGTATGACGTATATTGTGATATATATAAATTGAGAGTCTCGTTTTTGAGAAAATAGTTACCAAAATTCCAATTGAACAAATATCATTTGTTCTCTTCCAGTATTTCCAGTTGCGATACGTCTTAAGATGCCGACATACTATTATATAATTGTGTATTACCGATTGTTCTATTAGTTATAATTTCATAAAATGATGTTGAAAATATGAAAAATAGACGAAACCAACCAACCAACCAATGTCCCTCCCGCCCACCATCGCCCACCAGCCAACCGTTAGCCCTCCCGCCCACCATCGCCAACCAGCCAACCGTAAACCCTCCCGCCCACCATCGCCAACCAGCCAACCGTTTGCCCTCCCACCCACCATCGCCAACCAGCCATCCATAAGCCCTCCCTCCCGCCTTCTCCAACCAGTCATCCGTTTGCCCACCAGCCCGCCATCACCAACCACCCAACCGATTGCCCACCCGCCACCATCACCAACCACCCAACAGATTGCTCACCATCGCCAAGGAGCCAACACAGGACAATTCCACCTTCCGAACCCTTCTACCAACCAACTCTAAACCCAGCCGGGTTGTTAATTAAACAAAGACAGATCGCGACCGCGTCACATCAAATCATGCATCGAGTTTCCACAACGTTAAAAACAAGCCACTTCACAGTCATTAAAGACACATGCACCTTTTTCTCTCCACTTCCACACTCGCCGCACGATTTCAACACACGATTAATAATACCACCTTCTTAATTGTTAACTACATTATACGATTGCGTGTTCAGGATCATTATAACAGCGATGAAAGATATTGTTCGAAATCTCGAACCACAACGCAAACGCGCAACGCAATTTCCTGCACTCTATGTTTTTGTTACATTCCTTAGGCACTACTTTTAAGATCTTGCACTAATACTTAGCTCTAGTATATGTAGGACGTATATTGTGATATATATAAATTGAGAGTCTCGTTTTGAGAAAATAGTTACCAAAATTCCAATTGAACAAATATCGGTTGTTCTCTTCCAGTATTTCCAGTCTTAAGATGCCGACATACTATTATATAATTGTGTATTACCGATTGTTCTATTAGTTATAATTTCATAAAATGATGTTGAAAATATGAAAAATAAACGAAATCAACCTACCAACCAATGTCCCTCACGCCCACAATCGCCAACCAGCCAACCGTTAGCCCTCCCGCCCACCATCGCCAACCAGCCAACCTTAAACCCTCCCGCCCACCATCGCCAACCAGCCATCCGTTTGCCCTCCCACCCACAATCGCCAACCAGCCATCCTTAAGCCCTCCCTCCCGCCTTCTCCAACCAGCCATCCGTTTGCCCACCAGCCCGACATCACCAACCACCCAACCGATTGCCCACCCGCCACCATCAACAAACACCCAACCGATTGCTCACCATCGCCAAGGAGCCAACACAGGACAATTCCACCTTCCGAACCCTCCCACCAACCAACTCTAAGCCCAGCCGGGTTGTTAATTAAACAAAGACAGATTGCGACATCGTCACATCAAATCTTGCATCGAGTTTCCACAACGATAAAAACAAGCCACATCACAGTCATTAAAGACACATGCACCTTTTTCTCTCCACTTCCAGCCTCGCCGCACACTTTCAACACACGATTAATAATACCACCTTCTTAATTGTTAACTACATTATAGGATTGCGTGTTCAGGATCAATATAACAGCGATGAAAGATATTGTTCGAAATCTCGAACCACAACGCAAACGCGCAACGCAATTTCCTGCACTCTTTGTTTTGTTACATTCCTTAGGCACTACATTTAAGATCTTGCACAAATACTTAGCTCTAGTATATGTAGGACGTATATTGTGATATATATAAATTGAGAGTCTCGTTTTTGAGAAAATAGTTACCAAAATTCCAATTGAACAAATATCAGTTGTTCTCTTCCAGTATTTCCAGTTGCGATACATCTTAAGATGCCGACATACTATTATATAATTGTGTATTTCCGATTGTTCTATTAGTTATAATTTCATAAAATGATGTTAAAAATATGAAAAATAAACGAAACCAACCAACCAACCAATGTCCCTCCCGCCCACCATCGCCAACCAGCCAACCGTTAGCCCTCCCGCCCACCATCGCCAACCAGCCAACCGTAAACCCTCCCGCCCACCATCGCCAACTAGCCAACCGTTTGCCCTCCCACCCACCATCGCCAACCAGTCATGCTTAAGCCCTCCCTCCCGTCTTCTCCAACCAGCCATCCGTTTGCCCACCAGCCCGCCATCACCAACCACCCAACCGATTGCCCACCCGCCACCATCACCAACCACCCAACAGATTGCTCACCATCGCCAAGGAGCCAACACAGGACAATTCCACCTTCCGAACCCTCCCACCAACCAACTCTAAACCCAGCCGGGTTGTTAATTAAACAAAGACCGATCGCGACCGCGTCACATCAAATCATACATCGAGTTTCCACAACGATAAAAACAAGCCACTTCACAGTCATTAAATACACATGCACCTTTTTCTCTCCACTTCCAAACTCGCCGCACGATTTCAACACACGATTAATAATACCACCTTCTTAATTGTTAACTACATTATAGGATTGCGTGTTCAGGATCATTATAACAGCGATGAAAGTTTTTGTTTGAAATCTCGAACCACAAGGCAAACGCGCAACGCAATTTCCTGCACTCTTTGTTTTGTTGCATTCCGTAGGCACTACATTTAAGATCTTGCACTAATATCTAGCTCTAGTATATGTAGGACGTATATTGTGATATATATAAATTGAGAGTCCCGTTTTTGAGAAAATAGTTACCAAAATTCCAATTGAACAAATATCAGTTGTTCTCTTCCAGTATTTCAAGTTGCGATACGTCTTAAGATGCCGACATACTATAATAACATTGTATATTTCCGATTGTTCTATTAGTTATAATTTCATAAAATGATGTTGAAAATATGAAAAATAAACGAAACCAACCTACCAACCAATGTCCCTCCCGCCCACAATCGCCAACCAGCCAGCCGTTAGCCCTCCCGCCCACCATCGCCAACCAGCCAACCTTAAACCCTCCCGCCCACCATCGCCAACCAGCCAACCGTAAACCCTCCCACCCACAATCGCCAACCAGCCATCCTTAAGCCCTCCCTCCCGCCTTCTCCAACCAGCCATCCGTTTGATCACCAGCCCGCCATCACCAACCACCCAACCGATTGCCCACCCGCCACCATCAACAACCACCCAACCGATTGCTCTACTTCGCCAAGGAGCCAACACAGGACAATTCCACCTTCCGAACCCTCCCACCAACCAACTCTAAGCCCAGCCGGGTTGTTAATTAAGCAAAGACAGATTGCGACCGCGTCACATCAAATCTTGCATCGAGTTTCCACAACGATAAAAACAAGCCACATCACAGTCATTAAAGACACATGCACCTTTTTCTCTCCACTTCCAAACTCGCCGCACGATTTCAACACACGATTAATAATACCACCTTCTTAATTGTTAACTACATTATAGGATTGCGTGTTCAGGATCATTATAACAGCGATGAAAGTTTTTGTTTGAAATCTCGAACCACAACGCAAACGCGCAACGCAATTTCCTGCACTCTTTGTTTTGTTGCATTCCGTAGGCACTACATTTAAGATCTTGCACTAATATCTAGCTCTAGTATATGTAGGACGTATATTGTGATATATATAAATTGAGAATCCCGTTTTTGAGAAAATAGTTACCAAAATTCCAATTGAACAAATATCAGTTGTTCTCTTCCAGTATTTCAAGTTGCGATACGTCTTAAGATGCCGACATACTATAATAACATTGTATATTTCCGATTGTTCTATTAGTTATAATTTCATAAAATGATGTTGAAAATATGAAAAATAAACGAAACCAACCTACCAACCAATGTCCCTCCCGCCCACAATCGCCAACCAGCCAGCCGTTAGCCCTCCCGCCCACCATCGCCAACCAGCCAACCTTAAACCCTCCCGCCCACCATCGCCAACCAGCCAACCGTAAACCCTCCCACCCACAATCGCCAACCAGCCATCCTTAAGCCCTCCCTCCCGCCTTCTCCAACCAGCCATCCGTTTGCCCACCAGCCCGCCATCACCAACCACCCAACCGATTGCCCACTCGCCACCATCAACAACCACCCAACCGATTGCTCTACTTCGCCAAGGAGTTAACACAGGACAATTCCACCTTCCGAACAATCCCACCAACCAACTCTAAGCCCAGCCGGGTTGTTAATTAAGCAAAGACAGATTGCGACCGCGTCACATCAAATCTTGCATCGAGTTTCCACAACGATAAAAACAAGCCACATCACAGTCATTAAAGACACATGCACCTTTTCTCTCCACTTCCACCCTCGCCGCACAATTTCAACAAACGATTAATAATACCACCTTCTTAATTGTTAACTACATTATAGGATTGCGTGTTCAGTATCATTATAACAGCGATGAAACATATTGATCGAAATCTCGAACCACAAAGCAAACGCGCAACGCAATTTCCTACACACTTTGTTTTGTTACATTCCTTAGGCACTACATTAAAGATCTTGCAGTAATACTTAGCTCTAGTATATGTAGTACGTATATTGTGATATATATAAATTGAGAGTCTCGTTTTTGAGAATATAGTTACCAAAATTCCATTTGAACAAATATCAGTTGTTCTCTTCCAGTATTTCCAGTTGCGATACATCTTAAGATGCCGACATACTATTATATAATTGTGTATTACCGATTGTTATATTAGTTATAATTTCATAAAATGATGTTGAAAATATGAAAAATAAACGAAACCAACCAACCAACCAATGTCCCTCCCGCCCACCATCGCCAACCAGCCAACCGTTAGCCCTCCCGCCCACCATCGCCAACCAGCCAACCGTAAACCCTCCCGCCCACCATCGCCAACTAGCCAACCGTTTGCCCTCCCACCCACCATCGCCAACCAGCCATGCTTAAGCCCTCCCTCCCGTCTTCTCCAACAAGCCATCCGTTTGCCCACCAGCCCGCCATCACCAACCACCCAACCGATTGCCCACCCGCCACCATCACCAACCACCCAACAGATTGTTCACCATCGCCAAGGAGCCAACACAGGACAATTCCACCTTCCGAACCCTCCCACCAACCAACTCTAAACCCAGCCGGGTTGTTAATTAAACAAAGACAGATCGCGACCGCGTCACATCAAATCATACATCGAGTTTCCACAACGATAAAAACAAGCCACTTCACAGTCATTAAATACACATGCACCTTTTTCTCTCCACTTCCAAACTCGCCGCACGATTTCAACACACGATTAATAATACCACCTTCTTAATTGTTAACTACATTATAGGATTGCGTGTTCAGGATCATTATAACAGCGATGAAAGTTTTTGTTTGAAATCTCGAACCACAACGCAAACGCGCAACGCAATTTCCTGCACTCTTTGTTTTGTTACATTCCGCAGGTACATTCCGTTTTTGAGAAAATAGTTACCAAAATTCCAATTGAACAAATATCAGTTGTTCTCTTCCAGTATTTCAAGTTGCGATACGTCTTAAGATGCCGACATACTATAATAACATTGTATATTTCCGATTGTTCTATTAGTTATAATTTCATAAAATGATGTTGAAAATATGAAAAATAAACGAAACCAACCTACCAAACAATGTCCCTCCCGCCCACAATCGCCAACCAGCCAGCCGTTAGCCCTCCCGCCCACCATCGCCAACCAGCCAACCTTAAACCCTCCCGCCCACCATCGCCAACCAGCCAACCGTTTGCCCTCCCACCCACAATCGCCAACCAGCCATCCTTAAGCCCTCCCTCCCGCCTTCTCCAACCAGCCATCCGTTTGCCCACCAGCCCGCCATCACCAACCACCCAACCGATTGCCCACCCGCCACCATCAACAACCACCCAACCGATTGCTCTACTTCGCCAAGGAGCCAACACAGGACAATTCCACCTTCCGAACCCTCCCACCAACCAACTCTAAGTCCAGCCGGGTTGTTAAATAAGCAAAGACAGATTGCGACCGCGTCACATCAAATCTTGCATCGAGTTTCCACAACGATAAAAACAAGCCACATCACAGTCATTAAAGACACATGCACCTTTTCTCTCCACTTCCACCCTCGCCGCACAATTTCAACAAACGATTAATAATACCACCTTCTTAATTGTTAACTACATTATAGGATTGCGTGTTCAGGATCATTATAACAGCGATGAAACATATTGATCGAAATCTCGAACCACAAAGCAAACGCGCAACGCAATTTCCTACACACTTTGTTTTGTTACATTTCTTAGGCACTACATTAAAGATCTTGCACTAATACTTAGCTCTAGTATATGTAGTACGTATATTGTGATATATATAAATTGAGAGTCTCGTTTTTGAGAAAATAGTTACCAAAATTCCATTTGAACAAATATCAGTTGTTCTCTTCCAGTATTTCCAGTTGCGATACATCTTAAGATGCCGACATACTATTATATAATTGTGTATTACCGATTGTTCTATTAGTTATAATTTCATAAAATGATGTTGAAAATATTAAAAATAAACGAAACCAACCAACCAACCAATGTCCCTCCCGCCCACCATCGCCAACCAGCCAACCGTTAGCCCTCCCGCCCACCATCGCCAACCAGCCAACCGTAAACCCTCCCGCCCATCATCGCCAACCAGCCAACCGTTTGCCCTCCCACCCACCATCGCCAACCAGCCATCCTTAAACCCTCCCTCCCGCCTTCTCCAACCAGCCATCCGTTTGCCCACCAGCCCGCCATCACCAACCACCCAACCGATTGCCCACCCGCCACCATCAACAACCACCCAACCGATTGCTCTACTTCGCCAAGGAGCCAACACAGGACCATTCCACCTTCCGAACCCTCCCACCAACCAACTCTAAGCCCAGCCGGGTTGTTAATTAAGCAAAGACAGATTGCGACCGCGTCACATCAAATCTTGCATCGAGTTTCCACAACGATAAAAACAAGCCACATCACAGTCATTAAAGACACATGCACCTTTTCTCTCCACTTCCACCCTCGCCGCACAATTTCAACAAACGATTAATACCACCACCTTCTTGATTGTTAACTACATTATAGTATTGCGTGTTCAGGATCATTATAACAGCAATGAAAGATATTGTTCGAAATCTCGAACCACAACGCAAACGCGCAACGCAATTTCCTGCACTCTTTGTTTTGTTACATTCCTTAGGCACCACATTTAAGATCTTGCACTAATACTTAGCTCCAGTATATGTAGGAAGTATATTGTGATATATATAAATTGAGAGTCTCGTTTTTGAGAAAATAGTTACCAAAATTCCAATTGAACAAATATCAGTTGTTCTCTTCCAGTATTTCCAGTTGCGATACATCTTAAGATGTCGACATACTAATATATAATTGTGTATTAACGATTGTTCTATTAGTTATAATTTCATAAAATGATGTTGAAAATATGAAAAATAAACGAAACCAACCAACCAACCAATGTCCCTCCCGCCCACCATCGCCAACCAGCCAACCGTTAGCCCTCCCGCCCACCATCGCCAACCAGCCAACCGTTTGCCCTCCCACACACCATCGCCAACCAGCCATCCTTAAGCCCTCCCTCCCGCCTTCTCCAACCAGCCTTCCGTTTGCCCACCAGCCCGCCATCACCAACCACCCAACCGATTGCCCAACCGCCCAACATCACCAACCACCCAACCGATTGCTCACCATCGCCAAGGAGCCAACACAGGACAATTCCACCTTCCAAGCCCTCACACCAACCAACTCTAAACCCAGCCGGGTTGTTAATTAAACAAAGACAGATCGCGACCGCGTCACATCAAATCATGCATCGAGTTTCCACAACGATAAAAACAAGCCACTTCACAGTCATTAAAGACACATGCACCTTTTTCTCTCCACTTCCACACTCGCCGCACGATTTCAACACACGATTAATAACACCACCTTCTTAATTATTAACTACATTATACGATTGCGTGTTCAGGATCATTATAACAGCGATGAAAGTTATTGTTCGAAATCTCGAAAAACAACGCAAACGCGCAACGCAATTTCCTGCACTCTTTGTTTTGTTACAATCCTTAGGCACTACATTTAACATCTTGCACTAATACTTAGCTCTAGTATATGTATGACGTATATTGTGATATATATAAATTGAGAGTCTCGTTTTTGAGAAAATAGTTACCAAAATTCCATTTGAACAAATATCAGTTGTTCTCTTCCAGTATTTCCAGTTGCGATACATCTTACGATGCCGACATACTATTATATAATCGTGTATTACCGATTGTTCTATTAGTTATAATTTCATAAATTGATGTTAAAAATATGAAAAATAAACGAAACCCACCAACCAACCAATGTCCCTCCCGACCACCATCGCCAACCAGCCAACCGTTAGCCCTCCCGCCCACCATCGCCAACCAGCCAACCGTAAACCTTCCCGCCCACCATCGCCAACCAGCCAACCGTTTGCCCTCCCACCCACCATCGCCAACCAGCCATCCTTAAGCCCTCCCTCCCGCCTTCTCCAACCAGCCATCCGTTTGCCCACCAGCCCGCCATCACCAACCACCCAACCGATTGCCCACCCGCCACCATCACCAACCCCCAACAGATTGCTCACCATCGCCAAGGAGCCAACACAGGACAATCCCACCTTCCGAACCCTCCCACCAACCAACTCTAAACCCAGCCGGGTTGTTAACTAAACAAAGACAGATCGCGACCGCGTCACATCAAATCATGGATCGAGTTTCCACAACGATAAAAACAAGCCACATCACAGTCATTAAAGACACATGCACCTTTTTCTCTCCACATCCACACTCTCCGCACGATTTCAACACACGATTAATAATACCACCTTCTTAATTGTTAACTACATTATAGGATTGCGTGTTCAGGATCATTATAACAGCGATGAAAGATATTGTTCGAAATCTCGAACCACAACGCAAACGCGCAACGCAATTTCTTGCACTCTTTGTTTTGTTACATTCCTTAGGCACTACATTTAAGATCTTGCACTAATACTTAGCTCTAGTATATGTATGACGTATATTGTGATATATATAAATTGAGAGTCTCGTTTTTGAGAAAATAGTTACCAAAATTCCAATTGAACAAATATCAGTTGTTCTCTTCCAGTATTTCCAGTTGCGATACGTCTTAAGATGCCGACATACTATTATATAATTGTGTATTACCGATTGTTCTATTAGTTATAATTTCATAAAATGATGTTGAAAATATGAAAAATAAACGAAACCAACCAACCAACCAATGTCCCTCCCGCCCACCATCGCCCACCAGCCAACCGTTAGCCCTCCCGCCCACCATCGCCAACCAGCCAACCGTAAACCCTCCCGCCCACCATCGCCAACCAGCCAACCGTTTGCCCTCCCACCCACCATCGCCAACCAGCCATCCATAAGCCCTCCCTCCCGCCTTCTCCAACCAGCCATCCGTTTGCCCACCAGCCCGCCATCACCAACCACCCAACCGATTGCCCACCCGCCACCATCACCAACCACCCAACAGATTGCTCACCATCGCCAAGGAGCCAACACAGGACAATTCCACCTTCCGAACCCTCCCACCAACCAACTCTAAACCCAGCCGGGTTGTTAATTAAACAAAGACAGATCGCGACCGCGTCACATCAAATCATGCATCGAGTTTCCACAACGTTAAAAACAAGCCACTTCACAGTCATTAAAGACACATGCACCTTTTTCTCTCCACTTCCACACTCGCCGCACGATTTCAACACACGATTAATAATACCACCTTCTTAATTGTTAACTACATTATACGATTGCGTGTTCAGGATCATTATAACAGCGATGAAAGATATTGTTCGAAATCTCGAACCACAACGCAAACGCGCAACGCAATTTCCTGCACTCTATGTTTATGTTACATTCCTTAGGCACTACTTTTAAGATCTTGCACTAATACTTAGCTCTAGTATATGTAGGACGTATATTGTGATATATATAAATTGAGAGTCTCGTTTTGAGAAAATATTTACCAAAATTCCAATTGAACAAATATCGGTTGTTCTCTTCCAGTATTTCCAGTCTTAAGATGCCGACATACTATTATATAATTGTGTATTACCGATTGTTCTATTAGTTATAATTTCATAAAATGATGTTGAAAATATGAAAAATAAACGAAACCAAAATACCAACCAATGTACCTCCCGCCCACAATCGCCAACCAGCCAACCGTTAGCCCTCCCGCCCACCATCGCCAACCAGCCAACCTTAAACCCTCCCGCCCACCATCGCCAACCAGCCAACCGTTTGCCCTCCCACCCACAATCGCCAACCAGCCATCCCTAAGCCCTCCCTCCCGCCTTCTCCAACCAGCCATCCGTTTGCCCACCAGCCCGCCATCACCAACCACCCAACCGATTGCCCACCCGCCACCATCAACAACCACCCAACCGATTGCTCACCATCGCCAAGGAGCCAACACAGGACAATTCCACCTTCCGAACCCTCCCACCAACCAAATCTAAGCCCAGCCGGGTTGTTAATTAAACAAAGACAGATTGCGACCGCGTCACATCAAATCTTGCGTCGAGTTTCCACAACGATAAAAACAAGCCACATCACAGTCATTTAAGACACATGCACCTTTTTCTCTCCACTTCCACCCTCACCGCACACTTTCAACACACGATTAATAATACCACCTTCTTAATTGTTAACTACATTATAGGATTGCGTGTTCAGGATCATTATAACAGCGATGAAAGATATTGTTCGAAATCTCGAACCACAACGCAAACGCGCAACGCAATTTCCTGCACTCTATGTTTTTGTTACATTCCTTAGGCACTACATTTAAGATCTTGCACTAATACTTAGCTCTAGTATATGTAGGACGTATATTGTGATATATATAAATTGAGAGTCTCGTTTTGAGAAAATATTTACCAAAATTCCAATTGAACAAATATCGGTTGTTCTCTTCCAGTATTTCCAGTCTTAAGATGCCGACATACTATTATATAATTGTGTATTACCGATTGTTCTATTAGTTATAATTTCATAAAATGATGTTGAAAATATGAAAAATAAACAAAACCAACCTACCAACCAATGTACCTCCCGCCCACAATCGCCAACCAGCCAACCGTTAGCCCTCCCGCCCACCATCGCCAACCAGCCAACCTTAAACCCTCCCGCCCACCATCGCCAACCAGCCAACCGTTTGCCCTCCCACCCACAATCGCCAACCAGCCATCCCTAAGCCCTCCCTCCCGCCTTCTCCAACCAGCCATCCGTTTGCCCACCAGCCCGCCATCACCAACCACCCAACCGATTGCCCACCCGCCACCATCAACAACCACCCAACCGATTGCTCACCATCGCCAAGGAGCCAACACAGGACAATTCCACCTTCCGAACCCTCCCACCAACCAACTCTAAGCCCAGCCGGGTTGTTAATTAAACAAAGACAGATTGCGACCGCGTCACATCAAATCTTGCATCGAGTTTCCACAACGATAAAAACAAGCCACATCACAGTCATTAAAGACACATGCACCTTTTTCTCTCCACTTCCACCCTCGCCGCACACTTTGAACACACGATTAATAATACCACCTTCTTAATTGTTAACTACATTATAGGATTGCGTGTTCAGGATCATTATAACAGCGATGAAAGATATTGTTCGAAATCTCGAACCACAACGCAAACGCGCAACGCAATTTCCTGCACTCTTTGTTTTCTTACATTCCTTAGGCACTACATTTAAGATCTTGCACTAATACTTAGCTCTAGTATATGTATGACGTATATTGTGATATATATAAATTGAGAGTCCCGTTTTTGAGAAAATATTTACCAAAATTCCAATTGAACAAATATCAGTTGTTCTCTTCCAGTATTTCCAGTTGCGATAAGTCCTTAAAATGCCGACATACTATTATAACATTGTGTATTTCCGATTGTTCTATTAGTTATAATTTCATAAAATGATGTTGAAAATTTGAAAAATAAACGAAACCAACCAACCAACCAATGTCCCTCCCGCCCACCATCGCCAACCAGCCAACCGTTAGCCCTCCCGCCCAACATCGCCAACCAGCCAACCTTAAACCCTCCCGCCCACCATCGCCAACCAGCCAACCGTTTGCCCTCCCACCCACAATCGCCAACCAGCCATCCTTAAGCCCTCCCTCCCGCCTTCTCCAACCAGCCATCCGTTTGCCCACCAGCCCGCCATCACCAACCACCCAACCGATTGCCCACCCGCCACCATCAACAACCACCCAACCGATTGCTCACCATCGCCAAGGAGCCAACACAGGACAATTCCACCTTCCGAACCCTACCACCAACCAACTCTAAGCCCAGCCGGGTTGTTAATTAAACAAAGACAGATTGCGACCGCGTCACATCAAATCTTGCATCGAGTTTCCACAACGATAAAAACAAGCCACATCACAGTCATTAAAGACACATGCACCTTTTTCTCTCCACTTCCACCCTCACCGCACACTTTCAACACACGATTAATAATACCACCTTGTTAATTGTTAACTACATTATAGGATTGCGTGTTCAGGATCAATATAACAGCAATGAAAGATATTGTTCGAAATCTCGAACCACAACGCAAACGCGCAACGCAATTTCCTGCACTCTTTGTTTTGTTACATTCCTTAGGCACTACATTTAAGATCTTGCACTAATACTTAGCTCTAGTATATGTAGGACGTATATTGTGATATATATAAATTGAGAGTCTCGTTTTTGAGAAAATAGTTACCAAAATTCCAATTGAACAAATATCAGTTGTTCTCTTCCAGTATTTCCAGTTGCGATACATCTTAAAATGCCGACATACTATTATATAATTGTGTATTTCCGATTGTTCTATTAACTATAATTTCATAAAATGATGTTAAAAATATGAAAAATAAACGAAACCAACCAACCAACCAATGTCCCTCCCGCCCACCATCGCCAACCAGCCAACCGTTAGCCCTCCCGCCCACCATCGCCAACCAGCCAACCGTAAACCCTCCCGCCCACCATCGCCAACTAGCCAACCGTTTGCCCTCCCACCCACCATCGCCAACCAGCCATGCTTAAGCCCTCCCTCCCGTCTTCTCCAACCAGCCATCCGTTTGCCCACCAGCCCGCCATCACCAACCACCCAACCGATTGCCCACCCGCCACCATCACCAACCACCCAACAGATTGCTCACCATCGCCAAGGAGCCAACACAGGACAATTCCACCTTCCGAACCCTTCCACCAACCAACTCTAAACCCAGCCGGGTTGTTAATTAAACAAAGACCGATCGCGACCGCGTCACATCAAATCATCCATCGAGTTTCCACAACGATAAAAACAAGCCACTTCACAGTCATTAAATACACATGCACCTTTTTCTCTCCACTTCCAAACTCGCCGCACGATTTCAACACACGATTAATAATACCACCTTCTTCATTGTTAACTACATTATAGGATTGCGTGTTCAGGTTCATTATAACAGCGATGAAAGTTTTTGTTTGAAATCTCGAACCACAACGCAAACGCGCAACGCAATTTCCTGCACTCTTTGTTTTGTTACATTCCGTAGGCACTACATTTAAGATCTTGCACTAATATCTAGCTCTATTATATGTAGGACGTATATTGTGATATATATAAATTGAGAGTCCCGTTTTTGAGAAAATAGTTACCAAAATTCCAATTGAACAAATATCAGTTGTTCTCTTCCAGTATTTCCAGTTGCGATACGTCTTAAGATGCCGACATACTATAATAACATTGTGTATTTCCGATTGTTCTATTAGTTATAATTTCATAAAATGATGTTGAAAATATGAAAAATAAACGAAACCAACCTACCAACCAATGTCCCTCCCGCCCACAATCGCCAACCAGCCAGCCGTTAGCCCTCCCGCCCACCATCGCCAACCAGCCAACCTTAAACCCTCCCGCCCACCATCGCCAACCAGCCAACCGTTTGCCCTCCCACCAACAATCGCCAACCAGCCATCCTTAAGCCCTTCCTCCCGCCTTCTCCAACCAGCCATCCGTTTGCCCACCAGCCCGCCATCACCAACCACCCAACCGATTGCCCACTCGCCACCATCAACAACCACCCAACCGATTGCTCTACATCGCCAAAGAGCCAACACAGGACAATTCCACCTTCCGAACCCTCCCACCAACCAACTCTAAGCCCAGCCGGGTTGTTAATTAAGCAAAGACAGATTGCGACCGCGTCACATCAAATCTTGCATCGAGTTTCCACAACGATATTAACAAGCCACATCACAGTCATTAAAGACACATGCACCTTTTCTCTCCACTTCCACCCTCGCCGCACAATTTCAACACACGATTAATAATACCACCTTCTTAATTGTTAACTACATTATAGGATTGCGTGTTCAGGATCATTATAACAGCGATTAAACATATTGATCGAAATCTCGAACCACAAAGCAAACGCGCAACGCAATTTCCTACACACTTTGTTTTGTTACATTCCTTAGGCACTACATTAAAGATCTTGCACTAATACTTAGCTCTAGTATATGTAGTACGTATATTGTGATATATATAAATTGAGAGTCTCGTTTTTGAGAAAATAGTTACCAAAATTCCATTTGAACAAATATCAGTTGTTCTCTTCCAGTATTTCCAGTTGCGATACATCTTAGGATGCCGACATACTATTATATAATTGTGTATTACCGATTGTTGTATTAGTTATAATTTCATAAAATGATGTTGAAAATATGAAAAATAAACGAAACCAACCAACCAACCAATGTCCCTCCCGACCACCATCGCCAACCAGCCAACCGTTAGCCCTCCCGCCCACCATCGCCAACCAGCCAACCGTAAACCTTCCCGCCCACCATCGCCAACCAGCCAACCGTTTGCCCTCCCACCCACCATCGCCAACCAGCCATCCTTAAGCCCTCCCTCCCGCCTTCTCCAACCAGCCATCCGTTTGCCCACCAGCCCGCCATCACCAACCACCCAACCGATTGCCCACCCGCCACCATCACCAACCCCCAACAGATTGCTCACCATCGCCAAGGAGCCAACACAGGACAATCCCACCTTCCGAACCCTCCCACCAACCAACTCTAAACCCAGCCGGGTTGTTAATTAAACAAAGACAGATCGCGACCGCGTCACATCAAATCATGGATCGAGTTTCCACAACGATAAAAACAAGCCACATCACAGTCATTAAAGACACATGCACCTTTTTCTCTCCACATCCACACTCTCCGCACGATTTCAACACACGATTAATAATACCACCTTCTTAATTGTTAACTACATTATAGGATTGCGTGTTCAGGATCATTATAACAGCGAGGAAAGATATTGTTCGAAATCTCGAACCACAACGCAAACGCGCAACGCAATTTCCTGCACTCTTTGTTTTGTTACATTCCTTAGGCACTACATTTAAGATCTTGCACTAATACTTAGCTCTAGTATATGTAGTACGTATATTGTGATATATATAAATTGAGAGTCTCGTTTTTGAGAAAATAGTTACCAAAATTCCAATTGAACAAATATCAGTTGTTCTCTTCCAGTATTTCCAGTTGCGATACGTCTTAAGATGCCGACATACTATTATATAATTGTGTATTACCGATTGTTCTATTACTTATAATTTCATAAAATGATGTTGAAAATATGAAAAATAAACGAAACCAACCAACCAACCAATGTCCCTCCCGCCCACCATCGCCCACCAGCCAACCGTTAGCCCTCCCGCCCACCATCACCAACCAGCCAACCGTAAACCCTCCCGCTCACCATCGCCAACCAGCCAACCGTTTGCCCTCCCAACCACCATCGCCAACCAGCCATCCATAAGCCCTCCCTCCCGCCTTCTCCAACCAGCCATCCGTTTGCCCACCAGCCCGCCATCACCAACCACCCAACCGATTACCCACCCGCCACCATCACCAACCACCCAACCGATTGCTCACCATCTCCAAGGAGCCAACACACGACAATTCCACCTTCCGAACCCTCCCACCAACCAACTCTAAGCCCAGCCAGGTTGTTAATTAAACAAAGACAGATTGCGACCGCGACACATCAAATCTTGCATCGAGTTTCCACAACGATAAAAACAAGCCACTTCACAGTCATTAAAGACACATGCACCTTTTTCTCTCCACTTCCACCCTCGCCGCACACTTTCAACACACGATTAATAATACCACCTTCTTAATTGTTAACTACATTATAGGATTGCGTGTTCAGGATCATTATAACAGCGATGAAAGATATTGTTCGAAATCTCGAACCACAACGCAAACGCGCAACGCAATTTCCTGCACTCTTTGTTTTCTTACATTCCTTAGGCACTACATTTAAGATCTTGCACTAATACTTAGCTCTAGTATATGTATGACGTATATTGTGATATATATAAATTGAGAGTCCCGTTTTTGAGAAAATATTTACTAAATTCCAATTGAACAAATATCAGTTGTTCTCTTCCAGTATTTCCAGTTGCGATACGTCTTAAGATGCCGACATACTATTATAACATTGTGTATTTCCGATTGTTCTATTAGTTATAATTTCATAAAATGATGTTGAAAATTTGAAAAATAAACGAAACCAACCAACCAACCAATGTCCCTCCCGCCCACCATCGCCAACCAGCCAACCGTTAGCCCTCCCGCCCAACATCGCCAACCAGCCAACCTTAAACCCTCCCGCCCACCATCGCCAACCAGCCAACCGTTTGCCCTCCCACCCACAATCGCCAACCAGCCATCCTTAAGCCCTCCCTCCCGCCTTCTTCAACCAGCCATCCGTTTGCCCACCAGCCCGCCATCACCAACCACCCAACCGATTGCCCACCCGCCACCATCAACAACCACCCAACCGATTGCTCACCATCGCCAAGGAGCCAACACAGGACAATTCCACCTTCCGAACCCTCCCACCAACCAACTCTAAGCCCAGCCGGGTTGTTAATTAAACAAAGACAGATTGCGACCGCGTCACATCAAATCTTGCATCGAGTTTCCACAACGATAAAAACAAGCCACATCACAGTCATTAAAGACACATGCACCTTTTTCTCTCCACTTCCACCCTCACCGCACACTTTCAACACACGATTAATAATACCACCTTGTTAATTGTTAACTACATTATAGGATTGCGTGTTCAGGATCAGTATAACAGCAATGAAAGATATTGTTCGAAATCTCGAACCACAACGCAAACGCGCAACGCAATTTCCTGCACTCTTTGTTTTGTTACATTCCTTAGGCACTACATTTAAGATCTTGCACTAATACTTAGCTCTAGTATATGTAGGACGTATATTGTGATATATATAAATTGAGAGTCTCGTTTTTGAGAAAATAGTTACCAAAATTCCAATTGAACAAATATCAGTTGTTTTCTTCCAGTATTTCCAGTTGCGATACATCTTAAGATGCCGACATACTATTATATAATTGTGTATTTCCGATTGTTCTATTAGTTATAATTTCATAAAATGATGTTAAAAATATGAAAAATAAACGAAACCAACCAACCAACCAATGTCCCTCCCGCCCACCATCGCCAACCAGCCAACCGTTAGCCCTCCCGCCCACCATCGCCAACCAGCCAACCGTAAACCCTCCCGCCCACCATCGCCAACTAGCCAACCGTTTGCCCTCCCACCCACCATCGCCAACCAGCCATGCTTAAGCCCTCCCTCCCGTCTTCTCCAACCAGCCATCCGTTTGCCCACCAACCCGCCATCACCAACCACCCAACCGATTGCCCACCCGCCACCATCACCAACCACCCAACAGATTGCTCACCATCGCCAAGGAGCCAACACAGGACAATTCCACCTTCCGAACCCTTCCACCAACCAACTCTAAACCCAGCCGGGTTGTTAATTAAACAAAGACCGATCGCGACCGCGTCACATCAAATCATACATCGAGTTTCCACAACGATAAAAACAAGCCACTTCACAGTCATTAAATACACATGCACCTTTTTCTCTCCACTTCCAAACTCGCCGCACGATTTCAACACACGATTAATAATACCACCTTCTTCATTGTTAACTACATTATAGGATTGCGTGTTCAGGTTCATTATAACAGCGATGAAAGTTTTTGTTTGAAATCTCGAACCACAACGCAAACGCGCAACGCAATTTCCTGCACTCTTTGTTTTGTTACATTCCGTAGGCACTACATTTAAGATCTTGCACTAATATCTAGCTCTAGTATACGTAGGACGTATATTGTGATATATATAAATTGAGAGTCCCGTTTTTGAGAAAATAGTTACCAAAATTCCAATTGAACAAATATCAGTTGTTCTCTTCCAGTATTTCAAGTTGCGATACGTCTTAAGATGCCGACATACTATAATAACATTGTGTATTTCCGATTGTTCTATTAGTTATAATTTCATAAAATGATGTTGAAAATATGAAAAATAAACGAAACCAACCTACCAACCAATGTCCCTCCCGCCCACAATCGCCAACCAGCCAGCCGTTAGCCCTCCCGCCCACCATCGCCAACCAGCCAACCTTAAACCCTCCCGCCCACCATCGCCAACCAGCCAACCGTTTGCCCTCCCACCAACAATCGCCAACCAGCCATCCTTAAGCCCTTCCTCCCGCCTTCTCCAACCAGCCATCCGTTTGCCCACCAGCCCGCCATCACCAACCACCCAACCGATTGCCCACCCGCCACCATCAACAACCACCCAACCGATTGCTCTACATCGCCAAGGAGCCAACACAGGACAATTCCACCTTCCGAACCCTCCCACCAACCAACTCTAAGCCCAGCCGGGTTGTTAATTAAGCAAAGACAGATTGCGACCGCGTCACATCAAATCTTGCATCGAGTTTCCACAACGATATTAACAAGCCACATCACAGTCATTAAAGACACATGCACCTTTTCTCTCCACTTCCACCCTCGCCGCACAATTTCAACACACGATTAATAATACCACCTTCTTAATTGTTAACTACATTATAGGATTGCGTGTTCAGGATCATTATAACAGCGATGAAACATATTGATCGAAATCTCGAACCACAAAGCAAACGCGCAACGCAATTTCCTACACACTTTGTTTTGTTACATTCCTTAGGCACTACATTAAAGATCTTGCACTAATACTTAGCTCTAGTATATGTAGTACGTATATTGTGATATATATAAATTGAGAGTCTCGTTTTTGAGAAAATAGTTACCAAAATTCCATTTGAACAAATATCAGTTGTTCTCTTCCAGTATTTCCAGTTGCGATACATCTTAAGATGCCGACATACTATTATATAATTGTGTATTACCGATTGTTCTATTAGTTATAATTTCATAAAATGATGTTGAAAATATGAAAAATAAACGAAACCAACCAACCAACCAATGTCCCTCCCGACCACCATCGCCAACCAGCCAACCGTTAGCCCTCCCGCCCACCATCGCCAACCAGCCAACCGTAAACCTTCCCGCCCACCATCGCCAACCAGCCAACCGTTTGCCCTCCCACCCACCATCGCCAACCAGCCATCCTTAAGCCCTCCCTCCCGCCTTCTCCAACCAGCCATCCGTTTGCCCACCAGCCCGCCATCACCAACCACCCAACCGATTGCCCACCCGCCACCATCACCAACCCCCAACAGATTGCTCACCATCGCCAAGGAGCCAACACAGGACAATCCCACCTTCCGAACCCTCCCACCAACCAACTCTAAACCCAGCCGGGTTGTTAATTAAACAAAGACAGATCGCGACCGCGTCACATCAAATCATGGATCGAGTTTCCACAACGATAAAAACAAGCCACATCACAGTCATTAAAGACACATGCACCTTTTTCTCTCCACATCCACACTCTCCGCACGATTTCAACACACGATTAATAATACCACCTTCTTAATTGTTAACTACATTATAGGATTGCGTGTTCAGGATCATTATAACAGCGAGGAAAGATATTGTTCGAAATCTCGAACCACAACGCAAACGCGCAACGCAATTTCCTGCACTCTTTGTTTTGTTACATTCCTTAGGCACTATATTTAAGATCTTGCACTAATACTTAGCTCTAGTATATGTATGACGTATATTGTGATATATATAAATTGAGAATCTCGTTTTTGAGAAAATAGTTACCAAAATTCCAATTGAACAAATATCAGTTTGTTCTCTTCCAGTATTTCCAGTTGCGATACGTCTTAAGATGCCGACATACTATTATATAATTGTGTATTACCGATTGTTCTATTAGTTATAATTTCATAAAATGATGTTGAAAATATGAAAAATAAACGAAACCAACCAACCAACCAATGTCCCTCCCGCCCACCATCGCCCACCAGCCAACCGTTAGCCCTCCCGCCCACCATCACCAACCAGCCAACCGTAAACCCTCCCGCTCACCATCGCCAACCAGCCAACCGTTTGCCCTCCCACCCACCATCGCCAACCAGCCATCCGTTTGCCCACCAGCCCGCCATCACCAACCACCCAATCGATTGCCCACCCGCCACCATCACCAACCACCCAACCGATTGCTCACCATCGCCAAGGAGCCAACAAAAGACAATTCCACCTTCCGATCCCTCCCACCAACCAACTCTAAGCCCAGCCGGGTTGTTAATTAAACAAAGACAGATTGCGACCGCGTCACATCAAATCTTGCATCGAGTTTCCACAACGATAAAAACAAGCCACTTCACAGTCATTAAAGACACGTGCACCTTTTTCTCTCCATTTCCACCCTCGCCGCACAATTTCAACAAACGATTAATAATACCACCTTCTTAATTGTTAACTGCATTATAGGATTGTTTGTTCAGGATCATTATAACAGCGATGAAAATATTGTTCGAAATCTCGAACCACAACGCAAACGCGCAACGCAATTACCTGACTCTTTGTTTTGTTACATTCCTTTGGCACTACATTTAAGATCTTGCACTAATACTTAGCTCTAGTATATGTATGACGTATATTGTGATATATATAAATTGAGAGTCTCGTTTTTGAGAAAATAGTTACCAAAATTCCAATTGAACAAATATCAGTTGTTCTCTTCCAGTATTTCCGGTTGCGATACATCTTAAGATGCCGACATACTATTATATAATTGTGTATTTCCGATTGTTCTATTAGTTATAATTTCATAAAATGATGTTAAAAATATGAAAAATAAACGAAACCAACCAACCAACCACTGTCCCTCCCGCCCACCATCGCCAACCAGCCAACCGTTAGCCCTCCCGCCCACCATCGCCAACCCGCCAACCGTAAACCCTCCCGCCCACCATCGCCAACTAGCCAACCGTTTGCCCTCCCACCCACCATCACCAACCAGCCATCCTTAAGCCCTCCCTCCCGTCTTCTCCAACCAGCCATCCGTTTGCCCACCAGCCCGCCATCACCAACCACCCAACCGATTGCCCAACCGCCCAACATCACCAACCACCCAACCGATTGCTCACCATCGCCAAGGAGCCAACACAGGACAATTCCACCTTCCGAACCCTCACACCAACCAACTCTAAACCCAGCCGGGTTGTTAATTAAACAAAGACAGATCGCGACCGCGTCACATCAAATCATGCATCGAGTTTCCACAACGATAAAAACAAGCCACTTCACAGTCATTAAAGACACATGCACCTTTTTCTCTCCACTTCCACACTCGCCGCACGATTTCAACACACGATTAATAACACCACCTTCTTAATTATTAACTACATTATACGATTGCGTGTTCAGGATCATTATAACAGCGATGAAAGTTATTGTTCGAAATCTCGAAAAACAACGCAAACGCGCAACGCAATTTCCTGCACTCTTTGTTTTGTTACAATCCTTAGGCACTACATTTAACATCTTGCACTAATATTTAGCTCTAGTATATGTAGGAAATTTATTGTGATATATATAAATTGAGAGTCTCGTTTTTGAGAAAATAGTTACCAAAATTCCAATTGAACAAATATCAGTTGTTCTCTTCCAGTATTTCCAGTTGCGATACGTCATAAGATGCCGACATACTATTATATAATTGTGTATTACCGATTGTTCTATCAGTTATAATTTCATAAAATTATGTTGAAAATATGAAATATATACGAAACCAACCAACCAACCAATGTCCCTCCCGCCCACCATCGCCAACCAGCCAACCTTTAGCCCTCTCGCCCACCATCGCCAACCAGCCAACCGTAAACCCTCCCGCCCACCATCTCCAACCAGCCAACCGTTGCCCTCCCACCCACCATCGCCAACCAGTCATCCTTAAGCCCTCCCTCCCGCCTTCAACAACCAGCCTTCCTTTTGCCCACCAGCCCGCCATCACCAACCACCCAACCGATTGACCACCGCCCACCATCACCAACCACCCAACAGATTGCTCACCATCGCCAAGGGCCAACACAGGACAATTCCACCTTCCGAACCCTCCACCAACCAACTCTAAACCCAGCCGGGTTGTTAATTAAACAAAAACAGATTGCGACCGCGTCACATCAAATCTTGCATCGAGTTTCCACAACGATAAAAATAAGCCACTTCACAGTCATTAAAGACACGTGCACCTTTTTCTCTCCACTTCCACCCTCGCCGCACAATTTCAACAAACGATTAATAATACCACCTTCTTAATTGTTAACTACATTATAGGATTGTTTGTTCAGGATCATTATAACAGCGATGAAAATATTGTTCGAAATCTCGAACCACAACGCAAATGCGCAACGCAATTTCCTGCACTCTTTGTTTTGTTACATTCCTTAGGCACTACATTTAAGATCTTGCACTAATACTTAGCTCTAGTATATGTATGACGTATATTGTGATATATATAAATTGAGAGTCTCGTTTTTGAGAAAATAGTTACCAAAATTCCATTTGAACAAATATCAGTTGTTCTCTTCCAGTATTTCCAGTTGCGATACATCTTACGATGCCGACATACTATTATATAATTGTGTATTACCGATTGTTCTATTAGTTATAATTTCATAAAATGATGTTGAAAATATGAAAAATAAACGAAACCAACCAACCAACCAATGTCCCTCCCGACCACCATCGCCAACCAGCCAACCGTTAGCCCTCCCGCCCACCATCGCCAACCAGCCAACCGTAAACCTTCCCGCCCACCATCGCCAACCAGCCAACCGTTTGCCCTCCCACCCACCATCGCCAACCAGCCATCCTTAAGCCCTCCCTCACGCCTTCTCCAACCAGCCATCCGTTTGCCCACCAGCCCGCCATCACCAACCACCCAACCGATTGCCCACCCGCCACCATCACCAACCCCCAACAGATTGCTCACCATCGCCAAGGAGCCAACACAGGACAATCCCACCTTCCGAACCCTCCCACCAACCAACTTTAAACCCAGCCGGGTTGTTAATTAAACAAAGACAGATCGCGACCGCGTCACATCAAATCATGGATCGAGTTTCCACAACGATAAAAACAAGCCACATCACAGTCATTAAAGACACATGCACCTTTTTCTCTCCACATCCACACTCTCCGCACGATTTCAACACACGATTAATAATACCACCTTCTTAATTGTTAACTACATTATAGGATTGCGTGTTCAGGATCATTATAACAGCGATGAAAGATATTGTTCGAAATCTCGAACCACAACGCAAACGCGCAACGCAATTTCCTGCACTCTTTGTTTTGTTACATTCCTTAGGCACTACATTTAAGATCTTGCACTAATACTTAGCTCTAGTATATGTATGACGTATATTGTGATATATATAAATTGAGAGTCTCGTTTTTGAGAAAATAGTTACCAAAATTCCAATTGAACAAATATCAGTTGTTCTCTTCCAGTATTTCCAGTTGCGATACGTCTTAAGATGCCGACATACTATTATATAATTGTGTATTACCGATATTTCTATTAGTTATAATTTCATCAAATGATGTTGAAAATATGAAAAATAAACGAAACCAACCAACCAACCAATGTCCCTCCCGCCCACCATCGCCCACCAGCCAACCGTTAGCCCTCCCGCCCACCATCGCCAACCAGCCAACCGTAAACCCTCCCGCCCACCATAGCCAACCAGCCAACCGTTTGCCCTCCCACCCACCATCGCCAACCAGCCATCCATAAGCCCTCCCTCCCGCCTTCTCCAACCAGCCATCCGTTTGCCCACCAGCCCGCCATCACCAACCACCCAACCGATTGCCCACCCGCCACCATCACCAACGACCCAACAGATTGCTCACCATCGCCAAGGTGCCAACACAGGACAATTCCACCTTCCGAACCCTCCCACCAACCAACTCTAAACCCAGCCGGGTTGTTAATTAAACAAAGACAGATCGCGACCGCGTCACATCAAATCATGCATCGAGTTTCCCCAACGTTAAAAACAAGCCACTTCACAGTCATTAAAGACACATGCACCTTTTTCTCTCCACTTCCACACTCGCCGCACGATTTCAACACACGATTAATAATACCACCTTCTTAATTGTTAACTACATTATACGATTGCGTGTTCAAGATCATTATAACAGCGATGAAAGATATTGTTCGAAATCTCGAACCACAACGCAAACGCGCAACGCAATTTCCTGCACTCTATGTTTTTGTTACATTCCTTAGGCACTACTTTTAAGATCTTGCACTAATACTTAGCTCTAGTATATGTAGGACGTATATTGTGATATATATAAATTGAGAGTCTCGTTTTGAGAAAATAGTTACCAAAATTCCAATTGAACAAATATCGGTTGTTCTCTTCCAGTATTTCCAGTCTTAAGATGCCGACATACTATTATATAATTGTGTATTACCGATTGTTCTATTAGTTATAATTTCATAAAATGATGTTGAAAATATGAAAAATAAACGAAATCAACCTACCAACCAATGTCCCTCCCGCCCACAATCGCCAACCAGCCAACCGTTAGCCCTCCCGCCCACCATCGCCAACCAGCCAACCTTAAACCCTCCCGCCCACCATCGCCAACCAGCCATCCGTTTGCCCACCAGCCCGCCATCACCAACCACCCAACCGATTGCCCACCCGCCACCATCAACAAACACCCAACCGATTGCTCACCATCGCCAAGGAGCCAACACAGGACAATTCCAACTTCCGAACCCTCCCACCAACCAACTCTAAGCCCAGCCGGGTTGTTAATTAAACAAAGACAGATTGCGACATCGTCACATCAAATCATGCATCGAGTTTCCACAACGATAAAAACAAACCACTTCACAGTCATTAAAGACACATGCACCTTTTTCTCTCCACTTCCACCCTCGCCGCACACTTTCAACACACGATTAATAATACCACCTTCTTAATTGTTAACTACATTATAGGATTGCGTGTTCAGGATCAATATAACAGCGATGAAAGATATTGTTCGAAATCTCGAACCACAACGCAAACGCGCAACGCAATTTCCTGCACTCTTTGTTTTGTTACATTCCTTAGGCACTACATTTAAGATCTTGCACAAATACTTAGCGCTAGTATATGTAGGACGTATATTGTGATATATATAAATTGAGAGTCTCGTTTTTGAGAAAATAGTTACCAAAATTCCAATTGAACAAATATCAGTTGTTCTCTTCCAGTATTTCCAGTTGCGATACATCTTAAGATGCCGACATACTATTATATAATTGTGTATTTCCGATTGTTCTATTAGTTATAATTTCATAAAATGATGTTAAAAATATGAAAAATAAACGAAACCAACCAACCAACCAATGTCCCTCCCGCCCACCATCGCCAACCAGCCAACCGTTAGCCCTCCCGCCCACCATCGCCAACCAGCCAACCGTAAACCCTCCCGCCCACCATCGCCAACTAGCCAACCGTTTGCCCTCCCACCCACCATCGCCAACCAGCCATGCTTAAGCCCTCCCTCCCGTCTTCTACAACCAGCCATCCGTTTGCCCACCAGCCCGCCATCACCAACCACCCAACCGATTGCCCACCCGCCACCATCACCAACCACCCAACAGATTGCTCACCATCGCCAAGGAGCCAACACAGGACAATTCCACCTTCCGAACCCTCCCACCAACCAACTCTAAACCCAGCCGGGTTGTTAATTAAACAAAGACCGATCGCGACCGCGTCACATCAAATCATACATCGAGTTTCCACAACGATAAAAACAACCCACTTCACAGTCATTAAATACACATGCACCTTTTTCTCTCCACTTCCAAACTCGCCGCACGATTTCAACACACGATTAATAATACCACCTTCTTAATTGTTAACTACATTATAGGATTGCGTGTTCAGGATCATTATAACAGCGATGAAAGATATTGTTTGAAATCTCGAACCACAACGCAAACGCGCAACGCAATTTCCTGCACCCTTTGTTTTGTTGCATTCCGTAGGCACTACATTTAAGATCTTGCACTAATATCTAGCTCTAGTATATGTAGGACGTATATTGTGATATATATAAATTTAGAGTCCCGTTTTTGAGAAAATAGTTACCAAAATTCCAATTGAACAAATATCAGTTGTTCTCTTCCAGTATTTCAAGTTGCGATACGTCTTAAGATGCCGACATACTATAATAACATTGTATATTTCCGATTGTTCTATTAGTTATAATTTCATAAAATGATGTTGAAAATATGAAAAATAAACGAAACCAACCTACCAACCAATGTCCCTCCCGACCACAATCGCCAACCAGCCAGCCGTTAGCCCTCCCGCCCACCATCGCCAACCAGCCAACCTTAAACTCTCCCGCCCACCATCGCCAACCAGCCAACCGTTTGCCCTCCCACCCACAATCGCCAACCAGCCATCCTTAAGCCCTCCCTCCCGCCTTCTCCAACCAGCCATCCGTTTGCCCACCAGCCCGCCATCACCAACCACCCAACCGATTGCCCACCCGCCACCATCACCAACCACCCAACAGATTGCTCACCATCGCCAAGGAGCCAACACAGGACAATTCCACCTTCCGAACCCTTCTACCAACCAACTCTAAACCCAGCCGGGTTGTTAATTAAACAAAGACAGATCGCGACCGCGTCACATCAAATCATGCATCGAGTTTCCACAACGATAAAAACAAGACACTTCACAGTCATGAAAGACACATGCACCTTTTTGTCTCAACTTCCACACTCGCCGCACGATTTCAACACACGATTTATAACACCACCTTCTTGATTGTTAACTACATTATAGGATTGCGTGTTCAGGATCATTATAACAGCAATGAAAGATATTGCTCGAAATCTCGAACCACAACGCAAACGCGCAACGCAATTTCCTGCACTCTTTGTTTTGTTACATTCCTTAGGCACCACATTTAAGATCTTGCACTAATACTTAGCTCCAGTATATGTAGGAAGTATATTGTGATATATATAATTTGAGAGTCTCGTTTTTGAGAAAATAGTTACCAAAATTCCAATTGAACAAATATCAGTTGTTCTCTTCCAGTATTTCCAGTTGCGATACGTCTTAAGATGTCGACATACTAATATATAATTGTGTATTAACGATTGTTCTATTAGTTATAATTTCATAAAATGATGTTGAAAATATGAAAAATAAACGAAACCAACCAACCAACCAATGTCCCTCCCGCCCACCATCGCCAACCAGCCAACCGTTAGCCCTCCCGCCCACCATCGCCAACCAGCCAACCGTTTGCCCTCCCACACACCATCGCCAACCAGCCATCCTTAAGCCCTCCCTCCCGCCTTCTCCAACCAGCCTTCCGTTTGCCCACCAGCCCGCCATCACCAACCACCCAACCGATTGCCCAACCGCCCAACATCACCAACCACCCAACCGATTGCTCACCATCGCCAAGGAGCCAACACAGGACAATTCCACCTTCCAAACCCTCACACCAACCAACTCTAAACCCAGCCGGGTTGTTAATTAAACAAAGACAGATCGCGACCGCGTCACATCAAATCATGCATCGAGTTTCCACAACGATAAAAACAAGCCACTTCACAGTCATTAAAGACACATGCACCTTTTTCTCTCCACTTCCACACTCGCCGCACGATTTCAACACAGATTAATAACACCACCTTCTTAATTATTAACTACATTATATGATTGCGTGTTCAGGATCATTATAACAGCGATGAAAGTTATTGTTCGAAATCTCGAAAAACAACGCAAACGCGCAACGCAATTTCCTGCACTCTTTGTTTTGTTACAATCCTTAGGCACTACATTTAACATCTTGCACTAATATTTAGCTCTAGTATATGTAGGAAATTTATTGTGATATATATAAATTGAGAGTCTCGTTTTTGAGAAAATAGTTACCAAAATTCCAATTGAACAAATATCAGTTGTTCTCTTCCAGTATTTCCAGTTGCGATACGTCTTAAGATGCCGACATACTATTATATAATTGTGTATTACCGATTGTTCTATCAGTTATAATTTCATAAAATTATGTTGAAAATATGAAATATATACGAAACCAACCAACCAACCAATGTCCCTCCCGCCCACCATCGCCAACCAGCCAACCTTTAGCCCTCTCGCCCACCATCGCCAACCAGCCAACCGTAAACCCTCCCGCCCACCATCTCCAACCAGCCAACCGTTGCCCTCCCACCCACCATCGCCAACCAGTCATCCTTAAGCCCTCCCTCCCGCCTTCAACAACCAGCCTTCCTTTTGCCCACCAGCCCGCCATCACCAACCACCCAACCGATTGACCACCGCCCACCATCACCAACCACCCAACAGATTGCTCACCATCGCCAAGGGCCAACACAGGACAATTCCACCTTCCGAACCCTCCACCAACCAACTCTAAACCCAGCCGGGTTGTTAATTAAACAAAAACAGATTGCGACGGCGTCACATCAAATCTTGCATCGAGTTTCCACAACGATAAAAATAAGCCACTTCACAGTCATTAAAGACACGTGCACCTTTTTCTCTCAACTTCCACCCTCGCCGCACAATTTCAACAAACGATTAATAATACCACCTTCTTAATTGTTAACTACATTATAGGATTGTTTGTTCAGGATCATTATAACAGCGATGAAAATATTGTTCGAAATCTCGAACCACAACGCAAATGCGCAACGCAATTTCCTGCACTCTTTGTTTTGTTACATTCCTTAGGCACTACATTTAAGATCTTGCACTAATACTTAGCTCTAGTATATGTATGACGTATATTGTGATATATATAAATTGAGAGTCTCGTTTTTGAGAAAATAGTTACCAAAATTCCATTTGAACAAATATCAGTTGTTCTCTTCCAGTATTTCCAGTTGCGATACATCTTACGATGCCGACATACTATTATATAATTTTGTATTACCGATTGTTCTATTAGTTATAATTTCATAAAATGATGTTGAAAATATGAAAAATAAACGAAACCAACCAACCAACCAATGTCCCTCCCGACCACCATCGCCAACCAGCCAACCGTTAGCCCTCCCGCCCACCATCGCCAACCAGCCAACCGTAAACCTTCCCGCCCACCATGGCCAACCAGCCAACCGTTTGCCCTCCCACCCACCATCGCCAACCAGCCATCCTTAAGCCCTCCCTCACGCCTTCTCCAACCAGCCATCCGTTTGCCCACCAGCCCGCCATCACCAACCACCCAACCGATTGCCCACCCGCCACCATCACCAACCCCCAACAGATTGCTCACCATCGCCAAGGAGCCAACACAGGACAATCCCACCTTCCGAACCCTCCCACCAACCAACTTTAAACCCAGCCGGGTTGTTAATTAAACAAAGACCGATCGCGACCGCGTCACATCAAATCATACATCGAGTTTCCACAACGATAAAAACAAGCCACTTCACAGTCATTAAATACACATGCACCTTTTTCTCTCCACTTCCAAACTCGCCGCACGATTTCAACACACGATTAATAATACCACCTTCTTCATTGTTAACTACATTATAGGATTGCGTGTTCAGGATCATTATAACAGCGATGAAAGTTTTTGTTTGAAATCTCGAACCACAACGCAAACGCGCAACGCAATTTCCTGCACCCTTTGTTTTGTTGCATTCCGTAGGCACTACATTTAAGATCTTGCACTAATATCTAGCTCTAGTATATGTAGGACGTATATTGTGATATATATAAATTGAGAGTCCCGTTTTTGAGAAAATAGTTACCAAAATTCCAATTGAACAAATATCAGTTGTTCTCTTCCAGTATTTCAAGTTGCGATACGTCTTAAGATGCCGACATACTATAATAACATTGTATATTTCCGATTGTTCTATTAGTTATAATTTCATAAAATGATGTTGAAAATATGAAAAATAAACGAAACCAACCTACCAACCAATGTCCCTCCCGCCCACAATCGCCAACCAGCCAGCCGTTAGCCCTCCCGCCCACCATCGCCAACCAGCCAACCTTAAACCCTCCCGCCCACCATCGCCAACCAGCCAACCGTAAACCCTCCCACCCACAATCGCCAACCAGCCATCCTTAAGCCCTCCCTCCCGCCTTCTCCAACCAGCCATCCGTTTGCCCACCAGCCCGCCATCACCAACCACCCAACCGATTGCCCACCCGCCACCATCAACAACCACCCAACCGATTGCTCTACTTCGCCAAGGAGCCAACACAGGACAATTCCACCTTCCGAACCCTCCCACCAACCAACTCTAAGCCCAGCCGGGTTGTTAATTAAGCAAAGACAGATTGCGACCGCGTCACATCAAATCTTGCATCGAGTTTCCACAACGATAAAAACAAGCCACATCACAGTCATTAAAGACACATGCACCTTTTTCTCTCCACTTCCAAACTCGCCGCACGATTTCAACACACGATTAATAATACCACCTTCTTAATTGTTAACTACATTATAGGATTGCGTGTTCAGGATCATTATAACAGCGATGAAAGTTTTTGTTTGAAATCTCGAACCACAACGCAAACGCGCAACGCAATTTCCTGCACTCTTTGTTTTGTTGCATTCCGTAGGCACTACATTTAAGATCTTGCACTAATATCTAGCTCTAGTATATGTAGGACGTATATTGTGATATATATAAATTGAGAATCCCGTTTTTGAGAAAATAGTTACCAAAATTCCAATTGAACAAATATCAGTTGTTCTCTTCCAGTATTTCAAGTTGCGATACGTCTTAAGATGCCGACATACTATAATAACATTGTATATTTCCGATTGTTCTATTAGTTATAATTTCATAAAATGATGTTGAAAATATGAAAAATAAACGAAACCAACCTACCAACCAATGTCCCTCCCGCCCACAATCGCCAACCAGCCAGCCGTTAGCCCTCCCGCCCACCATCGCCAACCAGCCAACCTTAAACCCTCCCGCCCACCATCGCCAACCAGCCAACCGTAAACCCTCCCACCCACAATCGCCAACCAGCCATCCTTAAGCCCTCCCTCCCGCCTTCTCCAACCAGCCATCCGTTTGCCCACCAGCCCGCCATCACCAACCACCCAACCGATTGCCCACCCGCCACCATCAACAACCACCCAACCGATTGCTCTACTTCGCCAAGGAGTCAACACAGGACAATTCCACCTTCCGAACCCTCCCACCAACCAAATCTAAGCCCAGCCGGGTTGTTAATTAAGCAAAGACAGATTGCGACCGCGTCACATCAAATCTTGCATCGAGTTTCCACAACGATAAAAACAAGCCTCATCACAGTCATTAAAGACACATGCACCTTTTCTCTCCACTTCCACCCTCGCCGCACAATTTCAACAAACGATTAATAATACCACCTTCTTAATTGTTAACTACATTATAGGATTGCGTGTTCAGTATCATTATAACAGCGATGAAACATATTGATCGAAATCTCGAACCACAAAGCAAACGCGCAACGCAATTTCCTACACACTTTGTTTTGTTACATTCCTTAGGCACTACATTAAAGATCTTGCAGTAATACTTAGCTCTAGTATATGTAGTACGTATATTGTGATATATATAAATTGAGAGTCTCGTTTTTGAGAATATAGTTACCAAAATTCCATTTGAACAAATATCAGTTGTTCTCTTCCAGTATTTCCAGTTGCGATACATCTTAAGATGCCGACATACTATTATATAATTGTGTATTACCGATTGTTATATTAGTTATAATTTCATAAAATGATGTTGAAAATATGAAAAATAAACGAAACCAACCAACCAACCAATGTCCCTCCCGCCCACCATCGCCAACCAGCCAACCGTTAGCCCTCCCGCCCACCATCGCCAACCAGCCAACCGTAAACCCTCCCGCCCACCATCGCCAACTAGCCAACCGTTTGCCCTCCCACCCACCATCGAAAACCAGCCATGCTTAAGCCCTCCCTCCCGTCTTCTCCAACAAGCCATCCGTTTGCCCACCAGCCCGCCATCACCAACCACCCAACCGATTGCCCACCCGCCACCATCACCAACCACCCAACAGATTGTTCACCATCGCCAAGGAGCCAACACAGGACAATTCCACCTTCCGAACCCTCCCACCAACCAACTCTAAACCCAGCCGGGTTGTTAATTAAACAAAGACAGATCGCGACCGCGTCACATCAAATCATACATCGAGTTTCCACAACGATAAAAACAAGCCACTTCACGGTCATTAAATACACATGCACCTTTTTCTCTCCACTTCCAAACTCGCCGCACGATTTCAACACACGATTAATAATACCACCTTCTTAATTGTTAACTACATTATAGGATTGCGTGTTCAGGATCATTATAACAGCGATGAAAGTTTTTGTTTGAAATCTCGAACCACAACGCAAACGCGCAACGCAATTTCCTGCACTCTTTGTTTTGTTACATTCCGTAGGTACATTCCGTTTTTGAGAAAATAGTTACCAAAATTCCAATTGAACAAATATCAGTTGTTCTCTTCCAGTATTTCAAGTTGCGATACGTCTTAAGATGCCGACATACTATAATAACATTGTATATTTCCGATTGTTCTATTAGTTATAATTTCATAAAATGATGTTGAAAATATGAAAAATAAACGAAACCAACCTACCAAACAATGTCCCTCCCGCCCACCATCGCCAACCAGCCAACCGTTAGCCCTCCCGCCCACCATCGCCAACCAGCCAACCGTAAACCCTCCCGCCCATCATCGCCAACCAGCCAACCGTTTGCCCTCCCACCCACCATCGCCAACCAGCCATCCTTAAACCCTCCCTCCCGCCTTCTCCAACCAGCCATCCGTTTGCCCACCAGCCCGCCATCACCAACCACCCAACCGATTGCCCACCCGCCACCATCAACAACCACCCAACCGATTGCTCTACTTCGCCAAGGAGCCAACACAGGACAATTCCACCTTCCGAACCCTCCCACCAACCAACTCTAAGCCCAGCCGGGTTGTTAATTAAGCAAAGACAGATTGCGACCGCGTCACATCAAATCTTGCATCGAGTTTCCACAACGATAAAAACAAGCCACATCACAGTCATTAAAGACACATGCACCTTTTTCTCTCCACTTCCAAACTCGCCGCACGATTTCAACACACGATTAATAATACCACCTTCTTAATTGTTAACTACATTATAGGATTGCGTGTTCAGGATCATTATAACAGCGATGAAAGTTTTTGTTTGAAATCTCGAACCACAACGCAAACGCGCAACGCAATTTCCTGCACTCTTTGTTTTGTTGCATTCCGTAGGCACTACATTTAAGATCTTGCACTAATATCTAGCTCTAGTATATGTAGTACGTATATTGTGATATATATAAATTGAGAGTCTCGTTTTTGAGAAAATAGTTACCAAAATTCCATTTGAACAAATATCAGTTGTTCTCTTCCAGTATTTCCAGTTGCGATACATCTTAAGATGCCGACATACTATTATATAATTGTGTATTACCGATTGTTCTATTAGTTATAATTTCATAAAATGATGTTGAAAATATTAAAAATAAACGAAACCAACCAACCAACCAATGTCCCTCCCGCCCACCATCGCCAACCAGCCAACCGTTAGCCCTCCCGCCCACCATCGCCAACCAGCCAACCGTAAACCCTCCCGCCCATCATCGCCAACCAGCCAACCGTTTGCCCTCCCACCCACCATCGCCAACCAGCCATCCTTAAACCCTCCCTCCCGCCTTCTCCAACCAGCCATCCGTTTGCCCACCAGCCCGCCATCACCAACCACCCAACCGATTGCCCACCCGCCACCATCAACAACCACCCAACCGATTGCTCTACTTCGCCAAGGAGCCAACACAGGACCATTCCACCTTCCGAACCCTCCCACCAACCAACTCTAAGCCCAGCCGGGTTGTTAATTAAGCAAAGACAGATTGCGACCGCGTCACATCAAATCTTGCATCGAGTTTCCACAACGATAAAAACAAGCCACATCACAGTCATTAAAGACACATGCACCTTTTCTCTCCACTTCCACCCTCGCCGCACAATTTCAACAAACGATTAATACCACCACCTTCTTGATTGTTAACTACATTATAGTATTGCGTGTTCAGGATCATTATAACAGCAATGAAAGATATTGTTCGAAATCTCGAACCACAACGCAAACGCGCAACGCAATTTCCTGCACTCTTTGTTTTGTTACATTCCTTAGGCACCACATTTAAGATCTTGCACTAATACTTAGCTCCAGTATATGTAGGAAGTATATTGTGATATATATAAATTGAGAGTCTCGTTTTTGAGAAAATAGTTACCAAAATTCCAATTGAACAAATATCAGTTGTTCTCTTCCAGTATTTCCAGTTGCGATACGTCTTAAGATGTCGACATACTAATATATAATTGTGTATTAACGATTGTTCTATTAGTTATAATTTCATAAAATGATGTTGAAAATATGAAAAATAAACGAAACCAACCAACCAACCAATGTCCCTCCCGCCCACCATCGCCAACCAGCCAACCGTTAGCCCTCCCGCCCACCATCGCCAACCAGCCAACCGTTTGCCCTCCCACACACCATCGCCAACCAGCCATCCTTAAGCCCTCCCTCCCGCCTTCTCCAACCAGCCTTCCGTTTGCCCACCAGCCCGCCATCACCAACCACCCAACCGATTGCCCAACCGCCCAACATCACCAACCACCCAACCGATTGCTCACCATCGCCAAGGAGCCAACACAGGACAATTCCACCTTCCAAGCCCTCACACCAACCAACTCTAAACCCAGCCGGGTTGTTAATTAAACAAAGACAGATCGCGACCGCGTCACATCAAATCATGCATCGAGTTTCCACAACGATAAAAACAAGCCACTTCACAGTCATTAAAGACACATGCACCTTTTTCTCTCCACTTCCACACTCGCCGCACGATTTCAACACACGATTAATAACACCACCTTCTTAATTATTAACTACATTATACGATTGCGTGTTCAGGATCATTATAACAGCGATGAAAGTTATTGTTCGAAATCTCGAAAAACAACGCAAACGCGCAACGCAATTTCCTGCACTCTTTGTTTTGTTACAATCCTTAGGCACTACATTTAACATCTTGCACTAATACTTAGCTCTAGTATATGTATGACGTATATTGTGATATATATAAATTGAGAGTCTCGTTTTTGAGAAAATAGTTACCAAAATTCCATTTGAACAAATATCAGTTGTTCTCTTCCAGTATTTCCAGTTGCGATACATCTTACGATGCCGACATACTATTATATAATCGTGTATTACCGATTGTTCTATTAGTTATAATTTCATAAAATGATGTTAAAAATATGAAAAATAAACGAAACCCACCAACCAACCAATGTCCCTCCCGACCACCATCGCCAACCAGCCAACCGTTAGCCCTCCCGCCCACCATCGCCAACCAGCCAACCGTAAACCTTCCCGCCCACCATCGCCAACCAGCCAACCGTTTGCCCTCCCACCCACCATCGCCAACCAGCCATCCTTAAGCCCTCCCTCCCGCCTTCTCCAACCAGCCATCCGTTTGCCCACCAGCCCGCCATCACCAACCACCCAACCGATTGCCCACCCGCCACCATCAACAACCCCCAACAGATTGCTCACCATCGCCAAGGAGCCAACACAGGACAATCCCACCTTCCGAACCCTCCCACCAACCAACTCTAAACCCAGCCGGGTTGTTAACTAAACAAAGACAGATCGCGACCGCGTCACATCAAATCATGGATCGAGTTTCCACAACGATAAAAACAAGCCACATCACAGTCATTAAAGACACATGCACCTTTTTCTCTCCACATCCACACCCTCCGCACGATTTCAACACACGATTAATAATACCACCTTCTTAATTGTTAACTACATTATAGGATTGCGTGTTCAGGATCATTATAAGAGCGATGAAAGATATTGTTCGAAATCTCGAACCACAACGCAAACGCGCAACGCAATTTCTTGCACTCTTTGTTTTGTTACATTCCTTAGGCACTACATTTAAGATCTTGCACTAATACTTAGCTCTAGTATATGTATGACGTATATTGTGATATATATAAATTGAGAGTCTCGTTTTTGAGAAAATAGTTACCAAAATTCCAATTGAACAAATATCAGTTGTTCTCTTCCAGTATTTCCAGTTGCGATACGTCTTAAGATGCCGACATACTATTATATAATTGTGTATTACCGATTGTTCTATTAGTTATAATTTCATAAAATGATGTTGAAAATATGAAAAATAAACGAAACCAACCAACCAACCAATGTCCCTCCCGCCCACCATCGCCCACCAGCCAACCGTTAGCCCTCCCGCCCACCATCGCCAACCAGCCAACCGTAAACCCTCCCGCCCACCATCGCCAACCAGCCAACCGTTTGCCCTCCCACCCACCATCGCCAACCAGCCATCCATAAGCCCTCCCTCCCGCCTTCTCCAACCAGCCATCCGTTTGCCCACCAGCCCGCCATCACCAACCACCCAACCGATTGCCCACCCGCCACCATCACCAACCACCCAACAGATTGCTCACCATCGCCAAGGAGCCAACACAGGACAATTCCACCTTCCGAACCCTCCCACCAACCAACTCTAAACCCAGCCGGGTTGTTAATTAAACAAAGACAGATCGCGACCGCGTCACATCAAATCATGCATCGAGTTTCCACAACGTTAAAAACAAGCCACTTCACAGTCATTAAAGACACATGCACCTTTTTCTCTCCACTTCCACACTCGCCGCACGATTTCAACACACGATTAATAATACCACCTTCTTAATTGTTAACTACATTATACGATTGCGTGTTCAGGATCATTATAACAGCGATGAAAGATATTGTTCGAAATCTCGAACCACAACGTAAACGCGCAACGCAATTTCCTGCACTCTATGTTTTTGTTACATTCCTTAGGCACTACTTTTAAGATCTTGCACTAATACTTAGCTCTAGTATATGTAGGACGTATATTGTGATATATATAAATTGAGAGTCTCGTTTTGAGAAAATAGTTACCAAAATTCCAATTGAACAAATATCGGTTGTTCTCTTCCAGTATTTCCAGTCTTAAGATGCCGACATACTATTATATAATTGTGTATTACCGATTGTTCTATTAGTTATAATTTCATAAAATGATGTTGAAAATATGAAAAATAAACGAAATCAACCTACCAACCAATGTCCCTCCCGCCCACAATCGCCAACCAGCCAACCGTTAGCCCTCCCGCCCACCATCGCCAACCAGCCAACCTTAAACCCTCCCGCCCACAATCGCCAACCAGCCAACCTTAAACCCTCCCGCCCACCATCGCCAACCAGCCATCCGTTGCCCTCCCACCCACAATCGCCAACCAGCCATCCTTAAGCCCTCCCTCCCGCCTTCTCCAACCAGCCATCCGTTTGCCCACCAGCCCGCCATCACCAACCACCCAACCGATTGCCCACCCGCCACCATCAACAAACACCCAACCGATTGCTCACCATCGCCAAGGAGCCAACACAGGACAATTCCACCTTCCGAACCCTCCCACCAACCAACTCTAAGCCCAGCCGGGTTGTTAATTAAACAAAGACAGATTGCGACATCGTCACATCAAATCTTGCATCGAGTTTCCACAACGATAAAATCAAGCCACATCACAGTCATTAAAGACACATGCACCTTTTTCTCTCCACTTCCACCCTCGCCGCACACTTTCAACACACGATTAATAATACCACCTTCTTAATTGTTAACTACATTATAGGATTGCGTGTTCAGGATCAATATAACAGCGATGAAAGATATTGTTCGAAATCTCGAACCACAACGCAAACGCGCAACGCAATTTCCTGCACTCTTTGTTTTGTTACATTCCTTAGGCACTACATTTAAGATCTTGCACAAATACTTAGCTCTAGTATATGTAGGACGTATATTGTGATATATATAAATTGAGAGTCTCGTTTTTGAGAAAATAGTTACCAAAATTCCAATTGAACAAATATCAGTTGTTCTCTTCCAGTATTTCCAGTTGCGATACATCTTAAGATGCCGACATACTATTATATAATTGTGTATTTCCGATTGTTCTATTAGTTATAATTTCATAAAATGATGTTAAAAATATGAAAAATAAACGAAACCAACCAACCAACCAATGTCCCTCTCGCCCACCATCGCCAACCAGCCAACCGTTAGCCCTCCCGCCCACCATCGCCAACCAGCCAACCGTAAACCTTCCCGCCCACAATCGCCAACTAGCCAACCGTTTGCCCTACCACCCACCATCGCCAACCAGCCATGCTTAAGCCCTCCCTCCCGTCTTCTCCAACCAGCCATCCGTTTGCCCACCAGCCCGCCATCACCAACCACCCAACCGATTGCCCACCCGCCACCATCACCAACCACCCAACAGATTGCTCACCATCGCCAAGGAGCCAACACAGGACAATTCCACCTTCCGAACCCTCCCACCAACCAACTCTAAACCCAGCCGGGTTGTTAATTAAACAAAGACCGATCGCGACCGCGTCATATCAAATCATACATCGAGTTTCCACAACGATAAAAACAAGCCACTTCACAGTCATTAAATACACATGCACCTTTTTCTCTCCACTTCCAAACTCGCCGCACGATTTCAACACACGATTAATAATACCACCTTCTTAATTGTTAACTACATTATAGGATTGCGTGTTCAGGATCATTATAACAGCGATGAAAGTTTTTGTTTGAAATCTCGAACCACAACGCAAACGCGCAACGCAATTTCCTGCACTCTTTGTTTTGTTGCATTCCGTAGGCACTACATTTAAGATCTTGCACTAATATCTAGCTCTAGTATATGTAGGACGTATATTGTGATATATATAAATTGAGAGTCCCGTTTTTGAGAAAATAGTTACCAAAATTCCAATTGAACAAATATCAGTTGTTCTCTTCCAGTATTTCAAGTTGCGATACGTCTTAAGATGCCGACATACTATAATAACATTGTATATTTCCGATTGTTCTATTAGTTATAATTTCATAAAATGATGTTGAAAATATGAAAAATAAACGAAACCAACCTACCAACCAATGTCCCTCCCGCCCACAATCGCCAACCAGCCAGCCGTTAGCCCTCCCGCCCACCATCGCCAACCAGCCAACCTTAAACCCTCCCGCCCACCATCGCCAACCAGCCAACCGTTTGCCCTCCCACCCACAATCGCCAACCAGCCATCCTTAAGCCCTCCCTCCCGCCTTCTCCAACCAGCCATCCGTTTGCCCACCAGCCCGCCATCACCAACCACCCAACCGATTGCCCACCCGCCACCATCAACAACCACCCAACCTATTGCTCTACTTCGCCAAGGAGCCAACACAGGACAATTCCACCTTCCGAACCCTCCCACCAACCAACTCTAAACCCAGCCGGGTTGTTAATTAAACAAAGACAGATCGCGACCGCATGACATCAAATCATGCATCGAGTTTCCACAACGTTAAAAACAAGCAACTTCACAGTCATTAAAGACACATGCACCTTTTTCTCTCCACTTCCACACTCGCCGCACGATTTCAACACACGATTAATAATACCACCTTCTTAATTGTTAACTACATTATACGATTGCGTGTTCAGGATCATTATAACAGCGATGAAAGATATTGTTCGAAATCTCGAACCACAACGCAAACGCGCAACGCAATTTCCTGCACTCTATGTTTTTGTTACATTCCTTAGGCACTACATTTAAGATCTTGCACTAATACTTAGCTCTAGTATATGTAGGACGTATATTGTGATATATATAAATTGAGAGTCTCGTTTTGAGAAAATATTTACCAAAATTCCAATTGAACAAATATCGGTTGTTCTCTTCCAGTATTTCCAGTCTTAAGATGCCGACATACTATTATATAATTGTGTATTACCGATTGTTCTATTAGATATAATTTCATAAAATGATGTTGAAAATATGAAAAATAAACGAAACCAACCTACCAACCAATGTACCTCCCGCCCACAATCGCCAACCAGCCAACCGTTAGCCCTCCCGCCCACCATCGCCAACCAGCCAACCTTAAACCCTCCCGCCCACCATCGCCAACCAGCCAACCGTTTGCCCTCCCACCCACAATCGCCAACCAGCCATCCCTAAGCCCTCCCTCCCGCCTTCTCCAACCAGCCATCCGTTTGCCCACCAGCCCGCCATCACCAACCACCCAACCGATTGCCCACCCGCCACCATCAACAACCACCCAACCGATTGCTCACCATCGCCAAGGAGCCAACACAGGACAATTCCACCTTCCGAACCCTCCCACCAACCAAATCTAAGCCCAGCCGGGTTGTTAATTAAACAAAGACAGATTGCGACCGCGTCACATCAAATCTTGCGTCGAGTTTCCACAACGATAAAAACAAGCCACATCACAGTCATTAAAGACACATGCACCTTTTTCTCTCCACTTCCACCCTCGCCGCACACTTTCAACACACGATTAATAATACCACCTTCTTAATTGTTAACTACATTATAGGATTGCGTGTTCAGGATCATTATAACAGCGATGAAAGATATTGTTCGAAATCTCGAACCACAACGCAAACGCGCAACGCAATTTCCTGCACTCTATGTTTTTGTTACATTCCTTAGGCACTACATTTAAGATCTTGCACTAATACTTAGCTCTAGTATATGTAGGACGTATATTGTGATATATATAAATTGAGAGTCTCGTTTTGAGAAAATATTTACCAAAATTCCAATTGAACAAATATCGGTTGTTCTCTTCCAGTATTTCCAGTCTTAAGATGCCGACATACTATTATATAATTGTGTATTACCGATTGTTCTATTAGTTATAATTTCATAAAATGATGTTGAAAATATGAAAAATAAACAAAACCAACCTACCAACCAATGTACCTCCCGCCCACAATCGCCAACCAGCCAACCGTTAGCCCTCCCGCCCACCATCGCCAACCAGCCAACCTTAAACCCTCCCGCCCACCATCGCCAACCAGCCAACCGTTTGCCCTCCCACCCACAATCGCCAACCAGCCATCCCTAAGCCCTCCCTCCCGCCTTCTCCAACCAGCCATCCGTTTGCCCACCAGCCCGCCATCACCAACCACCCAACCGATTGCCCACCCGCCACCATCAACAACCACCCAACCGATTGCTCACCATCGCCAAGGAGCCAACACAGGACAATTCCACCTTCCGAACCCTCCCACCAACCAACTCTAAGCCCAGCCGGGTTGTTAATTAAACAAAGACAGATTGCGACCGCGTCACATCAAATCTTGCATCGAGTTTCCACAACGATAAAAACAAGCCACATCACAGTCATTAAAGACACATGCACCTTTTTCTCTCCACTTCCACCCCCGCCGCACACTTTCAACACACGATTAATAATACCACCTTCTTAATTGTTAACTACATTATAGGATTGCGTGTTCAGGATCATTATAACAGCGATGAAAGATATTGTTCGAAATCTCGAACCACAACGCAAACGCGCAACGCAATTTCCTGCACTCTTTGTTTTGTTACATTCCGTAGGCACTACATTTAAGATCTTGCACTAATATCTAGCTCTATTATATGTAGGACGTATATTGTGATATATATAAATTGAGAGTCCCGTTTTTGAGAAAATAGTTACCAAAATTCCAATTGAACAAATATCAGTTGTTCTCTTCCAGTATTTCCAGTTGCGATACGTCTTAAGATGCCGACATACTATAATAACATTGTGTATTTCCGATTGTTCTATTAGTTATAATTTCATAAAATGATGTTGAAAATATGAAAAATAAACGAAACCAACCTACCAACCAATGTCCCTCCCGCCCACAATCGCCAACCAGCCAGCCGTTAGCCCTCCCGCCCACCATCGCCAACCAGCCAACCTTAAACCCTCCCGCCCACCATCGCCAACCAGCCAACCGTTTGCCCTCCCACCAACAATCGCCAACCAGCCATCCTTAAGCCCTTCCTCCCGCCTTCTCCAACCAGCCATCCGTTTGCCCACCAGCCCGCCATCACCAACCACCCAACCGATTACCCACCCGCCACCATCACCAACCACCCAACCGATTGCTCACCATCTCCAAGGAGCCAACACACGACAATTCCACCTTCCGAACCCTCCCACCAACCAACTCTAAGCCCAGCCAGGTTGTTAATTAAACAAAGACAGATTGCGACCGCGACACATCAAATCTTGCATCGAGTTTCCACAACGATAAAAACAAGCCACTTCACAGTCATTAAAGACACATGCACCTTTTTCTCTCCACTTCCACCCTCGCCGCACACTTTCAACACACGATTAATAATACCACCTTCTTAATTGTTAACTACATTATAGGATTGCGTGTTCAGGATCATTATAACAGCGATGAAAGATATTGTTCGAAATCTCGAACCACAACGCAAACGCGCAACGCAATTTCCTGCACTCTTTGTTTTCTTACATTCCTTAGGCACTACATTTAAGATCTTGCACTAATACTTAGCTCTAGTATATGTATGACGTATATTGTGATATATATAAATTGAGAGTCCCGTTTTTGAGAAAATATTTACCAAAATTCCAATTGAACAAATATCAGTTGTTCTCTTCCAGTATTTCCAGTTGCGATACGTCTTAAGATGCCGACATACTATTATAACATTGTGTATTTCCGATTGTTCTATTAGTTATAATTTCATAAAATGATGTTGAAAATTTGAAAAATAAACGAAACCAACCAACCAACCAATGTCCCTCCCGCCCACCATCGCCAACCAGCCAACCGTTAGCCCTCCCGCCCAACATCGCCAACCAGCCAACCTTAAACCCTCCCGCCCACCATCGCCAACCAGCCAACCGTTTGCCCTCCCACCCACAATCGCCAACCAGCCATCCTTAAGCCCTCCCTCCCGCCTTCTTCAACCAGCCATCCGTTTGCCCACCAGCCCGCCATCACCAACCACCCAACCGATTGCCCACCCGCCACCATCAACAACCACCCAACCGATTGCTCACCATCGCCAAGGAGCCAACACAGGACAATTCCACCTTCCGAACCCTCCCACCAACCAACTCTAAGCCCAGCCGGGTTGTTAATTAAACAAAGACAGATTGCGACCGCGTCACATCAAATCTTGCATCGAGTTTCCACAACGATAAAAACAAGCCACATCACAGTCATTAAAGACACATGCACCTTTTTCTCTCCACTTCCACCCTCACCGCACACTTTCAACACACGATTAATAATACCACCTTGTTAATTGTTAACTACATTATAGGATTGCGTGTTCAGGATCAGTATAACAGCAATGAAAGATATTGTTCGAAATCTCGAACCACAACGCAAACGCGCAACGCAATTTCCTGCACTCTTTGTTTTGTTACATTCCTTAGGCACTACATTTAAGATCTTGCACTAATACTTAGCTCTAGTATATGTAGGACGTATATTGTGATATATATAAATTGAGAGTCTCGTTTTTGAGAAAATAGTTACCAAAATTCCAATTGAACAAATATCAGTTGTTTTCTTCCAGTATTTCCAGTTGCGATACATCTTAAGATGCCGACATACTATTATATAATTGTGTATTTCCGATTGTTCTATTAGTTATAATTTCATAAAATGATGTTAAAAATATGAAAAATAAACGAAACCAACCAACCAACCAATGTCCCTCCCGCCCACCATCGCCAACCAGCCAACCGTTAGCCCTCCCGCCCACCATCGCCAACCAGCCAACCGTAAACCCTCCCGCCCACCATCGCCAACTAGCCAACCGTTTGCCCTCCCACCCACCATCGCCAACCAGCCATGCTTAAGCCCTCCCTCCCGTCTTCTCCAACCAGCCATCCGTTTGCCCACCAACCCGCCATCACCAACCACCCAACCGATTGCCCACCCGCCACCATCACCAACCACCCAACAGATTGCTCACCATCGCCAAGGAGCCAACACAGGACAATTCCACCTTCCGAACCCTTCCACCAACCAACTCTAAACCCAGCCGGGTTGTTAATTAAACAAAGACCGATCGCGACCGCGTCACATCAAATCATACATCGAGTTTCCACAACGATAAAAACAAGCCACTTCACAGTCATTAAATACACATGCACCTTTTTCTCTCCACTTCCAAACTCGCCGCACGATTTCAACACACGATTAATAATACCACCTTCTTCATTGTTAACTACATTATAGGATTGCGTGTTCAGGTTCATTATAACAGCGATGAAAGTTTTTGTTTGAAATCTCGAACCACAACGCAAACGCGCAACGCAATTTCCTGCACTCTTTGTTTTGTTACATTCCGTAGGCACTACATTTAAGATCTTGCACTAATATCTAGCTCTAGTATACGTAGGACGTATATTGTGATATATATAAATTGAGAGTCCCGTTTTTGAGAAAATAGTTACCAAAATTCCAATTGAACAAATATCAGTTGTTCTCTTCCAGTATTTCAAGTTGCGATACGTCTTAAGATGCCGACATACTATAATAACATTGTGTATTTCCGATTGTTCTATTAGTTATAATTTCATAAAATGATGTTGAAAATATGAAAAATAAACGAAACCAACCTACCAACCAATGTCCCTCCCGCCCACAATCGCCAACCAGCCAGCCGTTAGCCCTCCCGCCCACCATCGCCAACCAGCCAACCTTAAACCCTCCCGCCCACCATCGCCAACCAGCCAACCGTTTGCCCTCCCACCAACAATCGCCAACCAGCCATCCTTAAGCCCTTCCTCCCGCCTTCTCCAACCAGCCATCCGTTTGCCCACCAGCCCGCCATCACCAACCACCCAACCGATTGCCCACCCGCCACCATCAACAACCACCCAACCGATTGCTCTACATCGCCAAGGAGCCAACACAGGACAATTCCACCTTCCGAACCCTCCCACCAACCAACTCTAAACCCAGCCGGGTTGTTAATTAAACAAAGACAGATCGCGACCGCGTCACATCAAATCTTGCATCGAGTTTCCACAACGATATTAACAAGCCACATCACAGTCATTAAAGACACATGCACCTTTTCTCTCCACTTCCACCCTCGCCGCACAATTTCAACACACGATTAATAATACCACCTTCTTAATTGTTAACTACATTATAGGATTGCGTGTTCAGGATCATTATAACAGCGATGAAACATATTGATCGAAATCTCGAACCACAAAGCAAACGCGCAACGCAATTTCCTACACACTTTGTTTTGTTACATTCCTTAGGCACTACATTAAAGATCTTGCACTAATACTTAGCTCTAGTATATGTAGTACGTATATTGTGATATATATAAATTGAGAGTCTCGTTTTTGAGAAAATAGTTACCAAAATTCCATTTGAACAAATATCAGTTGTTCTCTTCCAGTATTTCCAGTTGCGATACATCTTAAGATGCCGACATACTATTATATAATTGTGTATTACCGATTGTTCTATTAGTTATAATTTCATAAAATGATGTTGAAAATATGAAAAATAAACGAAACCAACCAACCAACCAATGTCCCTCCCGACCACCATCGCCACCAGCCAACCGTTAGCCCTCCCGCCCACCATCGCCAACCAGCCAACCGTAAACCTTCCCGCCCACCATCGCCAACCAGCCAACCGTTTGCCCTCCCACCCACCATCGCCAACCAGCCATCCTTAAGCCCTCCCTCCCGCCTTCTCCAACCAGCCATCCGTTTGCCCACCAGCCCGCCATCACCAACCACCCAACCGATTGACCACCAGCCACCATCACCAACCCCCAACAGATTGCTCACCATCGCCAAGGAGCCAACACAGGACAATCCCACCTTCCGAACCCTCCCACCAACCAACTCTAAACCCAGCCGGGTTGTTAATTAAACAAAGACAGATCGCGACCGCGTCACATCAAATCATGGATCGAGTTTCCACAACGATAAAAACAAGCCACATCACAGTCATTAAAGACACATGCACCTTTTTCTCTCCACATCCACACTCTCCGCACGATTTCAACACACGATTAATAATACCACCTTCTTAATTGTTAACTACATTATAGGATTGCGTGTTCAGGATCATTATAACAGCGAGGAAAGATATTGTTCGAAATCTCGAACCACAACGCAAACGCGCAACGCAATTTCCTGCACTCTTTGTTTTGTTACATTCCTTAGGCACTACATTTAAGATCTTGCACTAATACTTAGCTCTAGTATATGTATGACGTATATTGTGATATATATAAATTGAGAATCTCGTTTTTGAGAAAATAGTTACCAAAATTCCAATTGAACAAATATCAGTTTGTTCTCTTCCAGTATTTCCAGTTGCGATACGTCTTAAGATGCCGACATACTATTATATAATTGTGTATTACCGATTGTTCTATTAGTTATAATTTCATAAAATGATGTTGAAAATATGAAAAATAAACGAAACCAACCAACCAACCAATGTCCCTCCCGCCCACCATCGCCCACCAGCCAACCGTTAGCCCTCCCGCCCACCATCACCAACCAGCCAACCGTAAACCCTCCCGCTCACCATCGCCAACCAGCCAACCGTTTGCCCTCCCACCCACCATCGCCAACCAGCCATCCATAAGCCCTCCCTCCCGCCTTCTCCAACCAGCCATCCGTTTGCCCACCAGCCCGCCATCACCAACCACCCAACCGATTACCCACCCGCCACCATCACCAAACACCCAACCGATTGCTCACCATCTCCAAGGAGCCAACACACGACAATTCCACCTTCCGAACCCTCCCACCAACCAACTCTAAGCCCAGCCAGGTTGTTAATTAAACAAAGACAGATTGCGACCGCGTCACATCAAATCTTGCATCGAGTTTCCACAACGATAAAAACAAGCCACTTCACAGTCATTAAAGACACATGCACCTTTTTCTCTCCACTTCCACACTCGCCGCACAATTTCAACACACGATTAATAATACCACCTTCTTAATTGTTAACTACATTATAGGATTGCGAGTTCAGGATCATTATAACAGCGATGTAAGATATTGTTCGAAATCTCGAACCACAACGCAAACGCGCAACGCAATTTCCTGCACTCTTTGTTTTGTTACATTCCTTAGGCACTACATTTAAAATCTTGCACTAATATTTAGCTCTAGTATATGTAGGACGTATATTGTGGTATATATAAATTGAGAGTCTCGTTTTTGAGAAAATAGTTACCAAAATTCCAATTGAACAAATATCAGTTGTTCTCTTCCAGTATTTCCAGTTGCGATGCGTGTTAAGATGCCGACATACTATTATATAATTGTGTGTTAACGATTGTTCTATTAGTTATAATTTCATAAAATGATGTTGAAAATATGAAAAATAAACGAAACCAACCAACCAACCAATGTCCCTCCCGCCCAGAATCGCCAACCAGCCAACCGTTTGCCCTCTCACCCACCATCGCCAACCAGCCATCCTTAAGCCCTCCCTCCCGCCTTCTCCAACCAGCCATCCGTTTGCCCACCAGCCCGCCATCACCAACCACCCAATCGATTGCCCACCCGCCACCATCACCAACCACCCAACCGATTGCTCACCATCGCCAAGGAGCCAACAAAAGACAATTCCACCTTCCGATCCCTCCCACCAACCAACTCTAAGCCCAGCCGGGTTGTTAATTAAACAAAGACAGATTGCGACCGCGTCACATCAAATCTTGCATCGAGTTTCCACAACGATAAAAACAAGCCACTTCACAGTCATTAAAGACACGTGCACCTTTTTCTCTCCATTTCCACCCTCGCCGCACAATTTCAACAAACGATTAATAATACCACCTTCTTAATTGTTAGCTGCATTATAGGATTGTTTGTTCAGGATCATTATAACAGCGATGAAAATATTGTTCGAAATCTCGAACCACAACGCAAACGCGCAACGCAATTACCTGACTCTTTGTTTTGTTACATTCCTTTGGCACTACATTTAAGATCTTGCACTAATACTTAGCTCTAGTATATGTATGACGTATATTGTGATATATATAAATTGAGAGTCTCGTTTTTGAGAAAATAGTTACCAAAATTCCAATTGAACAAATATCAGTTGTTCTCTTCCAGTATTTCCGGTTGCGATACATCTTAAGATGCCGACATACTATTATATAATTGTGTATTTCCGATTGTTCTATTAGTTATAATTTCATAAAATGATGTTAAAAATATGAAAAATAAACGAAACCAACCAACCAACCACTGTCCCTCCCGCCCACCATCGCCAACCAGCCAACCGTTAGCCCTCCCGCCCACCATCGCCAACCCGCCAACCGTAAACCCTCCCGCCCACCATCGCCAACTAGCCAACCGTTTGCCCTCCCACCCACCATCACCAACCAGCCATGCTTAAGCCCTCCCTCCCGTCTTCTCCAACCAGCCATCCGTTTGCCCACCAGCCCGCCATCACCAACCACCCAACCGATTGCCCACCCGCCACCATCACCAACCACCCAACAGATTGCTCACCATCGCCAAGGAGCCAACACAGGACAATTCCACCTTCCGAACCCTCCCACCAACCAACTCTAAACCCAGCCTGGTTGTTAATTAAACAAAGACCGATCGCGACCGCGTCACATCAAATCATACATCGAGTTTCCACAACGATAAAAACAAGCCACTTCACAGTCATTAAAGACACATGCACCTTTTTCTCTCTACTTCCACACTGCCGCACGATTTCAACACACGATTAATAATACCACCTTCTTAATTGTTAACCACATTATAGGATTGCGTGTTCAGGATCATTATAACAGCGATGTAAGATATTGTTCGAAATCTCGAACCACAACGCAAACGCGCAACGCAATTTCCTGCACTCTTTGTTTTGTTACATTCCTTAGGCACTACATTTAAGATCTTGCACTAATATTTAGCTTTAGTATATGTAGGACGTATATTGTGATATATATAAATTGAGAGTCTCGTTTTTGAGAAAATAGTTACCAAAATTCCAATTGAACAAATATCAGTTGTTCTCTTCCAGTATTTCCAGTTGCGATACGTCTTAAGATGCCGACATACTATTATATAATTGTGTATTAACGATTGTTCTATTAGTTATAATTTCATAAAATGATGTTGAAAATATGAAAAATAAACGAAACCATCCAACCAACCAATGTCCCTCCCGCCCACCATCGCCAACCAGCCAACCGTTAACCCTCCCGCCCACCATCGCCAACCAGCCAACCGTAAACCCTCCCGCCCACCATCGCCAACCAGCCAACCCTTTGCCCTCCCACCCACCATCGCCAACCAGCCATCCTTAAGCCCTCCCTCCCGCGTTCTCCAAACAGCCATCCGTTTGCCCGCCAGCCCGCCAACACCAACCCCCAACCGATTGCCCACCCGCCACCATCACCAACCACCCAACAGATTGCTCACCATCGCCAAGGAGCCAACACAGGACAATTCCACTTTCCGAACCCTCCCACCAACCAACTCTAAACCCAGCCGGGTTGTTAATTAAACAAAGACAGATCGCGACCGCGTCACATCAAATCATGCATCGAGTTTCCACAACGATAAAAACAAGCCACTTCACAGTCATTAAAGACACATGCACCTTTTTCTCTCCACTTCCACACTCGCCGCACGATTTCAACACACGATTAATAATACCACCTTCTTAATTGTTAACTACATTATACGATTGCGTGTTCAGGATCATTATAACAGCGATGAAAGTTTTTGTTTGAAATCTCGAACCACAACGCAAACGCGCAACGCAATTTCCTGCACTCTTTGTTTTGTTGCATTCCGTAGGCACTACATTTAAGATCTTGCACTAATATCTAGCTCTAGTATATGTAGGACGTATATTGTGATATATATAAATTGAGAGTCCCGTTTTTGAGAAAATAGTTACCAAAATTCCAATTGAACAAATATCAGTTGTTCTCTTCCAGTATTTCAAGTTGCGATACGTCTTAAGATGCCGACATACTATAATAACATTGTATATTTCCGATTGTTCTATTAGTTATAATTTCATAAATTGATGTTGAAAATATGAAAAATAAACGAAACCAACCTACCAACCAATGTCCCTCCCGCCCACAATCGCCAACCAGCCAGCCGTTAGCCCTCCCGCCCACCATCGCCAACCAGCCAACCTTAAACCCTCCCGCCCACCATCGCCAACCAGCCAACCGTTTGCCCTCCCACCCACAATCGCCAACAAGCCATCCTTAAGCCCTCCCTCCCGCCTTCTCCAACCAGCCATCCGTTTGCCCACCAGCCCGCCATCACCAACCACCCAACCGATTGCCCACCCGCCACCATCAACAACCACCCAACCGATTGCTCTACTTCGCCAAGGAGCCAACACAGGACAATTCCACCTTCCGAACCCTCCCACCAACCAACTCTAAGCCCAGCCGGGTTGTTAATTAAGCAAAGACAGATTGCGACCGCGTCACATCAAATCTTGCATCGAGTTTCCACAACGATAAAAACAAGCCACATCACAGTCATTAAAGACACATGCACCTTTTCTCTCCACTTCCACCCTCGCCGCACAATTTCAACAAACGATTAATAATACCACCTTCTTAATTGTTAACTACATTATAGGATTGCGTGTTCAGGATCATTATAACAGCGATGAAACATATTGATCGAAATCTCGAACCACAAAGCAAACGCGCAACGCAATTTCCTACACACTTTGTTTTGTTACATTCCTTAGGCACTACATTAAAGATCTTGCACTAATACTTAGCTCTAGTATATGTAGTACGTATATTGTGATATATAAAAATTGAGAGTCTCGTTTTTGAGAAAATAGTTACCAAAATTCCATTTGAACAAATATCAGTTGTTCTCTTCCAGTATTTCCAGTTGCGATACATCTTAAGATGCCGACATACTATTATATAATTTTGTATTACCGATTGTTCTATTAGTTATAATTTCATAAAATGATGTTGAAAATATTAAAAATAAACGAAACCAACCAACCAACCAATGTCCCTCCCGCCCACCATCGCCAACCAGCCAACCGTTAGCCCTCCCGCCCACCATCGCCAACCAGCCAACCGTAAACCCTCCCGCCCATCATCGCCAACCAGCAAACCGTTTGCCCTCCCACCCACCATCGCCAACCAGCCATCCTTAAACCCTCCCTCCCGCCTTCTCCAACCAGCCATCCGTTTGCCCACCAGCCCGCCATCACCAACCACCCAACCGATTGCCCACCCGCCACCATCACCAACCACCCAACAGATTGCTCACCATCGCCAAGGAGCCAACACAGGACAATTCCACCTTCCGAACCCTTCTACCAACCAACTCTAAACCCAGCCGGGTTGTTAATTAAACAAAGACAGATCGCGACCGCGTCACATCAAATCATGCATCGAGTTTCCACAACGATAAAAACAAGACACTTCACAGTCATGAAAGACACATGCACCTTTTTGTCTCAACTTCCACACTCGCCGCACGATTTCAACACACGATTTATAACACCACCTTCTTGATTGTTAACTACATTATAGGATTGCGTGTTCAGGATCATTATAACAGCAATGAAAGATATTGTTCGAAATCTCAAACCACAACGCAAACGCGCAACGCAATTTCCTGCACTCTTTGTTTTGTTACATTCCTTAGGCACCACATTTAAGATCTTGCACTAATACTTAGCTCCAGTATATGTAGGAAGTATATTGTGATATATATAAATTGAGAGTCTCGTTTTTGAGAAAATAGTTACCAAAATTCCAATTGAACAAATATCAGTTGTTCTCTTCCAGTATTTCCAGTTGCGATACGTCTTAAGATGTCGACATACTAATATATAATTGTGTATTAACGATTGTTCTATTAGTTATAATTTCATAAAATGATGTTGAAAATATGAAAAATAAACGAAACCAACCAACCAACCAATGTCCCTCCCGCCCACCATCGCCAACCAGCCAACCGTTAGCCCTCCCGCCCACCATCGCCAACCAGCCAACCGTTGCCCTCCCACCCACCATCGCCAACCAGTCATCCTTAAGCCCTCCCTCCCGCCTTCAACAACCAGCCTTCCTTTTGCCCACCAGCCCGCCATCACCAACCACCCAACCGATTGACCACCGCCCACCATCACCAACCACCCAACAGATTGCTCACCATCGCCAAGGAGCCAACACAGGACAATTCCACCTTCCAAACCCTCACACCAACCAACTCTAAACCCAGCCGGGTTGTTAATTAAACAAAGACAGATCGCGACCGCGTCACATCAAATCATGCATCGAGTTTCCACAACGATAAAAACAAGCCACTTCACAGTCATGAAAGACACATGCACCTTTTTCTCTCCACTTCCACACTCGCCGCACGATTTCAACACACGATTAATAACACCACCTTCTTAATTATTAACTACATTATACGATTGCGTGTTCAGGATCATTATAACAGCGATGAAAGTTATTGTTCGAAATCTCGAAAAACAACGCAAACGCGCAACGCAATTTCCTGCACTCTTTGTTTTGTTACAATCCTTAGGCACTACATTTAACATCTTGCACTAATATTTAGCTCTAGTATATGTAGGAAATTTATTGTGATATATATAAATTGAGAGTCTCGTTTTTGAGAAAATAGTTACCAAAATTCCAATTGAACAAATATCAGTTGTTCTCTTCCAGTATTTCCAGTTGCGATACGTCATAAGATGCCGACATACTATTATATAATTGTGTATTACCGATTGTTCTATCAGTTATAATTTCATAAAATTATGTTGAAAATATGAAATATATACGAAACCAACCAACCAACCAATGTCCCTCCCGCCCACTATCGCCAACCAGCCAACCTTTAGCCCTCTCGCCCACCATCGCCAACCAGCCAACCGTAAACCCTCCCGCCCACCATCTCCAACCAGCCAACCGTTTGCCCTCCCACCCACCATCGCCAACCAGCCATCCTTAAGCCCTCCCTCACGCCTTCTCCAACCAGCCATCCGTTTGCCCACCAGCCCGCCATCACCAACCACCCAACCGATTGCCCACCCGCCACCATCACCAACCCCCAACAGATTGCCCACCATCGCCAAGGAGCCAACACAGGACAATCCCACCTTCCGAACCCTCCCACCAACCAACTTTAAACCCAGCCGGGTTGTTAATTAAACAAAGACAGATCGCGACCGCGTCACATCAAATCATGGATCGAGTTTCCACAACGATAAAAACAAGCCACATCACAGTCATTAAAGACACATGCACCTTTTTCTCTCCACATCCACACTCTCCGCACGATTTCAACACACGATTAATAATACCACCTTCTTAATTGTTAACTACATTATAGGATTGCGTGTTCAGGATCATTATAACAGCGATGAAAGATATTGTTCGAAATCTCGAACCACAACGCAAACGCGCAACGCAATTTCCTGCACTCTTTGTTTTGTTACATTCCTTAGGCACTACATTTAAGATCTTGCACTAATACTTAGCTCTAGTATATGTATGACGTATATTGTGATATATATAAATTGAGAGTCTCGTTTTTGAGAAAATAGTTACCAAAATTCCAATTGAACAAATATCAGTTGTTCTCTTCCAGTATTTCCAGTTGCGATACGTCTTAAGATGCCGACATACTATTATATAATTGTGTATTACCGATATTTCTATTAGTTATAATTTCATCAAATGATGTTGAAAATATGAAAAATAAACGAAACCAACCAACCAACCAATGTCCCTCCCGCCCACCATCGCCCACCAGCCAACCGTTAGCCCTCCCGCCCACCATCGCCAACCAGCCAACCGTAAACCCTCCCGCCCACCATCGCCAACCAGCCAACCGTTTGCCCTCCCACCCACCATCGCCAACCAGCCATCCATAAGCCCTCCCTCCCGCCTTCTCCAACCAGCCATCCGTTTGCCCACCAGCCCGCCATCACCAACCACCCAACCGATTGCCCACCCGCCACCATCACCAACGACCCAACAGATTGCTCACCATCGCCAAGGTGCCAACACAGGACAATTCCACCTTCCGAACCCTCCCACCAACCAACTCTAAACCCAGCCGGGTTGTTAATTAAACAAAGACAGATCGCGACCGCGTCACATCAAATCATGCATCGAGTTTCCCCAACGTTAAAAACAAGCCACTTCACAGTCATTAAAGACACATGCACCTTTTTCTCTCCACTTCCACACTCGCCGCACGATTTCAACACACGATTAATAATACCACCTTCTTAATTGTTAACTACATTATACGATTGCGTGTTCAAGATCATTATAACAGCGATGAAAGATATTGTTCGAAATCTCGAACCACAACGCAAACGCGCAACGCAATTTCCTGCACTCTATGTTTTTGTTACATTCCTTAGGCACTACTTTTAAGATCTTGCACTAATACTTAGCTCTAGTATATGTAGGACGTATATTGTGATATATATAAATTGAGAGTCTCGTTTTGAGAAAATAGTTACCAAAATTCCAATTGAACAAATATCGGTTGTTCTCTTCCAGTATTTCCAGTCTTAAGATGCCGACATACTATTATATAATTGTGTATTACCGATTGTTCTATTAGTTATAATTTCATAAAATGATGTTGAAAATATGAAAAATAAACGAAATCAACCTACCAACCAATGTCCCTCCCGCCCACAATCGCCAACCAGCCAACCGTTAGCCCTCCCGCCCACCATCGCCAACCAGCCAACCTTAAACCCTCCCGCCCACCATCGCCAACCAGCCATCCGTTTGCCCACCAGCCCGCCATCACCAACCACCCAACCGATTGCCCACCCGCCACCATCAACAAACACCCAACCGATTGCTCACCATCGCCAAGGAGCCAACACAGGACAATTCCAACTTCCGAACCCTCCCACCAACCAACTCTAAGCCCAGCCGGGTTGTTAATTAAACAAAGACAGATTGCGACATCGTCACATCAAATCATGCATCGAGTTTCCACAACGATAAAAACAAACCACTTCACAGTCATTAAAGACACATGCACCTTTTTCTCTCCACTTCCACCCTCGCCGCACACTTTCAACACACGATTAATAATACCACCTTCTTAATTGTTAACTACATTATAGGATTGCGTGTTCAGGATCAATATAACAGCGATGAAAGATATTGTTCGAAATCTCGAACCACAACGCAAACGCGCAACGCAATTTCCTGCACTCTTTGTTTTGTTACATTCCTTAGGCACTACATTTAAGATCTTGCACAAATACTTAGCGCTAGTATATGTAGGACGTATATTGTGATATATATAAATTGAGAGTCTCGTTTTTGAGAAAATAGTTACCAAAATTCCAATTGAACAAATATCAGTTGTTCTCTTCCAGTATTTCCAGTTGCGATACATCTTAAGATGCCGACATACTATTATATAATTGTGTATTTCCGATTGTTCTATTAGTTATAATTTCATAAAATGATGTTAAAAATATGAAAAATAAACGAAACCAACCAACCAACCAATGTCCCTCCCGCCCACCATCGCCAACCAGCCAACCGTTAGCCCTCCCGCCCAACATCGCCAACCAGCCAACCGTAAACCCTCCCGCCCACCATCGCCAACTAGCCAACCGTTTGCCCTCCCACCCACCATCGCCAACCAGCCATGCTTAAGCCCTCCCTCCCGTCTTCTACAACCAGCCATCCGTTTGCCCACCAGCCCGCCATCACCAACCACCCAACCGATTGCCCACCCGCCACCATCACCAACCACCCAACAGATTGCTCACCATCGCCAAGGAGCCAACACAGGACAATTCCACCTTCCGAACCCTCCCACCAACCAACTCTAAACCCAGCCGGGTTGTTAATTAAACAAAGACCGATCGCGACCGCGTCACATCAAATCATACATCGAGTTTCCACAACGATAAAAACAACCCACTTCACAGTCATTAAATACACATGCACCTTTTTCTCTCCACTTCCAAACTCGCCGCACGATTTCAACACACGATTAATAATACCACCTTCTTAATTGTTAACTACATTATAGGATTGCGTGTTCAGGATCATTATAACAGCGATGAAAGTTTTTGTTTGAAATCTCGAACCACAACGCAAACGCGCAACGCAATTTCCTGCACTCTTTGTTTTGTTGCATTCCGTAGGCACTACATTTAAGATCTTGCACTAATATCTAGCTCTAGTATATGTAGGACGTATATTGTGATATATATAAATTTAGAGTCCCGTTTTTGAGAAAATAGTTACCAAAATTCCAATTGAACAAATATCAGTTGTTCTCTTCCAGTATTTCAAGTTGCGATACGTCTTAAGATGCCGACATACTATAATAACATTGTATATTTCCGATTGTTCTATTAGTTATAATTTCATAAAATGATGTTGAAAATATGAAAAATAAACGAAACCAACCTACCAACCAATGTCCCTCCCGACCACAATCGCCAACCAGCCAGCCGTTAGCCCTCCCGCCCACCATCGCCAACCAGCCAACCTTAAACTCTCCCGCCCACCATCGCCAACCAGCCAACCGTTTGCCCTCCCACCCACAATCGCCAACCAGCCATCCTTAAGCCCTCCCTCCCGCCTTCTCCAACCAGCCATCCGTTTGCCCACCAGCCCGCCATCACCAACCACCCAACCGATTGCCCACCCGCCACCATCACCAACCACCCAACAGATTGCTCACCATCGCCCAGGAGCCAACACAGGACAATTCCACCTTCCGAACCCTTCTACCAACCAACTCTAAACCCAGCCGGGTTGTTAATTAAACAAAGACAGATCGCGACCGCGTCACATCAAATCATGCATCGAGTTTCCACAACGATAAAAACAAGACACTTCACAGTCATGAAAGACACATGCACCTTTTTGCCTCAACTTCCACACTCGCCGCACGATTTCAACACACGATTTATAACACCACCTTCTTGATTGTTAACTACATTATAGGATTGCGTGTTCAGGATCATTATAACAGCAATGAAAGATATTGCTCGAAATCTCGAACCACAACGCAAACGCGCAACGCAATTTCCTGCACTCTTTGTTTTGTTACATTCCTTAGGCACCACATTTAAGATCTTGCACTAATACTTAGCTCCAGTATATGTAGGAAGTATATTGTGATATATATAATTTGAGAGTCTCGTTTTTGAGAAAATAGTTACCAAAATTCCAATTGAACAAATATCAGTTGTTCTCTTCCAGTATTTCCAGTTGCGATACGTCTTAAGATGTCGACATACTAATATATAATTGTGTATTAACGATTGTTCTATTAGTTATAATTTCATAAAATGATGTTGAAAATATGAAAAATAAACGAAACCAACCAACCAACCAATGTCCCTCCCGCCCACCATCGCCAACCAGCCAACCGTTAGCCCTCCCGCCCACCATCGCCAACCAGCCAACCGTTTGCCCTCCCACACACCATCGCCAACCAGCCATCCTTAAGCCCTCCCTCCCGCCTTCTCCAACCAGCCTTCCGTTTGCCCACCAGCCCGCCATCACCAACCACCCAACCGATTGCCCAACCGCCCAACATCACCAACCACCCAACCGATTGCTCACCATCGCCAAGGAGCCAACACAGGACAATTCCACCTTCCAAGCCCTCACACCAACCAACTCTAAACCCAGCCGGGTTGTTAATTAAACAAAGACAGATCGCGACCGCGTCACATCAAATCATGCATCGAGTTTCCACAACGATAAAAACAAGCCACTTCACAGTCATTAAAGACACATGCACCTTTTTCTCTCCACTTCCACACTCGCCGCACGATTTCAACACAGATTAATAACACCACCTTCTTAATTATTAACTACATTATATGATTGCGTGTTCAGGATCATTATAACAGCGATGAAAGTTATTGTTCGAAATCTCGAAAAACAACGTAAACGCGCAACGCAATTTCCTGCACTCTTTGTTTTGTTACAATCCTTAGGCACTACATTTAACATCTTGCACTAATATTTAGCTCTAGTATATGTAGGAAATTTATTGTGATATATATAAATTGAGAGTCTCGTTTTTGAGAAAATAGTTACCAAAATTCCAATTGAACAAATATCAGTTGTTCTCTTCCAGTATTTCCAGTTGCGATACGTCTTAAGATGCCGACATACTATTATATAATTGTGTATTACCGATTGTTCTATCAGTTATAATTTCATAAAATTATGTTGAAAATATGAAATATATACGAAACCAACCAACCAACCAATGTCCCTCCCGCCCACCATCGCCAACCAGCCAACCTTTAGCCCTCTCGCCCACCATCGCCAACCAGCCAACCGTAAACCCTCCCGCCCACCATCTCCAACCAGCCAACCGTTGCCCTCCCACCCACCATCGCCAACCAGTCATCCTTAAGCCCTCCCTCCCGCCTTCAACAACCAGCCTTCCTTTTGCCCACCAGCCCGCCATCACCAACCACCCAACCGATTGACCACCGCCCACCATCACCAACCACCCAACAGATTGCTCACCATCGCCAAGGGCCAACACAGGACAATTCCACCTTCCGAACCCTCCACCAACCAACTCTAAACCCAGCCGGGTTGTTAATTAAACAAAAACAGATTGCGACCGCGTCACATCAAATCTTGCATCGAGTTTCCACAACGATAAAAATAAGCCACTTCACAGTCATTAAAGACACGTGCACCTTTTTCTCTCCACTTCCACCCTCGCCGCACAATTTCAACAAACGATTAATAATACCACCTTCTTAATTGTTAACTACATTATAGGATTGTTTGTTCAGGATCATTATAACAGCGATGAAAATATTGTTCGAAATCTCGAACCACAACGCAAATGCGCAACGCAATTTCCTGCACTCTTTGTTTTGTTACATTCCTTAGGCACTACATTTAAGATCTTGCACTAATACTTAGCTCTAGTATATGTATGACGTATATTGTGATATATATAAATTGAGAGTCTCGTTTTTGAGAAAATAGTTACCAAAATTCCATTTGAACAAATATCAGTTGTTCTCTTCCAGTATTTCCAGTTGCGATACATCTTACGATGCCGACATCCTATTATATAATTTTGTATTACCGATTGTTCTATTAGTTATAATTTCATAAAATGATGTTGAAAATATGAAAAATAAACGAAACCAACCAACCAACCAATGTCCCTCCCGACCACCATCGCCAACCAGCCAACCGTTAGCCCTCCCGCCCACCATCGCCAACCAGCCAACCGTAAACCTTCCCGCCCACCATGGCCAACCAGCCAACCGTTTGCCCTCCCACCCACCATCGCCAACCAGCCATCCTTAAGCCCTCCCTCACGCCTTCTCCAACCAGCCATCCGTTTGCCCACCAGCCCGCCATCACCAACCACCCAACCGATTGCCCACCCGCCACCATCACCAACCCCCAACAGATTGCTCACCATCGCCAAGGAGCCAACACAGGACAATCCCACCTTCCGAACCCTCCCACCAACCAACTTTAAACCCAGCCGGGTTGTTAATTAAACAAAGACCGATCGCGACCGCGTCACATCAAATCATACATCGAGTTTCCACAACGATAAAAACAAGCCACTTCACAGTCATTAAATACACATGCACCTTTTTCTCTCCACTTCCAAACTCGCCGCACGATTTCAACACACGATTAATAATACCACCTTCTTCATTGTTAACTACATTATAGGATTGCGTGTTCAGGATCATTATAACAGCGATGAAAGTCTTTGTTTGAAATCTCGAACCACAACGCAAACGCGCAACGCAATTTCCTGCACCCTTTGTTTTGTTGCATTCCGTAGGCACTACATTTAAGATCTTGCACTAATATCTAGCTCTAGTATATGTAGGACGTATATTGTGATATATATAAATTGAGAGTCCCGTTTTTGAGAAAATAGTTACCAAAATTCCAATTGAACAAATATCAGTTGTTCTCTTCCAGTATTTCAAGTTGCGATACGTCTTAAGATGCCGACATACTATAATAACATTGTATATTTCCGATTGTTCTATTAGTTATAATTTCATAAAATGATGTTGAAAATATGAAAAATAAACGAAACCAACCTACCAACCAATGTCCCTCCCGCCCACAATCGCCAACCAGCCAGCCGTTAGCCCTCCCGCCCACCATCGCCAACCAGCCAACCTTAAACCCTCCCGCCCACCATCGCCAACCAGCCAACCGTAAACCCTCCCACCCACAATCGCCAACCAGCCATCCTTAAGCCCTCCCTCCCGCCTTCTCCAACCAGCCATCCGTTTGCCCACCAGCCCGCCATCACCAACCACCCAACCGATTGCCCACCCGCCACCATCAACAACCACCCAACCGATTGCTCTACTTCGCCAAGGAGCCAACACAGGACAATTCCACCTTCCGAACCCTCCCACCAACCAACTCTAAGCCCAGCCGGGTTGTTAATTAAGCAAAGACAGATTGCGACCGCGTCACATCAAATCTTGCATCGAGTTTCCACAACGATAAAAACAAGCCACATCACAGTCATTAAAGACACATGCACCTTTTTCTCTCCACTTCCAAACTCGCCGCACGATTTCAACACACGATTAATAATACCACCTTCTTAATTGTTAACTACATTATAGGATTGCGTGTTCAGGATCATTATAACAGCGATGAAAGTTTTTGTTTGAAATCTCGAACCACAACGCAAACGCGCAACGCAATTTCCTGCACTCTTTGTTTTGTTGCATTCCGTAGGCACTACATTTAAGATCTTGCACTAATATCTAGCTCTAGTATATGTAGGACGTATATTGTGATATATATAAATTGAGAATCCCGTTTTTGAGAAAATAGTTACCAAAATTCCAATTGAACAAATATCAGTTGTTCTCTTCCAGTATTTCAAGTTGCGATACGTCTTAAGATGCCGACATACTATAATAACATTGTATATTTCCGATTGTTCTATTAGTTATAATTTCATAAAATGATGTTGAAAATATGAAAAATAAACGAAACCAACCTACCAACCAATGTCCCTCCCGCCCACAATCGCCAACCAGCCAGCCGTTAGCCCTCCCGCCCACCATCGCCAACCAGCCAACCTTAAACCCTCCCGCCCACCATCGCCAACCAGCCAACCGTAAACCCTCCCACCCACAATCGCCAACCAGCCATCCTTAAGCCCTCCCTCCCGCCTTCTCCAACCAGCCATCCGTTTGCCCACCAGCCCGCCATCACCAACCACCCAACCGATTGCCCACCCGCCACCATCAACAACCACCCAACCGATTGCTCTACTTCGCCAAGGAGTCAACACAGGACAATTCCACCTTCCGAACCCTCCCACCAACCAACTCTAAGCCCAGCCGGGTTGTTAATTAAGCAAAGACAGATTGCGACCGCGTCACATCAAATCTTGCATCGAGTTTCCACAACGATAAAAACAAGCCTCATCACAGTCATTAAAGACACATGCACCTTTTCTCTCCACTTCCACCCTCGCCGCACAATTTCAACAAACGATTAATAATACCACCTTCTTAATTGTTAACTACATTATAGGATTGCGTGTTCAGTATCATTATAACAGCGATGAAACATATTGATCGAAATCTCGAACCACAAAGCAAACGCGCAACGCAATTTCCTACACACTTTGTTTTGTTACATTCCTTAGGCACTACATTAAAGATCTTGCAGTAATACTTAGCTCTAGTATATGTAGTACGTATATTGTGATATATATAAATTGAGAGTCTCGTTTTTGAGAATATAGTTACCAAAATTCCATTTGAACAAATATCAGTTGTTCTCTTCCAGTATTTCCAGTTGCGATACATCTTAAGATGCCGACATACTATTATATAATTGTGTATTACCGATTGTTATATTAGTTATAATTTCATAAAATGATGTTGAAAATATGAAAAATAAACGAAACCAACCAACCAACCAATGTCCCTCCCGCCCACCATCGCCAACCAGCCAACCGTTAGCCCTCCCGCCCACCATCGCCAACCAGCCAACCGTAAACCCTCCCGCCCACCATCGCCAACTAGCCAACCGTTTGCCCTCCCACCCACCATCGCCAACCAGCCATGCTTAAGCCCTCCCTCCCGTCTTCTCCAACAAGCCATCCGTTTGCCCACCAGCCCGCCATCACCAACCACCCAACCGATTGCCCACCCGCCACCATCACCAACCACCCAACAGATTGTTCAGCATCGCCAAGGAGCCAACACAGGACAATTCCACCTTCCGAACCCTCCCACCAACCAACTCTAAACCCAGCCGGGTTGTTAATTAAACAAAGACAGATCGCGACCGCGTCACATCAAATCATACATCGAGTTTCCACAACGATAAAAACAAGCCACTTCACAGTCATTAAATACACATGCACCTTTTTCTCTCCACTTCCAAACTCGCCGCACGATTTCAACACACGATTAATAATACCACCTTCTTAATTGTTAACTACATTATAGGATTGCGTGTTCAGGATCATTATAACAGCGATGAAAGTTTTTGTTTGAAATCTCGAACCACAACGCAAACGCGCAACGCAATTTCCTGCACTCTTTGTTTTGTTACATTCCGTAGGTACATTCCGTTTTTGAGAAAATAGTTACCAAAATTCCAATTGAACAAATATCAGTTGTTCTCTTCCAGTATTTCAAGTTGCGATACGTCTTAAGATGCCGACATACTATAATAACATTGTATATTTCCGATTGTTCTATTAGTTATAATTTCATAAAATGATGTTGAAAATATGAAAAATAAACGAAACCAACCTACCAAACAATGTCCCTCCCGCCCACCATCGCCAACCAGCCAACCGTTAGCCCTCCCGCCCACCATCGCCAACCAGCCAACCGTAAACCCTCCCGCCCATCATCGCCAACCAGCCAACCGTTTGCCCTCCCACCCACCATCGCCAACCAGCCATCCTTAAACCCTCCCTCCCGCCTTCTCCAACCAGCCATCCGTTTGCCCACCAGCCCGCCATCACCAACCACCCAACCGATTGCCCACCCGCCACCATCAACAACCACCCAACCGATTGCTCTACTTCGCCAAGGAGCCAACACAGGACAATTCCACCTTCCGAACCCTCCCACCAACCAACTCTAAGCCCAGCCGGGTTGTTAATTAAGCAAAGACAGATTGCGACCGCGTCACATCAAATCTTGCATCGAGTTTCCACAACGATAAAAACAAGCCACATCACAGTCATTAAAGACACATGCACCTTTTTCTCTCCACTTCCAAACTCGCCGCACGATTTCAACACACGATTAATAATACCACCTTCTTAATTGTTAACTACATTATAGGATTGCGTGTTCAGGATCATTATAACAGCGATGAAAGTTTTTGTTTGAAATCTCGAACCACAACGCAAACGCGCAACGCAATTTCCTGCACTCTTTGTTTTGTTGCATTCCGTAGGCACTACATTTAAGATCTTGCACTAATATCTAGCTCTAGTATATGTAGTACGTATATTGTGATATATATAAATTGAGAGTCTCGTTTTTGAGAAAATAGTTACCAAAATTCCATTTGAACAAATATCAGTTGTTCTCTTCCAGTATTTCCAGTTGCGATACATCTTAAGATGCCGACATACTATTATATAATTGTGTATTACCGATTGTTCTATTAGTTATAATTTCATAAAATGATGTTGAAAATATTAAAAATAAACGAAACCAACCAACCAACCAATGTCCCTCCCGCCCACCATCGCCAACCAGCCAACCGTTAGCCCTCCCGCCCACCATCGCCAACCAGCCAACCGTAAACCCTCCCGCCCATCATCGCCAACCAGCCAACCGTTTGCCCTCCCACCCACCATCGCCAACCAGCCATCCTTAAACCCTCCCTCCCGCCTTCTCCAACCAGCCATCCGTTTGCCCACCAGCCCGCCATCACCAACCACCCAACCGATTGCCCACCCGCCACCATCAACAACCACCCAACCGATTGCTCTACTTCGCCAAGGAGCCAACACAGGACCATTCCACCTTCCGAACCCTCCCACCAACCAACTCTAAGCCCAGCCGGGTTGTTAATTAAGCAAAGACAGATTGCGACCGCGTCACATCAAATCTTGCATCGAGTTTCCACAACGATAAAAACAAGCCACATCACAGTCATTAAAGACACATGCACCTTTTCTCTCCACTTCCACCCTCGCCGCACAATTTCAACAAACGATTAATACCACCACCTTCTTGATTGTTAACTACATTATAGGATTGCGTGTTCAGGATCATTATAACAGCAATGAAAGATATTGTTCGAAATCTCGAACCACAACGCAAACGCGCAACGCAATTTCCTGCACTCTTTGTTTTGTTACATTCCTTAGGCACCACATTTAAGATCTTGCACTAATACTTAGCTCCAGTATATGTAGGAAGTATATTGTGATATATATAAATTGAGAGTCTCGTTTTTGAGAAAATAGTTACCAAAATTCCAATTGAACAAATATCAGTTGTTCTCTTCCAGTATTTCCAGTTGCGATACGTCTTAAGATGTCGACATACTAATATATAATTGTGTATTAACGATTGTTCTATTAGTTATAATTTCATAAAATGATGTTGAAAATATGAAAAATAAACGAAACCAACCAACCAACCAATGTCCCTCCCGCCCACCATCGCCAACCAGCCAACCGTTAGCCCTCCCGCCCACCATCGCCAACCAGCCAACCGTTTGCCCTCCCACACACCATCGCCAACCAGCCATCCTTAAGCCCTCCCTCCCGCCTTCTCCAACCAGCCTTCCGTTTGCCCACCAGCCCGCCATCACCAACCACCCAACCGATTGCCCAACCGCCCAACATCACCAACCACCCAACCGATTGCTCACCATCGCCAAGGAGCCAACACAGGACAATTCCACCTTCCAAGCCCTCACACCAACCAACTCTAAACCCAGCCGGGTTGTTAATTAAACAAAGACAGATCGCGACCGCGTCACATCAAATCATGCATCGAGTTTCCACAACGATAAAAACAAGCCACTTCACAGTCATTAAAGACACATGCACCTTTTTCTCTCCACTTCCACACTCGCCGCACGATTTCAACACACGATTAATAACACCACCTTCTTAATTATTAACTACATTATACGATTGCGTGTTCAGGATCATTATAACAGCGATGAAAGTTATTGTTCGAAATCTCGAAAAACAACGCAAACGCGCAACGCAATTTCCTGCACTCTTTGTTTTGTTACAATCCTTAGGCACTACATTTAACATCTTGCACTAATACTTAGCTCTAGTATATGTATGACGTATATTGTGATATATATAAATTGAGAGTCTCGTTTTTGAGAAAATAGTTACCAAAATTCCATTTGAACAAATATCAGTTGTTCTCTTCCAGTATTTCCAGTTGCGATACATCTTACGATGCCGACATACTATTATATAATCGTGTATTACCGATTGTTCTATTAGTTATAATTTCATAAAATGATGTTAAAAATATGAAAAATAAACGAAACCCACCAACCAACCAATGTCCCTCCCGACCACCATCGCCAACCAGCCAACCGTTAGCCCTCCCGCCCACCATCGCCAACCAGCCAACCGTAAACCTTCCCGCCCACCATCGCCAACCAGCCAACCGTTTGCCCTCCCACCCACAATCGCCAACCAGCCATCCTTAAGCCCTCCCTCCCGCCTTCTCCAACCAGCCATCCGTTTGCCCACCAGCCCGCCATCACCAACCACCCAACCGATTGCCCACCCGCCACCATCACCAACCCCCAACAGATTGCTCACCATCGCCAAGGAGCCAACACAGGACAATCCCACCTTCCGAACCCTCCCACCAACCAACTCTAAACCCAGCCGGGTTGTTAACTAAACAAAGACAGATCGCGACCGCGTCACATCAAATCATGGATCGAGTTTCCACAACGATAAAAACAAGCCACATCACAGTCATTAAAGACACATGCACCTTTTTCTCTCCACATCCACACCCTCCGCACGATTTCAACACACGATTAATAATACCACCTTCTTAATTGTTAACTACATTATAGGATTGCGTGTTCAGGATCATTATAAGAGCGATGAAAGATATTGTTCGAAATCTCGAACCACAACGCAAACGCGCAACGCAATTTCTTGCACTCTTTGTTTTGTTACATTCCTTAGGCACTACATTTAAGATCTTGCACTAATACTTAGCTCTAGTATATGTATGACGTATATTGTGATATATATAAATTGAGAGTCTCGTTTTTGAGAAAATAGTTACCAAAATTCCAATTGAACAAATATCAGTTGTTCTCTTCCAGTATTTCCAGTTGCGATACGTCTTAAGATGCCGACATACTATTATATAATTGTGTATTACCGATTGTTCTATTAGTTATAATTTCATAAAATGATGTTGAAAATATGAAAAATAAACGAAACCAACCAACCAACCAATGTCCCTCCCGCCCACCATCGCCCACCAGCCAACCGTTAGCCCTCCCGCCCACCATCGCCAACCAGCCAACCGTAAACCCTCCCGCCCACCATCGCCAACCAGCCAACCGTTTGCCCTCCCACCCACCATCGCCAACCAGCCATCCATAAGCCCTCCCTCCCGCCTTCTCCAACCAGCCATCCGTTTGCCCACCAGCCCGCCATCACCAACCACCCAACCGATTGCCCACCCGCCACCATCACCAACCACCCAACAGATTGCTCACCATCGCCAAGGAGCCAACACAGGACAATTCCACCTTCCGAACCCTCCCACCAACCAACTCTAAACCCAGCCGGGTTGTTAATTAAACAAAGACAGATCGCGACCGCGTCACATCAAATCATGCATCGAGTTTCCACAACGTTAAAAACAAGCCACTTCACAGTCGTTAAAGACACATGCACCTTTTTCTCTCCACTTCCACACTCGCCGCACGATTTCAACACACGATTAATAATACCACCTTCTTAATTGTTAACTACATTATACGATTGCGTGTTCAGGATCATTATAACAGCGATGAAAGATATTGTTCGAAATCTCGAACCACAACGTAAACGCGCAACGCAATTTCCTGCACTCTATGTTTTTGTTACATTCCTTAGGCACTACTTTTAAGATCTTGCACTAATACTTAGCTCTAGTATATGTAGGACGTATATTGTGATATATATAAATTGAGAGTCTCGTTTTGAGAAAATAGTTACCAAAATTCCAATTGAACAAATATCGGTTGTTCTCTTCCAGTATTTCCAGTCTTAAGATGCCGACATACTATTATATAATTGTGTATTACCGATTGTTCTATTAGTTATAATTTCATAAAATGATGTTGAAAATATGAAAAATAAACGAAATCAACCTACCAACCAATGTCCCTCCCGCCCACAATCGCCAACCAGCCAACCGTTAGCCCTCCCGCCCACCATCGCCAACCAGCCAACCTTAAACCCTCCCGCCCACAATCGCCAACCAGCCAACCTTAAACCATCCCGCCCACCATCGCCAACCAGCCATCCGTTGCCCTCCCACCCACAATCGCCAACCAGCCATCCTTAAGCCCTCCCTCCCGCCTTCTCCAACCAGCCATCCGTTTGCCCACCAGCCCGCCATCACCAACCACCCAACCGATTGCCCACCCGCCACCATCAACAAACACCCAACCGATTGCTCACCATCGCCAAGGAGCCAACACAGGACAATTCCACCTTCCGAACCCTCCCACCAACCAACTCTAAGCCCAGCCGGGTTGTTAATTAAACAAAGACAGATTGCGACATCGTCACATCAAATCTTGCATCGAGTTTCCACAACGATAAAAACAAGCCACATCACAGTCATTAAAGACACATGCACCTTTTTCTCTCCACTTCCACCCTCGCCGCACACTTTCAACACAGGATTAATAATACCACCTTCTTAATTGTTAACTACATTATAGGATTGCGTGTTCAGGATCAATATAACAGCGATGAAAGATATTGTTCGAAATCTCGAACCACAACGCAAACGCGCAACGCAATTTCCTGCACTCTTTGTTTTGTTACATTCCTTAGGCACTACATTTAAGATCTTGCACAAATACTTAGCTCTAGTATATGTAGGACGTATATTGTGATATATATAAATTGAGAGTCTCGTTTTTGAGAAAATAGTTACCAAAATTCCAATTGAACAAATATCAGTTGTTCTCTTCCAGTATTTCCAGTTGCGATACATCTTAAGATGCCGACATACTATTATATAATTGTGTATTTCCGATTGTTCTATTAGTTATAATTTCATAAAATGATGTTAAAAATATGAAAAATAAACGAAACCAACCAACCAACCAATGTCCCTCTCGCCCACCATCGCCAACCAGCCAACCGTTAGCCCTCCCGCCCACCATCGCCAACCAGCCAACCGTAAACCTTCCCGCCCACAATCGCCAACTAGCCAACCGTTTGCCCTACCACCCACCATCGCCAACCAGCCATGCTTAAGCCCTCCCTCCCGTCTTCTCCAACCAGCCATCCGTTTGCCCACCAGCCCGCCATCACCAACCACCCAACCGATTGCCCACCCGCCACCATCACCAACCACCCAACAGATTGCTCACCATCGCCAAGGAGCCAACACAGGACAATTCCACCTTCCGAACCCTCCCACCAACCAACTCTAAACCCAGCCGGGTTGTTAATTAAACAAAGACCGATCGCGACCGCGTCACATCAAATCATACATCGAGTTTCCACAACGATAAAAACAAGCCACTTCACAGTCATTAAATACACATGCACCTTTTTCTCTCCACTTCCAAACTCGCCGCACGATTTCAACACACGATTAATAATACCACCTTCTTAATTGTTAACTACATTATAGGATTGCGTGTTCAGGATCATTATAACAGCGATGAAAGTTTTTGTTTGAAATCTCGAACCACAACGCAAACGCGCAACGCAATTTCCTGCACTCTTTGTTTTGTTGCATTCCGTAGGCACTACATTTAAGATCTTGCACTAATATCTAGCTCTAGTATATGTAGGACGTATAATGTGATATATATAAATTGAGAGTCCCGTTTTTGAGAAAATAGTTACCAAAATTCCAATTGAACAAATATCAGTTGTTCTCTTCCAGTATTTCAAGTTGCGATACGTCTTAAGATGCCGACATACTATAATAACATTGTATATTTCCGATTGTTCTATTAGTTATAATTTCATAAAATGATGTTGAAAATATGAAAAATAAACGAAACCAACCTACCAACCAATGTCCCTCCCGCCCACAATCGCCAACCAGCCAGCCGTTAGCCCTCCCGCCCACCATCGCCAACCAGCCAACCTTAAACCCTCCCGCCCACCATCGCCAACCAGCCAACCGTTTGCCCTCCCACCCACAATCGCCAACCAGCCATCCTTAAGCCCTCCCTCCCGCCTTCTCCAACCAGCCATCCGTTTGCCCACCAGCCCGCCATCACCAACCACCCAACCGATTGCCCACCCGCCACCATCAACAACCACCCAACCTATTGCTCTACTTCGCCAAGGAGCCAACACAGGACAATTCCACCTTCCGAACCCTCCCACCAACCAACTCTAAACCCAGCCGGGTTGTTAATTAAACAAAGACAGATCGCGACCGCATGACATCAAATCATGCATCGAGTTTCCACAACGTTAAAAACAAGCAACTTCACAGTCATTAAAGACACATGCACCTTTTTCTCTCCACTTCCACACTCGCCGCACGATTTCAACACACGATTAATAATACCACCTTCTTAATTGTTAACTACATTATACGATTGCGTGTTCAGGATCATTATAACAGCGATGAAAGATATTGTTCGAAATCTCGAACCACAACGCAAACGCGCAACGCAATTTCCTGCACTCTATGTTTTTGTTACATTCCTTAGGCACTACATTTAAGATCTTGCACTAATACTTAGCTCTAGTATATGTAGGACGTATATTGTGATATATATAAATTGAGAGTCTCGTTTTGAGAAAATATTTACCAAAATTCCAATTGAACAAATATCGGTTGTTCTCTTCCAGTATTTCCAGTCTTAAGATGCCGACATACTATTATATAATTGTGTATTACCGATTGTTCTATTAGTTATAATTTCATAAAATGATGTTGAAAATATGAAAAATAAACGAAACCAACCTACCAACCAATGTACCTCCCGCCCACAATCGCCAACCAGCCAACCGTTAGCCCTCCCGCCCACCATCGCCAACCAGCCAACCTTAAACCCTCCCGCCCACCATCGCCAACCAGCCAACCGTTTGCCCTCCCACCCACAATCGCCAACCAGCCATCCCTAAGCCCTCCCTCCCGCCTTCTCCAACCAGCCATCCGTTTGCCCACCAGCCCGCCATCACCAACCACCCAACCGATTGCCCACCCGCCACCATCAACAACCACCCAACCGATTGCTCACCATCGCCAAGGAGCCAACACAGGACAATTCCACCTTCCGAACCCTCCCACCAACCAAATCTAAGCCCAGCCGGGTTGTTAATTAAACAAAGACAGATTGCGACCGCGTCACATCAAATCTTGCGTCGAGTTTCCACAACGATAAAAACAAGCCACATCACAGTCATTAAAGACACATGCACCTTTTTCTCTCCACTTCCACCCTCGCCGCACACTTTCAACACACGATTAATAATACCACCTTCTTAATTGTTAACTACATTATAGGATTGCGTGTTCAGGATCATTATAACAGCGATGAAAGATATTGTTCGAAATCTCGAACCACAACGCAAACGCGCAACGCAATTTCCTGCACTCTATGTTTTTGTTACATTCCTTAGGCACTACATTTAAGATCTTGCACTAATACTTAGCTCTAGTATATGTAGGACGTATATTGTGATATATATAAATTGAGAGTCTCGTTTTGAGAAAATATTTACCAAAATTCCAATTGAACAAATATCGGTTGTTCTCTTCCAGTATTTCCAGTCTTAAGATGCCGACATACTATTATATAATTGTGTATTACCGATTGTTCTATTAGTTATAATTTCATAAAATGATGTTGAAAATATGAAAAATAAACAAAACCAACCTACCAACCAATGTACCTCCCGCCCACAATCGCCAACCAGCCAACCGTTAGCCCTCCCGCCCACCATCGCCAACCAGCCAACCTTAAACCCTCCCGCCCACCATCGCCAACCAGCCAACCGTTTGCCCTCCCACCCACAATCGCCAACCAGCCATCCCTAAGCCCTCCCTCCCGCCTTCTCCAACCAGCCATCCGTTTGCCCACCAGCCCGCCATCACCAACCACCCAACTGATTGCCCACCCGCCACCATCAACAACCACCCAACCGATTGCTCACCATCGCCAAGGAGCCAACACAGGACAATTCCACCTTCCGAACCCTCCCACCAACCAACTCTAAGCCCAGCCGGGTTGTTAATTAAACAAAGACAGATTGCGACCGCGTCACATCAAATCTTGCATCGAGTTTCCACAACGATAAAAACAAGCCACATCACAGTCATTAAAGACACATGCACCTTTTTCTCTCCACTTCCACCCCCGCCGCACACTTTCAACACACGATTAATAATACCACCTTCTTAATTGTTAACTACATTATAGGATTGCGTGTTCAGGATCATTATAACAGCGATGAAAGATATTGTTCGAAATCTCGAACCACAACGCAAACGCGCAACGCAATTTCCTGCACTCTTTGTTTTGTTACATTCCGTAGGCACTACATTTAAGATCTTGCACTAATATCTAGCTCTATTATATGTAGGACGTATATTGTGATATATATAAATTGAGAGTCCCGTTTTTGAGAAAATAGTTACCAAAATTCCAATTGAACAAATATCAGTTGTTCTCTTCCAGTATTTCCAGTTGCGATACGTCTTAAGATGCCGACATACTATAATAACATTGTGTATTTCCGATTGTTCTATTAGTTATAATTTCATAAAATGATGTTGAAAATATGAAAAATAAACGAAACCAACCTACCAACCAATGTCCCTCCCGCCCACAATCGCCAACCAGCCAGCCGTTAGCCCTCCCGCCCACCATCGCCAACCAGCCAACCTTAAACCCTCCCGCCCACCATCGCCAACCAGCCAACCGTTTGCCCTCCCACCAACAATCGCCAACCAGCCATCCTTAAGCCCTTCCTCCCGCCTTCTCCAACCAGCCATCCGTTTGCCCACCAGCCCGCCATCACCAACCACCCAACCGATTGCCCACCCGCCACCATCAACAACCACCCAACCGATTGCTCTACATCGCCAAGGAGCCAACACAGGACAATTCCACCTTCCGAACCCTCCCACCAACCAACTCTAAGCCCAGCCGGGTTGTTAATTAAGCAAAGACAGATTGCGACCGCGTCACATCAAATCTTGCATCGAGTTTCCACAACGATATTAACAAGCCACATCACAGTCATTAAAGACACATGCACCTTTTCTCTCCACTTCCACCCTCGCCGCACAATTTCAACACACGATTAATAATACCACCTTCTTAATTGTTAACTACATTATAGGATTGCGTGTTCAGGATCATTATAACAGCGATGAAACATATTGATCGAAATCTCGAACCACAAAGCAAACGCGCAACGCAATTTCCTACACACTTTGTTTTGTTACATTCCTTAGGCACTACATTAAAGATCTTGCACTAATACTTAGCTCTAGTATATGTAGTACGTATATTGTGATATATATAAATTGAGAGTCTCGTTTTTGAGAAAATAGTTACCAAAATTCCATTTGAACAAATATCAGTTGTTCTCTTCCAGTATTTCCAGTTGCGATACATCTTAGGATGCCGACATACTATTATATAATTGTGTATTACCGATTGTTGTATTAGTTATAATTTCATAAAATGATGTTGAAAATATGAAAAATAAACGAAACCAACCAACCAACCAATGTCCCTCCCGACCACCATCGCCAACCAGCCAACCGTTAGCCCTCCCGCCCACCATCGCCAACCAGCCAACCGTAAACCTTCCCGCCCACCATCGCCAACCAGCCAACCGTTTGCCCTCCCACCCACCATCGCCAACCAGCCATCCTTAAGCCCTCCCTCCCGCCTTCTCCAACCAGCCATCCGTTTGCCCACCAGCCCGCCATCACCAACCACCCAACCGATTGCCCACCCGCCACCATCACCAACCCCCAACAGATTGCTCACCATCGCCAAGGAGCCAACACAGGACAATCCCACCTTCCGAACCCTCCCACCAACCAACTCTAAACCCAGCCGGGTTGTTAATTAAACAAAGACAGATCGCGACCGCGTCACATCAAATCATGGATCGAGTTTCCACAACGATAAAAACAAGCCACATCACAGTCATTAAAGACACATGCACCTTTTTCTCTCCACATCCACACTCTCCGCACGATTTCAACACACGATTAATAATACCACCTTCTTAATTGTTAACTACATTATAGGATTGCGTGTTCAGGATCATTATAACAGCGAGGAAAGATATTGTTCGAAATCTCGAACCACAACGCAAACGCGCAACGCAATTTCCTGCACTCTTTGTTTTGTTACATTCCTTAGGCACTACATTTAAGATCTTGCACTAATACTTAGCTCTAGTATATGTAGTACGTATATTGTGATATATATAAATTGAGAGTCTCGTTTTTGAGAAAATAGTTACCAAAATTCCAATTGAACAAATATCAGTTGTTCTCTTCCAGTATTTCCAGTTGCGATACGTCTTAAGATGCCGACATACTATTATATAATTGTGTATTACCGATTGTTCTATTACTTATAATTTCATAAAATGATGTTGAAAATATGAAAAATAAACGAAACCAACCAACCAACCAATGTCCCTCCCGCCCACCATCGCCCACCAGCCAACCGTTAGCCCTCCCGCCCACCATCACCAACCAGCCAACCGTAAACCCTCCCGCTCACCATCGCCAACCAGCCAACCGTTTGCCCTCCCACCCACCATCGCCAACCAGCCATCCATAAGCCCTCCCTCCCGCCTTCTCCAACCAGCCATCCGTTTGCCCACCAGCCCGCCATCACCAACCACCCAACCGATTACCCACCCGCCACCATCACCAACCACCCAACCGATTGCTCACCATCTCCAAGGAGCCAACACACGACAATTCCACCTTCCGAACCCTCCCACCAACCAACTCTAAGCCCAGCCAGGTTGTTAATTAAACAAAGACAGATTGCGACCGCGTCACATCAAATCTTGCATCGAGTTTCCACAACGATAAAAACAAGCCACTTCACAGTCATTAAAGACACATGCACCTTTTTCTCTCCACTTCCACCCTCGCCGCACACTTTCAACACACGATTAATAATACCACCTTCTTAATTGTTAACTACGTTATAGGATTGCGTGTTCAGGATCATTATAACAGCGATGAAAGATATTGTTCGAAATCTCGAACCACAACGCAAACGCGCAACGCAATTTCCTGCACTCTTTGTTTTCTTACATTCCTTAGGCACTACATTTAAGATCTTGCACTAATACTTAGCTCTAGTATATGTATGACGTATATTGTGATATATATAAATTGAGAGTCCCGTTTTTGAGAAAATATTTACCAAAATTCCAATTGAACAAATATCAGTTGTTCTCTTCCAGTATTTCCAGTTGCGATACGTCTTAAGATGCCGACATACTATTATAACATTGTGTATTTCCGATTGTTCTATTAGTTATAATTTCATAAAATGATGTTGAAAATTTGAAAAATAAACGAAACCAACCAACCAACCAATGTCCCTCCCGCCCACCATCGCCAACCAGCCAACCGTTAGCCCTCCCGCCCAACATCGCCAACCAGCCAACCTTAAACCCTCCCGCCCACCATCGCCAACCAGCCAACCGTTTGCCCTCCCACCCACAATCGCCAACCAGCCATCCTTAAGCCCTCCCTCCCGCCTTCTTCAACCAGCCATCCGTTTGCCCACCAGCCCGCCATCACCAACCACCCAACCGATTGCCCACCCGCCACCATCAACAACCACCCAACCGATTGCTCACCATCGCCAAGGAGCCAACACAGGACAATTCCACCTTCCGAACCCTCCCACCAACCAACTCTAAGCCCAGCCGGGTTGTTAATTAAACACAGATTGCGACCGCGTCACATCAAATCTTGCATCGAGTTTCCACAACGATAAAAACAAGCCACATCACAGTCATTAAAGACACATGCACCTTTTTCTCTCCACTTCCACCCTCACCGCACACTTTCAACACACGATTAATAATACCACCTTGTTAATTGTTAACTACATTATAGGATTGCGTGTTCAGGATCAGTATAACAGCAATGAAAGATATTGTTCGAAATCTCGAACCACAACGCAAACGCGCAACGCAATTTCCTGCACTCTTTGTTTTGTTACATTCCTTAGGCACTACATTTAAGATCTTGCACTAATACTTAGCTCTAGTATATGTAGGACGTATATTGTGATATATATAAATTGAGAGTCTCGTTTTTGAGAAAATAGTTACCAAAATTCCAATTGAACAAATATCAGTTGTTTTCTTCCAGTATTTCCAGTTGCGATACATCTTAAGATGCCGACATACTATTATATAATTGTGTATTTCCGATTGTTCTATTAGTTATAATTTCATAAAATGATGTGAAAAATATGAAAAATAAACGAAACCAACCAACCAACCAATGTCCCTCCCGCAAACCATCGCCAACCAGCCAACCGTTAGCCCTCCCGCCCACCATCGCCAACCAGCCAACCGTAAACCCTCCCGCCCACCATCGCCAACTAGCCAACCGTTTGCCCTCCCACCCACCATCGCCAACCAGCCATGCTTAAGCCCTCCCTCCCGTCTTCTCCAACCAGCCATCCGTTTGCCCACCAACCCGCCATCACCAACCACCCAACCGATTGCCCACCCGCCACCATCACCAACCACCCAACAGATTGCTCACCATCGCCAAGGAGCCAACACAGGACAATTCCACCTTCCGAACCCTTCCACCAACCAACTCTAAACCCAGCCGGGTTGTTAATTAAACAAAGACCGATCGCGACCGCGTCACATCAAATCATAGATCGAGTTTCCACAACGATAAAAACAAGCCACTTCACAGTCATTAAATACACATGCACCTTTTTCTCTCCACTTCCAAACTCGCCGCACGATTTCAACACACGATTAATAATACCACCTTCTTCATTGTTAACTACATTATAGGATTGCGTGTTCAGGTTCATTATAACAGCGATGAAAGTTTTTGTTTGAAATCTCGAACCACAACGCAAACGCGCAACGCAATTTCCTGCACTCTTTGTTTTGTTACATTCCGTAGGCACTACATTTAAGATCTTGCACTAATATCTAGCTCTAGTATACGTAGGACGTATATTGTGATATATATAAATTGAGAGTCCCGTTTTTGAGAAAATAGTTACCAAAATTCCAATTGAACAAATATCAGTTGTTCTCTTCCAGTATTTCAAGTTGCGATACGTCTTAAGATGCCGACATACTATAATAACATTGTGTATTTCCGATTGTTCTATTAGTTATAATTTCATAAAATGATGTTGAAAATATGAAAAATAAACGAAACCAACCTACCAACCAATGTCCCTCCCGCCCACAATCGCCAACCAGCCAGCCGTTAGCCCTCCCGCCCACCATCGCCAACCAGCCAACCTTAAACCCTCCCGCCCACCATCGCCAACCAGCCAACCGTTTGCCCTCCCACCAACAATCGCCAACCAGCCATCCTTAAGCCCTTCCTCCCGCCTTCTCCAACCAGCCATCCGTTTGCCCACCAGCCCGCCATCACCAACCACCCAACCGATTGCCCACCCGCCACCATCAACAACCACCCAACCGATTGCTCTACATCGCCAAGGAGCCAACACAGGACAATTCCACCTTCCGAACCCTCCCACCAACCAACTCTAAACCCAGCCGGGTTGTTAATTAAACAAAGACAGATCGCGACCGCGTCACATCAAATCATGGATCGAGTTTCCACAACGATAAAAACAAGCCACATCACAGTCATTAAAGACACATGCACCTTTTTCTCTCCACATCCACACTCTCCGCACGATTTCAACACACGATTAATAATACCACCTTCTTAATTGTTAACTACATTATAGGATTGCGTGTTCAGGATCATTATAACAGCGAGGAAAGATATTGTTCGAAATCTCGAACCACAACGCAAACGCGCAACGCAATTTCCTGCACTCTTTGTTTTGTTACATTCCTTAGGCACTACATTTAAGATCTTGCACTAATACTTAGCTCTAGTATATGTATGACGTATATTGTGATATATATAAATTGAGAGTCTCGTTTTTGAGAAAATAGTTACCAAAATTCCAATTGAACAAATATCAGTTTGTTCTCTTCCAGTATTTCCAGTTGCGATACGTCTTAAGATGCCGACATACTATTATATAATTGTGTATTACCGATTGTTCTATTAGTTATAATTTCATAAAATGATGTTGAAAATATGAAAAATAAACGAAACCAACCAACCAACCAATGTCCCTCCCGCCCACCATCGCCCACCAGCCAACCGTTAGCCCTCCCGCCCACCATCACCAACCAGCCAACCGTAAACCCTCCCGCTCACCATCGCCAACCAGCCAACCGTTTGCCCTCCCACCCACCATCGCCAACCAGCCATCCATAAGCCCTCCCTCCCGCCTTCTCCAACCAGCCATCCGTTTGCCCACCAGCCCGCCATCACCAACCACCCAACCGATTACCCACCCGCCACCATCACCAAACACCCAACCGATTGCTCACCATCTCCAAGGAGCCAACACACGACAATTCCACCTTCCGAACCCTCCCACCAACCAACTCTAAGCCCAGCCAGGTTGTTAATTAAACAAAGACAGATTGCGACCGCGTCACATCAAATCTTGCATCGAGTTTCCACAACGATAAAAACAAGCCACTTCACAGTCATTAAAGACACATGCACCTTTTTCTCTCCACTTCCACACTCGCCGCACAATTTCAACACACGATTAATAATACCACCTTCTTAATTGTTAACTACATTATAGGATTGCGAGTTCAGGATCATTATAACAGCGATGTAAGATATTGTTCGAAATCTCGAACCACAACGCAAACGCGCAACGCAATTTCCTGCACTCTTTGTTTTGTTACATTCCTTAGGCACTACATTTAAAATCTTGCACTAATATTTAGCTCTAGTATATGTAGGACGTATATTGTGGTATATATAAATTGAGAGTCTCGTTTTTGAGAAAATAGTTACCAAAATTCCAATTGAACAAATATCAGTTGTTCTCTTCCAGTATTTCCAGTTGCGATACGTGTTAAGATGCCGACATACTATTATATAATTGTGTGTTAACGATTGTTCTATTAGTTATAATTTCATAAAATGATGTTGAAAATATGAAAAATAAACGAAACCAACCAACCAACCAATGTCCCTCCCGCCCAGAATCGCCAACCAGCCAACCGTTTGCCCTCTCACCCACCATCGCCAACCAGCCATCCTTAAGCCCTCCCTCCCGCCTTCTCCAACCAGCCATCCGTTTGCCCACCAGCCCGCCATCACCAACCACCCAATCGATTGCCCACCCGCCACCATCACCAACCACCCAACCGATTGCTCACCATCGCCAAGGAGCCAACACAAGACAATTCCACCTTCCGATCCCTCCCACCAACCAACTCTAAGCCCAGCCGGGTTGTTAATTAAACAAAGACAGATTGCGACCGCGTCACATCAAATCTTGCATCGAGTTTCCACAACGATAAAAACAAGCCACTTCACAGTCATTAAAGACACGTGCACCTTTTTCTCTCCATTTCCACCCTCGCCGCACAATTTCAACAAACGATTAATAATACCACCTTCTTAATTGTTAACTGCATTATAGGATTGTTTGTTCAGGATCATTATAACAGCGATGAAAATATTGTTCGAAATCTCGAACCACAACGCAAACGCGCAACGCAATTACCTGACTCTTTGTTTTGTTACATTCCTTTGGCACTACATTTAAGATCTTGCACTAATACTTAGCTCTAGTATATGTATGACGTATATTGTGATATATATAAATTGAGAGTCTCGTTTTTGAGAAAATAGTTACCAAAATTCCAATTGAACAAATATCAGTTGTTCTCTTCCAGTATTTCCAGTTGCGATACATCTTAAGATGCCGACATACTATTATATAATTGTGTATTTCCGATTGTTCTATTAGTTATAATTTCATAAAATGATGTTAAAAATATGAAAAATAAACGAAACCAACCAACCAACCACTGTCCCTCCCGCCCACCATCGCCAACCAGCCAACCGTTAGCCCTCCCGCCCACCATCGCCAACCCGCCAACCGTAAACCCTCCCGCCCACCATCGCCAACTAGCCAACCGTTTGCCCTCCCACCCACCATCGCCAACCAGCCATGCTTAAGCCCTCCCTCCCGTCTTCTCCAACCAGCCATCCGTTTGCCCACCAGCCCGCCATCACCAACCACCCAACCGATTGCCCACCCGCCACCATCACCAACCACCCAACAGATTGCTCACCATCGCCAAGGAGCCAACACAGGACAATTCCACCTTCCGAACCCTCCCACCAACCAACTCTAAACCCAGCCTGGTTGTTAATTAAACAAAGACCGATCGCGACCGCGTCACATCAAATCATACATCGAGTTTCCACAACGATAAAAACAAGCCACTTCACAGTCATTAAAGACACATGCACCTTTTTCTCTCTACTTCCACACTCGCCGCACGATTTCAACACACGATTAATAATACCACCTTCTTAATTGTTAACCACATTATAGGATTGCGTGTTCAGGATCATTATAACAGCGATGTAAGATATTGTTCGAAATCTCGAACCACAACGCAAACGCGCAACGCAATTTCCTGCACTCTTTGTTTTGTTACATTCCTTAGGCACTACATTTAAAATCTTGCACTAATATTTAGCTTTAGTATATGTAGGACGTATATTGTGATATATATAAATTGAGAGTCTCGTTTTTGAGAAAATAGTTACCAAAATTCCAATTGAACAAATATCAGTTGTTCTCTTCCAGTATTTCCAGTTGCGATACGTCTTAAGATGCCGACATACTATTATATAATTGTGTATTAACGATTGTTCTATTAGTTATAATTTCATAAAATGATGTTGAAAATATGAAAAATAAACGAAACCATCCAACCAACCAATGTCCCTCCCGCCCACCATCGCCAACCAGCCAACCGTTAACCCTCCCGCCCACCATCGCCAACCAGCCAACCGTAAACCCTCCCGCCCACCATCGCCAACCAGCCAACCCTTTGCCCTCCCACCCACCATCGCCAACCAGCCATCCTTAAGCCCTCCCTCCCGCGTTCTCCAAACAGCCATCCGTTTGCCCGCCAGCCCGCCAACACCAACCCCCAACCGATTGCCCACCCGCCACCATCACCAACCACCCAACAGATTGCTCACCATCGCCAAGGAGCCAACACAGGACAATTCCACTTTCCGAACCCTCCCACCAACCAACTCTAAACCCAGCCGGGTTGTTAATTAAACAAAGACAGATCGCGACCGCGTCACATCAAATCATGCATCGAGTTTCCACAACGATAAAAACAAGCCACTTCACAGTCATTAAAGACACATGCACCTTTTTCTCTCCACTTCCACACTCGCCGCACGATTTCAACACACGATTAATAATACCACCTTCTTAATTGTTAACTACATTATACGATTGCGTGTTCAGGATCATTATAACAGCGATGAAAGTTTTTGTTTGAAATCTCGAACCACAACGCAAACGCGCAACGCAATTTCCTGCACTCTTTGTTTTGTTGCATTCCGTAGGCACTACATTTAAGATCTTGCACTAATATCTAGCTCTAGTATATGTAGGACGTATATTGTGATATATATAAATTGAGAGTCCCGTTTTTGAGAAAATAGTTACCAAAATTCCAATTGAACAAATATCAGTTGTTCTCTTCCAGTATTTCAAGTTGCGATACGTCTTAAGATGCCGACATACTATAATAACATTGTATATTTCCGATTGTTCTATTAGTTATAATTTCATAAATTGATGTTGAAAATATGAAAAATAAACGAAACCAACCTACCAACCAATGTCCCTCCCGCCCACAATCGCCAACCAGCCAGCCGTTGGCCCTCCCGCCCACCATCGCCAACCAGCCAACCTTAAACCCTCCCGCCCACCATCGCCAACCAGCCAACCGTTTGCCCTCCCACCCACAATCGCCAACAAGCCATCCTTAAGCCCTCCCTCCCGCCTTCTCCAACCAGCCATCCGTTTGCCCACCAGCCCGCCATCACCAACCACCCAACCGATTGCCCACCCGCCACCATCAACAACCACCCAACCGATTGCTCTACTTCGCCAAGGAGCCAACACAGGACAATTCCACCTTCCGAACCCTCCCACCAACCAACTTTAAGCCCAGCCGGGTTGTTAATTAAGCAAAGACAGATTGCGACCGCGTCACATCAAATCTTGCATCGAGTTTCCACAACGATAAAAACAAGCCACATCACAGTCATTAAAGACACATGCACCTTTTCTCTCCACTTCCACCCTCGCCGCACAATTTCAACAAACGATTAATAATACCACCTTCTTAATTGTTAACTACATTATAGGATTGCGTGTTCAGGATCATTATAACAGCGATGAAACATATTGATCGAAATCTCGAACCACAAAGCAAACGCGCAACGCAATTTCCTACACACTTTGTTTTGTTACATTCCTTAGGCACTACATTAAAGATCTTGCACTAATACTTAGCTCTAGTATATGTAGTACGTATATTGTGATATATAAAAATTGAGAGTCTCGTTTTTGAGAAAATAGTTACCAAAATTCCATTTGAACAAATATCAGTTGTTCTCTTCCAGTATTTCCAGTTGCGATACATCTTAAGATGCCGACATACTATTATATAATTTTGTATTACCGATTGTTCTATTAGTTATAATTTCATAAAATGATGTTGAAAATATTAAAAATAAACGAAACCAACCAACCAACCAATGTCCCTCCCGCCCACCATCGCCAACCAGCCAACCGTTAGCCCTCCCGCCCACCATCGCCAACCAGCCAACCGTAAACCCTCCCGCCCATCATCGCCAACCAGCAAACCGTTTGCCCTCCCACCCACCATCGCCAACCAGCCATCCTTAAACCCTCCCTCCCGCCTTCTCCAACCAGCCATCCGTTTGCCCACCAGCCCGCCATCACCAACCACCCAACCGATTGCCCACCCGCCACCATCACCAACCACCCAACAGATTGCTCACCATCGCCAAGGAGCCAACACAGGACAATTCCACCTTCCGAACCCTTCTACCAACCAACTCTAAACCCAGCCGGGTTGTTAATTAAACAAAGACAGATCGCGACCGCGTCACATCAAATCATGCATCGAGTTTCCACAACGATAAAAACAAGACACTTCACAGTCATGAAAGACACATGCACCTTTTTGTCTCAACTTCCACACTCGCCGCACGATTTCAACACACGATTTATAACACCACCTTCTTGATTGTTAACTACATTATAGGATTGCGTGTTCAGGATCATTATAACAGCAATGAAAGATATTGTTCGAAATCTCAAACCACAACGCAAACGTGCAACGCAATTTCCTGCACTCTTTGTTTTGTTACATTCCTTAGGCACCACATTTAAGATCTTGCACTAATACTTAGCTCCAGTATATGTAGGAAGTATATTGTGATATATATAAATTGAGAGTCTCGTTTTTGAGAAAATAGTTACCAAAATTCCAATTGAACAAATATCAGTTGTTCTCTTCCAGTATTTCCAGTTGCGATACGTCTTAAGATGTCGACATACTAATATATAATTGTGTATTAACGATTGTTCTATTAGTTATAATTTCATAAAATGATGTTGAAAATATGAAAAATAAACGAAACCAACCAACCAACCAATGTCCCTCCCGCCCACCATCGCCAACCAGCCAACCGTTAGCCCTCCCGCCCACCATCGCCAACCAGCCAACCGTTTGCCCTCCCACACACCATCGCCAACCAGCCATCCTTAAGCCCTCCCTCCCGCCTTCTCCAACCAGCCTTCCGTTTGCCCACCAGCCCGCCATCACCAACCACCCAACCGATTGCCCAACCGCCCAACATCACCAACCACCCAACCGATTGCTCACCATCGCCAAGAAGCCAACACAGGACAATTCCACCTTCCAAACCCTCACACCAACCAACTCTAAACCCAGCCGGGTTGTTAATTAAACAAAGACAGATCGCGACCGCGTCACATCAAATCATGCATCGAGTTTCCACAACGATAAAAACAAGCCACTTCACAGTCATTAAAGACACATGCACCTTTTTCTCTCCACTTCCACACTCGCCGCACGATTTCAACACACGATTAATAACACCACCTTCTTAATTATTAACTACATTATACGATTGCGTGTTCAGGATCATTATAACAGCGATGAAAGTTATTGTTCGAAATCTCGAAAAACAACGCAAACGCGCAACGCAATTTCCTGCACTCTTTGTTTTGTTACAATCCTTAGGCACTACATTTAACATCTTGCACTAATATTTAGCTCTAGTATATGTAGGAAATTTATTGTGATATATATAAATTGAGAGTCTCGTTTTTGAGAAAATAGTTACCAAAATTCCAATTGAACAAATATCAGTTGTTCTCTTCCAGTATTTCCAGTTGCGATACGTCATAAGATGCCGACATACTATTATATAATTGTGTATTACCGATTGTTCTATCAGTTATAATTTCATAAAATTATGTTGAAAATATGAAATATATACGAAACCAACCAACCAACCAATGTCCCTCCCGCCCACCATCGCCAACCAGCCAACCTTTAGCCCTCTCGCCCACCATCGCCAACCAGCCAACCGTAAACCCTCCCGCCCACCATCTCCAACCAGCCAACCGTTGCCCTCCCACCCACCATCGCCAACCAGTCATCCTTAAGCCCTCCCTCCCGCCTTCAACAACCAGCCTTCCTTTTGCCCACCAGCCCGCCATCACCAACCACCCAACCGATTGACCACCGCCCACCATCACCAACCACCCAACAGATTGCTCACCATCGCCAAGGGCCAACACAGGACAATTCCACCTTCCGAACCCTCCACCAACCAACTCTAAACCCAGCCGGGTTGTTAATTAAACAAAAACAGATTGCGACCGCGTCACATCAAATCTTGCATCGAGTTTCCACAACGATAAAAATAAGCCACTTCACAGTCATTAAGGACACGTGCACCTTTTTCTCTCCACTTCCACCCTCGCCGCACAATTTCAACAAACGATTAATAATACCACCTTCTTAATTGTTAACTACATTATAGGATTGTTTGTTCAGGATCATTATAACAGCGATGAAAATATTGTTCGAAATCTCGAACCACAACGCAAATGCGCAACGCAATTTCCTGCACTCTTTGTTTTGTTACATTCCTTAGGCACTACATTTAAGATCTTGCACTAATACTTAGCTCTAGTATATGTATGACGTATATTGTGATATATATAAATTGAGAGTCTCGTTTTTGAGAAAATAGTTACCAAAATTCCATTTGAACAAATATCAGTTGTTCTCTTCCAGTATTTCCAGTTGCGATACATCTTACGATGCCGACATACTATTATATAATTGTGTATTACCGACTGTTCTATTAGTTATAATTTCATAAAATGATGTTGAAAATATGAAAAATAAACGAAACCAACCAACCAACCAATGTCCCTCCCGACCACCATCGCCAACCAGCCAACCGTTAGCCCTCCCGCCCACCATCGCCAACCAGCCAACCGTAAACCTTCCCGCCCACCATCGCCAACCAGCCAACCGTTTGCCCTCCCACCCACCATCGCCAACCAGCCATCCTTAAGCCCTCCCTCACGCCTTCTCCAACCAGCCATCCGTTTGCCCACCAGCCCGCCATCACCAACCACCCAACCGATTGCCCACCCGCCACCATCACCAACCCCCAACAGATTGCTCACCATCGCCAAGGAGCCAACACAGGACAATCCCACCTTCCGAACCCTCCCACCAACCAACTTTAAACCCAGCCGGGCTGTTAATTAAACAAAGACAGATCGCGACCGCGTCACATCAAATCATGGATCGAGTTTCCACAACGATAAAAACAAGCCACATCACAGTCATTAAAGACACATGCACCTTTTTCTCTCCACATCCACACTCTCCGCACGATTTCAACACACGATTAATAATACCACCTTCTTAATTGTTAACTACATTATAGGATTGCGTGTTCAGGATCATTATAACAGCGATGAAAGATATTGTTCGAAATCTCGAACCACAACGCAAACGCGCAACGCAATTTCCTGCACTCTTTGTTTTGTTACATTCCTTAGGCACTACATTTAAGATCTTGCACTAATACTTAGCTCTAGTATATGTATGACGTATATTGTGATATATATAAATTGAGATTCTCGTTTTTGAGAAAATAGTTACCAAAATTCCAATTGAACAAATATCAGTTGTTCTCTTCCAGTATTTCCAGTTGCGATACGTCTTAAGATGCCGACATACTATTATATAATTGTGTATTACCGATATTTCTATTAGTTATAATTTCATCAAATGATGTTGAAAATATGAAAAATAAACGAAACCAACCAACCAACCAATGTCCCTCCCGCCCACCATCGCCCACCAGCCAACCGTTAGCCCTCCCGCCCACCATCGCCAACCAGCCAACCGTAAACCCTCCCGCCCACCATCGCCAACCAGCCAACCGTTTGCCCTCCCACCCACCATCGCCAACCAGCCATCCATAAGCCCTCCCTCCCGCCTTCTCCAACCAGCCATCCGTTTGCCCACCAGCCCGCCATCACCAACCACCCAACCGATTGCCCACCCGCCACCATCACCAACGACCCAACAGATTGCTCACCATCGCCAAGGTGCCAACACAGGACAATTCCACCTTCCGAACCCTCCCACCAACCAACTCTAAACCCAGCCGGGTTGTTAATTAAACAAAGACAGATCGCGACCGCGTCACATCAAATCATGCATCGAGTTTCCCCAACGTTAAAAACAATCCACTTCACAGTCATTAAAGACACATGCACCTTTTTCTCTCCACTTCCACACTCGCCGCACGATTTCAACACACGATTAATAATACCACCTTCTTAATTGTTAACTACATTATACGATTGCGTGTTCAAGATCATTATAACAGCGATGAAAGATATTGTTCGAAATCTCGAACCACAACGCAAACGCGCAACGCAATTTCCTGCACTCTATGTTTTTGTTACATTCCTTAGGCACTACTTTTAAGATCTTGCACTAATACTTAGCTCTAGTATATGTAGGACGTATATTGTGATATATATAAATTGAGAGTCTCGTTTTGATAAAATAGTTACCAAAATTCCAATTGAACAAATATCGGTTGTTCTCTTCCAGTATTTCCAGTCTTAAGATGCCGACATACTATTATATAATTGTGTATTATCGATTGTTCTATTAGTTATAATTTCATAAAATGATGTTGAAAATATGAAAAATAAACGAAATCAACCTACCAACCAATGTCCCTCCCGCCCACAATCGCCAACCAGCCAACCGTTAGCCCTCCCGCCCACCATCGCCAACCAGCCAACCTTAAACCCTCCCGCCCACCATCGCCAACCAGCCATCCGTTTGCCCACCAGCCCGCCATCACCAACCACCCAACCGATTGCCCACCCGCCACCATCAACAAACACCCAACCGATTGCTCACCATCCCCAAGGAGCCAACACAGGACAATTCCAACTTCCGAACCCTCCCACCAACCAACTCTAAGCCCAGCCGGGTTGTTAATTAAACAAAGACAGATTGCGACATCGTCACATCAAATCATGCATCGAGTTTCCACAACGATAAAAACAAACCACTTCACAGTCATTAAAGACACATGCACCTTTTTCTCTCCACTTCCACCCTCGCCGCACACTTTCAACACACGATTAATAATACCACCTTCTTAATTGTTAACTACATTATAGGATTGCGTGTTCAGGATCAATATAACAGCGATGAAAGATATTGTTCGAAATCTCGAACCACAACGCAAACGCGCAACGCAATTTCCTGCACTCTTTCTTTTGTTACATTCCTTAGGCACTACATTTAAGATCTTGCACAAATACTTAGCGCTAGTATATGTAGGACGTATATTGTGATATATATAAATTGAGAGTCTCGTTTTTGAGAAAATAGTTACCAAAATTCCAATTGAACAAATATCAGTTGTTCTCTTCCAGTATTTCCAGTTGCGATACATCTTAAGATGCCGACATACTATTATATAATTGTGTATTTCCGATTGTTCTATTAGTTATAATTTCATAAAATGATGTTAAAAATATGAAAAATAAACGAAACCAACCAACCAACCAATGTCCCTCCCGCCCACCATCGCCAACCAGCCAACCGTTAGCCCTCCCGCCCACCATCGCCAACCAGCCAACCGTAAACCCTCCCGCCCACCATCGCCAACTAGCCAACCGTTTGCCCTCCCACCCACCATCGCCAACCAGCCATGCTTAAGCCCTCCCTCCCGTCTTCTCCAACCAGCCATCCGTTTGCCCACCAGCCCGCCATCACCAACCACCCAACCGATTGCCCACCCGCCACCATCACCAACCACCCTACAGATTGCTCACCATCGCCAAGGAGCCAACACAGGACAATTCCACCTTCCGAACCCTCCCACCAACCAACTCTAAACCCAGCCGGGTTGTTAATTAAACAAAGACCGATCGCGACCGCGTCACATCAAATCATACATCGAGTTTCCACAACGATAAAAACAAGCCACTTCACAGTCATTAAATACACATGCACCTTTTTCTCTCCACTTCCAAACTCGCCGCACGATTTCAACACACGATTAATAATACCACCTTCTTAATTGTTAACTACATTATAGGATTGCGTGTTCAGGATCATTATAACAGCGATGAAAGTTTTTGTTTGAAATCTCGAACCACAACGCAAACGCGCAACGCAATTTCCTGCACCCTTTGTTTTGTTGCATTCCGTAGGCACTACATTTAAGATCTTGCACTAATATCTAGCTCTAGTATATGTAGGACGTATATTGTGATATATATAAATTGAGAGTCCCGTTTTTGAGAAAATAGTTACCAAAATTCCAATTGAACAAATATCAGTTGTTCTCTTCCAGTATTTCAAGTTGCGATACGTCTTAAGATGCCGACATACTATAATAACATTGTATATTTCCGATTGTTCTATTAGTTATAATTTCATAAAATGATGTTGAAAATATGAAAAATAAACGAAACCAACCTACCAACCAATGTCCCTCCCGCCCACAATCGCCAACCAGCCAGCCGTTAGCCCTCCCGCGCCCACCATCGCCAACCAGCCAACCTTAAACTCTCCCGCCCACCATCGCCAACCAGCCAACCGTTTGCCCTCCCATCCACAATCGCCAACCAGCCATCCTTAAGCCCTCCCTCCCGCCTTCTCCAACCAGCCATCCGTTTGCCCACCAGCCCGCCATCACCAACCACCCAACCGATTGCCCACCGCCACCATCAACAACCACCCAACCGATTGCTCTACTTCGCCAAGGAGCCAACACAGGACAATTCCACCTTCCGAACCCTCCCACCAACCAACTCTAAGCCCAGCCGGGTTGTTAATTAAGCAAAGACAGATTGCGACCGCGTCACATCAAATCTTGCATCGAGTTTCCACAACGATAAAAACAAGCCACATCACAGTCATTAAAGACACATGCACCTTTTCTCTCCACTTCCACCCTCGCCGCACAATTTCAACAAACGATTAATAATACCACCTTCTTAATTGTTAACTACATTATAGGATTGCGTGTTCAGTATCATTATAACAGCGATGAAACATATTGATCGAAATCTCGAACCACAAAGCAAACGCGCAACGCAATTTCCTACACACTTTGTTTTGTTACATTCCTTAGGCACTACATTAAAGATCTTGCACTAATACTTAGCTCTAGTATATGTAGTACGTATATTGTGATATATATAAATTGAGAGTCTCGTTTTTGAGAAAATAGTTACCAAAATTCCATTTGAACAAATATCAGTTGTTCTCTTCCAGTATTTCCAGTTGCGATACATCTTAAGATGCCGACATACTATTATATAATTGTGTATTACCGATTGTTCTATTAGTTATAATTTCATAAAATGATGTTGAAAATATTAAAAATAAACGAAACCAACCAACCAACCAATGTCCCTCCCGACCACCATCGCCAACCAGCCAACCGTTAGCCCTCCCGCCCACCATCGCCAACCAGCCAACCGTAAACCCTCCCGCCCATCATCGCCAACCAGCCAACCGTTTGCCCTCCCACCCACCATCGCCAACCAGCCATCCTTAAACCCTCCCTCCCGCCTTCTCCAACCAGCCATCCGTTTGCCCACCAGCCCGCCATCACCAACCACCCAACCGATTGCCCACCCGCCACCATCACCAACCACCCAACAGATTGCTCACCATCGCCAAGGAGCCAACACAGGACAATTCCACCTTCCGAACCCTTCTACCAACCAACTCTAAACCCAGCCGGGTTGTTAATTAAAGAAAGACAGATCGCGACCGCGTCACATCAAATCATGCATCGAGTTTCCACAACGATAAAAACAAGACACTTCACAGTCATGAAAGACACATGCACCTTTTTGTCTCAACTTCCACACTCGCCGCACGATTTCAACACACGATTTATAACACCACCTTCTTGATTGTTAACTACATTATAGGATTGCGTGTTCAGGATCATTATAACAGCAATGAAAGATATTGCTCGAAATCTCGAACCACAACGCAAACGCGCAAAGCAATTTCCTGCACTCTTTGTTTTGTTACATTCCTTAGGCACCACATTTAAGATCTTGCACTAATACTTAGCTCCAGTATATGTAGGAAGTATATTGTGATATATATAATTTGAGAGTCTCGTTTTTGAGAAAATAGTTACCAAAATTCCAATTGAACAAATATCAGTTGTTCTCTTCCAGTATTTCCAGTTGCGATACGTCTTAAGATGTCGACATACTAATATATAATTGTGTATTAACGATTGTTCTATTAGTTATAATTTCATAAAATGATGTTGAAAATATGAAATATATACGAAACCAACCAACCAACCAATGTCCCTCCCGCCCACCATCGCCAACCAGCCAACCTTTAGCCCTCTCGCCCACCATCGCCAACCAGCCAACCGTAAACCCTCCCGCCCACCATCTCCAACCAGCCAACCGTTGCCCTCCCACCCACCATCGCCAACCAGTCATCCTTAAGCCCTCCCTCCCGCCTTCAACAACCAGCCTTCCTTTTGCCCACCAGCCCGCCATCACCAACCACCCAACCGATTGACCACCGCCCACCATCACCAACCACCCAACAGATTGCTCACCATCGCCAAGGGCCAACACAGGACAATTCCACCTTCCGAACCCTCCACCAACCAACTCTAAACCCAGCCGGGTTGTTAATTAAACAAAAACAGATTGCGACCGCGTCACATCAAATCTTGCATCGAGTTTCCACAACGATAAAAATAAGCCACTTCACAGTCATTAAAGACACGTGCACCTTTTTCTCTCCACTTCCACCCTCGCCGCACAATTTCAACAAACGATTAATAATACCACCTTCTTAATTGTTAACTACATTATAGGATTGTTTGTTCAGGATCATTATAACAGCGATGAAAATATTGTTCGAAATCTCGAACCACAACGCAAATGCGCAACGCAATTTCCTGCACTCTTTGTTTTGTTACATTCCTTAGGCACTACATTTAAGATCTTGCACTAATACTTAGCTCTAGTATATGTATGACGTATTTTGTGATATATATAAATTGAGAGTCTCGTTTTTGAGAAAATAGTTACCAAAATTCCATTTGAACAAATATCAGTTGTTCTCTTCCAGTATTTCCAGTTGCGATACATCTTACGATGCCGACATACTATTATATAATTGTGTATTACCGATTGTTCTATTAGTTATAATTTCATAAAATGATGTTGAAAATATGAAAAATAAACGAAACCAACCAACCAACCAATGTCCCTCCCGACCACAATCGCCAACCAGCCAACCGTTAGCCCTCCCGCCCACCATCGCCAACCAGCCAACCGTAAACCTTCCCGCCCACCATGGCCAACCAGCCAACCGTTTGCCCTCCCACCCACCATCGCCAACCAGCCATCCTTAAGCCCTCCCTCACGCCTTCTCCAACCAGCCATCCGTTTGCCCACCAGCCCGCCATCACCAACCACCCAACCGATTGCCCACCCGCCACCATCACCAACCCCCAACAGATTGCTCACCATCGCCAAGGAGCCAACACAGGACAATCCCACCTTCCGAACCCTCCCACCAACCAACTTTAAACCCAGCAGGGTTGTTAATTAAACAAAGACAGATCGCGACCGCGTCACATCAAATCATGGATCGAGTTTCCACAACGATAAAAACAAGCCACATCACAGTCATTAAAGACACATGCACCTTTTTCTCTCCACATCCACACTCTCCGCACGATTTCAACACACGATTAATAATACCACCTTCTTAATTGTTAACTACATTATAGGATTGCGTGTTCAGGATCATTATAACAGCGATGAAAGATATTGTTCGAAATCTCGAACCACAACGCAAACGCGCAACGCAATTTCCTGCACTCTATGTTTTTGTTACATTCCTTAGGCACTACTTTTAAGATCTTGCACTAATACTTAGCTCTAGTATATGTAGGACGTATATTGTGATATATATAAATTGAGAGTCTCGTTTTGAGAAAATAGTTACCAAAATTCCAATTGAACAAATATCGGTTGTTCTCTTCCAGTATTTCCAGTCTTAAGATGCCGACATACTATTATATATTGTGTATTACCGATTGTTCTATTAGTTATAATTTCATAAAATGATGTTAAAATATGAAAAATAAACGAAATCAACCTACCAACCAATGTCCCTCCCGCCCACAATCGCCAACCAGCCAACCGTTAGCCCTCCCGCCCACCATCGCCAACCAGCCAACCTTAAACCCTCCCGCCCACCATCGCCAACCAGCCAACCGTTTGCCCTCCCACCCACAATCGCCAACGAGCCATCCTTAAGCCCTCCCTCCCGCCTTCTCCAACCAGCCATCCGTTTGCCCACCAGCCCGCCATCACCAACCACCCAACCGATTGCCCACCCGCCACCATCAACAAACACCCAACCGATTGCTCACCATCGCCAAGGAGCCAACACAGGACAATTCCACCTTCCGAACCCTCCCACCAACCAACTCTAAGCCCAGCCGGGTTGTTAATTAAACAAAGACAGATTGCGACATCGTCACATCAAATCTTGCATCGAGTTTCCACAACGATAAAAACAAGCCACATCACAGTCATTAAAGACACATGCACCTTTTTCTCTCCACTTCCACCCTCGCCGCACACTTTCAACACACGATTAATAATACCACCTTCTTAATTGTTAACTACATTATAAGATTGCGTGTTCAGGATCAATATAACAGCGATGAAAGATATTGTTCGAAATCTCGAACCACAACGCAAACGCGCAACGCAATTTCCTGCACTCTTTGTTTTGTTACATTCCTTAGGCACTACATTTAAGATCATGCACAAATACTTAGCTCTAGTATATGTAGGACGTATATTGTGATATATATAAATTGAGAGTCCCGTTTTTGAGAAAATAGTTACCAAAATTCCAATTGAACAAATATCAGTTGTTCTCTTCCAGTATTTCCAGTTGCGATACATCTTAAGATGCCGACATACTATTATATAATTGTGTATTTCCGATTGTTCTATTAGTTATAATTTCATAAAATGATGTTAAAAATATGAAAAATAAACGAAACCAACCAACCAACCAATGTCCCTCCCGCCCACCATCGCCAACCAGCCAACCGTTAGCCCTCCCGCCCACCATCGCCAACCAGCCAACCGTAAACCCTCCCGCCCACCATCGCCAACTAGCCAACCGTTTGCCCTCCCACCCACCATCGCCAACCAGCCATGCTTAAGCCCTCCCTCCCGTCTTCTCCAACCAGCCATCCGTTTGCCCACCAGCCCGCCATCACCAACCACCCAACCGATTGCCCACCCGCCACCATCACCAACCACCCAACAGATTGCTCACCATCGCCAAGGAGCCAACACAGGACAATTCCACCTTCCGAACCCTCCCACCAACCAACTCTAAACCCAGCCGGGTTGTTAATTAAACAAAGACCGATCGCGACCGCGTCACATCAAATCATACATCGAGTTTCCACAACGATAAAAACAAGCCACTTCACAGTCATTAAATACACATGCACCTTTTTCTCTCCACTTCCAAACTCGCCGCACGATTTCAACACACGATTAATAATACCACCTTCTTAATTGTTAACTACATTATAGGATTGCGTGTTCAGGATCATTATAACAACGATGAAAGTTTTTGTTTGAAATCTCGAACCACAACGCAAGCGCGCAACGCAATTTCCTGCACCCTTTGTTTTGTTGCATTCCGTAGGCACTACATTTAAGATCTTGCACTAATATCTAGCTCTAGTATATGTAGGACGTATATTGTGATATATATAAATTGAGAGTCCCGTTTTTGAGAAAATAGTTACCAAAATTCCAATTGAACAAATATCAGTTGTTCTCTTCCAGTATTTCAAGTTGCGATACGTCTTAAGATGCCGACATACTATAATAACATTGTATATTTCCGATTGTTCTATTAGTTATAATTTCATAAAATGATGTTGAAAATATGAAAAATAAACGAAACCAACCTACCAACCAATGTCCCTCCCGCCCACAATCGCCAACCAGCCAGCCGTTAGCCCTCCCGCCCACCATCGCCAACCAGCCAACCTTAAACTCTCCCGCCCACCATCGCCAACCAGCCAACCGTTTGCCCTCCCACCCACAATCGCCAACCAGCCATCCTTAAGCCCTCCCTCCCGCCTTCTCCAACCAGCCATCCGTTTGCCCACCAGCCCGCCATCACCAACCACCCAACCGATTGCCCACCGCCACCATCAACAACCACCCAACCGATTGCTCTACTTCGCCAAGGAGCCAACACAGGACAATTCCACCTTCCGAACCCTCCCACCAACCAACTCTAAGCCCAGCCGGGTTGTTAATTAAGCAAAGACAGATTGCGACCGCGTCACATCAAATCTTGCATCGAGTTTCCACAACGATAAAAACAAGCCACATCACAGTCATTAAAGACACATGCACCTTTTCTCTCCACTTCCACCCTCGCCGCCCAATTTCAACAAACGATTAATAATACCACCTTCTTAATTGTTAACTACATTATAGGATTGCGTGTTCAGTATCATTATAACAGCGATGAAACATATTGATCGAAATCTCGAACCACAAAGCAAACGCGCAACGCAATTTCCTACACACTTTGTTTTGTTACATTCCTTAGGCACTACATTAAAGATCTTGCACTAATACTTAGCTCTAGGATATGTAGTACGTATATTTTTATATATATAAATTGAGAGTCTCGTTTTTGAGAAAATAGTTACCAAAATTCCATTTGAACAAATATCAGTTGTTCTCTTCCAGTATTTCCAGTTGCGATACATCTTAAGATGCCGACATACTATTATATAATTGTGTATTACCGATTGTTCTATTAGTTATAATTTCATAAAATGATGTTGAAAATATTAAAAATAAACGAAACCAACCAACCAACCAATGTCCCTCCCGACCACCATCGCCAACCAGCCAACCGTTAGCCCTCCCGCCCACCATCGCCAACCAGCCAACCGTAAACCCTCCCGCCCATCATCGCCAACCAGCCAACCGTTTGCCCTCCCACCCACCATCGCCAACCAGCCATCCTTAAACCCTCCCTCCCGCCTTCTCCAACCAGCCATCCGTTTGCCCACCAGCCCGCCATCACCAACCACCCAACCGATTGCCCACCCGCCACCATCACCAACCACCCAACAGATTGCTCACCATCGCCAAGGAGCCAACACAGGACAATTCCACCTTCCGAACCCTTCTACCAACCAACTCTAAACCCAGCCGGGTTGTTAATTAAACAAAGACAGATCGCGACCGCGTCACATCAAATCATGCATCGAGTTTCCACAACGATAAAAACAAGACACTTCACAGTCATGAAAGACACATGCACCTTTTTGTCTCAACTTCCACACTCGCCGCACGATTTCAACACACGATTTATAACACCACCTTCTTGATTGTTAACTACATTATAGGATTGCGTGTTCAGGATCATTATAACAGCAATGAAAGATATTGCTCGAAATCTCGAACCACAACGCAAACGCGCAACGCAATTTCCTGCACTCTTTGTTTTGTTACATTCCTTAGGCACCACATTTAAGATCTTGCACTAATACTTAGCTCCAGTATATGTAGGAAGTATATTGTGATATATATAAATTGAGAGTCTCGTTTTTGAGAAAATAGTTACCAAAATTCCAATTGAACAAATATCAGTTGTTCTCTTCCAGTATTTCCAGTTGCGATACGTCTTAAGATGTCGACATACTAATATATAATTGTGTATTAACGATTGTTCTATTAGTTATAATTTCATAAAATGATGTTGAAAATATGAAAAATAAACGAAACCAACCAACCAACCAATGTCCCTCCCGCCCACCATCGCCAACCAGCCAACCGTTAGCCCTCCCGCCCACCATCGCCAACCAGCCAACCGTTTGCCCTCCCACACACCATCGCCAACCAGCCATCCTTAAGCCCTCCCTCCCGCCTTCTCCAACCAGCCTTCCGTTTGCCCACCAGCCCGCCATCACCAACCACCCAACCGATTGCCCAACCGCCCAACATCACCAACCACCCAACCGATTGCTCACCATCGCCAAGGAGCCAACACAGGACAATTCCACCTTCCAAACCCTCACACCAACCAACTCTAAACCCAGCCGGGTTGTTAATTAAACAAAGACAGATCGCGACCTCGTCACATCAAATCATGCATCGAGTTTCCACAACGATAAAAACAAGCCACTTCACAGTCATTAAAGACACATGCACCTTTTTCTCTCCACTTCCACACTCGCCGCACGATTTCAACACACGATTAATAACACCACCTTCTTAATTATTAACTACATTATACGATTGCGTGTTCAGGATCATTATAACAGCGATGAAAGTTATTGTTCGAAATCTCGAAAAACAACGCAAACGCGCAACGCAATTTCCTGCACTCTTTGTTTTGCTACAATCCTTAGGCACTACATTTAAGATCTTGCACTAATATCTAGCTCTAGTATATGTAGGAAATTTATTGTGATATATATAAATTGAGAGTCTCGTTTTTGAGAAAATAGTTACCAAAATTCCAATTGAACAAATATCAGTTGTTCTCTTCCAGTATTTCCAGTTGCGATACGTCTTAAGATGCCGACATACTATTATATAATTGTGTATTACCGATTGTTCTATCAGTTATAATTTCATAAAATTATGTTGAAAATATGAAATATATACGAAACCAACCAACCAACCAATGTCCCTCCCGCCCACCATCGCCAACCAGCCAACCTTTAGCCCTCTCGCCCACCATCGCCAACCAGCCAACCGTAAACCCTCCCGCCCACCATCTCCAACCAGCCAACCGTTGCCCTCCCACCCACCATCGCCAACCAGTCATCCTTAAGCCCTCCCTCCCGCCTTCAACAACCAGCCTTCCTTTTGCCCACCAGCCCGCCATCACCAACCACCCAACCGATTGACCACCGCCCACCATCACCAACCACCCAACAGATTGCTCACCATCGCCAAGGGCCAACACAGGACAATTCCACCTTCCGAACCCTCCACAAACCAACTCTAAACCCAGCCGGGTTGTTAATTAAACAAAAACAGATTGCGACCGCGTCACATCAAATCTTGCATCGAGTTTCCACAACGATAAAAATAAGCCACTTCACAGTCATTAAAGACACGTGCACCTTTTTCTCTCCACTTCCACCCTCGCCGCACAATTTCAACAAACGATTAATAATACCACCTTCTTAATTGTTAACTACATTATAGGATTGTTTGTTCAGGATCATTATAACAGCGATGAAAATATTGTTCGAAATCTCGAACCACAACGCAAATGCGCAACGCAATTTCCTGCACTCTTTGTTTTGTTACATTCCTTAGGCACTACATTTAAGATCTTGCACTAATACTTAGCTCTAGTATATGTATGACGTATATTGTGATATATATAAATTGAGAGTCTCGTTTTTGAGAAAATAGTTACCAAAATTCCATTTGAACAAATATCAGTTGTTCTCTTCCAGTATTTCCAGTTGCGATACATCTTACGATGCCGACATACTATTATATAATTGTGTATTACCGATTGTTCTATCAGTTATAATTTCATAAAATTATGTTGAAAATATGAAATATATACGAAACCAACCAACCAACCAATGTCCCTCCCGCCCACCATCGCCAACCAGCCAACCGTTAGCCCTCCCGCCCACCATCGCCAACCAGCCAACCGTAAACCTTCCCGCCCACCATGGCCAACCAGCCAACCGTTTGCCCTCCCACCCACCATCGCCAACCAGCCATCCTTAAGCCCTCCCTCACGCCTTCTCCAACCAGCCATCCGTTTGCCCACCAGCCCGCCATCACCAACCACCCAACCGATTGCCCACCCTCCACCATCACCAACCCCCAACAGATTGCTCACCATCGCCAAGGAGCCAACACAGGACAATCCCACCTTCCGAACCCTCCCACCAACCAACTTTAAACCCAGCCGGGTTGTTAATTAAACAAAGACAGATCGCGACCGCGTCACATCAAATCATGGATCGAGTTTCCACAACGATAAAAACAAGCCACATCACAGTCATTAAAGACACATGCACCTTTTTCTCTCCACATCCACACTCTCCGCACGATTTCAACACACGATTAATAATACCACCTTCTTAATTGTTAACTACATTATAGGATTGCGTGTTCAGGATCATTATAACAGCGATGAAAGATATTGTTCGAAATCTCGAACCACAACGCAAACGCGCAACGCAATTTCCTGCACTCTATGTTTTTGTTACATTCCTTAGGCACTACTTTTAAGATCTTGCACTAATACTTAGCTCTAGTATATGTAGGACGTATATTGTGATATATATAAATTGAGAGTCTCGTTTTGAGAAAATAGTTACCAAAATTCCAATTGAACAAATATCGGTTGTTCTCTTCCAGTATTTCCAGTCTTAAGATGCCGACATACTATTATATATTGTGTATTACCGATTGTTCTATTAGTTATAATTTCATAAAATGATGTTAAAATATGAAAAATAAACGAAATCAACCTACCAACCAATGTCCCTCCCGCCCACAATCGCCAACCAGCCAACCGTTAGCCCTCCCGCCCACCATCGCCAACCAGCCAACCTTAAACCCTCCCGCCCACCATCGCCAACCAGCCATCCGTTTGCCCTCCCACCCACAATCGCCAACGAGCCATCCTTAAGCCCTCCCTCCCGCCTTCTCCAACCAGCCATCCGTTTGCCCACCAGCCCGCCATCACCAACCACCCAACCGATTGCCCACCCGCCACCATCAACAAACACCCAACCGATTGCTCACCATCGCCAAGGAGCCAACACAGGACAATTCCACCTTCCGAACCCTCCCACCAACCAACTCTAAGCCTAGCCGGGTTGTTAATTAAACAAAGACAGATTGCGACATCGTCACATCAAATCTTGCATCGAGTTTCCACAACGATAAAAACAAGCCACATCACAGTCATTAAAGACACATGCACCTTTTTCTCTCCATTTCCAAACTCGCCGCACGATTTCAACACACGATTAATAATACCACCTTCTTAATTGTTAACTACATTATAGGATTGCGTGTTCAGGATCATTATAACAGCGATGAAAGTTTTTGTTTGAAATCTCGAACCACAACGCAAACGCGCAACGCAATTTCCTGCACTCTTTGTTTTGTTGCATTCCGTAGGCACTACATTTAAGATCTTGCACTAATATCTAGCTCTAGTATATGTAGGACGTATATTGTGATATATATAAATTGAGAGTCCCGTTTTTGAGAAAATAGTTACCAAAATTCCAATTGAACAAATATCAGTTGTTCTCTTCCAGTATTTCAAGTTGCGATACGTCTTAAGATGCCGACATACTATAATAACATTGTATATTTCCGATTGTTCTATTAGTTATAATTTCATAAAATGATGTTGAAAATATGAAAAATAAACGAAACCAACCTACCAACCAATGTCCCTCCCGCCCACAATCGCCAACCAGCCAGCCGTTTGCCCTCCCGCCCACCATCGCCAACCAGCCAACCTTAAACCCTCCCGCCCACCATCGCCAACCAGCCAACCGTTTGCCCTCCCACCCACAATCGCCAACCAGCCATCCTTAAGCCCTCCCTCCCGCCTTCTCCAACCAGCCATCCGTTTGCCCACCAGCCCGCCATCACCAACCACCCAACCGATTGCCCACCGCCACCATCAACAACCACCCAACCGATTGCTCTACTTCGCCAAGGAGCCAACACAGGACAATTCCACCTTCCGAACCCTCCCACCAACCAACTCTAAGCCCAGCCGGGTTGTTAATTAAGCCAAGACAGATTGCGACCGCGTCACATCAAATCTTGCATCGAGTTTCCACAACGATAAAAACAAGCCACATCACAGTCATTAAAGACACATGCACCTTTTCTCTCCACTTCCACCCTCGCCGCCCAATTTCAACAAACGATTAATAATACCACCTTCTTAATTGTTAACTACATTATAGGATTGCGTGTTCAGTATCATTATAACAGCGATGAAACATATTGATCGAAATCTCGAACCACAAAGCAAACGCGCAACGCAATTTCCTACACACTTTGTTTTGTTACATTCCTTAGGCACTACATTAAAGATCTTGCACTAATACTTAGCTCTAGTATATGTAGTACGTATATTGTGATATATATAAATTGAGAGTCTCGTTTTTGAGAAAATAGTTACCAAAATTCCATTTGAACAAATATCAGTTGTTCTCTTCCAGTATTTCCAGTTGCGATACATCTTAAGATGCCGACATACTATTATATAATTGTGTATTACCGATTGTTCTATTAGTTATAATTTCATAAAATGATGTTGAAAATATTAAAAATAAACGAAACCAACCAACCAACCAATGTCCCTCCCGACCACCATCGCCAACCAGCCAACCGTTAGCCCTCCCGCCCACCATCGCCAACCAGCCAACCGTAAACCCTCCCGCCCATCATCGCCAACCAGCCAACCGTTTGCCCTCCCACCCACCATCGCCAACCAGCCATCCTTAAACCCTCCCTCCCGCCTTCTCCAACCAGCCATCCGTTTGCCCACCAGCCCGCCATCACCAACCACCCAACCGATTGCCCACCCGCCACCATCACCAACCACCCAACAGATTGCTCACCATCGCCAAGGAGCCAACACAGGACAATTCCACCTTCCGAACCCTTCTACCAACCAACTCTAAACCCAGCCGGGTTGTTAATTAAACAAAGACAGATCGCGACCGCGTCACATCAAATCATGCATCGAGTTTCCACAACGATAAAAACAAGACACTTCACAGTCATGAAAGACACATGCACCTTTTTGTCTCAACTTCCACACTCGCCGCACGATTTCAACACACGATTTATAACACCACCTTCTTGATTGTTAACTACATTATAGGATTGCGTGTTCAGGATCATTATAACAGCAATGAAAGATATTGTTCGAAATCTCGAACCACAACGCAAACGCGCAACGCAATTTCCTGCACTCTTTGTTTTGTTACATTCCTTAGGCACCACATTTAAGATCTTGCACTAATACTTAGCTCCAGTATATGTAGGAAGTATATTGTGATATATATAAATTGAGAGTCTCGTTTTTGAGAAAATAGTTACCAAAATTAAAATTGAACAAATATCAGTTGTTCTCTTCCAGTATTTCCAGTTGCGATACGTCTTAAGATGTCGACATACTAATATATAATTGTGTATTAACGATTGTTCTATTAGTTATAATTTCATAAAATGATGTTGAAAATATGAAAAATAAACGAAACCAACCAACCAACCAATGTCCCTCCCGCCCACCATCGCCAACCAGCCAACCGTTAGCCCTCCCGCCCACCATCGCCAACCAGCCAACCGTTTGCCCTCCCACACACCATCGCCAACCAGCCATCCTTAAGCCCTCCCTCCCGCCTTCTCCAACCAGCCTTCCGTTTGCCCACCAGCCCGCCATCACCAACCACCCAACCGATTGCCCAACCGCCCAACATCACCAACCACCCAACCGATTGCTCACCATCGCCAAGGAGCCAACACAGGACAATTCCACCTTCCAAACCCTCACACCAACCAACTCTAAACCCAGCCGGGTTGTTAATTAAACAAAGACAGATCGCGACCGCGTCACATCAAATCATGCATCGAGTTTCCACAACGATAAAAACAAGCCACTTCACAGTCATTAAAGACACATGCACCTTTTTCTCTCCACTTCCACACTCGCCGCACGATTTCAACACACGATTAATAACACCACCTTCTTAATTATTAACTACATTATACGATTGCGTGTTCAGGATCATTATAACAGCGATGAAAGTTATTGTTCGAAATCTCGAAAAACAACGCAAACGCGCAACGCAATTTCCTGCACTCTTTGTTTTGTTACAATCCTTAGGCACTACATTTAACATCTTGCACTAATATTTAGCTCTAGTATATGTAGGAAATTTATTGTGATATATATAAATTGAGAGTCTCGTTTTTGAGAAAATAGTTACCAAACTTCCAATTGAACAAATATCAGTTGTTCTCTTCCAGTATTTCCAGTTGCGATACGTCTTAAGATGCCGACATACTATTATATAATTGTGTATTACCGATTGTTCTATCAGTTATAATTTCATAAAATTATGTTGAAAATATGAAATATATACGAAACCAACCAACCAACCAATGTCCCTCCCGCCCACCATCGCCAACCAGCCAACCTTTAGCCCTCTCGCCCACCATCGCCAACCAGCCAACCGTAAACCCTCCCGCCCACCATCTCCAACCAGCCAACCGTTGCCCTCCCACCCACCATCGCCAACCAGTCATCCTTAAGCCCTCCCTCCCGCCTTCAACAACCAGCCTTCCTTTTGCCCACCAGCCCGCCATCACCAACCACCCAACCGATTGACCACCGCCCACCATCACCAACCACCCAACAGATTGCTCACCATCGCCAAGGGCCAACACAGGACAATTCCACCTTCCGAACCCTCCACCAACCAACTCTAAACCCAGCCGGGTTGTTAATTAAACAAAAACAGATTGCGACCGCGTCACATCAAATCTTGCATCGAGTTTCCACAACGATAAAAATAAGCCACTTCACAGTCATTAAAGACACGTGCACCTTTTTCTCTCCACTTCCACCCTCGCCGCACAATTTCAACAAACGATTAATAATACCACCTTCTTAATTGTTAACTACATTATAGGATTGTTTGTTCAGGATCATTATAACAGCGATGAAAATATTGTTCGAAATCTCGAACCACAACGCAAATGCGCAACGCAATTTCCTGCACTCTTTGTTTTGTTACATTCCTTAGGCACTACATTTAAGATCTTGCACTAATACTTAGCTCTAGTATATGTATGACGTATATTGTGATATATATAAATTGAGAGTCTCGTTTTTGAGAAAATAGTTACCAAAATTCCATTTGAACAAATATCAGTTGTTCTCTTCCAGTATTTCCAGTTGCGATACATCTTACGATGCCGACATACTATTATATAATTGTGTATTACCGATTGTTCTATTAGTTATAATTTCATAAAATGATGTTGAAAATATGAAAAATAAACGAAACCAACCAACCAACCAATGTCCCTCCCGACCACCATCGCCAACCAGCCAACCGTTAGCCCTCCCGCCCACCATCGCCAACCAGCCAACCGTAAACCTTCCCGCCCACCATCGCCAACCAGCCAACCGTTTGCCCTCCCACCCACCATCGCCAACCAGCCATCCTTAAGCCCTCCCTCACGCCTTCTCCAACCAGCCATCCGTTTGCCCACCAGCCCGCCATCACCAACCACCCAACCGATTGCCCACCCGCCACCATCACCAACCCCCAACAGATTGCTCACCATCGCCAAGGAGCCAACACAGGACAATCCCACCTTCCGAACCCTCCCACCAACCAACTTTAAACCCAGCCGGGTTGTTAATTAAACAAAGACAGATCGCGACCGCGTCACATCAAATCATGGATCGAGTTTCCACAACGATAAAAACAAGCCACATCACAGTCATTAAAGACACATGCACCTTTTTCTCTCCACATCCACACTCTCCGCACGATTTCAACACACGATTAATAATACCACCTTCTTAATTGTTAACTACATTATAGGATTGCGTGTTCAGGATCATTATAACAGCGATGAAAGATATTGTTCGAAATCTCGAACCACAACGCAAACGCGCAACGCAATTTCCTGCACTCTTTGTTTTGTTACATTCCTTAGGCACTACATTTAAGATCTTGCACTAATACTTAGCTCTAGTATATGTATGACGTATATTGTGATATATATAAATTGAGAGTCTCGTTTTTGAGAAAATAGTTACCAAAATTCCAATTGAACAAATATCAGTTGTTCTCTTCCAGTATTTCCAGTTGCGATACGTCTTAAGATGCCGACATACTATTATATAATTGTGTATTACCGATATTTCTATTAGTTATAATTTCATCAAATGATGTTGAAAATATGAAAAATAAACGAAACCAACCAACCAACCAATGTCCCTCCCGCCCACCATCGCCCACCAGCCAACCGTTAGCCCTCCCGCCCACCATCGCCAACCAGCCAACCGTAAACCCTCCCGCCCACCATCGCCAACCAGCCAACCGTTTGCCCTCCCACCCACCATCGCCAACCAGCCATCCATAAGCCCTCCCTCCCGCCTTCTCCAACCAGCCATCCGTTTGCCCACCAGCCCGCCATCACCAACCACCCAACCGATTGCCCACCCGCCACCATCACCAACGACCCAACAGATTGCTCACCATCGCCAAGGTGCCAACACAGGACAATTCCACCTTCCGAACCCTCCCACCAACCAACTCTAAACCCAGCCGGGTTGTTAATTAAACAAAGACAGATCGCGACCGCGTCACATCAAATCATGCATCGAGTTTCCCCAACGTTAAAAACAAGCCACTTCACAGTCATTAAAGACACATGCACCTTTTTCTCTCCACTTCCACACTCGCCGCACGATTTCAACACACGATTAATAATACCACCTTCTTAATTGTTAACTACATTATACGATTGCGTGTTCAAGATCATTATAACAGCGATGAAAGATATTGTTCGAAATCTCGAACCACAACGCAAACGCGCAACGCAATTTCCTGCACTCTATGTTTTTGTTACATTCCTTAGGCACTACTTTTAAGATCTTGCACTAATACTTAGCTCTAGTATATGTAGGACGTATATTGTGATATATATAAATTGAGAGTCTCGTTTTGAGAAAATAGTTACCAAAATTCCAATTGAACAAATATCGGTTGTTCTCTTCCAGTATTTCCAGTCTTAAGATGCCGACATACTATTATATAATTGTGTATTACCGATTGTTCTATTAGTTATAATTTCATAAAATGATGTTGAAAATTTGAAAAATAAACGAAATCAACCTACCAACCAATGTCCCTCCCGCCCACAATCGCCAACCAGCCAACCGTTAGCCCTCCCACCCACCATCGCCAACCAGCCAACCTTAAACCCTCCCGCCCACCATCGCCAACCAGCCATCCGTTTGCCCACCAGCCCGCCCTCACCAACCACCCAACCGATTGCCCACCCGCCACCATCAACAAACACCCAACAGATTGCTCACCATCGCCAAGGAGCCAACACAGGACAATTCCACCTTCCGAACCCTCCCACCAACCAACTCTAAGCCCAGCCGGGTTGTTAATTAAACAAAGACAGATTGCGACATCGTCACATCAAATCATGCATCGAGTTTCCACAACGATAAAAACAAACCACTTCACAGTCATTAAAGACACATGCACCTTTTTCTCTCCACTTCCACCCTCGCCGCACACTTTCAACACACGATTAATAATACCACCTTCTTAATTGTTAACTACATTATAGGATTGCGTGTTCAGGATCAATATAACAGCGATGAAAGATATTGTTCGAAATCTCGAACCACAACGCAAACGCGCAACGCAATTTCCTGCACTCTCTGTTTTGTTACATTCCTTAGGCACTACATTTAAGATCTTGCACTAATACTTAGCGCTAGTATATGTAGGACGTATATTGTGATATATATAAATTGAGAGTCTCGTTTTTGAGAAAATAGTTACCAAAATTCCAATTGAACAAATATCAGTTGTTCTCTTCCAGTATTTCCAGTTGCGATACATCTTAAGATGCCGACATACTATTATATAATTGTGTATTTCCGATTGTTCTATTAGTTATAATTTCATAAAATGATGTTAAAAATATGAAAAATAAACGAAACCAACCAACCAACCAATGTCCCTCCCGCCCACCATCGCCAACCAGCCAACCGTTAGCCCTCCCGCCCACCATCGCCAACCAGCCAACCGTAAACCCTCCCGCCCACCATCGCCAACTAGCCAACCGTTTGCCCTCCCACCCACCATCGCCAACCAGCCATGCTTAAGCCCTCCCTCCCGTCTTCTCCAACCAGCCATCCGTTTGCCCACCAGCCCGCCATCACCAACCACCCAACCGATTGCCCACCCGCCACCATCACCAACCACCCAACAGATTGCTCACCATCGCCAAGGAGCCAACACAGGACAATTCCACCTTCCGAACCCTCCCACCAACCAACTCTAAACCCAGCCGGGTTGTTAATTAAACAAAGACCGATCGCGACCGCGTCACATCAAATCATACATCGAGTTTCCACAACGATAAAAACAAGCCACTTCACAGTCATTAAATACACATGCACCTTTTTCTCTCCACTTCCAAACTCGCCGCACGATTTCAACACACGATTAATAATACCACCTTCTTAATTGTTAACTACATTATAGGATTGCGTGTTCAGGATCATTATAACAGCAATGAAAGATATTGTTCGAAATCTCGAACCACAACGCAAACGCGCAACGCAATTTCCTGCACTCTTTGTTTTGTTACATTCCTTAGGCACCACATTTAAGATCTTGCACTAATACTTAGCTCCAGTATATGTAGGAAGTATATTGTGATATATATAAATTGAGAGTCTCGTTTTTGAGAAAATAGTTACCAAAATTCCAATTGAACAAATATCAGTTGTTCTCTTCCAGTATTTCCAGTTGCGATACGTCTTAAGATGTCGACATACTAATATATAATTGTGTATTAACGATTGTTCTATTAGTTATAATTTCATAAAATGATGTTGAAAATATGAAAAATAAACGAAACCAACCAACCAACCAATGTCCCTCCCGCCCACCATCGCCAACCAGCCAACCGTTAGCCCTCCCGCCCACCATCGCCAACCAGCCAACCGTTTGCCCTCCCACACACCATCGCCAACCAGCCATCCTTAAGCCCTCCCTCCCGCCTTCTCCAACCAGCCTTCCGTTTGCCCACCAGCCCGCCATCACCAACCACCCAACCGATTGCCCAACCGCCCAACATCACCAACCACCCAACCGATTGCTCACCATCGCCAAGGAGCCAACACAGGACAATTCCACCTTCCAAACCCTCACACCAACCAACTCTAAACCCAGCCGGGTTGTTAATTAAACAAAGACAGATCGCGACCGCGTCACATCAAATCATGCATCGAGTTTCCACAACGATAAAAACAAGCCACTTCACAGTCATTAAAGACACATGCACCTTTTTCTCTCCACTTCCACACTCGCCGCACGATTTCAACACACGATTAATAACACCACCTTCTTAATTATTAACTACATTATACGATTGCGTGTTCAGGATCATTATAACAGCGATGAAAGTTATTGTTCGAAATCTCGAAAAACAACGCAAACGCGCAACGCAATTTCCTGCACTCTTTGTTTTGTTACAATCCTTAGGCACTACATTTAACATCTTGCACTAATATTTAGCTCTAGTATATGTAGGAAATTTATTGTGATATATATAAATTGAGAGTCTCGTTTTTGAGAAAATAGTTACCAAAATTCCAATTGAACAAATATCAGTTGTTCTCTTCCAGTATTTCCAGTTGCGATACGTCTTAAGATGCCGACATACTATTATATAATTGTGTATTACCGATTGTTCTATCAGTTATAATTTCATAAAATTATGTTGAAAATATGAAATATATACGAAACCAACCAACCAACCAATGTCCCTCCCGCCCACCATCGCCAACCAGCCAACCGTAAACCCTCCCGCCCACCATCTCCAACCAGCCAACCGTTGCCCTCCCACCCACCATCGCCAACCAGTCATCCTTAAGCCCTCCCTCCCGCCTTCAACAACCAGCCTTCCTTTTGCCCACCAGCCCGCCATCACCAACCACCCAACCGATTGACCACCGCCCACCATCACCAACCACCCAACAGATTGCTCACCATCGCCAAGGGCCAACACAGGACAATTGCACCTTCCGAACCCTCCACCAACCAACTCTAAACCCAGCCGGGTTGTTAATTAAACAAAAACAGATTGCGACCGCGTCACATCAAATCTTGCATCGAGTTTCCACAACGATAAAAAGAAGCCACTTCACAGTCATTAAAGACACGTGCACCTTTTTCTCTCCACTTCCTCCCTCGCCGCACAATTTCAACGAACGATTAATAATACCACCTTCTTAATTGTTAACTACATTATAGGATTGTTTGTTCAGGATCATTATAACAGCGATGAAAATATTGTTCGAAATCTCGAACCACAACGCAAATGCGCAACGCAATTTCCTGCACTCTTTGTTTTGTTGCATTCCGTAGGCACTACATTTAAGATCTTGCACTAATATCTAGCTCTAGTATATGTAAGACGTATATTGTGATATATATAAATTGAGAGTCCCGTTTTTGAGAAAATATTTACCAAAATTCCAATTGAACAAATATCAGTTGTTCTCTTCCAGTATTTCAAGTTGCGATACGTCTTAAGGTGCCGACATACTATAATAACATTGTATATTTCCGATTGTTCTATTAGTTATAATTTCATAAAATGATGTTGAAAATATGAAAAATAAACGAAACCAACCTACCAACCAATGTCCCTCCCGCCCACAATCGCCAACCAGCCAGCCGTTAGCCCTCCCGCCCACCATCGCCAACCAGCCAACCTTAAACCCTCCCGCCCACCATCGCCAACCAGCCAACCGTTTGCCCTCCCACCCACAATCGCCAACCAGCCATCCTTAAGCCCTCCCTCCCGCCTTCTCCAACCAGCCATCCGTTTGCCCACCTGCCCGCCATCACCAACCACCCAACCGATTGCCCACCCGCCACCATCAACAACCACCCAACCGATTGCTCTACTTCGCCAAGGAGCCAACACAGGACAATTCCACCTTCCGAACCCTCCCACCAACCAAATCTAAGCCCAGCCGGGTTGTTAATTAAGCAAAGACAGATTGCGACCGCGTCACATCAAATCTTGCATCGAGTTTCCACAACGATAAAAACAAGCCACATCACAGTCATTAAAGACACATGCACCTTTTCTCTCCACTTCCACCCTCGCCGCACAATTTCAACAAACGATTAATAATACCACCTTCTTAATTGTTAACTACATTATAGGATTGCGTGTTCAGGATCATTATAAGAGCGATGAAACATATTGATCGAAATCTCGAACCACAAAGCAAACGCGCAACGCAATTTCCTACACACTTTGTTTTGTTACATTCCTTAGGCACTACATTAAAGATCTTGCACTAATACTTAGCTCTAGTATATGTAGTACGTATATTGTGATATATATAAATTGAGAGTCTCGTTTTTGAGAAAATAGTTACCAAAATTCCATTTGAACAAATATCAGTTGTTCTCTTCCAGTATTTCCAGTTGCGATACATCTTAAGATGCCGACATACTATTATATAATTGTGTATTACCGATTGTTCTATTAGTTATAATTTCATAAAATGATGTTGAAAATATTAAAAATAAACGAAACCAACCAACCAACCAATGTCCCTCCCGCCCACCATCGCCAACCAGCCAACCGTTAGCCCTCCCGCCCACCATCGCCAACCAGCCAACCGTAAACCCTCCCGCCCATCATCGCCAACCAGCCAACCGTTTGCCCTCCCACCCACCATCGCCAACCAGCCATCCTTAAACCCTCCCTCCCGCCTTCTCCAACCAGCCATCCGTTTGCCCACCAGCCCGCCATCACCAACCACCCAACCGATTGCCCACCCGCCACCATCACCAACCACCCAACAGATTGCTCACCATCGCCAAGGAGCCAACACAGGACAATTCCACCTTCCGAACCCTTCTACCAACCAACTCTAAACCCAGCCGGGTTGTTAATTAAACAAAGACAGATCGCGACCGCGTCACATCAAATCATGCATCGAGTTTCCACAACGATAAAAACAAGATACTTCACAGTCATGAAAGACACATGCACCTTTTTGTCTCAACTTCCACACTCGCCGCACGATTTCAACACACGATTTATAACACCACCTTCTTGATTGTTAACTACATTATAGGATTGCGTGTTCAGGATCATTATAACAGCAATGAAAGATATTGTTCGAAATCTCGAACCACAACGCAAACGCGCAACGCAATTTCCTGCACTCTTTGTTTTGTTACATTCCTTAGGCACCACATTTAAGATCTTGCACTAATACTTAGCTCCAGTATATGTAGAAAGTATATTGTGATATATATAAATTGAGAGTCTCGTTTTTGAGAAAATAGTTACCAAAATTCCAATTGAACAAATATCAGTTGTTCTCTTCCAGTATTTCCAGTTGCGATACGTCTTAAGATGTCGACATACTAATATATAATTGTGTATTAACGATTGTTCTATTAGTTATAATTTCATAAAATGATGTTGAAAATATGAAAAATAAACGAAACCAACCAACCAACCAATGTCCCTCCCGCCCACCATCGCCAACCAGCCAACCGTTAGCCCTCCCGCCCACCATCGCCAACCAGCCAACCGTTTGCCCTCCCACACACCATCGCCAACCAGCCATCCTTAAGCCCTCCCTCCCGCCTTCTCCAACCAGCCTTCCGTTTGCCCACCAGCCCGCCATCACCAACCACCCAACCGATTGCCCAACCGCCCAACATCACCAACCACAACCGATTGCTCACCATCGCCAAGGAGCCAACACAGGACAATTCCACCTTCCAAACCCTCACACCAACCAACTCTAAACCCAGCCGGGTTGTTAATTAAACAAAGACAGATCGCGACCGCGTCACATCAAATCATGCATCGAGTTTCCACAACGATAAAAACAAGCCACTTCACAGTCATTAAAGACACATGCACCTTTTTCTCTCCACTTCCACACTCGCCGCACGATTTCAACACACGATTAATAACACCACCTTCTTAATTATTAACTACATTATACGATTGCGTGTTCAGGATCATTATAACAGCGATGAAAGTTATTGTTCGAAATCTCGAAAAACAACGCAAACGCGCAACGCAATTTCCTGCACTCTTTGTTTTGTTACAATCCTTAGGCACTACATTTAACATCTTGCACTAATATTTAGCTCTAGTATATGTAGGAAATTTATTGTGATATATATAAATTGAGAGTCTCGTTTTTGAGAAAATAGTTACCAAAATTCCAATTGAACAAATATCAGTTGTTCTCTTCCAGTATTTCCAGTTGCGATACGTCTTAAGATGCCGACATACTATTATATAATTGTGTATTACCGATTGTTCTATCAGTTATAATTTCATAAATTTATGTTGAAAATATGAAATATATACGAAACCAACCAACCAACCAATGTCCCTCCCGCCCACCATCGCCAACCAGCCAACCTTTAGCCCACTCGCCCACCATCGCCAACCAGCCAACCGTAAACCCTCCCGCCCACCATCTCCAACCAGCCAACCGTTGCCCTCCCACCCACCATCGCCAACCAGTCATCCTTAAGCCCTCCCTCCCGCCTTCAACAACCAGCCTTCCTTTTGCCCACCAGCCCGCCATCACCAACCACCCAACCGATTGACCACCGCCCACCATCACCAACCACCCAACAGATTGTTCACCATCGCCAAGGGCCAACACAGGACAATTCCACCTTCCGAACCCTCCACCAACCAACTCTAAACCCAGCCGGGTTGTTAATTAAACAAAAACAGATTGCGACCGCGTCACATCAAATCTTGCATCGAGTTTCCACAACGATAAAAATAAGCCACTTCACAGTCAAGAAGACACGTGCACCTTTTTCCCTCCACTTCCACCCTCGCCGCACAATTTCAACAAACGATTAATAATACCACCTTCTTAATTGTTAACTACATTATAGGATTGTTTGTTCAGGATCATTATAACAGCGATGAAAATATTGTTCGAAATCTCGAACCACAACGCAAATGCGCAACGCAATTTCCTGCACTCTTTGTTTTGTTACATTCCTTAGGCACTACATTTAAGATCTTGCACTAATACTTAGCTCTAGTATATGTATGACGTATATTGTGATATATATAAATTGAGAGTCTCGTTTTTGAGAAAATAGTTACCAAAATTCCATTTGAACAAATATCAGTTGTTCTCTTCCAGTATTTCCAGTTGCGATACATCTTACGATGCCGACATACTATTATATAATTGTGTATTACCGATTGTTCTATTAGTTATAATTTCATAAAATGATGTTGAAAATATGAAAAATAAACGAAACCAACCAACCAACCAATGTCCCTCCCGACCACCATCGCCAACCAGCCAACCGTTAGCCCTCCCGCCCACCATCGCCAACCAGCCAACCGTAAACCTTCCCGCCCACCATCGCCAACCAGCCAACCGTTTGCCCTCCCACCCACCATCGCCAACCAGCCATCCTTAAGCCCTCCCTCACGCCTTCTCCAACCAGCCATCCGTTTGCCCACCAGCCCGCCATCACCAACCACCCAACCGATTGCCCACCCGCCACCATCACCAACCCCCAACAGATTGCTCACCATCGCCAAGGAGCCAACACAGGACAATCCCACCTTCCGAACCCTCCCACCAACCAACTTTAAACCCAGCCGGGTTGTTAATTAAACAAAGACAGATCGCGACCGCGTCACATCAAATCATGGATCGAGTTTCCACAACGATAAAAACAAGCCACATCACAGTCATTAAAGACACATGCACCTTTTTCTCTCCACATCCACACTCTCCGCACGATTTTAACACACGATTAATAATACCACCTTCTTAATTGTTAACTACATTATAGGATTGCGTGTTCAGGATCATTATAACAGCGATGAAAGATATTGTTCGAAATCTCGAACCACAACGCAAACGCGCAACGCAATTTCCTGCACTCTTTGTTTTGTTACATTCCTTAGGCACTACATTTAAGATCTTGCACTAATACTTAGCTCTAGTATATGTATGACGTATATTGTGATATATATAAATTGAGAGTCTCGTTTTTGAGAAAATAGTTACCAAAATTCCAATTGAACAAATATCAGTTGTTCTCTTCCAGTATTTCCAGTTGCGATACGTCTTAAGATGCCGACATACTATTATATAATTGTGTATTACCGATATTTCTATTAGTTATAATTTCATCAAATGATGTTGAAAATATGAAAAATAAACGAAACCAACCAACCAACCAATGTCCCTCCCGCCCACCATCGCCCACCAGCCAACCGTTAGCCCTCCCGCCCACCATCGCCAACCAGCCAACCGTAAACCCTCCCGCCCACCATCGCCAACCAGCCAACCGTTTGCTCTCCCACCCACCATCGCCAACCAGCCATCCATAAGCCCTCCGTCCCGCCTTCTCCAACCAGCCATCCGTTTGCCCACCAGCCCGCCATCACCAACCACCCAACCGATTGCCCACCCGCCACCATCACCAACGACCCAACAGATTGCTCACCATCGCCAAGGTGCCAACACAGGACAATTCCACCTTCCGAACCCTCCCACCAACCAACTCTAAACCCAGCCGGGTTGTTAATTAAACAAAGACAGATCGCGACCGCGTCACATCAAATCATGCATCGAGTTTCCACAACGTTAAAAACAAGCCACTTCACAGTCATTAAAGACACATGCACCTTTTTCTCTCCACTTCCACACTCGCCGCACGATTTCAACACACGATTAATAATACCACCTTCTTAATTGTTAACTACATTATACGATTGCGTGTTCAAGATCATTATAACAGCGATGAAAGATATTGTTCGAAATCTCGAACCACAACGCAAACGCGCAACGCAATTTCCTGCACTCTATGTTTTTGTTACATTCCTTAGGCACTACTTTTAAGATCTTGCACTAATACTTAGCTCTAGTATATGTAGGACGTATATTGTGATATATATAAATTGAGAGTCTCGTTTTGAGAAAATAGTTACCAAAATTCCAAATGAACAGATATCGGTTGTTCTCTTCCAGTATTTCCAGTCTTAAGATGCCGACATACTATTATATAATTGTGTATTACCGATTGTTCTATTAGTTATAATTTCATAAAATGATGTTGAAAATATGAAAAATAAACGAAATCAACCTACCAACCAATGTCCCTCCCGCCCACAATCGCCAACCAGCCAACCGTTAGCCCTCCCGCCCACCATCGCCAACCAGCCAACCTTAAACCCTCCCGCCCACCATCGCCAACCAGCCATCCGTTTGCCCACCAGCCCGCCATCACCAACCACCCAACCGATTGCCCACCCGCCACCATCAACAAACACCCAACCGATTGCTCACCATCGCCAAGGAGCCAACACAGGACAATTCCACCTTCCGAACCCTCCCACCAACCAACTCTAAGCCCAGCCGGGTTGTTAATTAAACAAAGACAGATTGCGACATCGTCACATCAAATCATGCATCGAGTTTCCACAACGATAAAAACAAACCACTTCACAGTCATTAAAGACACATGCACCTTTTTCTCTCCACTTCCACCCTCGCCGCACACTTTCAACACACGATTAATAATACCACCTTCTTAATTGTTAACTACATTATAGGATTGCGTGTTCAGGATCAATATAACAGCGATGAAAGATATTGTTCGAAATCTCGAACCACAACGCAAACGCGCAACGCAATTTCCTGCACTCTTTGTTTTGTTACATTCCTTAGGCACTACATTTAAGATCTTGCACAAATACTTAGCGCTAGTATATGTAGGACGTATATTGTGATATATATAAATTGAGAGTCTCGTTTTTGAGAAAATAGTTACCAAAATTCCAATTGAACAAATATCAGTTGTTCTCTTCCAGTATTTCCAGTTGCGATACATCTTAAGATGCCGACATACTATTATATAATTGTGTATTTCCGATTGTTCTATTAGTTATAATTTCATAAAATGATGTTAAAAATATGAAAAATAAACGAAACCAACCAACCAACCAATGTCCCTCCCGCCCATCATCGCCAACCAGCCAACCGTTAGCCCTCCCGCCCACCATCGCCAACCAGCCAACCGTAAACCCTCCCGCCCACCATCGCCAACTAGCCAACCGTTTGCCCTCCCACCCACCATCGCCAACCAGCCATGCTTAAGCCCTCCCTCCCGTCTTCTCCAACCAGCCATCCGTTTGCCCACCAGCCCGCCATCACCAACCACCCAACCGATTGCCCACCCGCCACCATCACCAACCACCCAACAGATTGCTCACCATCGCCAAGGAGCCAACACAGGACAATTCCACCTTCCGAACCCTCCCACCAACCAACTCTAAACCCAGCCGGGTTGTTAATTAAACAAAGACCGATCGCGACCGCGTCACATCAAATCATACATCGAGTTTCCACAACGATAAAAACAAGCCACTTCACAGTCATTAAAGACACATGCACCTTTTTCTCTCCACTTCCAAACTCGCCGCACGATTTCAACACACGATTAATAATACCACCTTCTTAATTGTTAACTACATTATAGGATTGCGTGTTCAGTATCATTATAACAGCGATGAAACATATTGATCGAAATCTCGAACCACAAAGCAAACGCGCAACGCAATTTCCTACACACTTTGTTTTGTTACATTCCTTAGGCACTACATTAAAGATCTTGCACTAATACTTAGCTCTAGTATATGTAGTACGTATATTGTGATATATATAAATTGAGAGTCTCGTTTTTGAGAAAATAGTTACCAAAATTCCATTTGAACAAATATCAGTTGTTCTCTTCCAGTATTTCCAGTTGCGATACATCTTAAGATGCCGACATACTATTATATAATTGTGTATTACCGATTGTTCTATTAGTTATAATTTCATAAAATTATGTTGAAAATATTAAAAATAAACGAAACCAACCAACCAACCAATGTCCCTCCCGCCCACCATCGCCAACCAGCCAACCGTTAGCCCTCCCGCCCACCATCGCCAACCAGCCAACCGTAAACCCTCCCGCCCATCATCGCCAACCATCCAACCGTTTGCCCTCCCACCCACCATCGCCAACCAGCCATCCTTAAACCCTACCTCCCGCCTTCTCCAACCAGCCATCCGTTTGCCCACCAGCCCGCCATCACCAACCACCCAACCGATTGCCCACCCGCCACCATCACCAACCACCCAACAGATTGCTCACCATCGCCAAGGAGCCAACACAGGACAATTCCACCTTCCGAACCCTTCTACCAACCAACTCTAAACCCAGCCGGGTTGTTAATTAAACAAAGACAGATCGCGACCGCGTCACATCAAATCATGCATCGAGTTTCCACAACGATAAAAACAAGACACTTCACAGTCATGAAAGACACATGCACCTTTTTGTCTCAACTTCCACACTCGCCGCACGATTTCAACACACGATTTATAACACCACCTTCTTGATTGTTAACTACATTATAGGATTGCGTGTTCAGGATCATTATAACAGCAATGAAAGTTATTGTTCGAAATCTCGAACCACAACGCAAACGCGCAACGCAATTTCCTGCACTCTTTGTTTTGTTACATTCCTTAGGCACCACATTTAAGATCTTGCACTAATACTTAGCTCCAGTATATGTAGGAAGTATATTGTGATATATATAAATTGAGAGTCTCGTTTTTGAGAAAATAGTTACCAAAATTCCAATTGAACAAATATCAGTTGTTCTCTTCCAGTATTTCCAGTTGCGATACGTCTTAAGATGTCGACATACTAATATATAATTGTGTATTAACGATTGTTCTATTAGTTATAATTTCATAAAATGATGTTGAAAATATGAAAAATAAACGAAACCAACCAACCAACCAATGTCCCTCCCGCCCACCATCGCCAACCAGCCAACCGTTAGCCCTCCCGCCCACCATCGCCAACCAGCCAACCGTTTGCCCTCCCACACACCATCGCCAACCAGCCATCCTTAAGCCCTCCCTCCCGCCTTCTCCAACCAGCCTTCCGTTTGCCCACCAGCCCGCCATCACCAACCACCCAACCGATTGCCCAACCGCCCAACATCACCAACCACCCAACCGATTGCTCACCATCGCCAAGGAGCCAACACAGGACAATTCCACCTTCCAAACCCTCACACCAACCAACTCTAAACCCAGCCGGGTTGTTAATTAAACAAAGACAGATCGCGACCGCGTCACATCAAATCATGCATCGAGTTTCCACAACGATAAAAACAAGCCACTTCACAGTCATTAAAGACACATGCACCTTTTTCTCTCCACTTCCACACTCGCCGCACGATTTCAACACACGATTAATAACACCACCTTCTTAATTATTAACTACATTATACGATTGCGTGTTCAGGATCATTATAACAGCGATGAAAGTTATTGTTCGAAATCTCGAAAAACAACGCAAACGCGCAACGCAATTTCCTGCACTCTTTGTTTTGTTACAATCCTTAGGCACTACATTTAACATCTTGCACTAATATTTAGCTCTAGTATATGTTGGAAATTTATTGTGATATATATAAATTGAGAGTCTCGTTTTTGAGAAAATAGTTACCAAAATTCCAATTGAACAAATATCAGTTGTTCTCTTCCAGTATTTCCAGTTGCGATACGTCTTAAGATGCCGACATACTATTATATAATTGTGTATTACCGATTGTTCTATCAGTTATAATTTCATAAAATTATGTTGAAAATATGAAATATATACGAAACCAACCAACCAACCAATGTCCCTCCCGCCCACCATCGCCAACCAGCCAACCTTTAGCCCTCTCGCCCACCATCGCCAACCAGCCAACCGTAAACCCTCCCGCCCACCATCTCCAACCAGCCAACCGTTGCCCTCCCACCCACCATCGCCAACCAGTCATCCTTAAGCCCTCCCTCCCGCCTTCAACAACCAGCCTTCCTTTTGCCCACCAGCCCGCCATCACCAACCACCCAACCGATTGACCACCGCCCACCATCACCAACCACCCAACAGATTGCTCACCATCGCCAAGGGCCAACACAGGACAATTCCACCTTCCGAACCCTCCACCAACCAACTCTAAACCCAGCCGGGTTGTTAATTAAACAAAAACAGATTGCGACCGCGTCACATCAAATCTTGCATCGAGTTTCCACAACGATAAAAATAAGCCACTTCACAGTCATTAAAGACACGTGCACCTTTTTCTCTCCACTTCCACCCTCGCCGCACAATTTCAACAAACGATTAATAATACCACCTTCTTAATTGTTAACTACATTATAGGATTGTTTGTTCAGGATCATTATAACAGCGATGAAAATATTGTTCGAAATCTCGAACCACAACGCAAATGCGCAACGCAATTTCCTGCACTCTTTGTTTTGATACATTCCTTAGGCACTACATTTAAGATCTTGCACTAATACTTAGCTCTAGTATATGTATGACGTATATTGTGATATATATAAATTGAGAGTCTCGTTTTTGAGAAAATAGTTACCAAAATTCCATTTGAACAAATATCAGTTTTTCTCATCCAGTATTTCCAGTTGCGATACATCTTACGATGCCGACATACTATTATATAATTGTGTATTACCGATTGTTCTATTAGTTATAATTTCATAAAATGATGTTGAAAATATGAAAAATAAACGAAACCAACCAACCAACCAATGTCCCTCCCGACCACCATCGCCAACCAGCCAACCGTTAGCCCTCCCGCCCACCATCGCCAACCAGCCAACCGTAAACCTTCCCGCCCACCATGGCCAACCAGCCAACCGTTTGCCCTCCCACCCACCATCGCCAACCAGCCATCCTTAAGCCCTCCCTCACGCCTTCTCCAACCAGCCATCCGTTTGCCCACCCGCCACCATCACCAACCCCCAACAGATTGCTCACCATCGCCAAGGAGCCAACACAGGACAATCCCACCTTCCGAACCCTCCCACCAACCAACTTTAAACCCAGCCGGGTTGTTAATTAAACAAAGACAGATCGCGACCGCGTCACATCAAATCATGGATCGAGTTTCCACAACGATAAAAACAAGCCACATCACAGTCATTAAAGACACATGCACCTTTTTCTCTCCACATCCACACTCTCCGCACGATTTCAACACACGATTAATAATACCACCTTCTTAATTGTTAACTACATTATAGGATTGCGTGTTCAGGATCATTATAACAGCGATGAAAGATATTGTTCGAAATCTCGAACCACAACGCAAACGCGCAACGCAATTTCCTGCACTCTTTGTTTTGTTACATTCCTTAGGCACTACATTTAAGATCTTGCACTAATACTTAGCTCTAGTATATGTATGACGTATATTGTGATATATATAAATTGAGAGTCTCGTTTTTGAGAAAATAGTTACCAAAATTCCAATTGAACAAATATCAGTTGTTCTCTTCCAGTATTTCCAGTTGCGATACGTCTTAAGATGCCGACATACTATTATATAATTGTGTATTACCGATATTTCTATTAGTTATAATTTCATCAAATGATGTTGAAAATATGAAAAATAAACGAAACCAACCAACCAACCAATGTCCCTCCCGCCCACCATCGCCCACCAGCCAACCGTTAGCCCTCCCGCCCACCATCGCCAACCAGCCAACCGTAAACCCTCCCGCCCACCATCGCCAACCAGCCAACCGTTTGCCCTCCCACCCACCATCGCCAACCAGCCATCCATAAGCCCTCCCTCCCGCCTTCTCCAACCAGCCATCCGTTTGCCCACCAGCCCGCCATCACCAACCACCCAACCGATTGCCCACCCGCCACCATCACCAACGACCCAACAGATTACTCACCATCGCCAAGGAGCCAACACAGGACAATTCCACCTTCCGAACCCTCCCACCAACCAACTCTAAGCCCAGCCGGGTTGTTAATTAAGCAAAGACAGATTGCGACCGCGTCACATCAAATCTTGCATCGAGTTTCCACAACGATAAAAACAAGCCACATCACAGTCATTAAAGACACATGCACCTTTTCTCTCCACTTCCACCCTCGCCGCACAATTTCAACAAACGATTAATAATACCACCTTCTTAATTGTTAACTACATTATAGGATTGCGTGTTCAGTATCATTATAACAGCGATGAAACATATTGATCGAAATCTCGAACCACAAAGCAAACGCGCAACGCAATTTCCTACACACTTTGTTTTGTTACATTCCTTAGGCACTACATTAAAGATCTTGCACTAATACTTAGCTCTAGTATATGTAGTACGTATATTGTGATATATATAAATTGAGAGTCTCGTTTTTGAGAAAATAGTTACCAAAATTCCATTTGAACAAATATCAGTTGTTCTCTTCCAGTATTACCAGTCTTAAGATGCCGACATACTATTATATAATTGTGTATTACCGATTGTTCTATTAGTTATAATTTCATAAAATGATGTTGAAAATATGAAAAATAAACGAAACCAACCTACCAACCAATGTACCTCCCGCCCACAATCGCCAACCAGCCAACCGTTAGCCCTCCCGCCCACCATCGCCAACCAGCCAACCTTAAACCCTCCCGCCCACCATCGCCAACCAGCCAACCGTTTGCCCTCCCACCCACAATCGCCAACCAGCCATCCCTAAGCCCTCCCTCCCGCCTTCTCCAACCAGCCATCCGTTTGCCCACCAGCCCGCCATCACCAACCACCCAACCGATTGCCCACCCGCCACCATCAACAACCACCCAACCGATTGCTCACCATCGCCAAGGAGCCAACACAGGACAATTCCACCTTCCGAACCCTCCCACCAACCAACTCTAAGCCCAGCCGGGTTGTTAATTAAACAAAGACAGATTGCGACCGCGTCACATCAAATCTTGCATCGAGTTTCCACAACGATAAAAACAAGCCACATCACAGTCATTAAAGACACATGCACCTTTTTCTCTCCACTTCCACCCTCGCCGCACACTTTCAACACACGATTAATAATACCACCTTCTTAATTGTTAACTACATTATAGGATTGCGTGTTCAGGATCAATATAACAGCAATGAAAGATATTGTTCGAAATCTCGAACCACAACGCAAACGCGCAACGCAATTTCCTGCAATCTTTGTTTTGTTACATTCCTTAGGCACTACATTTAAGATCTTGCACTAATACTTAGCTCTAGTATATGTAGGACGTATATTGTGATATATATAAATTGAGAGTCTCGTTTTTGAGAAAATAGTTACCAAAATTCCAATTGAACAAATATCAATTGTTCTCTTCCAGTATTTCCAGTTGCGATACATCTTAAGATGCCGACATACTATTATATAATTGTGTATTTCCGATTGTTCTATTAGTTATAATTTCATAAAATGATGTTAAAAATATGAAAAATAAACGAAACCAACCAACCAACCAATGTCCCTCCCGCCCACCATCGCCAACCAGCCAACCGTTAGCCCTCCCGCCCACCATCGCCAACCAGCCAACCGTAAACCCTCCCGCCCACCATCGCCAACTAGCCAACCGTTTGCCCTCCCACCCACCATCGCCAACCAGCCATGCTTAAGCCCTCCCTCCCGTCTTCTCCAACCAGCCATCCGTTTGCCCACCAGCCCGCCATCACCAACCACCCAACCGATTGCCCACCCGCCACCATCACCAACCACCCAACAGATTGCTCACCATCGCCAAGGAGCCAACACAGGACAATTCCACCTTCCAAACCCTTCCACCAACCAACTCTAAACCCAGCCGGGTTGTTAATTAAACAAAGACCGATCGCGACCGCGTCACATCAAATCATACATCGAGTTTCCACAACGATAAAAACAAGCCACTTCACAGTCATTAAATACACATGCACCTTTTTCTCTCCACTTCCAAACTCGCCGCACGATTTCAACACACGATTAATAATACCACCTTCTTCATTGTTAACTACATTATAGGATTGCGTGTTCAGGTTCATTATAACAGCGATGAAAGTTTTTTGTTTGAAATCTCGAACCACAACGCAAACGCGCAACGCAATTTCCTGCACTCTTTGTTTTGTTACATTCCGTAGGCACTACATTTAAGATCTTGCACTAATATCTAGCTCTAGTATATGTAGGACGTATATTGTGATATATATAAATTGAGAGTCCCGTTTTTGAGAAAATAGTTACCAAAATTCCAATTGAACAAATATCAGTTGTTCTCTTCCAGTATTTCAAGTTGCGATACGTCTTAAGATGCCGACATACTATAATAACATTGTGTATTTCCGATTGTTCTATTAGTTATAATTTCATAAAATGATGTTGAAAATATGAAAAATAAACGAAACCAACCTACCAACCAATGTCCCTCCCGCCCACAATCGCCAACCAGCCAGCCGTTAGCCCTCCCGCCCACCATCGCCAACCAGCCAACCTTAAACCCTCCCGCCCACCATCGCCAACCAGCCAACCGTTTGCCCTCCCACCAACAATCGCCAACCAGCCATCCTTAAGCCCTTCCTCCCGCCTTCTCCAAACAGCCATCCGTTTGCCCACCAGCCCGCCATCACCAACCACCCAACCGATTGCCCACCCGCCACCATCAACAACCACCCAACCGATTGCTCTACGTCGCCAAGGAGCCAACACAGGACAATTCCACCTTCCGAACCCTCCCACCAACCAAATCTAAGCCCAGCCGGGTTGTTACTTAAGCAAAGACAGATTGCGACCGCGTCACATCAAATCTTGCATCGAGTTTCCACAACGATATTAACAAGCCACATCACAGTCATTAAAGACACATGCACCTTTTCTCTCCACTTCCACCCTCGCCGCACAATTTCAACACACGATTAATAATACCACCTTCTTAATTGTTAACTACATTATAGGATTGCGTGTTCAGGATCATTATAACAGCGATGAAACATATTGATCGAAATCTCGAACCACAAAGCAAACGCGCAACGCAATTTCCTACACACTTTGTTTTGTTACATTCCTTAGGCACTACATTAAAGATCTTGCACTAATACTTAGCTCTAGTATATGTAGTACGTATATTGTGATATATATAAATTGAGAGTCTCGTTTTTGAGAAAATAGTTACCAAAATTCCATTTGAACAAATATCAGTTGTTCTCTTCCAGTATTTCCAGTTGCGATACATCTTAAGATGCCGACATACTATTATATAATTGTGTATTACCGATTGTTCTATTAGTTATAATTTCATAAAATGATGTTGAAAATATGAAAAATAAACGAAACCAACCAACCAACCAATGTCCCACCCGCCACCATCACCAACCACCCAATAGATTGCTCACCATCGCCAAGGAGCCAACACAGGACAATTCCACCTTCCGAACCCTCCCAAAAACCAACTCTAAACCCAGCCGGGTTGTTAATTAAACAAAGACAGATCGCGACCGCGTCACATCAAATCATGCATCGAGTTTCCACAACGTTAAAATCAAGCCACTTCACAGTCATTAAAGACACATGCACCTTTTTCTCTCCACTTCCACACTCGCCGCACGATTTCAACACACGATTAATAATACCACCTTCTTAATTGTTAACTACATTATACGATTGCGTGTTCAGGATCATTATAACAGCGATGAAAGATATTGTTCGAAATCTCGAACCACAACGCAAACGCGCAACGCAATTTCCTGCACTCTATGTTTTTGTTACATTCCTTAGGCACTACATTTAAGATCTTGCACTAATACTTAGCTCTAGTATATGTAGGACGTAAATTGTGATATATATAAATTGAGAGTCTCGATTTGAGAAAATATTTACCAAAATTCCAATTGAACAAATATCGGTTGTTCTCTTCCAGTATTTCCAGTCTTAAGATGCCGACATACTATTATATAATTGTGTATTACCGATTGTTCTATTAGTTATAATTTCATAAAATGATGTTGAAAATATGAAAAATAAACGAAACCAACCTACCAACCAATGTCCCTCCCGCCCACCATCGCCAACCAGCCAACTGTTAGCCCTCTCGCCCACCATCGCCAACCAGCCAACCGCAAACCCTCCCGCCTACCATCGCTAACCAGCCAACCGTTTGCCCTCCCACCCACCACCGCCAACCAGCCATCCTTAAGCCCTCCCTCCCGCCTTCAACAACCAGCCTTCCGTTTGCTCACCAGCCCGCCATCACCAACCACCCAACCGATTGCCCACCCGCCACCATCACCAACCACCCAACAGATTGCTCACCATCGCCAAGGAGCCAACACAGGACAATTCCACCTTCCGAACCCTCCCACCAAACAACTCTAAACCCAGCCGGGTTGTTAATTAAACAAAGACAGATCGCGACCGCGTCACATCAAATCATGCATCGAGTTTCCACAACGATAAAAACAAGACACTTCACAGTCATTAAAGACACATGCACCTTTTTGTCTCCACTTCCACACTCGCCGCACGATTTCAACACACGATTAATAACTCCACCTTCTTAATTGTTAACTTCATTATAGGATTGCGTGTTCAGGATCATTATAACAGCAATGAAAGATATTGTTCGAAATCTCGAACCACAACGCAAACGCGCAACGCAATTTCCTGCACTCTTTGTTTTCTTACATTCCTTAGGCACCACATTTAAGATCTTGCACTAATACTTAGCTCCAGTATATGTAGGAAGTATATTGTGATATATATAAATTGAGAGTCTCGTTTTTGAGAAAATAGTTACCAAAATTCCAATTGAACAAATATCAGTTGTTCTCTTCCAGTATTTCCAGTTGCGATACGTCTTAAGATGTCGACGTACTATTATATAATTGTGTATTAACGATTGTTCTATTAGTTATAATTTCATAAAATGATGTTAAAAATATGAAAAATAAACGAAACCAACCAACAAACCAATGTCCCTCCCGCCCACCATCGCCAACCAGCCAACCGTTAGCCCTCCCGCCCACCATCGCCAACCAGCAAACCGTAAACCGTCCCGCCCACCATCGCCAACCAGCCAACCGTTTGCCCTCCCAGACACCATCGCCAACCAACATCCTTAAGGCCTCCCTCCCGCCTTCTCCAACCAGCCATCCGTTTGCCCACCAGCCCGCCATCACCAACCACCCAACCGATTGCCCAACCGCCCAACATCACCAACCACCCAACCGATTGCTCACCATCGCCAAGGAGCCAACACAGGACAATTCCACCTTCCAAACCCTCACACCAACCAACTCTAAACCCAGCCGGGTTGTTAATTAAACAAAGACAGATCGCGACCGCGTCACATCAAATCATGCATCGAGTTTCCACAACGATAAAAACAAGCCACTTCACAGTCATTAAAGACACATGCACCTTTTTCTCTCCACTTCCACACTCGCCGCACGATTTCAACACACGATTAATAACACCACCTTCTTAATTATTAACTACATTATACGATTGCGTGTTCAGGATCATTATAACAGCGATGAAAGTTATTTTTCGAAATCTCGAAAAACAACGCAAACGCGCAACGCAATTTCCTGCACTCTTTGTTTTGTTACAATCCTTAGGCACTACATTTAAGATCTTGCACTAATATTTAGCTCTAGTATATGTAGGAAATATATTGTGATATATATAAATTGAGAGTCTCGTTTTTGAGAAAATAGTTACCAAAATTCCAATTGAACAAATATCAGTTGTTCTCTTCCAGTATTTCCAGTTGCGATACGTCTTAAGATGCCGACATACTATTATATAATTGTGTATTACCGATTGTTCTATTAGTTATAATTTCATAAAATTATGTTGAAAATATGAAAAATATACGAAACCAAATAACCAACCAATGTCCCTCCCGCCCACCATCGCCAACCAGCCAACCGTTAGCCCTCTCGCCCACCATCGCCAACCAGCCAACAGTAAACCCTCCCGCCCACCATCTCCAACCAGCCAACCATTTGCCCTCTCACCCACCATCGCCAACCAGTCATCCTTAAGCCCTCCCTCCCGCCTTCAACAACCAGCCTTCCTTTTGCCCACCAGCCCGCCATCACCAACCACCCAACCGATTGACCACCGCCCACCATCACCAACCACCCAACAGATTGCTCACCATCGCCAAGGGCCAACACAGGACAATTCCACCTTCCGAACCCTCCACCAACCAACTCTAAAAGCAGCCGGGTTGTTAATTAAACAAAGACAGATTGCGACCGCGTCACATCAAATCTTGCATCGAGTTTCCACAACGATAAAAACAAGCAACTTCACAGTCATTAAAGACACGTGCACCTTTTTCTCTCCACTTCCACCCTCGCCGCACAATTTCAACAAACGATTAATAATACCACCTTCTTAATTGTTAACTACATTATAGGATTGTTTGTTCAGGATAATTATAACAGCGATGAAAATATTGTTCGAAATCTCGAACCACAACGCAAACGCGCAACGCAATTACCTGACTCTTTGTTTTGTTACATTCCTTAGGCACTACATTAAAGATTTTGCACTAATACTTAGCTCTAGTATATGTAGGACGTATATTGTGATATATAAAAATTGAGAGTCTCGTTTTTGAGAAAATAGTTACCAAAATTCCATTTGAACAAATATCAGTTGTTCTCTTCCAGTATTTCCAGTTGCGATACATCTTAAGATGCCGACATACTATTATATAATTGTGTATTACCGATTGTTCTATTAGTTATAATTTCATAAAATGATGTTGAAAATATGTAAAATAAACGAAACCAACCAACCAACCAATGTCCCTCCCGCCCACCATCGCCAACCAGCCAACCGTTAGCCCTCCCGCCCACCATCGCCAACCAGCCAACCGTAAACCCTCCCGCCCACCATCTCCAACCAGCCAACCATTTGCCCTCTCACCCACCATCGCCAACCAGTCATCCTTAAGCCCTCCCTCCCGCCTTCAACAACCAGCCTTCCTTTTGCCCACCAGCCCGCCATCACCAACCACCCAACCGATTGACCACCGCCCACCATCACCAACCACCCAACAGATTGCTCACCATCGCCAAGGGCCAACACAGGACAATTCCACCTTCCGAACCCTCCACCAACCAACTCTAAAAGCAGCCGGGTTGTTAATTAAACAAAGACAGATCGCGACCGCGTCACATCAAATCATGGATCGAGTTTCCACAACGATAAAAACAAGCCACTTCACAGTCATTAAAGACACATGCACCTTTTTCTCTTCACATCCACACTCTCCGCACGATTTCAACACACGATTAATAATACCACCTTCTTAATTGTTAACTACATTATACGATTGCGTGTTCAGGATCATTATAAAAGCGATGAAAGATATTGTTCGAAATCTCGAACCACAACGCAAACGCGCAACGCAATTTCCTGCACTCTTTGTTTTGTTACATTCCTTAGGCACTACATTTAAGATCTTGCACTAATACTTAGCTCTAGTATATGTATGACGTATATTGTGATATATATAAATTGAGAGTCTCGTTTTTGAGAAAATAGTTACCAAAATTCCAATTGAACAAATATCAGTTGTTCTCTTCCAGTATTTCCAGTCTTAAGATGCCGACATACTATTATATAATTGTGTATTACCGATTGTTCTATTAGTTATAATTTCATAAAATGATGTTGAAAATATGAAAAATAAACGAAACCAACCTACCAACCAATGTCCCTCCCGCCCACAATCGCCAACCAGCCCACCGTTAGCCCTCCCGCCCACCATCGCCAACCAGCCAACCTTAAACCCTCCCGCCCACCATCGCCAACCAGCCAACTGTTTGCCCTCCCACCCACAATCGCCAACCAGCCATCCTTAAGCCCTCCCTCGCGCCTTCTCCAACCAGCCTTCCGTTTGTCCACCAGCCCGCCATCACCAACCACCCAACCGATTGCCCACCCGCCACCATCAACAACCACCCAACCGGTTGCTCACCATCGCCAAGGAGCCAACACAGGACAATTCCAACTTCCGAACCCTCCCACCAACCAACTCTAAGCCCACCGGGTTGTTAATTAAACAAAGACAGATTGCGACCGCGTCACATCAAATCTTGCATCGAGTTTCCACAACGATAAAAACAAGCCACATCACAGTCATTAAAGACACATGCACCTTTTTCTCTCCACTTCCACCCTCGCCGCACACTTTCAACACACGATTAATAATACCACCTTCTTAATTGTTAACTACATTATAGGATTGCGTGTTCAGGATCAATATAACAGCGATGAAAGATATTGTTCGAAATCTCGAACCACAACGCAAACGCGCAACGCAATTTCCTGCACTCTTTGTTTTGTTACATTCCTTAGGCACTACATTTAAGATCTTGCACTAATACTTAGCTCTAGTATATGTAGGACGTATATTGTGATATATATAAATTGAGAGTCTCGTTTTTGAGAAAATAGTTACCAAAATTCCAATTGAACAAATATCAGTTGTTCTCATCCAATATTCCCAGTTGCGATACATCTTAAGATGCCGACATACTATTATATAATTGTGTATTACCGATTGTTCTATTAGTAATGATTTCATAAAATGATGTTAAAAATATGAAAAATAAACGAAACCAACCAACCAACCAATGTCCCTGCCGCCCACCATCGCCAACCAGCCAACCGTTAGCCCTCTCGCCCACCATCGCCAACCAGCCAACCTTAAACCCTCCCGCCCACCATCGCCAACCAGCCAACCGTTTGCCCTCCCACCCACAATCTCCAACCAGCCATCCTTAAGCCCTCCCTCCCGCCTTCTCCAACCAGCAATCCGTTTGCCCACCAGACCGCCATCACCAACCACCCAACCGATTGCCCACCCGCCACCATCACCAACCACCCAACAGATTGCTCACCATCGCCAAGGAGCCAACACAGGACAATTCCACCTTCCGAACCCTCCCACCAACCAACTCTAAACCCAGCCGGGTTGTTAATTAAACAAAGACAGATCGCGACCGCGTCACATCAAATCATGCATCGAGTTTCCACAACGTTAAAAACAAGCCACTTCACAGTCATTAAAGACACATGCACCTTTTTCTCTCCTTTTCCACACTCGCCGCACGATTTCAACACACGATTAATAATACCACCTTCTTAATTGTTAACTACATTATACGATTGCGTGTTCAGGATCATTATAACAGCGATGAAAGATATTGTTCGAAATCTCGAACCACAACGCAAACGCGCAACGCAATTTCCTGCACTCTATGTTATTGTTACATTCCTTAGGCACTACATTTAAGATCTTGCACTAATACTTAGCTCTAGTATATGTAGGACGTATATTGTGATATATATAAATTGAGAGTCTCGTTTTGAGAAAATAGTTACCAAAATTCCAATTGAACAAATATCGGTTGTTCTCTTCCAGTATTTCCAGTCTTAAGATGCCGACATACTATTATATAATTGTGTATTACCGATTGTTGTATTAGTTATAATTTCATAAAATGATGTTAAAAATATGAAAAATAAACGAAATCAACCTACCAACCAATGTCCCTCCCGCCCACAATCGCCAACCAGCCAAGCGTTAGCCCTCCCGCCCACCATCGCCAACCAGCCAACCTTAAACCCTCCCGCCCACCATCGCCAACCAGCCAACCGTTTGCCCTCCCACCCACAATCGCCAACCAGCCATCCTTAAGCCCTCCCTCCCGCCTTCTCTAACCAGCCATCCGTTTGCCCACCAGCCCGCCATCACCAACCACCCAACCGATTGACCACCCGCCACCATCAACAACCACCCAACAGATTGCTCACCATCGCCAAGGAGCCAACACAGGACAATTCCACCTTCCGAACCCTCCCACAAACCAACTCTAAGCCCAGCCGGGTTGTTAATTAAACAAAGACAGATTGCGACCGCGTCACATCATATCTTGCATCGAGTTTCCACAACGATAAAAACAAGCCACATCACAGCCATTAAAGACACATGCACCTTTTTCTCTCCACTTCCACCCTAGCCGCACACTTTCAACACACGATTAATAATACCACCTTCTTAATTGTTAACTACATTATAGGATTGCGTGTTCAGGATCAATATAACAGCGATGAAAGATATTGTTCGAAATCTCGAACCACAACGCAAACGCGCAACGCAATTTCCTGCACTCTTTGTTTTGTTACATTCCTTAGGCACTACATTTAAGATCTTGCACTAATACTTAGCTGTAGTATATGTAGGACGTATATTGTGATATATATAAATTGAGAGTCTCGTTTTTGAGAAAATAGTTACCAAAATTCCAATTGAACAAATATCAGTTGTTCTCATCCAATATTTCCAGTTGCGATACATCTTAAGATGCCGACATACTATTATATAATTGTGTATTACCGATTGTTCTATTAGTAATGATTTCATAAAATGATGTTAAAAATATGAAAAATAAACGAAACCAACCAACCAACCAATGTCCCTCCCGCCCACCATCGCCAACCAGCCAACCTTTAGCCCTCTCGCCCACCATCGTCAACCAGCCAACCTTAAACCCTCCCGCCCACCATCGCCAACCAGCCAACCGTTTGCCCTCCCACCCACAATCGCCAACCAGCCATCCTTAAGCCCTCCCTCCCGCCTTCTCCAACCAGCCATCCGTTTGCCCACCAGCCCGCCATCACCAACCACCCAACCGATTGCCCACCCGCCACCATCACCAACCACCCAACAGATTGCTCACCATCGCCAAGGAGCCAACACAGGACAATTCCACCTTCCGAACCCTCCCACCAACCAACTCTAAACCCAGCCGGGTTGTTAAATAAACAAAGACAGATCGCGACCGCGTCACATCAAATCATGCATCGAGTTTCCACAACGATAAAAACAAGCCACTTCACAGTCATTAAAGACACGTGCACCTTTTTCTCTCCACTTCCACCCTCGCCGCACAATTTCAACAAACGGTTAATAATACCACCTTCTTAATTGTTAACTACATTATAGGATTGTTTGTTCAGGATCATTATAACAGCGATGAAAATATTGTTCGAAATCTCGAACCACAACGCAAACGCGCAACGCAATTACCTGACTCTTTGTTTTGTTACATTCCTTTGGCACTACATTTAAGATCTTGCACTAATACTTAGCTCTAGTATATGTAGGACGTATATTGTGATATATATAAATTGAGAGTCTCGTTTTTGAGAAAATAGTTACCAAAATTCCAATTGAACAAATATCAGTTGTTCTCATCCAATATTTCCAGTTGCGATACATCTTAAGATGCCGACATACTATTATATAATTGTGTATTACCGATTGTTCTATTAGTTATAATTTCATAAAATGATGTTCAAAATATGTAAAATAAACGAAACCAACCAACCAACCAATGTCCCTCCCGCCCACCATCGCCAACCAGCCAACCGTTAGCCCTGCCGCCCACCATCGCCAACCAGCCAACCGTAAACCCTCCCGCCCACCATCGCCAACCAGCCAACCGTTTGCCCTCCCACACACCATCGCCAACCAGCCATCCTTAAGCCCTCCCTCCCGCCTTCTCCAACCAGTCATCCGTTTGCCCACCAGCCCGCCATCACCAACCACCCAACCGATTGCCCACCCGCCACCATCACCAACCACCCAACAGATTGCTCACCATCGCCAAGGAGCCAACACAGGACAATTCCACCTTCCGAACCCTCCCACCAACCAACTCTAAACCCAGCCGGGTTGTTAATTAAACAAAGACAGATCGCGACCGCGTCACATCAAATCATGCATCGAGTTTCCACAACGATAAAAACAAGCTACTTCACAGTCATTAAAGACACATGCACCTTTTTGTCTCCACTTCCACACTCGCCGCACGATTTCAACACACGATTAATAACTCCACCTTCTTAATTGTTAACTTCATTATAGGATTGCGTGTTCAGGATCATTATAACAGCAATGAAAGATATTGTTCGAAATCTCGAACCACAACGCAAACGCGCAACGCAATTTCCTGCACTCTTTGTTTTCTTACATTCCTTAGGCACCACATTTAAGATCTTGCACTAATACTTAGCTCCAGTATATGTAGGAAGTATATTGTGATATATATAAATTGAGAGTCTCGTTTTTGAGAAAATAGTTACCAAAATTCCAATTGAACAAATATCAGTTGTTCTCTTCCAGTATTTCCAGTTGCGATACGTCTTAATATGTCGACGTACTATTATATAATTGTGTATTAACGATTGTTCTATTAGTTATAATTTCATAAAATGATGTTAAAAATATGAAAAATAAACGAAACCAACCAACCAACCAATGTCCCTCCCGCCCACCATCGCCAACCAGCCAACCGTAAACCCTCCCGCCCACCATCGCCAACCAGCCAACCGTTTGCCCTCCCACCCACCATCGCCAACCAGCCATCCTTAAGCCCTCCCTCCCGCCTTCTCCAACCAGTCATCCGTTTGCCCACCAGCCCGCCATCACCAACCACCCAACCGATTGCCCACCCGCCACCATCACCAACCACCCAACAGGTTGCTCACCATCGCCAAGGAGCCAACACAGGACAATTCCACCTTCCGAACCCTCCCACCAACCAACTCTAAACCCAGCCGGGTTGTTAATTAAACAGACAGATCGCGAACGCGTCACATCAAATCATGGATCGAGTTTCCACAACGATAAAAACAAGCCACTTCACAGTCATTAAAGACACATGCACCTTTTTCTCTTCACATCCACACTCTCCGCACGATTTCAACACACGATTAATAATACCACCTTCTTAATTGTTAACTACATTATACGATTGCGTGTTCAGGATCATTATAACAGCGATGAAAGATATTGCTCGAAATCTCGAACTACAACGCAAACGCGCAACGCAATTTCCTGCACTCTTTGTTTTGTTACATTCCTTTGGCACTACATTTAAGATTTTGCACTAATACTTAGCTCTAGTATATGTATGACGTATATTGTGATATATATAAATTGAGAGTCTCGTTTTTGAGAAAATAGTTACCAAAATTCCAATTGAACAAATATCAGTTGTTCTCTTCCAGTATTTCCAGTCTTAAGATGCCGACATACTATTATATAATTGTGTATTACCGATTGTTCTATTAGTTATAATTTCATAAAATGATGTTGAAAATATGAAAAATAAACGAAACCAACCTACCAACCAATGTCCCTCCCGCCCACAATCGCCAACCAGCCAACCGTTAGCCCTCCCGCCCACCATCGCCAACCAGCCAACCTTAAACCCTCCCGCCCACCATCGCCAACCAGCCAACTGTTTGCCCTCCCACCCACAATCGCCAGCCAGCCATCCTTAAGCCCTCCCTCCCGCCTTCTCCAACCAGCCATCCGTTTGCCCACCAGCCCGCCATCACCAACCACCCAACCGATTGCCCACCCGCCACCATCACCAACCACCCAACAGATTGCTCACCATCGCCAAGGAGCCAACACAGGACAATTCCACCTTCCGAACCCTCCCACCAACCAACTCTAAACCCAGCCGGGTTGTTAATTAAACAAAGACAGATCGCGACCGCGTCACATCAAATCATGCATCGAGTTTCCACAACGTTAAAAACAAGCCACTTCAAAGTCATTAAAGACACATGCACCTTTTTCTCTCCACTTCCACACTCGCCGCACGATTTCAACACACGATTAATAATACCACCTTCTTAATTGTTAACTACATTATACGATTGCGTGTTCAGGATCATTATAACAGCGATGAAAGATATTGTTCGAAATCTCGAACCACAACGCAAACGCGCAACGCAATTTCCTGCACTCTATGTTATTGTTACATTCCTTAGGCAATACATTTAAGATCTTGCACTAATACTTAGCTCTAGTATATGTAGGACGTATATTGTGATATATATAAATTGAGAGTCCCGTTTTGAGAAAATAGTTACCAAAATTCCAATTGAACAAATATCGGTTGTTCTCTTCCAGTATTTCCAGTCTTAAGATGCCGACATACTATTATATAATTGTGTATTACCGATTGTTCTATTAGTTATAATTTCATAAAATGATGTTAAAAATATGAAAAATAAACGAAATCAACCTACCAACCAATGTCCCTCCCGCCCACAATCGCCAACCAGCCTAGCGCTAGCCCTCCCGCCCACCATCGCCAACCAGCCAACCTTAAACCCTCCCGCCCACCATCGCCAACCAGCCAGCCGTTTGCCCTCCCACCCACAATCGCCAACCAGCCATCCTTAAGCCCTCCCTCCCGCCTTCTCCAACCAGCCATCCGTTTGCCCACCAGCCCGCCATCACCAACCACCCAACCGATTGCCCACCCGCCACCATCACCAACCACCCAACAGATTGCTCACCATCGCCAAGGAGCCAACACAGGACAATTCCACCTTCCGAACCCTCCCACCAACCAACTCTAAACCCAGCCGGGTTGTTAATTAAACAAAGACAGATCGCGACCGCGTCACATCAAATCATGCATCGAGTTTCCACAACGTTAAAAACAAGCCACATCACAGTCATTAAAGACACATGCACCTTTTTCTCTCCACTTCCACCCTCGCCGCACACTTTCAACACACGATTAATAATACCACCTTCTTAATTGTTAACTACATTATAGGATTGCGTGTTCAGGATCAATATAACAGCGATGAAAGATATTGTTCCAAATCTCGAACCACAACGCAAACGCGCAACGCAATTTCCTGCACTCTTTGTTTTGTTACATTCCTTAGGCACTACATTTAAGATCTTGCACTAATACTTAGCTCTAGTATATGTAGGACGTATATTGTGATATATATAAATTGAGAGTCTCGTTTTTGAGAAAATAGTTACCAAAATTCCAATTGAACAAATATCAGTTGTTCTCAACCAATATTTCCAGTTGCGATACGTCTTAAGATGCCGACATACTATTATATAATTGTGTATTACCGATATTTCTATTAGTTATAATTTCATCAAATGATGTTGAAAATATGAAAAATAAACGAAACCAACCAACCAACCAATGTCCCTCCCGCCCACCATCGCCCACCAGCCAACCGTTAGCCCTCCCGCCCACCATCGCCAACCAGCCAACCGTAAACCCTCCCGCCCACCATCGCCAACCAGCCAACCGTTTGCCCTCCCACCCACCATCGCCAACCAGCCATCCATAAGCCCTCCCTCCCGCCTTCTCCAACCAGCCATCCGTTTGCCCACCAGCCCGCCATCACCAACCACCCAACCGATTGCCCACCCGCCACCATCACCAACCCCCAACAGATTGCTCACCATCGCCAAGGAGCCAACACAGGACAATTCCACCTTCCGAACACTTCTACCAACCAACTCTAAACCCAGCCGGGTTGTTAATTAAACAAAGACAGATTGCGACCGCGTCACATCAAATCTTGCATCGAGTTTCCACAACGTTAAAAACAAGCCACTTCACAGTCATTAAAGACACATGCACCTTTTTCTCTCCACTTCCACACTCGCCGCACGATTTCAACACACGATTAATAATACCACCTTCTTAATTGTTAACTACATTATACGATTGCGTGTTCAGGATCATTATAACAGCGATGAAAGATATTGTTCGAAATCTCGAACCACAACGCAAACGCGCAAAGCAATTTCCTGCACTCTATGTTTTTGTTACATTCCTTAGGCACTACATTTAAGATCTTTCACTAATACTTAGCTCTAGTATATGTAGGACGTATATTGTGATATATATAAATTGAGAGTCTCGTTTTGAGAAAATATTTACCAAAATTCCAATTGAACAAATATCGGTTGTTCTCTTCCAATATTACCAGTCTTAAGATGCCGACATACTATTATATAATTGTGTATTACCGATTGTTCTATTAGTTATAATTTCATAAAATGATGTTGAAAATATGAAAAATAAACGAAACCAACCTACCAACCAATGTCCCTCCCGCCCACAATCGCCAACCAGCCAACCGTTAGCCCTCCCGCCCACCATCGCCAACCAGCCAACCTTAAACCCTCCCGCCCACCATCGCCAACCAGCCAACTGTTTGCCCTCCCACCCACAATCGCCAGCCAGCCATCCTTAAGCCCTCCCTCCCGCCTTCTCCAACCAGCCATCCGTTTGCCCACCAGCCCGCCATCACCAACCACCCAACCGATTGCCCACCCGCCACCATCACCAACCACCCAACAGATTGCTCACCATCGCCAAGGAGCCAACACAGGACAATTCCACCTTCCGAACCCTCCCACCAACCAACTCTAAACCCAGCCGGGTTGTTAATTAAACAAAGACAGATCGCGACCGCGTCACATCAAATCATGCATCGAGTTTCCACAACGTTAAAAACAAGCCACTTCAAAGTCATTAAAGACACATGCACCTTTTTCTCTCCACTTCCACACTCGCCGCACGATTTCAACACACGATTAATAATACCACCTTCTTAATTGTTAACTACATTATACGATTGCGTGTTCAGGATCATTATAACAGCGATGAAAGATATTGTTCGAAATCTCGAACCACAACGCAAACGCGCAACGCAATTTCCTGCACTCTATGTTATTGTTACATTCCTTAGGCAATACATTTAAGATCTTGCACTAATACTTAGCTCTAGTATATGTAGGACGTATATTGTGATATATATAAATTGAGAGTCTCGTTTTGAGAAAATAGTTACCAAAATTCCAATTGAACAAATATCGGTTGTTCTCTTCCAGTATTTCCAGTCTTAAGATGCCGACATACTATTATATAATTGTGTATTACCGATTGTTCTATTAGTTATAATTTCATAAAATGATGTTAAAAATATGAAAAATAAACGAAATCAACCTACCAACCAATGTCCCTCCCGCCCACAATCGCCAACCAGCCTAGCGCTAGCCCTCCCGCCCACCATCGCCAACCAGCCAACCTTAAACCCTCCCGCCCACCATCGCCAACCAGCCAGCCGTTTGCCCTCCCACCCACAATCGCCAACCAGCCATCCTTAAGCCCTCCCTCCCGCCTTCTCCAACCAGCCATCCGTTTGCCCACCAGCCCGCCATCACCAACCACCCAACCGATTGCCCACCCGCCACCATCACCAACCACCCAACAGATTGCTCACCATCGCCAAGGAGCCAACACAGGACAATTCCACCTTCCGAACCCTCCCACCAACCAACTCTAAACCCAGCCGGGTTGTTAATTAAACAAAGACAGATCGCGACCGCGTCACATCAAATCATGCATCGAGTTTCCACAACGTTAAAAACAAGCCACATCACAGTCATTAAAGACACATGCACCTTTTTCTCTCCACTTCCACCCTCGCCGCACACTTTCAACACACGATTAATAATACCACCTTCTTAATTGTTAACTACATTATAGGATTGCGTGTTCAGGATCAATATAACAGCGATGAAAGATATTGTTCCAAATCTCGAACCACAACGCAAACGCGCAACGCAATTTCCTGCACTCTTTGTTTTGTTACATTCCTTAGGCACTACATTTAAGATCTTGCACTAATACTTAGCTCTAGTATATGTAGGACGTATATTGTGATATATATAAATTGAGAGTCTCGTTTTTGAGAAAATAGTTACCAAAATTCCAATTGAACAAATATCAGTTGTTCTCAACCAATATTTCCAGTTGCGATACGTCTTAAGATGCCGACATACTATTATATAATTGTGTATTACCGATATTTCTATTAGTTATAATTTCATCAAATGATGTTGAAAATATGAAAAATAAACGAAACCAACCAACCAACCAATGTCCCTCCCGCCCACCATCGCCCACCAGCCAACCGTTAGCCCTCCCGCCCACCATCGCCAACCAGCCAACCGTAAACCCTCCCGCCCACCATCGCCAACCAGCCAACCGTTTGCCCTCCCACCCACCATCGCCAACCAGCCATCCATAAGCCCTCCCTCCCGCCTTCTCCAACCAGCCATCCGTTTGCCCACCAGCCCGCCATCACCAACCACCCAACCGATTGCCCACCCGCCACCATCACCAACCCCCAACAGATTGCTCACCATCGCCAAGGAGCCAACACAGGACAATTCCACCTTCCGAACACTTCTACCAACCAACTCTAAACCCAGCCGGGTTGTTAATTAAACAAAGACAGATTGCGACCGCGTCACATCAAATCTTGCATCGAGTTTCCACAACGTTAAAAACAAGCCACTTCACAGTCATTAAAGACACATGCACCTTTTTCTCTCCACTTCCACACTCGCCGCACGATTTCAACACACGATTAATAATACCACCTTCTTAATTGTTAACTACATTATACGATTGCGTGTTCAGGATCATTATAACAGCGATGAAAGATATTGTTCGAAATCTCGAACCACAACGCAAACGCGCAAAGCAATTTCCTGCACTCTATGTTTTTGTTACATTCCTTAGGCACTACATTTAAGATCTTTCACTAATACTTAGCTCTAGTATATGTAGGACGTATATTGTGATATATATAAATTGAGAGTCTCGTTTTGAGAAAATATTTACCAAAATTCCAATTGAACAAATATCGGTTGTTCTCTTCCAATATTACCAGTCTTAAGATGCCGACATACTATTATATAATTGTGTATTACCGATTGTTCTATTAGTTATAATTTCATAAAATGATGTTGAAAATATGAAAAATAAACGAAACCAACCTACCAACCAATGTACCTCCCGCCCACAATCGCCAACCAGCCAACCGTTAGCCCTCCCACCCACCATCGCCAACCAGCCAACCTTAAACCCTCCCGCCCACCATCGCCAACCAGCCAACCGTTTGCCCTCCCACCCACAATCGCCAACCAGCCATCCCTAAGCCCTCCTTCCCGCCTTCTCCAACCAGCCATCCGTTTGCCCACCAGCCCGCCATCACCAACCACCCAACCGATTGCCCACCCGCCACCATCAACAACCACCCAACCGATTGCTCACCATCGCCAAGGAGCCAACACAGGACAATTCCACCTTCCGAACCCTCCCACCAACCAACTCTAAGCCCAGCCGGGTTGTTAATTAAACAAAGACAGATTGCGACCGCGTCACATCAAATCATGCATCGAGTTTCCACAACGATAAAAACAAGCCACATCACAGTCATTAAAGACAAATGCACCTTTTTCTCTCCACTTCCACCCTCGCCGCACACTTTCAACACACGATTAATAATACCACCTTCTTAATTGTTAACTACATTATAGGATTGCGTGTTCAGGATCAATATAACAGCAATGAAAGATATTGTTCGAAATCTCGAACCACAACGCAAACGCGCAACGCAATTTCCTGCAATCTTTGTTTTGTTACATTCCTTAGGCACTACATTTAAGATCTTGCACTAATACTTAGCTCTAGTATATGTAGGACGTATATTGTGATATATATAAATTGAGAGTCTCGTTTTTGAGAAAATAGTTACCAAAATTCCAATTGAACAAATATCAGTTGTTCTCTTCCAGTATTTCCAGTTGCGATACATCTTAAGATGCCGACATACTATTATATAATTGTGTATTTCCGATTGTTCTATTAGTTATAATTTCATAAAATGATGTTAAAAATATGAAAAATAAACGAAACCAACCAACCAACCAATGTCCCTCCCGCCCACCATCGCCAACCAGCGAACCGTTAGCCCTCCCGCCCACCATCGCCAACCAGCCAACCGTAAACCCTCCCGCCCACCATCGCCAACTAGCCAACCGTTTGCCCTCCCACCCACCATCGCCAACCAGCCATGCTTAAGCCCTCCCTCCCGTCTTCTCCAACCAGCCATCCGTTTGCCCACCAGCCCGCCATCACCAACCACCCAACCGATTGCCCACCCGCCACCATCACCAACCACCCAACAGATTGCTCACCATCGCCAAGGAGCCAACACAGGACAATTCCACCTTCCAAACCCTTCCACCAACCAACTCTAAACCCAGCCGGGTTGTTAATTAAACAAAGACCGATCGCGACCGCGTCACATCAAATCATATATCGAGTTTCCACAACGATAAAAACAAGCCACTTCACAGTCATTAAATACACATGCACCTTTTTCTCTCCACTTCCAAACTCGCCGCACGATTTCAACACACGATTAATAATACCACCTTCTTCATTGTTAACTACATTATAGGATTGCGTGTTCAGGTTCATTATAACAGCGATGAAAGTTTTTTGTTTGAAATCTCGAACCACAACGCAAACGCGCAACGCAATTTCCTGCACTCTTTGTTTTGTTACATTCCGTAGGCACTACATTTAAGATCTTGCACTAATATCTAGCTCTAGTATATGTAGGACGTATATTGTGATATATATAAATTGAGAGTCCCGTTTTTGAGAAAATAGTTACCAAAATTCCAATTGAACAAATATCAGTTGTTCTCTTCCAGTATTTCAAGTTGCGATACGTCTTAAGATGCCGACATACTATAATAACATTGTGTATTACCGATTGTTCTATTAGTTATAATTTCATAAAATGATGTTGAAAATATGAAAAATAAACGAAACCAACCTACCAACCAATGTCCCTCCCGCCCACAATCGCCAACCAGCCAGCCGTTAGCCCTCCCGCCCACCATCGCCAACCAGCCAACCATAAACCCTCCCGCCCACCATCGCCAACCAGCCAACCGTTTGCCCTCCCACCAACAATCGCCAACCAGCCATCCTTAAGCCCTTCCTCCCGCCTTCTCCAAACAGCCATCCGTTTGCCCACCAGCCCGCCATCACCAACCACCCAACCGATTGCCCACCTGCCACCATCAACAACCACCCAACCGATTGCTCTACGTCGCCAAGGAGCCAACACAGGACAATTCCACCTTCCGAACCCTCCCACCAACCAAATCTAAGCCCAGCCGGGTTGTTACTTAAGCAAAGACAGATTGCGACCGCGTCACATCAAATCTTGCATCGAGTTTCCACAACGATATTAACAAGCCACATCACAGTCATTAAAGACACATGCACCTTTTCTCTCCACTTCCACCCTCGCCGCACAATTTCAACACACGATTAATAATACCACCTTCTTAATTGTTAACTACATTATAGGATTGCGTGTTCAGGTTCATTATAACAGCGATGAAACATATTGATCGAAATCTCGAACCACAAAGCAAACGCGCAACGCAATTTCCTACACACTTTGTTTTGTTACATTCCTTAGGCACTACATTAAAGATCTTGCACTAATACTTAGCTCTAGTATATGTAGTACGTATATTGTGATATATATAAATTGAGAGTCTCGTTTTTGAGAAAATAGTTACCAAAATTCCATTTGAACAAATATCAGTTGTTCTCTTCCAGTATTTCCAGTTGCGATACATCTTAAGATGCCGACATACTATTATATAATTGTGTATTACCGATTGTTCTATTAGTTATAATTTCATAAAATGATGTTGAAAATATGAAAAATAAACGAAACCAACCTACCAACCAATGTCCCTCCCGCCCACCATCGCCAACCAGCCAACTGTTAGCCCTCTCGCCCACCATCGCCAACCAGCCAACCGCAAACCCTCCCGCCCACCATCGCTAACCAGCCAACCGTTTGCCCTCCCACCCACCACCGCCAACCAGCCATCCTTAAGCCCTCCCTCCCGCCTTCAACAACCAGCCTTCCGTTTGCACACCAGCCCGCCATCACCAACCACCCAACCTATTGCCCACCCGCCCACCATCACCAACCACCCAACAGATTGCTCACCATCGCCAAGGAGCCAACACAGGACAATTCCACCTTCCGAACCCTCCCACCAACCACCAACTCTAAACCCAGCCGGGTTGTTAATTAAACAAAGACAGATCGCGACCGCGTCACATCAAATCATGCATCGAGTTTCCACAACGATAAAAACAAGCCACTTCACAGTCATTAGAGACACATGCACCTTTTTCTCTCCACTTCCACACTCGCCGCACGATTTCAACACACGATTAATAATACCACCTTCTTAATTGTTAACTACATTATAGGATTGCGTGTTCAGGATCATTATAACAGCGATGAAACATATTGATCGAAATCTCGAACCACAACGCAAACGCGCAACGCAATTTCCTGCACTCTTTGTTTTGTTACATTCCTTAGGCACTACATTAAAGATTTTGCACTAATATTTAGCTCTAGTATACGTAGGACGTATATTGTGATATATATAAATTGAGAGTCTCGTTTTTGAGAAAATAGTTACCAAAATACTATTTGAACAAATATCAGTTGTTGTCTTCCAGTATTTCCAGTTGCGATACATCTTAAGATGCCGACATACTATTATATAATTGTGTATTACCGATTGTTCTATTAGTTATAATTTCATAAAATGATGTTCAAAATATGTAAAATAAACGAAACCAACCAACCAACCAATGTCCCTCCCGCCCACCATCGCCAACCAGCCAACCGTTAGACCTCCCGCCCACCATCGCCAACCAGCCAACCGTAAACCCTCCCGCCCACCATCGCCAACCAGCCAACCGTTTGCCCTCCCACCCACCATCGCCAACCAGCCATCCTTAAGCCCTCCCTCCCGCCTTCTTCAACCAGTCATCCGTTTGCCCACCAGCCCGCCATCACCAACCACCCAACCGATTGCCCACCCGCCACCATCACCAACCACCCAACAGATTGCTCACCATCGCCAAGGAGCCAACACAGGACAATTCCACCTTCCGAACCCTCCCACCAAACAACTCTAAACCCAGCCGGGTTGTTAATTAAACAAAGACAGATCGCGACCGCGTCACATCAAATCATGCATCGAGTTTCCACAACGATAAAAACAAGACACTTCACAGTCATTAAAGACACATGCACCTTTTTGTCTCCACTTCCACACTCGCCGCACGATTTCAACACACGATTAATAACTCCACCTTCTTAATTGTTAACTTCATTATAGGATTGCGTGTTCAGGATCATTATAACAGCAATGAAAGATATTGTTCGAAATCTCGAACCACAACGCAAACGCGCAACGCAATTTCCTGCACTCTTTGTTTTCTTACATTCCTTAGGCACCACATTTAAGATCTTGCACTAATACTTAGCTCCAGTATATGTAGGAAGTATATTGTGATATATATAAATTGAGAGTCTCGTTTTTGAGAAAATAGTTACCAAAATTCCAATTGAACAAATATCAGTTGTTCTCTTCCAGTATTTCCAGTTGCGATACGTCTTAAGATGTCGACGTACTATTATATAATTGTGTATTAACGATTGTTCTATTAGTTATAATTTCATAAAATGATGTTAAAAATATGAAAAATAAACGAAACCAACCAACCAACCAATGTCCCTCCCGCCCACCATCGCCAACCAGCCAACCGTTAGCCCTCCCGCCCACCATCGCCAACCAGCAAACCGTAAACCGTCCCGCCCACCATCGCCAACCAGCCAACCGTTTGCCCTCCCAGACACCATCGCCAACCAACATCCTTAAGGCCTCCCTCCCGCCTTCTCCAACCAGCCATCCGTTTGCCCACCAGCCCGCCATCACCAACCACCCAACCGATTGCCCAACCGCCCAACATCACCAACCACCCAACCGATTGCTCACCATCGCCAAGGAGCCAACACAGGACAATTCCACCTTCCAAACCCTCACACCAACCAACTCTAAACCCAGCCGGGTTGTTAATTAAACAAAGACAGATCGCGACCGCGTCACATCAAATCATGCATCGAGTTTCCACAACGATAAAAACAAGCCACTTCACAGTCATTAAAGACACATGCACCTTTTTCTCTCCACTTCCACACTCGCCGCACGATTTCAACACACGATTAATAACACCACCTTCTTAATTATTAACTACATTATACGATTGCGTGTTCAGGATCATTATAACAGCGATGAAAGTTATTTTTCGAAATCTCGAAAAACAACGCAAACGCGCAACGCAATTTCCTGCACTCTTTGTTTTGTTACAATCCTTAGGCACTACATTTAAGATCTTGCACTAATATTTAGCTCTAGTATATGTAGGAAATATATTGTGATATATATAAATTGAGAGTCTCGTTTTTGAGAAAATAGTTACCAAAATTCCAATTGAACAAATATCAGTTGTTCTCTTCCAGTATTTCCAGTTGCGATACGTCTTAAGATGCCGACATACTATTATATAATTGTGTATTACCGATTGTTCTATTAGTTATAATTTCATAAAATTATGTTGAAAATATGAAAAATATACGAAACCAAATAACCAACCAATGTCCCTCCCGCCCACCATCGCCAACCAGCCAACCGTTAGCCCTCTCGCCCACCATCGCCAACCAGCCAACAGTAAACCCTCCCGCCCACCATCTCCAACCAGCCAACCATTTGCCCTCTCACCCACCATCGCCAACCAGTCATCCTTAAGCCCTCCCTCCCGCCTTCAACAACCAGCCTTCCTTTTGCCCACCAGCCCGCCATCACCAACCACCCAACCGATTGACCACCGCCCACCATCACCAACCACCCAACAGATTGCTCACCATCGCCAAGGGCCAACACAGGACAATTCCACCTTCCGAACCCTCCACCAACCAACTCTAAAAGCAGCCGGGTTGTTAATTAAAGAAAGACAGATTGCGACCGCGTCACATCAAATCTTGCATCGAGTTTCCACAACGATAAAAACAAGCAACTTCACAGTCATTAAAGACACGTGCACCTTTTTCTCTCCACTTCCACCCTCGCCGCACAATTTCAACAAACGATTAATAATACCACCTTCTTAATTGTTAACTACATTATAGGATTGTTTGTTCAGGATAATTATAACAGCGATGAAAATATTGTTCGAAATCTCGAACCACAACGCAAACGCGCAACGCAATTACCTGACTCTTTGTTTTGTTACATTCCTTAGGCACTACATTAAAGATTTTGCACTAATACTTAGCTCTAGTATATGTAGGACGTATATTGTGAAATATAAAAATTGAGAGTCTTGTTTTTGAGAAAATAGTTACCAAAATTCCATTTGAACAAATATCAGTTGTTCTCTTCCAGTATTTCCAGTTGCGATACATCTTACGATGCCGACATACTATTATATAATTGTGTATTACCGATTGTTCTATTAGTTATAATTTCATAAAATGATGTTGAAAATATGTAAAATAAACGAAACCAACCAACCAACCAATGTCCCTCCCGCCCACCATCGCCAACCAGCCAACCGTTAGCCCTCCCGCCCACCATCGCCAACCAGCCAACCGTAAACCCTCCCGCCCACCATCGCCAACCAGCCAACCGTTTGCCCTCCCACCCACCATCGCCAACCAGCCATCCTTAAGCCCTCCCTCCCGCCTTCTCCAACCAGTCATCCGTTTGCCCACCAGCCCGCCATCACCAACCACCCAACCGATTGCCCACCCGCCACCATCACCAACCACCCAACCGATTGCTCACCATCGCCAAGGAGCCAACACAGGACAATTCCACCTTCCGAACCCTCCCACCAACCAACTCTAAACCCAGCCGGGTTGTTAATTAAACAAAGACAGATCGCGACCGCGTCACATCAAATCATGGATCGAGTTTCCACAACGATAAAAACAAGCCACTTCACAGTCATTAAAGACACATGCACCTTTTTCTCTTCACATCCACACTCTCCGCACGATTTCAACACACGATTAATAATACCACCTTCTTAATTGTTAACTACATTATACGATTGCGTGTTCAGGATCATTATAAAAGCGATGAAAGATATTGTTCGAAATCTCGAACCACAACGCAAACGCGCAACGCAATTTCCTGCACTCTTTGTTTTGTTACATTCCTTAGGCACTACATTTAAGATCTTGCACTAATACTTAGCTCTAGTATATGTATGACGTATATTGTGATATATATAAATTGAGAGTCTCGTTTTTGAGAAAATAGTTACCAAAATTCCAATTGAACAAATATCAGTTGTTCTCTTCCAGTATTTCCAGTCTTAAGATGCCGACATACTATTATATAATTGTGTATTACCGATTGTTCTATTAGTTATAATTTCATAAAATGATGTTGAAAATATGAAAAATAAACGAAACCAACCTACCAACCAATGTCCCTCCCGCCCACAATCGCCAACCAGCCCACCGTTAGCCCTCCCGCCCACCATCGCCAACCAGCCAACCTTAAACCCTCCCGCCCACCATCGCCAACCAGCCAACTGTTTGCCCTCCCACCCACAATCGCCAACCAGCCATCCTTAAGCCCTCCCTCCCGCCTTCTCCAACCAGCCTTCCGTTTGTCCACCAGCCCGCCATCACCAACCACCCAACCGATTGCCCACCCGCCACCATCAACAACCACCCAACCGGTTGCTCACCATCGCCAAGGAGCCAACACAGGACAATTCCAACTTCCGAACCCTCCCACCAACCAACTCTAAGCCCACCGGGTTGTTAATTAAACAAAGACAGATTGCGACCGCGTCACATCAAATCTTGCATCGAGTTTCCACAACGATAAAAACAAGCCACATCACAGTCATTAAAGACACATGCACCTTTTTCTCTCCACTTCCACCCTCGCCGCACACTTTCAACACACGATTAATAATACCACCTTCTTAATTGTTAACTACATTATAGGATTGCGTGTTCAGGATCAATATAACAGCGATGAAAGATATTGTTCGAAATCTCGAACCACAACGCAAACGCGCAACGCAATTTCCTGCACTCTTTGTTTTGTTACATTCCTTAGGCACTACATTTAAGATCTTGCACTAATACTTAGCTCTAGTATATGTAGGACGTATATTGTGATATATATAAATTGAGAGTCTCGTTTTTGAGAAAATAGTTACCAAAATTCCAATTGAACAAATATCAGTTGTTCTCATCCAATATTTCCAGTTGCGATACATCTTAAGATGCCGACATACTATTATATAATTGTGTATTACCGATTGTTCTATTAGTAATGATTTCATAAAATGATGTTAAAAATATGAAAAATAAACGAAACCAACCAACCAACCAATGTCCCTGCCGCCCACCATCGCCAACCAGCCAACCGTTAGCCCTCTCGCCCACCATCGCCAACCAGCCAACCTTAAACCCTCCCGCCCACCATCGCCAACCAGCCAACCGTTTGCCCTCCCACCCACAATCGCCAACCAGCCATCCTTAAGCCCTCCCTCCCGCCTTCTCCAACCAGCAATCCGTTTGCCCACCAGACCGCCATCACCAACCACCCAACCGATTGCCCACCCGCCACCATCACCAACCACCCAACAGATTGCTCACCATCGCCAAGGAGCCAACACAGGACAATTCCACCTTCCGAACCCTCCCACCAAACAACTCTAAACCCAGCCGGGTTGTTAATTAAACAAAGACAGATCGCGACCGCGTCACATCAAATCATGCATCGAGTTTCCACAACGATAAAAACAAGACACTTCACAGTCATTAAAGACACATGCACCTTTTTGTCTCCACTTCCACACTCGCCGCACGATTTCAACACACGATTAATAACTCCACCTTCTTAATTGTTAACTTCATTATAGGATTGCGTGTTCAGGATCATTATAACAGCAATGAAAGATATTGTTCGAAATCTCGAACCACAACGCAAACGCGCAACGCAATTTCCTGCACTCTTTGTTTTCTTACATTCCTTAGGCACCACATTTAAGATCTTGCACTAATACTTAGCTCCAGTATATGTAGGAAGTATATTGTGATATATATAAATTGAGAGTCTCGTTTTTGAGAAAATAGTTACCAAAATTCCAATTGAACAAATATCAGTTGTTCTCTTCCAGTATTTCCAGTTGCGATACGTCTTAAGATGTCGACGTACTATTATATAATTGTGTATTAACGATTGTTCTATTAGTTATAATTTCATAAAATGATGTTAAAAATATGAAAAATAAACGAAACCAACCAACCAACCAATGTCCCTCCCGCCCACCATCGCCAACCAGCCAACCGTTAGCCCTCCCGCCCACCATCGCCAACCAGCAAACCGTAAACCGTCCCGCCCACCATCGCCAACCAGCCAACCGTTTGCCCTCCCAGACACCATCGCCAACCAACATCCTTAAGGCCTCCCTCCCGCCTTCTCCAACCAGCCATCCGTTTGCCCACCAGCCCGCCATCACCAACCACCCAACCGATTGCCCAACCGCCCAACATCACCAACCACCCAACCGATTGCTCACCATCGCCAAGGAGCCAACACAGGACAATTCCACCTTCCAAACCCTCACACCAACCAACTCTTAACCCAGCCGGGTTGTTAATTAAACAAAGACAGATCGCGACCGCGTCACATCAAATCATGCATCGAGTTTCCACAACGATAAAAACAAGCCACTTCACAGTCATTAAAGACACATGCACCTTTTTCTCTCCACTTCCACACTCGCCGCACGATTTCAACACACGATTAATAACACCACCTTCTTAATTATTAACTACATTATACGATTGCGTGTTCAGGATCATTATAACAGCGATGAAAGTTATTTTTCGAAATCTCGAAAAACAACGCAAACGCGCAACGCAATTTCCTGCACTCTTTGTTTTGTTACAATCCTTAGGCACTACATTTAAGATCTTGCACTAATATTTAGCTCTAGTATATGTAGGAAATATATTGTGATATATATAAATTGAAAGTCTCGTTTTTGAGAAAATAGTTACCAAAATTCCAATTGAACAAATATCAGTTGTTCTCTTCCAGTATTTCCAGTTGCGATACGTCTTAAGATGCCGACATACTATTATATAATTGTGTATTACCGATTGTTCTATTAGTTATAATTTCATAAAATTATGTTGAAAATATGAAAAATATACGAAACCAAATAACCAACCAATGTCCCTCCCGCCCACCATCGCCAACCAGCCAACCGTTAGCCCTCTCGCCCACCATCGCCAACCAGCCAACAGTAAACCCTCCCGCCCACCATCTCCAACCAGCCAATCATTTGCCCTCTCACCCACCATCGCCAACCAGTCATCCTTAAGCCCTCCCTCCCGCCTTCAACAACCAGCCTTCCTTTTGCCCACCAGCCCGCCATCACCAACCACCCAACCGATTGACCACCGCCCACCATCACCAACCACCCAACAGATTGCTCACCATCGCCAAGGTGCCAACACAGGACAATTCCACCTTCCGAACCCTCCACCAACCAACTCTAAAAGCAGCCGGGTTGTTAATTAAACAAAGACAGATTGCGACCGCGTCACATCAAATCTTGCATCGAGTTTCCACAACGATAAAAACAAGCAACTTCACAGTCATTAAAGACACGTGCACCTTTTTCTCTCCACTTCCACCCTCGCCGCACAATTTCAACAAACGATTAATAATACCACCTTCTTAATTTTTAACTACATTATAGGATTGTTTGTTCAGGATAATTATAACAGCGATGAAAATATTGTTCGAAATCTCGAACCACAACGCAAACGCGCAACGCAATTACCTGACTCTTTGTTTTGTTACATTCCTTAGGCACTACATTAAAGATTTTGCACTAATACTTAGCTCTAGTATATGTAGGACGTATATTGTGATATATAAAAATTGAGAGTCTTGTTTTTGAGAAAATAGTTACCAAAATTCCATTTGAACAAATATCAGTTGTTCTCTTCCAGTATTTCCAGTTGCGATACATCTTAAGATGCCGACATACTATTATATAATTGTGTATTACCGATTGTTCTATTAGTTATAATTTCATAAAATGATGTTGAAAATATGTAAAATAAACGAAACCAACCAACCAACCAATGTCCCTCCCGCCCACCATCGCCAACCAGCCAACCGTTAGCCCTCCCGCCCACCATCGCCAACCAGCCAACCGTAAACCCTCCCGCCCACCATCGCCAACCAGCCAACCGTTTGCCCTCCCACCCACCATCGCCAACCAGCCATCCTTAAGCCCTCCCTCCCGCCTTCTCCAACCAGTCATCCGTTTGCCCACCAGCCCGCCATCACCAACCACCCAACCGATTGCCCACCCGCCACCATCACCAACCACCCAACCGATTGCTCACCATCGCCAAGGAGCCAACACAGGACAATTCCACCTTCCGAACCCTCCCACCAACCAACTCTAAACCCAGCCGGGTTGTTAATTAAACAAAGACAGATCGCGACCGCGTCACATCAAATCATGGATCGAGTTTCCACAACGATAAAAACAAGCCAATTCACAGTCATTAAAGACACATGCACCTTTTTCTCTTCACATCCACACTCTCCGCACGATTTCAACACACGATTAATAATACCACCTTCTTAATTGTTAACTACATTATACGATTGCGTGTTCAGGATCATTATAAAAGCGATGAAAGATATTGTTCGAAATCTCGAACCACAACGCAAACGCGCAACGCAATTTCCTGCACTCTTTGTTTTGTTACATTCCTTAGGCACTACATTTAAGATCTTGCACTAATACTTAGCTCTAGTATATGTATGACGTATATTGTGATATATATAAATTGAGAGTCTCGTTTTTGAGAAAATAGTTACCAAAATTCCAATTGAACAAATATCAGTTGTTCTCTTCCAGTATTTCCAGTCTTAAGATGCCGACATACTATTATATAATTGTGTATTACCGATTGTTCTATTAGTTATAATTTCATAAAATGATGTTGAAAATATGAAAAATAAACGAAACCAACCTACCAACCAATGTCCCTCCCGCCCACAATCGCCAACCAGCCCACCGTTAGCCCTCCCGCCCACCATCGCCAACCAGCCAACCTTAAACCCTCCCGCCCACCATCGCCAACCAGCCAACTGTTTGCCCTCCCACCCACAATCGCTAACCAGCCATCCTTAAGCCCTCCCTCGCGCCTTCTCCAACCAGCCTTCCGTTTGTCCACCAGCCCGCCATCACCAACCACCCAACCTATTGCCCACCCGCCCACCATCACCAACCACACAACAGATTGCTCACCATCGCCAAGGTGCCAACACAGGACAATTCCACCTTCCGAACCCTCCACCAACCAACTCTAAAAGCAGCCGGGTTGTTAATTAAACAAAGACAGATTGCGACCGCGTCACATCAAATCTTGCATCGAGTTTCCACAACGATAAAAACAAGCAACTTCACAGTCATTAAAGACACGTGCACCTTTTTCTCTCCACTTCCACCCTCGCCGCACAATTTCAACAAACGATTAATAATACCACCTTCTTAATTTTTAACTACATTATAGGATTGTTTGTTCAGGATAATTATAACAGCGATGAAAATATTGTTCGAAATCTCGAACCACAACGCAAACGCGCAACGCAATTACCTGACTCTTTGTTTTGTTACATTCCTTAGGCACTACATTAAAGATTTTGCACTAATACTTAGCTCTAGTATATGTAGGACGTATATTGTGATATATAAAAATTGAGAGTCTTGTTTTTGAGAAAATAGTTACCAAAATTCCATTTGAACAAATATCAGTTGTTCTCTTCCAGTATTTCCAGTTGCGATACATCTTAAGATGCCGACATACTATTATATAATTGTGTATTACCGATTGTTCTATTAGTTATAATTTCATAAAATGATGTTGAAAATATGTAAAATAAACGAAACCAACCAACCAACCAATGTCCCTCCCGCCCACCATCGCCAACCAGCCAACCGTTAGCCCTCCCGCCCACCATCGCCAACCAGCCAACCGTAAACCCTCCCGCCCACCATCGCCAACCAGCCAACCGTTTGCCCTCCCACCCACCATCGCCAACCAGCCATCCTTAAGCCCTCCCTCCCGCCTTCTCCAACCAGTCATCCGTTTGCCCACCAGCCCGCCATCACCAACCACCCAACCGATTGCCCACCCGCCACCATCACCAACCACCCAACCGATTGCTCACCATCGCCAAGGAGCCAACACAGGACAATTCCACCTTCCGAACCCTCCCACCAACCAACTCTAAACCCAGCCGGGTTGTTAATTAAACAAAGACAGATCGCGACCGCGTCACATCAAATCATGGATCGAGTTTCCACAACGATAAAAACAAGCCACTTCACAGTCATTAAAGACACATGCACCTTTTTCTCTTCACATCCACACTCTCCGCACGATTTCAACACACGATTAATAATACCACCTTCTTAATTGTTAACTACATTATACGATTGCGTGTTCAGGATCATTATAAAAGCGATGAAAGATATTGTTCGAAATCTCGAACCACAACGCAAACGCGCAACGCAATTTCCTGCACTCTTTGTTTTGTTACATTCCTTAGGCACTACATTTAAGATCTTGCACTAATACTTAGCTCTAGTATATGTATGACGTATATTGTGATATATATAAATTGAGAGTCTCGTTTTTGAGAAAATAGTTACCAAAATTCCAATTGAACAAATATCAGTTGTTCTCTTCCAGTATTTCCAGTCTTAAGATGCCGACATACTATTATATAATTGTGTATTACCGATTGTTCTATTAGTTATAATTTCATAAAATGATGTTGAAAATATGAAAAATAAACGAAACCAACCTACCAACCAATGTCCCTCCCGCCCACAATCGCCAACCAGCCCACCGTTAGCCCTCCCGCCCACCATCGCCAACCAGCCAACCTTAAACCCTCCCGCCCACCATCGCCAACCAGCCAACTGTTTGCCCTCCCACCCACAATCGCCAACCAGCCATCCTTAAGCCCTCCCTCCCGCCTTCTCCAACCAGCCTTCCGTTTGTCCACCAGCCCGCCATCACCAACCACCCAACCGATTGCCCACCCGCCACCATCAACAACCACCCAACCGGTTGCTCACCATCGCCAAGGAGCCAACACAGGACAATTCCAACTTCCGAACCCTCCCACCAACCAACTCTAAGCCCACCGGGTTGTTAATTAAACAAAGACAGATTGCGACCGCGTCACATCAAATCTTGCATCGAGTTTCCACAACGATAAAAACAAGCCACATCACAGTCATTAAAGACACATGCACCTTTTTCTCTCCACTTCCACCCTCGCCGCACACTTTCAACACACGATTAATAATACCACCTTCTTAATTGTTAACTACATTATAGGATTGCGTGTTCAGGATCAATATAACAGCGATGAAAGATATTGTTCGAAATCTCGAACCACAACGCAAACGCGCAACGCAATTTCCTGCACTCTTTGTTTTGTTACATTCCTTAGGCACTACATTTAAGATCTTGCACTAATACTTAGCTCTAGTATATGTAGGACGTATATTGTGATATATATAAATTGAGAGTCTCGTTTTTGAGAAAATAGTTACCAAAATTCCAATTGAACAAATATCAGTTGTTCTCATCCAATATTTCCAGTTGCGATACATCTTAAGATGCCGACATACTATTATATAATTGTGTATTACCGATTGTTCTATTAGTAATGATTTCATAAAATGATGTTAAAAATATGAAAAATAAACGAAACCAACCAACCAACCAATGTCCCTGCCGCCCACCATCGCCAACCAGCCAACCGTTAGCCCTCTCGCCCACCATCGCCAACCAGCCAACCTTAAACCCTCCCGCCCACCATCGCCAACCAGCCAACCGTTTGCCCTCCCACCCACAATCGCCAACCAGCCATCCTTAAGCCCTCCCTCCCGCCTTCTCCAACCAGCAATCCGTTTGCCCACCAGACCGCCATCACCAACCACCCAACCGATTGCCCACCCGCCACCATCACCAACCACCCAACAGATTGCTCACCATCGCCAAGGAGCCAACACAGGACAATTCCACCTTCCGAACCCTCCCACCAAACAACTCTAAACCCAGCCGGGTTGTTAATTAAACAAAGACAGATCGCGACCGCGTCACATCAAATCATGCATCGAGTTTCCACAACGATAAAAACAAGACACTTCACAGTCATTAAAGACACATGCACCTTTTTGTCTCCACTTCCACACTCGCCGCACGATTTCAACACACGATTAATAACTCCACCTTCTTAATTGTTAACTTCATTATAGGATTGCGTGTTCAGGATCATTATAACAGCAATGAAAGATATTGTTCGAAATCTCGAACCACAACGCAAACGCGCAACGCAATTTCCTGCACTCTTTGTTTTCTTACATTCCTTAGGCACCACATTTAAGATCTTGCACTAATACTTAGCTCCAGTATATGTAGGAAGTATATTGTGATATATATAAATTGAGAGTCTCGTTTTTGAGAAAATAGTTACCAAAATTCCAATTGAACAAATATCAGTTGTTCTCTTCCAGTATTTCCAGTTGCGATACGTCTTAAGATGTCGACGTACTATTATATAATTGTGTATTAACGATTGTTCTATTAGTTATAATTTCATAAAATGATGTTAAAAATATGAAAAATAAACGAAACCAACCAACCAACCAATGTCCCTCCCGCCCACCATCGCCAACCAGCCAACCGTTAGCCCTCCCGCCCACCATCGCCAACCAGCAAACCGTAAACCGTCCCGCCCACCATCGCCAACCAGCCAACCGTTTGCCCTCCCAGACACCATCGCCAACCAACATCCTTAAGGCCTCCCTCCCGCCTTCTCCAACCAGCCATCCGTTTGCCCACCAGCCCGCCATCACCAACCACCCAACCGATTGCCCAACCGCCCAACATCACCAACCACCCAACCGATTGCTCACCATCGCCAAGGAGCCAACACAGGACAATTCCACCTTCCAAACCCTCACACCAACCAACTCTTAACCCAGCCGGGTTGTTAATTAAACAAAGACAGATCGCGACCGCGTCACATCAAATCATGCATCGAGTTTCCACAACGATAAAAACAAGCCACTTCACAGTCATTAAAGACACATGCACCTTTTTCTCTCCACTTCCACACTCGCCGCACGATTTCAACACACGATTAATAACACCACCTTCTTAATTATTAACTACATTATACGATTGCGTGTTCAGGATCATTATAACAGCGATGAAAGTTATTTTTCGAAATCTCGAAAAACAACGCAAACGCGCAACGCAATTTCCTGCACTCTTTGTTTTGTTACAATCCTTAGGCACTACATTTAAGATCTTGCACTAATATTTAGCTCTAGTATATGTAGGAAATATATTGTGATATATATAAATTGAAAGTCTCGTTTTTGAGAAAATAGTTACCAAAATTCCAATTGAACAAATATCAGTTGTTCTCTTCCAGTATTTCCAGTTGCGATACGTCTTAAGATGCCGACATACTATTATATAATTGTGTATTACCGATTGTTCTATTAGTTATAATTTCATAAAATTATGTTGAAAATATGAAAAATATACGAAACCAAATAACCAACCAATGTCCCTCCCGCCCACCATCGCCAACCAGCCAACCGTTAGCCCTCTCGCCCACCATCGCCAACCAGCCAACAGTAAACCCTCCCGCCCACCATCTCCAACCAGCCAATCATTTGCCCTCTCACCCACCATCGCCAACCAGTCATCCTTAAGCCCTCCCTCCCGCCTTCAACAACCAGCCTTCCTTTTGCCCACCAGCCCGCCATCACCAACCACCCAACCGATTGACCACCGCCCACCATCACCAACCACCCAACAGATTGCTCACCATCGCCAAGGTGCCAACACAGGACAATTCCACCTTCCGAACCCTCCACCAACCAACTCTAAAAGCAGCCGGGTTGTTAATTAAACAAAGACAGATTGCGACCGCGTCACATCAAATCTTGAATCGAGTTTCCACAACGATAAAAACAAGCAACTTCACAGTCATTAAAGACACGTGCACCTTTTTCTCTCCACTTCCACCCTCGCCGCACAATTTCAACAAACGATTAATAATACCACCTTCTTAATTTTTAACTACATTATAGGATTGTTTGTTCAGGATAATTATAACAGCGATGAAAATATTGTTCGAAATCTCGAACCACAACGCAAACGCGCAACGCAATTACCTGACTCTTTGTTTTGTTACATTCCTTAGGCACTACATTAAAGATTTTGCACTAATACTTAGCTCTAGTATATGTAGGACGTATATTGTGATATATAAAAATTGAGAGTCTTGTTTTTGAGAAAATAGTTACCAAAATTCCATTTGAACAAATATCAGTTGTTCTCTTCCAGTATTTCCAGTTGCGATACATCTTAAGATGCCGACATACTATTATATAATTGTGTATTACCGATTGTTCTATTAGTTATAATTTCATAAAATGATGTTGAAAATATGTAAAATAAACGAAACCAACCAACCAACCAATGTCCCTCCCGCCCACCATCGCCAACCAGCCAACCGTTAGCCCTCCCGCCCACCATCGCCAACCAGCCAACCGTAAACCCTCCCGCCCACCATCGCCAACCAGCCAACCGTTTGCCCTCCCACCCACCATCGCCAACCAGCCATCCTTAAGCCCTCCCTCCCGCCTTCTCCAACCAGTCATCCGTTTGCCCACCAGCCCGCCATCACCAACCACCCAACCGATTGCCCACCCGCCACCATCACCAACCACCCAACCGATTGCTCACCATCGCCAAGGAGCCAACACAGGACAATTCCACCTTCCGAACCCTCCCACCAACCAACTCTAAACCCAGCCGGGTTGTTAATTAAACAAAGACAGATCGCGACCGCGTCACATCAAATCATGGATCGAGTTTCCACAACGATAAAAACAAGCCAATTCACAGTCATTAAAGACACATGCACCTTTTTCTCTTCACATCCACACTCTCCGCACGATTTCAACACACGATTAATAATACCACCTTCTTAATTGTTAACTACATTATACGATTGCGTGTTCAGGATCATTATAAAAGCGATGAAAGATATTGTTCGAAATCTCGAACCACAACGCAAACGCGCAACGCAATTTCCTGCACTCTTTGTTTTGTTACATTCCTTAGGCACTACATTTAAGATCTTGCACTAATACTTAGCTCTAGTATATGTATGACGTATATTGTGATATATATAAATTGAGAGTCTCGTTTTTGAGAAAATAGTTACCAAAATTCCAATTGAACAAATATCAGTTGTTCTCTTCCAGTATTTCCAGTCTTAAGATGCCGACATACTATTATATAATTGTGTATTACCGATTGTTCTATTAGTTATAATTTCATAAAATGATGTTGAAAATATGAAAAATAAACGAAACCAACCTACCAACCAATGTCCCTCCCGCCCACAATCGCCAACCAGCCCACCGTTAGCCCTCCCGCCCACCATCGCCAACCAGCCAACCTTAAACCCTCCCGCCCACCATCGCCAACCAGCCAACTGTTTGCCCTCCCACCCACAATCGCCAACCAGCCATCCTTAAGCCCTCCCTCCCGCCTTCTCCAACCAGCCTTCCGTTTGTCCACCAGCCCGCCATCACCAACCACCCAACCGATTGCCCACCCGCCACCATCAACAACCACCCAACCGGTTGCTCACCATCGCCAAGGAGCCAACACAGGACAATTCCAACTTCCTAACCCTCCCACCAACCAACTCTAAGCCCACCGGGTTGTTAATTAAACAAAGACAGATTGCGACCGCGTCACATCAAATCTTGCATCGAGTTTCCACAACGATAAAAACAAGCCACATCACAGTCATTAAAGACACATGCACCTTTTTCTCTCCACTTCCACCCTCGCCGCACACTTTCAACACACGATTAATAATACCACCTTCTTAATTGTTAACTACATTATAGGATTGCGTGTTCAGGATCAATATAACAGCGATGAAAGATATTGTTCGAAATCTCGAACCACAACGCAAACGCGCAACGCAATTTCCTGCACTCTTTGTTTTGTTACATTCCTTAGGCACTACATTTAAGATCTTGCACTAATACTTAGCTCTAGTATATGTAGGACGTATATTGTGATATATATAAATTGAGAGTCTCGTTTTTGAGAAAATAGTTACCAAAATTCCAATTGAACAAATATCAGTTGTTCTCAATCAATATTTCCAGTTGCGATACATCTTAAGATGCCGACATACTATTATATAATTGTGTATTACCGATTGTTCTATTAGTAATGATTTCATAAAATGAAGTTAAAAATATGAAAAATAAACGAAACCAACCAACCAACCAATGTCCCTCCCGCCCACCATCGCCAACCAGCCAATCTTTAGCCCTCTCGCCCACCATCGTCAACCAGCCAACCTTAAACCCTCCCGCCCACCATCGCCAACCAGCCAACCGTTTGCCCTCCCACCCACAATCGCCAACCAGCCATCCTTAAGCCCTCCCTCCCGCCTTCTCCAACCAGCCATCCGTTTGCCCACCAGCCCGCCATCACCAACCACCCAACCGATTGCCCACCCGCCACCATCACCAACCACCCAACAGATTGCTCACCATCGCCAAGGAGCCAACACAGGAAAATTCCACCTTCCGAACCCTCCCACCAACCAACTCTAAACCCAGCCGGGTTGTTAAATAAACAAAGACAGATCGCGACCGCGTCACATCAAATCATGCATCGAGTTTCCACAACGATAAAAACAAGCCACTTCACAGTCATTAAAGACACGTGCACCTTTTTCTCTCCACTTCCACCCTCGCCGCACAATTTCAACAAACGGTTAATAATACCACCTTCTTAATTGTTAACTACATTATAGGATTGTTTGTTCAGGATCATTATAACAGCGATGAAAATATTGTTCGAAATCTCGAACCACAACGCAAACGCGCAACGCAATTACCTGACTCTTTGTTTTGCTACATTCCTTTGGCACTACATTTAAGATCTTGCACTAATACTTAGCTCTAGTATATGTAGGACGTATATTGTGATATATATAAATTGAGAGTCTCGTTTTTGAGAAAATAGTTACCAAAATTCCAATTGAACAAATATCAGTTGTTCTCATCCAATATTTCCAGTTGCGATACATCTTAAGATGCCGACATACTATTATATAATTGTGTATTACCGATTGTTCTATTAGTTATAATTTCATAAAATGATGTTCAAAATATGTAAAATAAACGAAACCAACCAACCAACCAATGTCCCTCCCGCCCACCATCGCCAACCAGCCAACCGTTAGCCCTGCCGCCCACCATCGCCAACCAGCCAACCGTAAACCCTCCCGCCCACCATCGCCAACCAGCCAACCGTTTGCCCTCCCACCCACCATCGCCAACCAGCCATCCTTAAGCCCTCCCTCCCGCCTTCTCCAACCAGTCATCCGTTTGCCCACCAGCCCGCCATCACCAACCACCCAACCGATTGCCCACCCGCCACCATCACCAACCACCCAACAGATTGCTCACCATCGCCAAGGAGCCAACACAGGACAATTCCACCTTCCGAACCCTCCCACCAACCAACTCTAAACCCAGCCGGGTTGTTAATTAAACAAAGACAGATCGCGACCGCGTCACATCAAATCATGCATCGAGTTTCCACAACGATAAAAACAAGCCACTTCACAGTCATTAAAGACACATGCACCTTTTTGTCTCCACTTCCACACTCGCCGCACGATTTCAACACACGATTAATAACTCCACCTTCTTAATTGTTAACTTCATTATAGGATTGCGTGTTCAGGATCATTATAACAGCAATGAAAGATATTGTTCGAAATCTCGAACCACAACGCAAACGCGCAACGCAATTTCCTGCACTCTTTGTTTTCTTACATTCCTTAGGCACCACATTTAAGATCTTGCACTAATACTTAGCTCCAGTATATGTAGGAAGTATATTGTGATATATATAAATTGAGAGTCTCGTTTTTGAGAAAATAGTTACCAAAATTCCAATTGAACAAATATCAGTTGTTCTCTTCCAGTATTTCCAGTTGCGATACGTCTTAATATGTCGACGTACTATTATATAATTGTGTATTAACGATTGTTCTATTAGTTATAATTTCATAAAATGATGTTAAAAATATGAAAAATAAACGAAACCAACCAACCAACCAATGTCCCTCCCGCCCACCATCGCCAACCAGCCAACCGTTAGCCCTCCCGCCCACCATCGCCAACCAGCCAACCGTAAACCCTCCCGCCCACCATCGCCAACCAGCCAACCGTTTGCCCTCCCACCCACCATCGCCAACCAGCCATCCTTAAGCCCTCCCTCCCGCCTTCTCCAACCAGTCATCCGTTTGCCCACCAGCCCGCCATCACCAACCACCCAACCGATTGCCCACCCGCCACCATTACCAACCACCCAACAGATTGCTCACCATCGCCAAGGAGCCAACACAGGACAATTCCACCTTCCGAACCCTCCCACCAACCAACTCTAAACCCAGCCGGGTTGTTAATTAAACAGACAGATCGCGAACGCGTCACATCAAATCATGGATCGAGTTTCCACAACGATAAAAACAAGCCACTTCACAGTCATTAAAGACACATGCACCTTTTTCTCTTCACATCCACACTCTCCGCACGATTTCAACACACGATTAATAATACCACCTTCTTAATTGTTAACTACATTATACGATTGCGTGTTCAGGATCATTATAACAGCGATGAAAGATATTGTTCGAAATCTCGAACTACAACGCAAACGCGCAACGCAATTTCCTGCACTCTTTGTTTTGTTACATTCCTTTGGCACTACATTTAAGATTTTGCACTAATACTTAGCTCTAGTATATGTATGACGTATAGTGTGATATATATAAATTGAGAGTCTCGTTTTTGAGAAAATAGTTACCAAAATTCCAATTGAACAAATATCAGTTGTTCTCTTCCAGTATTTCCAGTCTTAAGATGCCGACATACTATTATATAATTGTGTATTACCGATTGTTCTATTAGTTATAATTTCATAAAATGATGTTGAAAATATGAAAAATAAACGAAACCAACCTACCAACCAATGTCCCTCCCGCCCACAATCGCCAACCAGCCAACCGTTAGCCCTCCCGCCCACCATCGCCAACCAGCCAACCTTAAACCCTCCCGCCCACCATCGCCAACCAGCCAACTGTTTGCCCTCCCACCCACAATCGCCAACCAGTAATCCTTAAGCCCTCCCTCCCGCCTTCTCCAACCAGCCATCCGTTTGCCCACCAGCCCGCCATCACCAACCACCCAACCGATTGCCCACCCGCCACCATCACCAACCACCCAACAGATTGCTCACCATCGCCAAGGAGCCAACACAGGACAATTCCACCTTCCGAACCCTCCCACCAACCAACTCTAAACCCAGCCGGGTTGTTAATTAAACAAAGACAGATCGCGACCGCGTCACATCAAATCATGCATCGAGTTTCCACAACGTTAAAAACAAGCCACTTCACAGTCATTAAAGACACATGCACCTTTTTCTCTCCACTTCCACACTCGCCGCACGCTTTCAACACACGATTAATAATACCACCTTCTTAACTGTTAACTACATTATACGATTGCGTGTTCAGGATCATTATAACAGCGATGAAAGATATTGTTCGAAATCTCGAACCACAACGCAAACGCGCAAAGCAATTTCCTGCACTCTATGTTTTTGTTACATTCCTTAGGCACTACATTTAAGATCTTGCACTAATACTTAGCTCTAGTATATGTAGGACGTAAATTGTGATATATATAAATTGAGAGTCTCGTTTTGAGAAAATATTTACCAAAATTCCAATTGAACAAATATCGGTTGTTCTCTTCCAGTATTTCCAGTCTTAAGATGCCGACATACTATTATATAATTGTGTATTACCGATTGTTCTATTAGTTATAATTTCATAAAATGATGTTGAAAATATGAAAAATAAACGAAACCAACCTACCAACCAATGTCCCTCCCGCCCACCATCGCCAACCAGCCAACTGTTAGCCCTCTCGCCCACCATCGCCAACCAGCCAACCGCAAACCCTCCCGCCCACCATCGCTAACCAGCCAACCGTTTGCCCTCCCACCCACCACCGCCAACCAGCCATCCTTAAGCACTCCCTCCCGCCTTCAACAACCAGCCTTCCGTTTGCACACCAGCCCGCCATCACCAACCACCCAACCTATTGCCCACCCGCCCACCATCACCAACCACCCAACCGATTGCTCACTATCGCCAAGGAGCCAACACAGGACAATTCCAACCTCCGAACCCTCCCACCAACCACCAACTCTAAACCCAGCCGGGTTGTTAATTAAACAAAGACAGATCGCGACCGCGTCACATCAAATCATGCATCGAGTTTCCACAACGATAAAAACAAGCCACTTCACAGTCATTAGAGACACATGCACCTTTTTCTCTCCACTTCCACACTCGCCGCACGATTTCAACACACGATTAATAACTCCACCTTCTTAATTGTTAACTTCATTATAGGATTGCGTGTTCAGGATCATTATAACAGCAATGAAAGATATTGTTCGAAATCTCGAACCACAACGCAAACGCGCAACGCAATTTCCTGCACTCTTTGTTTTCTTACATTCCTTAGGCACCACATTTAAGATCTTGCACTAATACTTAGCTCCAGTATATGTAGGAAGTATATTGTGATATATATAAATTGAGAGTCTCGTTTTTGAGAAAATAGTTACCAAAATTCCAATTGAACAAATATCAGTTGTTCTCTTCCAGTATTTCCAGTTGCGATACGTCTTAAGATGTCGACGTACTATTATATAATTGTGTATTAACGATTGTTCTATTAGTTATAATTTCATAAAATGATGTTAAAAATATGAAAAATAAACGAAACCAACCAACCAACCAATGTCCCTCCCGCCCACCATCGCCAACCAGCCAACCGTTAGCCCTCCCGCCCACCATCGCCAACCAGCAAACCGTAAACCGTCCCGCCCACCGTCGCCAACCAGCCAACCGTTTGCCCTCCCAGACACCATCGCCAACCAACATCCTTAAGGCCTCCCTCCCGCCTTCTCCAACCAGCCATCCGTTTGCCCACCAGCCCGCCATCACCAACCACCCAACCGATTGCCCAACCGCCCAACATCACCAACCACCCAACCGATTGCTCACCATCGCCAAGGAGCCAACACAGGACAATTCCACCTTCCAAACCCTCACACCAACCAACTCTAAACCCAGCCGGGTTGTTAATTAAACAAAGACAGATCGCGACCGCGTCACATCAAATCATGCATCGAGTTTCCACAACGATAAAAACAAGCCACTTCACAGTCATTAAAGACACATGCACCTTTTTCTCTCCACTTCCACACTCGCCGCACGATTTCAACACACGATTAATAACACCACCTTCTTAATTATTAACTACATTATACGATTGCGTGTTCAGGATCATTATAACAGCGATGAAAGTTATTTTTCGAAATCTCGAAAAACAACGCAAACGCGCAACGCAATTTCCTGCACTCTTTGTTTTGTTACAATCCTTAGGCACTACATTTAAGATCTTGCACTAATATTTAGCTCTAGTATATGTAGGAAATATATTGTGATATATATAAATTGAGAGTCTCGTTTTTGAGAAAATAGTTACCAAAATTCCAATTGAACAAATATCAGTTGTTCTCTTCCAGTATTTCCAGTTGCGATACGTCTTAAGATGCCGACATACTATTATATAATTGTGTATTACCGATTGTTCTATTAGTTATAATTTCATAAAATTATGTTGAAAATATGAAAAATATACGAAACCAAATAACCAACCAATGTCCCTCCCGCCCACCATCGCCAACCAGCCAACCGTTAGCCCTCTCGCCCACCATCGCCAACCAGCCAACAGTAAACCCTCCCGCCCACCATCTCCAACCAGCCAACCATTTGCCCTCTCACCCACCATCGCCAACCAGTCATCCTTAAGCCCTCCCTCCCGCCTTCAACAACCAGCCTTCCTTTTGCCCACCAGCCCGCCATCACCAACCACCCAACCGATTGACCACCGCCCACCATCACCAACCACCCAACAGATTGCTCACCATCGCCAAGGGCCAACACAGGACAATTCCACCTTCCGAACCCTCCACCAACCAACTCTAAAAGCAGCCGGGTTGTTAATTAAACAAAGACAGATTGCGACCGCGTCACATCAAATCTTGCATCGAGTTTCCACAACGATAAAAACAAGCAACTTCACAGTCATTAAAGACACGTGCACCTTTTTCTCTCCACTTCCACCCTCGCCGCACAATTTCAACAAACGATTAATAATACCACCTTCTTAATTGTTAACTACATTATAGGATTGTTTGTTCAGGATAATTATAACAGCGATGAAAATATTGTTCGAAATCTCGAACCACAACGCAAACGCGCAACGCAATTACCTGACTCTTTGTTTTGTTACATTCCTTAGGCACTACATTAAAGATTTTGCACTAATACTTAGCTCTAGTATATGTAGGACGTATATTGTGATATATAAAAATTGAGAGTCTTGTTTTTGAGAAAATAGTTACCAAAATTCCATTTGAACAAATATCAGTTGTTCTCTTCCAGTATTTCCAGTTGCGATACATCTTAAGATGCCGACATACTATTATATAATTGTGTATTACCGATTGTTCTATTAGTTATAATTTCATAAAATGATGTTGAAAATATGTAAAATAAACGAAACCAACCAACCAACCAATGTCCCTCCCGCCCACCATCGCCAACCAGCCAACCGTTAGCCCTCCCGCCCACCATCGCCAACCAGCCAACCGTAAACCCTCCCGCCCACCATCGCCAACCAGCCAACCGTTTGCCCTCCCACCCACCATCGCCAACCAGCCATCCTTAAGCCCTCCCTCCCGCCTTCTCCAACCAGTCATCCGTTTGCCCACCAGCCCGCCATCACCAACCACCCAACCAATTGCCCACCCGCCACCATCACCAACCACCCAACCGATTGCTCACCATCGCCAAGGAGCCAACACAGGACAATTCCACCTTCCGAACCCTCCCACCAACCAACTCTAAACCCAGCCGGGTTGTTAATTAAACAAAGACAGATCGCGACCGCGTCACATCAAATCATGGATCGAGTTTCCACAACGATAAAAACAAGCCACTTCACAGTCATTAAAGACACATGCACCTTTTTCTCTTCACATCCACACTCTCCGCACGATTTCAACACACGATTAATAATACCACCTTCTTAATTGTTAACTACATTATACGATTGCGTGTTCAGGATCATTATAAAAGCGATGAAAGATATTGTTCGAAATCTCGAACCACAACGCAAACGCGCAACGCAATTTCCTGCACTCTTTGTTTTGTTACATTCCTTAGGCACTACATTTAAGATCTTGCACTAATACTTAGCTCTAGTATATGTATGACGTATATTGTGATATATATAAATTGAGAGTCTCATTTTTGAGAAAATAGTTACCAAAATTCCAATTGAACAAATATCAGTTGTTCTCTTCCAGTATTTCCAGTCTTAAGATGCCGACATACTATTATATAATTGTGTATTACCGATTGTTCTATTAGTTATAATTTCATAAAATGATGTTGAAAATATGAAAAATAAACGAAACCAACCTACCAACCAATGTCCCTCCCGCCCACAATCGCCAACCAGCCCACCGTTAGCCCTCCCGCCCACCATCGCCAACCAGCCAACCTTAAACCCTCCCGCCCACCATCGCCAACCAGCCAACTGTTTGCCCTCCCACCCACAATCGCCAACCAGCCATCCTTAAGCCCTCCCTCCCGCCTTCTCCAACCAGCCTTCCGTTTGTCCACCAGCCCGCCATCACCAACCACCCAACCGATTGCCCACCCGCCACCATCAACAACCACCTAACCGGTTGCTCACCATCGCCAAGGAGCCAACACAGGACAATTCCAACTTCCGAACCCTCCCACCAACCAACTCTAAGCCCACCGGGTTGTTAATTAAACAAAGACAGATTGCGACCGCGTCACATCAAATCTTGCATTGAGTTTCCACAACGATAAAAACAAGCCACATCACAGTCATTAAAGACACATGCACCTTTTTCTCTCCACTTCCACCCTCGCCGCACACTTTCAACACACGATTAATAATACCACCTTCTTAATTGTTAACTACATTATAGGATTGCGTGTTCAGGATCAATATAACAGCGATGAAAGATATTGTTCGAAATCTCGAACCACAACGCAAACGCGCAACGCAATTTCCTGCACTCTTTGTTTCGTTACATTCCTTAGGCACTACATTTAAGATCTTGCACTAATACTTAGCTCTAGTATATGTAGGACGTATATTGTGATATATATAAATTGAGAGTCTCGTTTTTGAGAAAATAGTTACCAAAATTCCAATTGAACAAATATCAGTTGTTCTCATCCAATATTTCCAGTTGCGATACATCTTAAGATGCCGACATACTATTATATAATTGTGTATTACCGATTGTTCTATTAGTAATGATTTCATAAAATGATGTTAAAAATATGAAAAATAAACGAAACCAACCAACCAACCAATGTCCCTGCCGCCCACCATCGCCAACCAGCCAACCGTTAGCCCTCTCGCCCACCATCGCCAACCAGCCAACCTTAAACCCTCCCGCCCACCATCGCCAACCAGCCAACCGTTTGCCCTCCCACCCACAATCGCCAACCAGCCATCCTTAAGCCCTCCCTCCCGCCTTCTCCAACCAGCAATCCGTTTGCCCACCAGACCGCCATCACCAACCACCCAACCGATTGCCCACCCGCCACCATCACCAACCACCCAACAGATTGCTCACCATCGCCAAGGAGCCAACACAGGACAATTCCACCTTCCGAACCCTCCCACCAACCAACTCTAAACCCAGCCGGGTTGTTAATTTAACAAAGACAGATCGCGACCGCGTCACATCAAATCATGCATCGAGTTTCCACAACGTTAAAAACAAGCCACTTCACAGTCATTAAAGACACATGCACATTTTTCTCTCCACTTCCACACTCGCCGCACGATTTCAACACACGATTAATAATACCACCTTCTTAATTGTTAACTACATTATACGATTGCGTGTTCAGGATCATTATAACAGCGATGAAAGATATTGTTCGAAATCTCGAACCACAACGCAAACGCGCAACGCAATTTCCTGCACTCTATGTTATTGTTACATTCCTTAGGCACTACATTTAAGATCTTGCACTAATACTTAGCTCTAGTATATGTAGGACGTATATTGTGATATATATAAATTGAGAGTCTCGTTTTGAGAAAATAGTTACCAAAATTCCAATTGAACAAATATCGGTTGTTCTCTTCCAGTATTTCCAGTCTTAAGATGCCGACATACTATTATATAATTGTGTATTACCGATTGTTGTATTAGTTATAATTTCATAAAATGATGTTAAAAATATGAAAAATAAACGAAATCAACCTACCAACCAATGTCCCTCCCGCCCACAATCGCCAACCAGCCAAGCGTTAGCCCTCCCGCCCACCATCGCCAACCAGCCAACCTTAAACCCTCCCGCCCACCATCGCCAACCAGCCAACCGTTTGCCCTCCCACCCACAATCGCCAACCAGCCATCCTTAAGCCCTCCCTCCCGCCTTCTCTAACCAGCCATCCGTTTGCCCACCAGCCCGCCATCACCAACCACCCAACCGATTGACCACCCGCCACCATCAACAACCACCCAACAGATAGCTCACCATCGCCAAGGAGCCAACACAGGACAATTCCACCTTCCGAACCCTCCCACAAACCAACTCTAAGCCCAGCCGGGTTGTTAATTAAACAAAGACAGATTGCGACCGCGTCACATCATATCTTGCATCGAGTTTCCACAACGATAAAAACAAGCCACATCACAGCCATTAAAGACACATGCACCTTTTTCTCTCCACTTCCACCCTAGCCGCACACTTTCAACACACGATTAATAATACCACCTTCTTAATTGTTAACTACATTATAGGATTGCGTGTTCAGGATCAATATAACAGCGATGAAAGATATTGTTCGAAATCTCGAACCACAACGCAAACGCGCAACGCAATTTCCTGCACTCTTTGTTTTGTTACATTCCTTAGGCACTACATTTAAGATCTTGCACTAATACTTAGCTCTAGTATATGTAGGACGTATATTGTGATATATATAAATTGAGAGTCTCGTTTTTGAGAAAATAGTTACCAAAATTCCAATTGAACAAATATCAGTTGTTCTCATCCAATATTTCCAGTTGCGATACATCTTAAGATGCCGACATACTATTATATAATTGTGTATTACCGATTGTTCTATTAGTAATGATTTCATAAAATGATGTTAAAAATATGAAAAATAAACGAAACCAACCAACCAACCAATGTCCCTCCCGCCCACCATCGCCAACCAGCCAACCTTTAGCCCTCTCGCCCACCATCGTCAACCAGCCAACCTTAAACCCTCCCGCCCACCATCGCCAACCAGCCAACCGTTTGCCCTCCCACCCACAATCGCCAACCAGCCATCCTTAAGCCCTCCCTCCCGCCTTCTCCAACCAGCCATCCGTTTGCCCACCAGCCCGCCATCACCAACCACCCAACCGATTGCCCACCCGCCACCATCACCAACCACCCAACAGATTGCTCACCATCGCCAAGGAGCCAACACAGGACAATTCCACCTTCCGAACCCTCCCACCAACCAACTCTAAAACCAGCCGGGTTGTTAAATAAACAAAGACAGATCGCGACCGCGTCACATCAAATCATGCATCGAGTTTCCACAACGATAAAAACAAGCCACTTCACAGTCATTAAAGACACGTGCACATTTTTCTCTCCACTTCCACCCTCGCCGCACAATTTCAACAAACGGTTAATAATACCACCTTCTTAATTGTTAACTACATTATAGGATTGTTTGTTCAGGATCATTATAACAGCGATGAAAATATTGTTCGAAATCTCGAACCACAACGCAAACGCGCAACGCAATTACCTGACTCTTTGTTTTGTTACATTCCTTTGGCACTACATTTAAGATCTTGCACTAATACTTAGCTCTAGTATATGTAGGACGTATATTGTGATATATATAAATTGAGAGTCTCGTTTTTGAGAAAATAGTTACCAAAATTCCAATTGAACAAATATCAGTTGTTCTCATCCAATATTTCCAGTTGCGATACATCTTAAGATGCCGACATACTATTATATAATTGTGTATTACCGATTGTTCTATTAGTTATAATTTCATAAAATGATGTTCAAAATATGTAAAATAAACGAAACCAACCAACCAACCAATGTCCCTCCCGCCCACCATCGCCAACCAGCCAACCGTTAGCCCTGCCGCCCACCATCGCCAACCAGCCAACCGTAAACCCTCCCGCCCACCATCGCCAACCAGCCAACCGTTTGCCCTCCCACCCACCATCGCCAACCAGCCATCCTTAAGCCCTCCCTCCCGCCTTCTCCAACCAGTCATCCGTTTGCCCACCAGCCCGCCATCACCAACCACCCAACCGATTGCCCACCCGCCACCATCACCAACCACCCAACAGATTGCTCACCATCGCCAAGGAGCCAACACAGGACAATTCCACCTTCCGAACCCTCCCACCAACCAACTCTAAACCCAGCCGGGTTGTTAATTAAACAAAGACAGATCGCGACCGCGTCACATCAAATCATGCATCGAGTTTCCACAACGATAAAAACAAGCCACTTCACAGTCATTAAAGACACATGCACCTTTTTGTCTCCACTTCCACACTCGCCGCACGATTTCAACACACGATTAATAACTCCACCTTCTTAATTGTTAACTTCATTATAGGATTGCGTGTTCAGGATCATTATAACAGCAATGAAAGATATTGTTCGAAATCTCGAACCACAACGCAAACGCGCAACGCAATTTCCTGCACTCTTTGTTTTCTTACATTCCTTAGGCACCACATTTAAGATCTTGCACTAATACTTAGCTCCAGTATATGTAGGACGTATATTGTGATATATAAAAATTGAGAGTCTTGTTTTTGAGAAAATAGTTACCAAAATTCCATTTGAACAAATATCAGTTGTTCTCTTCCAGTATTTCCAGTTGCGATACATCTTAAGATGCCGACATACTATTATATAATTGTGTATTACCGATTGTTCTATTAGTTATAATTTCATAAAATGATGTTGAAAATATGTAAAATAAACGAAACCAACCAACCAACCAATGTCCCTCCCGCCCACCATCGCCAACCAGCCAACCGTTAGCCCTCCCGCCCACCATCGCCAACCAGCCAACCGTAAACCCTCCCGCCCACCATCGCCAACCAGCCAACCGTTTGCCCTCCCACCCACCATCGCCAACCAGCCATCCTTAAGCCCTCCCTCCCGCCTTCTCCAACCAGTCATCCGTTTGCCCACCAGCCCGCCATCACCAACCACCCAACCAATTGCCCACCCGCCACCATCACCAACCACCCAACCGATTGCTCACCATCGCCAAGGAGCCAACACAGGACAATTCCACCTTCCGAACCCTCCCACCAACCAACTCTAAACCCAGCCGGGTTGTTAATTAAACAAAGACAGATCGCGACCGCGTCACATCAAATCATGGATCGAGTTTCCACAACGATAAAAACAAGCCACTTCACAGTCATTAAAGACACATGCACCTTTTTCTCTTCACATCCACACTCTCCGCACGATTTCAACACACGATTAATAATACCACCTTCTTAATTGTTAACTACATTATACGATTGCGTGTTCAGGATCATTATAAAAGCGATGAAAGATATTGTTCGAAATCTCGAACCACAACGCAAACGCGCAACGCAATTTCCTGCACTCTTTGTTTTGTTACATTCCTTAGGCACTACATTTAAGATCTTGCACTAATACTTAGCTCTAGTATATGTATGACGTATATTGTGATATATATAAATTGAGAGTCTCATTTTTGAGAAAATAGTTACCAAAATTCCAATTGAACAAATATCAGTTGTTCTCTTCCAGTATTTCCAGTCTTAAGATGCCGACATACTATTATATAATTGTGTATTACCGATTGTTCTATTAGTTATAATTTCATAAAATGATGTTGAAAATATGAAAAATAAACGAAACCAACCTACCAACCAATGTCCCTCCCGCCCACAATCGCCAACCAGCCAACCGTTAGCCCTCCCGCCCACCATCGCCAACCAGCCAACCTTAAACCCTCCCGCCCACCATCGCCAACCAGCCAACTGTTTGCCCTCCCACCCACAATCGCCAACCAGCCATCCTTAAGCCCTCCCTCCCGCCTTCTCCAACCAGCCTTCCGTTTGTCCACCAGCCCGCCATCACCAACCACCCAACCGATTGCCCACCCGCCACCATCAACAACCACCTAACCGGTTGCTCACCATCGCCAAGGAGCCAACACAGGACAATTCCAACTTCCGAACCCTCCCACCAACCAACTCTAAGCCCACCGGGTTGTTAATTAAACAAAGACAGATTGCGACCGCGTCACATCAAATCTTGCATTGAGTTTCCACAACGATAAAAACAAGCCACATCACAGTCATTAAAGACACATGCACCTTTTTCTCTCCACTTCCACCCTCGCCGCACACTTTCAACACACGATTAATAATACCACCTTCTTAATTGTTAACTACATTATAGGATTGCGTGTTCAGGATCAATATAACAGCGATGAAAGATATTGTTCGAAATCTCGAACCACAACGCAAACGCGCAACGCAATTTCCTGCACTCTTTGTTTCGTTACATTCCTTAGGCACTACATTTAAGATCTTGCACTAATACTTAGCTCTAGTATATGTAGGACGTATATTGTGATATATATAAATTGAGAGTCTCGTTTTTGAGAAAATAGTTACCAAAATTCCAATTGAACAAATATCAGTTGTTCTCATCCAATATTTCCAGTTGCGATACATCTTAAGATGCCGACATACTATTATATAATTGTGTATTACAGATTGTTCTATTAGTAATGATTTCATAAAATGATGTTAAAAATATGAAAAATAAACGAAACCAACCAACCAACCAATGTCCCTGCCGCCCACCATCGCCAACCAGCCAACCGTTAGCCCTCTCGCCCACCATCGCCAACCAGCCAACCTTAAACCCTCCCGCCCACCATCGCCAACCAGCCAACCGTTTGCCCTCCCACCCACAATCGCCAACCAGCCATCCTTAAGCCCTCCCTCCCGCCTTCTCCAACCAGCAATCCGTTTGCCCACCAGACCGCCATCACCAACCACCCAACCGATTGCCCACCCGCCACCATCACCAACCACCCAACAGATTGCTCACCATCGCCAAGGAGCCAACACAGGACAATTCCACCTTCCGAACCCTCCCACCAACCAACTCTAAACCCAGCCGGGTTGTTAATTAAACAAAGACAGATCGCGACCGCGTCACATCAAATCATGCATCGAGTTTCCACAACGTTAAAAACAAGCCACTTCACAGTCATTAAAGACACATGCACATTTTTCTCTCCACTTCCACACTCGCCGCACGATTTCAACACACGATTAATAATACCACCTTCTTAATTGTTAACTACATTATACGATTGCGTGTTCAGGATCATTATAACAGCGATGAAAGATATTGTTCGAAATCTCGAACCACAACGCAAACGCGCAACGCAATTTCCTGCACTCTATGCTATTGTTACATTCCTTAGGCACTACATTTAAGATCTTGCACTAATACTTAGCTCTAGTATATGTAGGACGTATATTGTGATATATATAAATTGAGAGTCTCGTTTTGAGAAAATAGTTACCAAAATTCCAATTGAACAAATATCGGTTGTTCTCTTCCAGTATTTCCAGTCTTAAGATGCCGACATACTATTATATAATTGTGTATTACCGATTGTTGTATTAGTTATAATTTCATAAAATGATGTTAAAAATATGAAAAATAAACGAAATCAACCTACCAACCAATGTCCCTCCCGCCCACAATCGCCAACCAGCCAAGCGTTAGCCCTCCCGCCCACCATCGCCAACCAGCCAACCTTAAACCCTCCCGCCCACCATCGCCAACCAGCCAACCGTTTGCCCTCCCACCCACAATCGCCAACCAGCCATCCTTAAGCCCTCCCTCCCGCCTTCTCTAACCAGCCATCCGTTTGCCCACCAGCCCGCCATCACCAACCACCCAACCGATTGACCACCCGCCACCATCAACAACCACCCAACAGATTGCTCACCATCGCCAAGGAGCCAACACAGGACAATTCCACCTTCCGAACCCTCCCACAAACCAACTCTAAGCCCAGCCGGGTTGTTAATTAAACAAAGACAGATTGCGACCGCGTCACATCATATCTTGCATCGAGTTTCCACAACGATAAAAACAAGCCACATCACAGAAATTAAAGACACATGCACCTTTTTCTCTCCACTTCCACCCTAGCCGCACACTTTCAACACACGATTAATAATACCACCTTCTTAATTGTTAACTACATTATAGGATTGCGTGTTCAGGATCAATATAACAGCGATGAAAGATATTGTTCGAAATCTCGAACCACAACGCAAACGCGCAACGCAATTTCCTGCACTCTTTGTTTTGTTACATTCCTTAGGCACTACATTTAAGATCTTGCACTAATACTTAGCTCTAGTATATGTAGGACGTATATTGTGATATATATAAATTGAGAGTCTCGTTTTTGAGAAAATAGTTACCAAAATTCCAATTGAACAAATATCAGTTGTTCTCATCCAATATTTCCAGTTGCGATACATCTTAAGATGCCGACATACTATTATATAATTGTGTATTACCGATTGTTCTATTAGTAATGATTTCATAAAATGATGTTAAAAATATGAAAAATAAACGAAACCAACCAACCAACCAATGTCCCTCCCGCCCACCATCGCCAACCAGCCAACCTTTAGCCCTCTCGCCCACCATCGTCAACCAGCCAACCTTAAACCCTCCCGCCCACCATCGCCAACCAGCCAACCGTTTGCCCTCCCACCCACAATCGCCAACCAGCCATCCTTAAGCCCTCCCTCCCGCCTTCTCCAACCAGCCATCCGTTTGCCCACCAGCCCGCCATCACCAACCACCCAACCGATTGCCCACCCGCCACCATCACCAACCACCCAACAGATTGCTCACCATCGCCAAGGAGCCAACACAGGACAATTCCACCTTCCGAACCCTCCCACCAACCAACTCTAAACCCAGCCGGGTTGTTAAATAAACAAAGACAGATCGCGACCGCGTCACATCAAATCATGCATCGAGTTTCCACAACGATAAAAACAAGCCACTTCACAGTCATTAAAGACACGTGCACCTTTTTCTCTCCACTTCCACCCTCGCCGCACAATTTCAACAAACGGTTAATAATACCACCTTCTTAATTGTTAACTACATTATAGGATTGTTTGTTCAGGATCATTATAACAGCGATGAAAATATTGTTCGAAATCTCGAACCACAACGCAAACGCCCAACGCAATTACCTGACTCTTTGTTTTGTTACATTCCTTTGGCACTACATTTAAGATCTTGCACTAATACTTAGCTCTAGTATATGTAGGACGTATATTGTGATATATATAAATTGAGAGTCTCGTTTTTGAGAAAATAGTTACCAAAATTCCAATTGAACAAATATCAGTTGTTCTCATCCAATATTTCCAGTTGCGATACATCTTAAGATGCCGACATACTATTATATAATTGTGTATTACCGATTGTTCTATTAGTTATAATTTCATAAAATGATGTTCAAAATATGTAAAATAAACGAAACCAACCAACCAACCAATGTCCCTCCCGCCCACCATCGCCAACCAGCCAACCGTTAGCCCTGCCGCCCACCATCGCCAACCAGCCAACCGTAAACCCTCCCGCCCACCATCGCCAACCAGCCAACCGTTTGCCCTCCCACCCACCATCGCCAACCAGCCATCCTTAAGCCCTCCCTCCCGCCTTCTCCAACCAGTCATCCGTTTGCCCACCAGCCCGCCATCACCAACCACCCAACCGATTGCCCACCCGCCACCATCACCAACCACCCAACAGATTGCTCACCATCGCCAAGGAGCCAACACAGGACAATTCCACCTTCCGAACCCTCCCACCAACCAACTCTAAACCCAGCCGGGTTGTTAATTAAACAAAGACAGATCGCGACCGCGTCACATCAAATCATGCATCGAGTTTCCACAACGATAAAAACAAGCCACTTCACAGTCATTAAAGACACATGCACCTTTTTGTCTCCACTTCCACACTCGCCGCACGATTTCAACACACGATTAATAACTCCACCTTCTTAATTGTTAACTTCATTATAGGATTGCGTGTTCAGGATCATTATAACAGCAATGAAAGATATTGTTCGAAATCTCGAACCACAACGCAAACGCGCAACGCAATTTCCTGCACTCTTTGTTTTCTTACATTCCTTAGGCACCACATTTAAGATCTTGCACTAATACTTAGCTCCAGTATATGTAGGAAGTATATTGTGATATATATAAATTGAGAGTCTCGTTTTTGAGAAAATAGTTACCAAAATTCCAATTGAACAAATATCAGTTGTTCTCTTCCAGTATTTCCAGTTGCGATACGTCTTAATATGTCGACGTACTATTATATAATTGTGTATTAACGATTGTTCTATTAGTTATAATTTCATAAAATGATGTTAAAAATATGAAAAATAAACGAAACCAACCAACCAACCAATGTCCCTCCCGCCCACAATCGCCAACCAGCCAACCGTTAGCCCTCCCGCCCACCATCGCCAACCAGCCAACCTTAAACCCTCCCGCCCACCATCGCCAACCAGCCAACTGTTTGCCCTCCCACCCACAATCGCCAACCAGCCATCCTTAAGCCCTCCCTCCCGCCTTCTCCAACCAGCCATCAGTTTGCCCACCAGCCCGCCATCACCAACCACCCAACCGATTGCCCACCCGCCACCATCACCAACCACCCAACAGATTGCTCACCATCGCCAAGGAGCCAACACAGGACAATTCCACCTTCCGAACCCTCCCACCAACCAACTCTAAACCCAGCCGGGTTGTTAATTAAACAAAGACAGATCGCGACCGCGTCACATCAAATCATGCATCGAGTTTCCACAACGTTAAAAACAAGCCACTTCACAGTCATTAAAGACACATGCACCTTTTTCTCTCCACTTCCACACTCGCCGCACGATTTCAACACACGATTAATAATACCACCTTCTTAATTGTTAACTACATTATACGATTGCGTGTTCAGGATCATTATAACAGCGATGAAAGATATTGTTCGAAATCTCGAACCACAACGCAAACGCGCAACGCAATTTCCTGCACTCTATGTTATTGTTACATTCCTTAGGCAATACATTTAAGATCTTGCACTAATACTTAGCTCTAGTATATGTAGGACGTATATTGTGATATATATAAATTGAGAGTCTCGTTTTGAGAAAATAGTTACCAAAATTCCAATTGAACAAATATCGGTTGTTCTCTTCCAGTATTTCCAGTCTTAAGATGCCGACATACTATTATATAATTGTGTATTACCGATTGTTCTATTAGTTATAATTTCATAAAATGATGTTAAAAATATGAAAAATAAACGAAATCAACCTACCAACCAATGTCCCTCCCGCCCACAATCGCCAACCAGCCTAGCGCTAGCCCTCCCGCCCACCATCGCCAACCAGCCAACCTTAAACCCTCCCGCCCACCATCGCCAACCAGCCAACCGTTTGCCCTCCCACCCACAATCGCCAACCAGCCATCCTTAAGCCCTCCCTCCCGCCTTCTCCAACCAGCCATCCGTTTGCCCACCAGCCCGCCATCACCAACCACCCAACCGATTGCCCACCCGCCACCATCAACAACCACCCAACAGATTGCTCACCATCGCCAAGGAGCCAACACAGGACAATTCCACCTTCCGAACCCTCCCACAAACCAACTCTAAGCCCAGCCGGGTTGTTAATTAAACAAAGACAGATTGCGACCGCGTCACATCATATCTTGCATCGAGTTTCCACAACGATAAAAACAAGCCACATCACAGTCATTAAAGACACATGCACCTTTTTCTCTCCACTTCCACCCTCGCCGCACACTTTCAACACACGATTAATAATACCACCTTCTTAATTGTTAACTACATTATAGGATTGCGTGTTCAGGATCAATATAACAGCGATGAAAGATATTGTTCCAAATCTCGAACCACAACGCAAACGCGCAACGCAATTTCCTGCACTCTTTGTTTTGTTACATTCCTTAGGCACTACATTTAAGATCTTGCACTAATACTTAGCTCTAATATATGTAGGACGTATATTGTGATATATATAAATTGAGAGTCTCGTTTTTGAGAAAATAGTTACCAAAATTCCAATTGAACAAATATCAGTTGTTCTCAACCAATATTTCCAGTTGCGATACATCTTAAGATGCCGACATACTATTATATAATTGTGTATTACCGATTGTTCTATTAGTAATGATTTCATAAAATGATGTTAAAAATATGAAAAATAAACGAAACCAACCAACCAACCAATGTCCCTCCCGCCCACCATCGCCAACCAGCCAACCGTTAGCCCTCTCGCCCACCATCGTCAACCAGCCAACCTTAAACCCTCCAGCCCACCATCGCCAACCAGCCAACCGTTTGCCCTCCCACCCACAATCGCCAACCAGCCATCCTTAAGCCCTCCCTCCCGCCTTCTCCAACCAGCCATCCGTTTGCCCACCAGCCCGCCATCACCAACCACCCAACCGATTGCCCAACCGCCCAACATCACCAACCACCCAACCGATTGCTCACCATCGCCAAGGAGCCAACACAGGACAATTCCACCTTCCAAACCCTCACACCAACCAACTCTAAACCCAGCCGGGTTGTTAATTAAACAAAGACAGATCGCGACCGCGTCACATCAAATCATGCATCGAGTTTCCACAACGATAAAAACAAGCCACTTCACAGTCATTAAAGACACATGCACCTTTTTCTCTCCACTTCCACACTCGCCGCACGATTTCAACACACGATTAATAACACCACCTTCTTAATTATTAACTACATTATACGATTGCGTGTTCAGGATCATTATAACAGCGATGAAAGTTATTTTTCGAAATCTCGAAAAACAACGCAAACGCGCAACGCAATTTCCTGCACTCTTTGTTTTGTTACAATCCTTAGGCACTACATTTAAGATCTTGCACTAATATTTAGCTCTAGTATATGTAGGAAATATATTGTGATATATATAAATTGAGAGTCTCGTTTTTGAGAAAATAGTTACCAAAATTCCAATTGAACAAATATCAGTTGTTCTCTTCCAGTATTTCCAGTTGCGATACGTCTTAAGATGCCGACATACTATTATATAATTGTGTATTACCGATTGTTCTATTAGTTATAATTTCATAAAATTATGTTGAAAATATGAAAAATATACGAAACCAAATAACCAACCAATGTCCCTCCCGCCCACCATCGCCAACCAGCCAACCGTTAGCCCTCTCGCCCACCATCGCCAACCAGCCAACCGTAAACCCTCCCGCCCACCATCTCCAACCAGCCAACCATTTGCCCTCTCACCCACCATCGCCAACCAGTCATCCTTAAGCCCTCCCTCCCGCCTTCAACAACCAGCCTTCCTTTGGCCCACCAGCCCGCCATCACCAACCACCCAACCGATTGACCACCGCCCACCATCACCAACCACCCAACAGATTGCTCACCATCGCCAAGGGCCAACACAGGACAATTCCACCTTCCGAACCCTGCACCAACCAACTCTAAAAGCAGCCGGGTTGTTAATTAAACAAAGACAGATTGCGACCGCGTCACATCAAATTTTGCATCGAGTTTCCACAACGATAAAAACAAGCAACTTCACAGTCATTAAAGACACGTGCACCTTTTTCTCTCCACTTCCACCCTCGCCGCACAATTTCAACAAACGATTAATAATACCACCTTCTTAATTGTTAACTACATTATAGGATTGTTTGTTCAGGATAATTATAACAGCGATGAAAATATTGTTCGAAATCTCCAACCACAACGCAAACGCGCAACGCAATTACCTGACTCTTTGTTTTCTTACATTCCTTAGGCACTACATTAAAGATTTTGCACTAATACTTAGCTCTAGTATATGTAGGACGTATATTGTGATATATAAAAATTGAGAGTCTCGTTTTTGAGAAAATAGTTACCAAAATTCCATTTGAACAAATATCAGTTGTTCTCTTCCAGTATTTCCAGTTGCGATACATCTTAAGATGCCGACATACTATTATATAATTGTGTATTACCGATTGTTCTATTAGTTATAATTTCATAAAATGATGTTGAAAATATGTAAAATAAACGAAACCAACCAACCAACCAATGTCCCTCCCGCCCACCATCGCCAACCAGCCAACCGTTAGCCCTCCCGCCCACCATCGCCAACCAGCCAACCGTAAACCCTCCCGCCCACCATCGACAACCAGCCAACCGTTTGCCCTCCCACCCACCATCGCCAACCAGCCATCCTTAAGCCCTCCCTCCCGCCTTCTCCAACCAGTCATCCGTTTGCCCACCAGCCCGCCATCACCAACCACCCAACCGATTGCCCACCCGCCACCATCACCAACCACCCAACAGATTAATCACCATCGCCAAGGAGCCAACACAGGACAATTCCACCTTCCGAACCCTCCCACCAACCAACTCTAAACCCAGCCGGGTTGTTAATTAAACAAAGACAGATCGCGACCGCGTCACATCAAATCATGGATCGAGTTTCCACAACGATAAAAACAAGCCACTTCACAGTCATTAAAGACACATGCACCTTTTTCTCTTCACATCCACACTCTCCGCACGATTTCAACACACGATTAATAATACCACCTTCTTAATTGTTAACTACATTATACGATTGCGTGTTCAGGATCATTATAAAAGCGATGAAAGATATTGTTCGAAATCTCGAACCACAACGCAAACGCGCAACGCAATTTCCTGCACTCTTTGTTTTGTTACATTCCTTAGGCACTACATTTAAGATCTTGCACTAATACTTAGCTCTAGTATATGTAGGACGTATATTGTGATATATATAAATTGAGAGTCTCGTTTTGAGAAAATAGTTACCAAAATTCCAATTGAACAAATATCGGTTGTTCTCTTCCAGTATTTCCAGTCTTAAGATGCCGACATACTATTATATAATTGTGTATTACCGATTGTTGTATTAGTTATAATTTCATAAAATGATGTTAAAAATATGAAAAATAAACGAAATCAACCTACCAACCAATGTCCCTCCCGCCCACAATCGCCAACCAGCCAAGCGTTAGCCCTCCCGCCCACCATCGCCAACCAGCCAACCTTAAACCCTCCCGCCCACCATCGCCAACCAGCCAACCGTTTGCCCTCCCACCCACAATCGCCAACCAGCCATCCTTAAGCCCTCCCTCCCGCCTTCTTTAACCAGCCATCCGTTTGCCCACCAGCCCGCCATCACCAACCACCCAACCGATTGACCACCCGCCACCATCAACAACCACCCAACAGATTGCTCACCATCGCCAAGGAGCCAACACAGGACAATTCCACCTTCCGAACCCTCCCACAAACCAACTCTAAGCCCAGCCGGGTTGTTAATTAAACAAAGACAGATTGCGACCGCGTCACATCATATCTTGCATCGAGTTTCCACAACGATAAGAACAAGCCTCATCACAGCCATTAAAGACACATGCACCCTTTTCTCTCCACTTCCACCCTAGCCGCACACTTTCAACACACGATTAATAATACCACCTTCTTAATTGTTAACTACATTATAGGATTGCGTGTTCAGGATCAATATAACAGCGATGAAAGATATTGTTCGAAATCTCGAACCACAACGCAAACGCGCAACGCAATTTCCTGCACTCTTTGTTTTGTTACATTCCTTAGGCACTACATTTAAGATCTTGCACTAATACTTAGCTCTAGTATATGTAGGACGTATATTGTGATATATATAAATTGAGAGTCTCGTTTTTGAGAAAATAGTTACCAAAATTCCAATTGAACAAATATCAGTTGTTCTCATCCAATATTTCCAGTTGCGATACATCTTAAGATGCCGACATACTATTATATAATTGTGTATTACCGATTGTTCTATTAGTAATGATTTCATAAAATGATGTTAAAAATATGAAAAATAAACGAAACCAACCAACCAACCAATGTCCCTCCCGCCCACCATCGCCAACCAGCCAACCTTTAGCCCTCTCGCCCACCATCGTCAACCAGCCAACCTTAAACCCTCCCGCCCACCATCGCCAACCAGCCAACCGTTTGCCCTCCCACACACAATCGCCAACCAGCCATCCTTAAGCCCTCCCTCCCGCCTTCTCCAACCAGCCATCCGTTTGCCCACCAGCCCGCCATCACCAACCACCCAACCGATTGCCCACCCGCCACCATCACCAACCACCCAACAGATTGCTCACCATCGCCAAGGAGCCAACACAGGACAATTCCACCTTCCGAACCCTCCCACCAACCAACTCTAAACCCAGCCGGGTTGTTAAATAAACAAAGACAGATCGCGACCGCGTCACATCAAATCATGCATCGAGTTTCCACAACGATAAAAACAAGCCACTTCACAGTCATTAAAGACACGTGCACCTTTTTCTCTCCACTTCCACCCTCGCCGCACAATTTCAACAAACGATTAATAATACCACCTTCTTAATTGTTAACTACATTATAGGATTGTTTGTTCAGGATCATTATAACAGCGATGAAAATATTGTTCGAAATCTCGAACCACAACGCAAACGCGCAACGCAATTACCTGACTCTTTGTTTTGTTACATTCCTTTGGCACTACATTTAAAATCTTGCACTAATACTTAGCTCTAGTATATGTAGGACGTATATTGTGATATATATAAATTGAGAGTCTCGTTTTTGATAAAATAGTTACCAAAATTCCAATTGAACAAATATCAGTTGTTCTCATCCAATATTTCCAGTTGCGATACATCTTAAGATGCCGACATACTATTATATAATTGTGTATTACCGATTGTTCTATTAGTTATAATTTCATAAAATGATGTTCAAAATATGTAAAATAAACGAAACCAACCAACCAACCAATGTCCCTCCCGCCCACCATCGCCAACCAGCCAACCGTTAGCCCTCCCGCCCACCATCGCCAACCAGCCAACCGTAAACCCTCCCGCCCACCATCGCCAACCAGCCAACCGTTTGCCCTCCCACCCACCATCGCCAACCAGCCATCCTTAAGCCCTCTCTCCCGCCTTCTCCAACCAGTCATCCGTTTGCCCACCAGCCCGCCATCACCAACCACCCAACCGATTGCCCACCCGCCACCATCACCAACCACCCAACAGATTGCTCACCATCGCCAAGGAACCAACACAGGACAATTCCACCTTCCGAACCCTCCCACCAACCAACTCTAAACCCAGCCGGGTTGTTAATTAAACAAAGACAGATCGCGACCGCGTCACATCAAATAATGCATCGAATTTCCACAACGATAAAAACAAGCCACTTCACAGTCATTAAAGACACATGCACCTTTTTGTCTCCACTTCCACACTCGCCGCACGATTTCAACACACGATTAATAACTCCACCTTCTTAATTGTTAACTTCATTATAGGATTGCGTGTTCAGGATCATTATAACAGCAATGAAAGATATTGTTCGAAATCTCGAACCACAACGCAAACGCGCAACGCAATTTCCTGCACTCTTTGTTTTCTTACATTCCTTAGGCACCACATTTAAGATCTTGCACTAATACTTAGCTCCAGTATATGTAGGAAGTATATTGTGATATATATAATTTGAGAGTCTCGTTTTTGAGAAAATAGTTACCAAAATTCCAATTGAACAAATATCAGTTGTTCTCTTCCAGTATTTCCAGTTGCGATACGTCTTAATATGTCGACGTACTATTATATAATTGTGTATTAACGATTGTTCTATTAGTTATAATTTCATAAAATGATGTTAAAAATATGAAAAATAAACGAAACCAACCAACCAACCAATGTCCCTCCCGCCCACCATCGCCAACCAGCCAAACGTTAGCCCTCCCACCCACCATCGCCAACCAGCAAACCGTAAACCGTCCCGCCCACCATCGCCAACCAGCCAACCGTTTGCCCTCCCAGACACCATCGCCAACCAACATCCTTAAGGCCTCCCTCCCGCCTTCTCCAACCAGCCATCCGTTTGCCCACCAGCCCGCCATCACCAACCACCCAACCGATTGCCCAACCGCGCAACATCACCAACCACCCAACCGATTGCTCACCATCGCCAAGGAGCCAACACAGGACAATTCCACCTTCCAAACCCTCACACCAACCAACTCTAAACCCAGCCGGGTTGTTAATTAAACAAAGACAGATCGCGACCGCGTCACATCAAATCATGCATCGAGTTTCCACAACGATAAAAACAAGCCACTTCACAGTCATTAAAGACACATGCACCTTTTTCTCTCCACTTCCACACTCGCCGCACGATTTCAACACACGATTAATAATACCACCTTCTTAATTGTTAACTACATTATACGATTGCGTGTTCAGGATCATTATAACAGCGATGAAAGATATTGTTCGAAATCTCGAACCACAACGCAAACGCGCAACGCAATTTCCTGCACTCTATGTTATTGTTACATTCCTTAGGCACTACATTTAAGATCTTGCACTAATACTTAGCTCTAGTATATGTAGGACGTATATTGTGATATATATAAATTGAGAGTCTCGTTTTGAGAAAATAGTTACCAAAATTCCAATTGAACAAATATCGGTTGTTCTCTTCCAGTATTTCCAGTCTTAAGAAGCCGACATACTATTATATAATTGTGTATTACCGATTGTTCTATTAGTTATAATTTCATAAAATGATGTTAAAAATATGAAAAATAAACGAAATCAACCTACCAACCAATGTCCCTCCCGCCCACAATCGCCAACCAGCCAAGCGTTAGCCCTCCCGCCCACCATCGCCAACCAGCCAACCTTAAACCCTCCCGCCCACCATCGCCAACCAGCCAACCGTTTGCCCTCCCACCCACAATCGCCAACCAGCCATCCTTAAGCCCTCCCTCCCGCCTTCTCTAACCAGCCATCCGTTTGACCACCAGCCCGCCATCACCAACCACCCAACCGATTGACCACCCGCCACCATCAACAACCACCCAACAGATTGCTCACCATCGCCAAGGAGCCAACACAGGACAATTCCACCTTCCGAACCCTCCCACAAACCAACTCTAAGCCCAGCCGGGTTGTTAATTAAACAAAGACAGATTGCGACCGCGTCACATCATATCTTTCATCGAGTTTCCACAACGATAAAAACAAGCCACATCACAGCCATTAAAGACACATGCACCTTTTTCTCTCCACTTCCACCCTCGCCGCACACTTTCAACACACGATTAATAATACCACCTTCTTAATTGTTAACTACATTATAGGATTGCGTGTTCAGGATCAATATAACAGCGATGAAAGATATTGTTCGAAATCTCGAACCACAACGCAAACGCGCAACGCAATTTCCTGCACTCTTTGTTTTGTTACATTCCTTAGGCACTACATTTAAGATCTTGCACTAATACTTAGCTCTAGTATATGTAGGACGTATATTGTGATATATATAAATTGAGAGTCTCGTTTTTGAGAAAATAGTTACCAAAATTCCAATTGAACAAATATCAGTTGTTCTCATCCAATATTTCCAGTTGCGATACATCTTAAGATGCCGACATACTATTATATAATTGTGTATTACCGATTGTTCTAGTAGTGTAATTGGATTGTTTCAAAGTCATACTTAGTAGGTATTGTTTTTTTTTATCAATTGAATATTATTTTTTGACATATTTTGACAATTTTTTGTCGATGTTTTAGCGTTTGACGATTTTTCAGTGCAATTTTCACCGCTTCTTATTTTTTTCCCACTCATACTTGGTAGGTATGCATTTGTAGCTTTTTTTTATCAATTGAAAATCAGTTTTTGACATATTTTGACAAATTTTTGTCGATGTTTTAGCGTTTAGCGATGTTTTTGTAAAATTTCCTATTTTTTTTTCCTACTTGTACTTGGTACGAATGCCACGATCTTACGTGATATAACTTAACCTATTTATTTTTTTTTCGTGCTAAACTACACGAGAGCCTCTACGTGCTTTGACCTATTTTAGAGTAGAACCATAAAGACAGAGCTGCAACCGAAAGTGAGGCTCGAAGTGAGGCTTGGTGAGGCTGGACTTAATAGTTTGTTTTTGTAAGACATAAGCCTTATTTTCTCGCAGTGTTGCCAATATTTTACTCGAAATAAAATCACCAAGGTTTTTTTCTTGGTCTAACCTATGTTATTGAACTGCGTCGTCACGTCCAAACCTGCATGACTTCCGAACACTATTGGTTTTATTTATATTTTTTTTTACGTATAGGTGTATATGATGAATCCCCAAACAGATTTTTCCTAAGTCTTACTGTTTCCAAGATAACCCCACTTCCGGTTGCTATTTTGGATTTCTGAACATAGGTTCTATTTATATTTTTTCTCACGTATAGGTGTACCTGATGAATCACCAAACAGATTCTTCCTAAGTCTTACTGTTTCCAAGATAATCCTACTTCTGGTTGCTATTTTGGATTTCCGAGCATAGGTTTTATTCATATTTTTTCTCACATATAGGTGTACGTGATGAATCACCAAACAGATTCTTCCTAAGTCATGAATTGGAGGGTTCTATGGCAACTTATATTAATTCTCGTAAGAGAACAGAAAACACAAAAAAAAACAAAAAAAAGAATACTGTGGTCACTACAACAAATAGTCTTCTTCAACCCCTATCTAACAAACCAAAAAAATCATCATCCTAACTAGAACCATGTAACTAACATTCCAGACAAAGGTCAAGCTGGAACTGATATCGGATGTTGACATGTTGCTATTTATCGAAAGAGGGATACGAGGTGGAATGGTGCAATGCGTACAGAGACATGCAAAAGCTAATAACGTACACATGAAAGAAGATTACGATTCAAATCGAGCATCGAATTACATCTTCTACGCCGACGTTAATAATCTCTACGGACATGCCATGGTTCAGAAACTTTCTTACGGGGGATTCGAATGGTTAGATCCCACTTCGATAGATATTATTCGTTTCGACGATAGCGAGTGTGGTTTCTTCGCAGAGGTAGATCTCCAATTCTCCGACCACCTGCACGACACGTTTTCGGATTTGCCTCCGACTCCCGAAATCAAATGTCCACCCGACTCGGTTCAAGACAAGCTTTTGTTAACATTGGACCCTAAACAGAGATACGTCGTCCACTACAAGAATCTCCGGTTTTTGATTGGGAGGGGTGTTCAGATAGTAAATGTTTGAAGAATACTAAAGTTTAAACATTCCACGTGGTTAAGACCTTACATAGAAACTAACACACAACATAGAACAGCTGCCACTTCCGATTTAGACAAGGATTTTTTTAAATTAATGAACAATGCGGTGTACGGAAAGACCATGGAGAATGTTAGAAAGCACGTAGACGTGAAATTAATTTCCGATAAGAATAAATGTCGGAAGTGGATAGCCGATCCTAGATTCAAGTCGAGAAAAATTTACAACGAGAATTTGGCATTTTTCAATCTAGATATAAAATTGATGAAATTCAGAAAACCAATTTACGTTGGCGCAACGGTTCTCGACTTGTCGAAACTTTACATGTTCGAATTTCATTACGACGTGATGAAACTCTTCTACAATGATAAGATATCATTTTTGTACACGGACACCGACAGCTTCATTTACAGCATACAAACACCTAACCTATACGAAGACATAAAAAATTCTTCCATGCTTGAGTATTTCGATACTTCTGCGTATCCTCAACCCAACAGATTTGGGATTCCATCTCGTAACAAAAAAGTCCTAGGTAAACTGAAAGATGAATGTAACGGTGATATTATTGTAGAGTTCGCGGGTTTGCGTTCGAAGATGTATGCCATGAGAACAGAAAGTAGCGTCACGAAGAAAGCAAAAGGTGTTGGCAAGAATACGGTGGAGAACAAACTCACCTTCCACGATTACATCGATTGCCTTTACTCACAATTGACGATACTAAGTATAGAACAAAGAATCCAAAGTGTAGACCACGTGATTACAACAAACGAAGTTAGGAAAGTAGCATTAGATCCGCACGACGATAAAAGATGTATTTTGTCTTGTGGAATCCACACGTTGCCTTGGGGACACTATCGTTTAGAAAATAGTAAAAAATTGTAGGCAATGCAATTGAAAAAAAATAAACTTAAATAACTATAACTAAAATAAAAAAAACTTTGACTGTCTCAAATTATCACATACACAATAAAGAACTAGCAAGGACAATGAATCTCTTTGGTTTCCGAAAGCAAACAATGGAGACTGTACACCGCAAGGCAGATCATGAATTTCTACCTTCCATGTTATCTAAACTCAACGGCCTGTTGATCAATCAATTTTCGGAACGCTGCTCTTCTTGCTGGAACAGTGACGATTTCGGATTCGCGACGATCGACGTGACGAGGAAACCCAACGACGGAAAATACAGAAACAAAATCAACGACTTTCTAAACGTTGCAACGTTGAAACGTTTCACACCTATATGTGAGAAAAAATATGAATAGAACCTATGTTCGGAAATCCAAAATAGCAACCGGAAGTAGGGTTATCTTAGAAACAGTAAGACTTAGGACAAATCTGTTTGCTGATTCATCACGTACGCCTATATGTAAGTAAAATATGAATAGAACCTATGCTCGGAAATCCAAAATAGCAACCAGAAGTGGGGTTAGGGGCCAGGAATCTTAAAAATAATATTATTTGTTTGTTTGTTTGCGTCACAATATAGGCGTGCACGCGCGTGTGTGTGGCACATCGTTCCCGAGAGAGAGGTTTACAAAAATCACAATATACAAACATTTGACCGGGGCTTGGAAAATTACGATAAGGTGCATTCATCCTTCAAGAATAAGAAACTGCATTATTTACTCATCACGTTGTGTCAGCGCAATAAATAAGGCGCTGAACATAGAAAAAAATAAGAGTTTTTGAGGTTTGGTGAACCTCAATTAATAAAAATAAGTTTTTGAGGTTTTGGTGAGCTCCAAATAATCAAAATGAGTTTTTGATGTTTTGGTGCTGTTTTCTACGCTGTGAAACATCGTCAGCACAATAAATAAGGCGCGGAACGTAGAAAAAAATAAGTTTTTGAGGTTTGGCGAGCCCCACCGAGCCCCACCGAGCCCCATTTTCGGTTGGTGAACCGGCTTAATTGGACTACTAGTTATCTTGGAAACAGTGAGACTTAGGAAAAATCTGTTTGCGGATTCGTCATGTACGCCTATATGTAAATAAAATATGAAAAAAACCTATGCTTGGAAATCCAAAATAGCAACCGGAAGTGGGGTTATCTTTGAAACGGTAAGACTTAGAAAAAATCTGTTTGCGGATTCGTCATGTACGCCTATATGTAAGTAAAATATGAATAGAACCTATGTTCGGAAATCCAAAATGGCGACCGGAAGTAGGGTTATCTTGGAAACTGTAAGACTTAGGAAAAATCTGTTTGCAGATTCATCAGGTACACCTATACGTGAGAAAAAATATAAATAGAACCTATGTTCAGAAATCCAAAATAGCAACCGGAAGTGGGGTTATCTTGGAAACAGTAAGACTTAGGAAAAATCTGTTTGGGGATTCATCATATACACCTATACGTAAAAAAAAATATAAATAAAACCAATAGTGTTCGGAAGTCATGCAGGTTTGGACGTGACGACGCAGTTCAATAACATAGGTTAGACCAAGAAAAAAACCTTGGTGATTTTATTTCGAGTAAAATATTGGCAACACTGCGAGAAAATAAGGCTTATGTCTTACAAAAACAAACTATTAAGTCCAGCCTCACCAAGCCTCACTTCGAGCCTCACTTTCGGTTGCAGCTCTGTCTTTATGGTTCTACTCTAAAATAGGTCAAAGCACGTAGAGGCTCTCGTGTAGTTTAGCACGAAAAAAAAATAAATAGGTTAAGTTATATCACGTAAGATCGTGGCATTCGTACCAAGTACAAGTAGGAAAAAAAAAATAGGAAATTTTACAAAAACATCGCTAAACGCTAAAACATCGACAAAAATTTGTCAAAATATGTCAAAAACTGATTTTCAATTGATAAAAAAAAGCTACAAATGCATACCTACCAAGTATGAGTGGGAAAAAAATAAGAAGCGGTGAAAATTGCACTGAAAAATCGTCAAACGCTAAAACATCGACAAAAAATTGTCAAAATATGTCAAAAAATAATATTCAATTGATAAAAAAACAATACCTACTAAGTATGACTTTGAAACAATCCAATTACACTACTTGTTCTATTAGTAATGATTTCATAAAATGATGTTAAAAATATGAAAAATAAACGAAACCAACCAACCAACCAATGTCCCTCCCGCCCACCATCGCCAACCAGCCAACCGTTAGCCCTCTCGCCCACCATCGTCAACCAGCCAACCTTAAACCCTCCCGCCCACCATCGCCAACCAGCCAACCGTTTGCCCTCCCACCCACAATCGCCAACCAGCCATCCTTAAGCCCTCCCTCCCGCCTTCTCCAACCAGCCATCCGTTTGCCCACCAGCCCGCCATCACCAACCACCCAACCGATTGCCCACCCGCCACCATCACCAACCACCCAACAGATTGCTCACCATCGCCAAGGAGACAACACAGGACAATTCCACCTTCCGAACCCTCCCACCAACCAACTCTAAACCCAGCCGGGTTGTTAAATAAACAAAGACAGATCGCGACCGCGTCACATCAAATCATGCATCGAGTTTCCACAACGATAAAAACAAGCCACTTCACAGTCATTAAAGACACGTGCACCTTTTTCTCTCCACTTCCACCCTCGCCGCACAATTTCAACAAACGATTAATAATACCACCTTCTTAATTGTTAACTACATTATAGGATTGTTTGTTCAGGATCATTATAACAGCGATGAAAATATTGTTCGAAATCTCGAACCACAACGCAAACGCGCAACGCAATTACCTGACTCTTTGTTTTGTTACATTCCTTTGGCACTACATTTAAGATCTTGCACTAATACTTAGCTCTAGTATATGTAGGACGTATATTGTGATATATATAAATTGAGAGTCTCGTTTTTGAGAAAATAGTTACCAAAATTCCAATTGAACAAATATCAGTTGTTCTCATCCAATATTTCCAGTTGCGATACATCTTAAGATGCCGACATACTATTATATAATTGTGTATTACCGATTGTTCTATTAGTTATAATTTCATAAAATGATGTTCAAAATATATAAAATAAACGAAACCAACCAACCAACCAATGTCCCTCCCGCCCACCATCGCCAACCAGCCAACCGTTAGCCCTCCCGCCCACCATCGCCAACCAGCCAACCGTAAACCCTCCCGCCCACCATCGCCAACCAGCCAACCGTTTGCCCTCCCACCCACCATCGCCAACCAGCCATCCTTAAGCCCTCCCTCCCGCCTTCTCCAACCAGTCATCCGTTTGCCCACCAGCCCGCCATCACCAACCACCCAACCGATTGCCCACCCGCCACCATCACCAACCACCCAACAGATTGCTCACCATCGCCAAGGAGCCAACACAGGACAATTCCACCTTCCGAACCCTCCCACCAACCAACTCTAAACCCAGCCGGGTTGTTAATTAAACAGACAGATCGCGAACGCGTCACATCAAATCATGGATCGAGTTTCCACAATGATAAAAACAAGCCACTTCACAGTCATTAAAGACACATGCACCTTTTTCTCTTCACATCCACACTCTCCGCACGATTTCAACACACGATTAATAATACCACCTTCTTAATTGTTAACTACATTATACGATTGCGTGTTCAGGATCATTATAACAGCGATGAAAGATATTGTTCGAAATCTCGAACTACAACGCAAACGCGCAACGCAATTTCCTGCACTCTTTGTTTTGTTACATTCCTTAGGCACTACATTTAAGATTTTGCACTAATACTTAGCTCTAGTATATGTATGACGTATATTGTGATATATATAAATTGAGAGTCTCGTTTTTGAGAAAATAGTTACCAAAATTCCAATTGAACAAATATCAGTTGTTCTCTTCCAGTATTTCCAGTCTTAAGATGCCGACATACTATTATATAATTGTGTATTACCGATTGTTCTATTAGTTATAATTTCATAAAATTATGTTGAAAATATGAAAAATAAACGAAACCAACCTACCAACCAATGTCCCTCCCGCCCACAATCGCCAACCAGCCAACCGTTAGCCCTCCCGCCCACCATCGCCAACCAGCCAACCTTAAACCCTCCCGCCCACCATCGCCAACCAGCCAACTGTTTGCCCTCCCACCCACAATCGCCAACCAGCCATCCTTAAGCCCTCCCTCCCGCCTTCTCCAACCAGCCATCCGTTTGCCCACCAGCCCGCCATCACCAACCACCCAACCGATTGCCCACCCGCCACCATCACCAACCACCCAACAGATTGCTCACCATCGCCAAGGAGCCAACACAGGACAATTCCACCTTCCGAACCCTCCCACCAACCAACTCTAAACCCAGCCGGGTTGTTAATTAAACAAAGACAGATCGCGACCGCGTCACATCAAATCTTGCATCGAGTTTCCACAACGTTAAAAACAAGCCACTTCACAATCATTAAAGGCACATGCACCTTTTTCTCTCCACTTCCACACTCGCCGCACGATTTCAACACACGATTAATAATACCACCTTCTTAATTGTTAACTACATTATACGATTGCGTGTTCAGGATCATTGTAACAGCGATTAAAGATATTGTTCGAAATCTCGAACCACAACGCAAACGCGCAACGCAATTTCCTGCACTCTATGTTATTGTTACATTCCTTAGGCACTACATTTAAAATCTTGCACTAATACTTAGCTCTAGTATATGTAGGACGTATATTGTGATATATATAAATTGAGAGTCTCGTTTTGAGAAAATAGTTACGAAAATTCCAATTGAACAAATATCGGTTGTTCTCTTCCAGTATTTCCAGTCTTAAGATGCCGACATACTATTATATAATTGTGTATTACCGATTGTTCTATTAGTTATAATTTCATAAAATGATGTTAAAAATATGAAAAATAAACGAAATCAACCTACCAACCAATGTCCCTCCCGCCCACAATCGCCAACCAGCCAAGCGTTAGCCCTCCCGCCCACCATCGCCAACCAGCCAAACTTAAACCCTCCCGCCCACCATCGCCAACCAGCCAACCGTTTGCCCTCCCACCCACAATCGCCAACCAGCCATCCTTAAGCCCTCCCTCCCGCCTTCTCCAACCAGCCATCCGTTTGCCCACCAGCCCGCCATCACCAACCACCCAACCGATTGCCCACCCGCCACCATCAACAACCACCCAACAGATTGCTCACCATCGCCAAGGAGCCAACACAGGACAATTCCACCTTCCGAACCCTCCCACAAACCAACTCTAAGCCCAGCCGGGTTGTTAATTAAACAAAGACAGATTGCGGCCGCGTCACATCATATCTTGCATCGAGTTTCCACAACGATAAAAACAAGCCACATCACAGTCATTAAAGACACATGCACCTTTTTCTCTCCACTTCCACCCTCGCCGCACACTTTCAACACACGATTAATAATACCACCTTCTTAATTGTTAACTACATTATAGGATTGCGTGTTCAGGATCAATATAACAGCGATGAAAGATATTGTTCCAAATCTCGAACCACAACACAAACGCGCAACGCAATTTCCTGCACTCTTTGTTTTGTTACATTCCTTAGGCACTACATTTAAGATCTTGCACTAATACTTAGCTCTAGTATATGTAGGACGTATATTGTGATATATATAAATTGAGAGTCTCGTTTTTGAGAAAATAGTTACCAAAATTCCAATTGAACAAATATCAGTTGTTCTCATCCAATATTTCCAGTTGCGATACATCTTAAGATGCCGACATACTATTATATAATTGTGTATTACCGATTGTTCTATTAGTAATGATTTCATAAAATGATGTTAAAAATATGAAAAATAAACGAAACCAACCAACCAACCAATGTCCCTTCCGCCCACCATCGCCAACCAGCCAACCGTTTGCCCTCCCACCCACAATCGCCAACCAGCCATCCTTAAGCCCTCCCTCCCGCCTTCTCCAACCAGCCATCCGTTTGCCCACCACCCCGCCATCACCAACCACCCAACCGATTGCCCACCCGCCACCATCACCAACCACCCAACAGATTGCTCACCATCGCCAAGGAGCCAACACAGGACAATTCCACCTTCCGAACCCTCCCACCAACCAACTCTAAACCCAGCCGGGTTGTTAATTAAACAAAGACAGATCGCGACCGCGTCACATCAAATCATGCATCGAGTTTCCACAACGTTAAAAACAAGCCACTTCACAGTCATTAAAGACACATGCACCTTTTTCTCTCCACTTCCACACTCGCCGCACGATTTCAACACACGATTAATAATACCACCTTCTTAATTGTTAACTACATTATACGATTGCGTGTTCAGGATCATTATAACAGCGATGAAAGATATTGTTCGAAATCTCGAACCACAACGCAAACGCGCAACGCAATTTCCTGCACTCTATGTTATTGTTACATTCCTTAGGCACTACATTTAAGATCTTGCACTAATACTTAGCTCTAGTATATGTAGGACGTATATTGTGATATATATAAATTGAGAGTCTCGTTTTGAGAAAATAGTTACCAAAATTCCAATTGAACTAATATCGGTTGTTCTCTTCCAGTATTTCCAGTCTTAAGATGCCGACATACTATTATATAATTGTGTATTACCGATTGTTCTATTAGTTATAATTTCATAAAATGATGTTAAAAATATGAAAAATAAACGAAATCAACCTACCAACCAATGTCCCTCCCTCCCACAATCGCCAACCAGCCAAGCGTTAGCCCTCCCGCCCACCATCGCCAACCAGCCAACCTTAAACCCTCCCGCCCACCATCGCCAACCAGCCAACCGTTTGCCCTCTCACCCACAATCGCCAACCAGCCATCCTTAAGCCCTCCCTCCCGCCTTCTCCAACCAGCCATCCGTTTGCCCACCAGCCCGCCATCAATAACCACCCAACCGATTGCCCACCCGCCACCATCACCAACCACCCAACAGATTGCTCACCATCGCCAAGGAGCCAACACAGGACAATTCCACCTTCCGAACCCTCCCACAAACCAACTCTAAGCCCAGCCGGGTTGTTAATTAAACAAAGACAGATTGCGACCGCGTCACATCATATCTTGCATCGAGTTTCCACAACGATAAAAACAAGCCACATCACAGTCATTAAAGACACATGCACCTTTTTCTCTCCACTTCCACCCTCGCCGCACACTTTCAACACACGATTAATAATACCACCTTCTTAATTGTTAACTACATTATAGGATTGCGTGTTCAGGATCAATATAACAGCGATGAAAGATATTGTTCCAAATCTCGAACCACAACGCAAACGCGCAACGCAATTTCCTGCACTCTTTGTTTTGTTACATTCCTTAGGCACTACATTTAAGATCTTGCACTAATACTTAGCTCTAGTATATGTAGGACGTATATTGTGATATATATAAATTGAGAGTCTCGTTTTTGAGAAAATATTTACCAAAATTCCAATTGAACAAATATCAGTTGTTCTCATCCAATATTTCCAGTTGCGATACATCTTAAGATGCCGACATACTATTATATAATTGTGTATTACCGATTGTTCTATTAGTAATGATTTCATAAAATGATGTTAAAAATATGAAAAATAAACGAAACCAACCAACCAACCAATGTCCCTCCCGCCCACCATCGCCAACCAGCCAACCGTTAGCCCTCTCGCCCACCATCGTCAACCAGCCAACCTTAAACCCTCCCGCCCACCATCGCCAACCAGCCAACCGTTTGCCCTCCCACCCACAATCGCCAACCAGCCATCCTTAAGCCCTCCCTCCCGCCTTCTCCAACCAGCCATCCGTTTGCCCACCAGCCCGCCATCACCAACCACCCAACCGATTGCCCACCCGCCACCATCACCAACCACCCAACAGATTGCTCACCATCGCCAAGGAGCCAACACAGGACAATTCCACCTTCCGAACCCTCCCACCAACCAACTCTAAACCCAGCCGGGTTCTTAAATAAACAAAGACAGATCGCGACCGCGTCACATCAAATCATGCATCGAGTTTCCACAACGATAAAAACAAGCCACTTCACAGTCATTAAAGACACGTGCACCTTTTTCTCTCCACTTCCACCCTCGCCGCACAATTTCAACAAACGATTAATAATACCACCTTCTTAATTGTTAACTACATTATAGGATTGTTTGTTCAGGATCATTATAACAGCGATGAAAATATTGTTCGAAATCTCGAACCACAACGCAAACGCGCAACGCAATTACCTGACTTTTTGTTTTGTTACATTCCTTTGGCACTACATTTAAGATCTTGCACTAATACTTAGCTCTAGTATATGTAGGACGTATATTGTGATATATATAAATTGAGAGTCTCGTTTTTGAGAAAATAGTTACCAAAATTCCAATTGAACAAATATCAGTTGTTCTCATCCAATATTTCCAGTTGCGATACATCTTAAGATGCCGACATACTATTATATAATTGTGTATTAACGATTGTTCTATTAGTTATAATTTCATAAAATGATGTTAAAAATATGAAAAATAAACGAAACCAACCAACCAACCAATGTCCCTCCCGCCCACCATCGCCAACCAGCCAACCGTTAGCCCTCCCGCCCACCATCGCCAACCAGCAAACCGTAAACCGTCCCGCCCACCATCGCCAACCAGCCAACCGTTTGCCCTCCCAGACACCATCGCCAACCAACATCCTTAAGGCCTCCCTCCCGCCTTCTCCAACCAGCCATCCGTTTGCCCACCAGCCCGCCATCACCAACCACCCAACCGATTGCCCAACCGCCCAACATCACCAACCACCCAACCGATTGCTCACCATCGCCAAGGAGCCAACACAGGACAATTCCACCTTCCAAACCCTCACACCAACCAACTCTAAACCCAGCCGGGTTGTTAATTAAACAAAGACAGATCGCGACCGCGTCACATCAAATCATGCATCGAGTTTCCACAACGATAAAAACAAGCCACTTCACAGTCATTAAAGACACATGCACCTTTTTCTCTCCACTTCCACACTCGCCGCACGATTTCAACACACGATTAATAACACCACCTTCTTAATTATTAACTACATTATACGATTGCGTGTTCAGGATCATTATAACAGCGATGAAAGTTATTTTTCGAAATCTCGAAAAACAACGCAAACGCGCAACGCAATTTCCTGCACTCTTTGTTTTGTTACAATCCTTAGGCACTACATTTAAGATCTTGCACTAATATTTAGCTCTAGTATATGTAGGAAATATATTGTGATATATATAAATTGAGAGTCTCGTTTTTGAGAAAATAGTTACCAAAATTCCAATTGAACAAAAATCAGTTGTTCTCATCCAATATTTCCAGTTGCGATACATCTTAAGATGCCGACATACTATTATATAATTGTGTATTACCGATTGTTCTATTAGTTATAATTTCATAAAATTATGTTGAAAATATGAAAAATATACGAAACCAAATAACCAACCAATGTCCCTCCCGCCCACCATCGCCAACCAGCCAACCGTTAGCCCTCTCGCCCACCATCGCCAACCAGCCAACCGTAAACCCTCCCGCCCACCATCTCCAACCAGCCAACCGTTTGCCCTCTCACCCACCATCGCCAACCAGTCATCCTTAAGCCCTCCCTCCCGCCTTCAACAACCAGCCTTCCTTTTGCCCACCAGCCCGCCATCACCAACCACCCAACCGATTGACCACCGCCCACCATCACCAACCACCCAACAGATTGCTCACCATCGCCAAGGGCCAACACAGGACAATTCCACTTTCCGAACCCTCCACCAACCAACTCTAAAAGCAGCCGGGTTGTTAATTAAACAAAGACAGATTGCGACCGCGTCACATCAAATCTTGCATCGAGTTTCCACAACGATAAAAACAAGCAACTTCACAGTCATTAAAGACACGTGCACCTTTTTCTCTCCACTTCCACCCTCGCCGCACAATTTCAACAAACGATTAATAATACCACCTTCTTAATTGTTAACTACATTATAGGATTGTTTGTTCAGGATAATTATAACAGCGATGAAAATATTGTTCGAAATCTCGAACCACAACGCAAACGCGCAACGCAATTACCTGACTCTTTGTTTTGTTACATTCCTTAGGCACTACATTAAAGATTTTGCACTAATACTTAGCTCTAGTATATGTAGGACGTATATTGTGATATATAAAAATTGAGAGTCCCGTTTTTGAGAAAATAGTTACCAAAATTCCATTTGAACAAATATCAGTTGTTCTCTTCCAGTATTTCCAGTTGCGATACATCTTAAGATGCCGACATACTATTATATAATTGTGTATTACCGATTGTTCTATTAGTTATAATTTCATAAAATGATGTTGAAAATATGTAAAATAAACGAAACCAACCAACCAACCAATGTCCCTCCCGCCCACCATCGCCAACCAGCCAACCGTTAGCCCTCCCGCCCACCATCGCCAACCAGCCAACCGTAAACCCTCCCGCCCACAATCGCCAACCAGCCAACCGTTTGCCCTCCCACCCACCATCGCCAACCAGCCATCCTTAAGCCCTCCCTCCCGCCTTCTCCAACCAGTCATCCGTTTGCCCACCAGCCCGCCATCACCAACCACCCAACCGATTGCCCACCCGCCACCATCACCAACCACCCAACAGATTGCTCACCATCGCCAAGGAGCCAACACAGGACAATTCCACCTTCCGAACCCTCCCACCAACCAACTCTAAACCCAGCCGGGTTGTTAATTAAACAGACAGATCGCGACCGCGTCACATCAAATCATGGATCGAGTTTCCACAACGATAAAAACAAGCCACTTCACAGTCATTAAAGACACATGCACCTTTTTCTCTTCACATCCACACTCTCCGCACGATTTCAACACACGATTAATAATACCACCTTCTTAATTGTTAACTACATTATACGATTGCGTGTTCAGTATCATTATAACAGCGATGAAAGATATTGTTCGAAATCTCGAACCACAACGCAAACGCGCAACGCAATTTCCTGCACTCTTTGTTTTGTTACATTCCTTAGGCACTACATTTAAGATCTTGCACTAATATTTAGCTCTAGTATATGTATGACGTATATTGTGATATATATAATTTGAGAGTCTCGTTTTTGAGAAAATAGTTACCAAAATTCCAATTGAACAAATATCAGTTGTTCTCTTCCAGTATTTCCAGTCTTAAGATGCCGACATACTATTATATAATTGTGTATTACCGATTGTTCTATTAGTTATAATTTCATAAAATGATGTTGAAAATATGAAAAATAAACGAAACCAACCTACCAACCAATGTCCCTCCCGCCCACAATCGCCAACCAGCCAACCGTTAGCCCTCCCGCCCACCATCGCCAACCAGCCAACCTTAAACCCTGCCGCCCACCATCGCCAACCAGCCAACTGTTTGCCCTCCCACCCACAATCGCCAACCAGCCATCCTTAAGCCCTCCCTCCCGCCTTCTCCAACCAGCCTTCCGTTTGTCCACCAGCCCGCCATCACCAACCACCCTACCGATTGCCCACCCGCCACCATCAACAAACAACCAACCGGTTGCTCACCATCGCCAAGGAGCCAACACAGGACAATTCCAACTTCCGAACCCTCCCACCAACCAACTCTAAGCCCACCGGGTTGTTAATTAAACAAAGACAGATTGCGACCGCGTCACATCAAATCTTGCATCGAGTTTCCACAACGATAAAAACAAGCCACATCTCAGTCATTAAAGACACATGCACCTTTTTCTCTCCACTTCCACCCTCGCCGCCCACTTTCAACACACGATTAATAATACCACCTTCTTAATTGTTAACTACATTATAGGATTGCGTGTTCAGGATCAATATAACAGCGATGAAAGATATTGTTCGAAATCTCGAACCACAACGCAAACGCGCAACGCAATTTCCTGCACTCTTTGTTTTGTTACATTCCTTAGGCACTACATTTAAGATCTTGCACTAATACTTAGCTCTAGTATATGTAGGACGTATATTGTGATATATATAAATTGAGAGTCTCGTTTTTGAGAAAATAGTTACCAAAATTCCAATTGAACAAATATCAGTTGTTCTCATCCAATATTTCCAGTTGCGATACATCTTAAGATGCCGACATACTATTATATAATTGTGTATTACCGATTGTTCTATTAGTAATGATTTCATAAAATGATGTTAAAAATATGAAAAATAAACGAAACCAACCAACCAACCAATGTCCCTCCCGCCCACCATCGCCAACCAGCCAACCGTTAGCCCTCTCGCCCACCATCGCCAACCAGCCAACCTTAAACCCTCCCGCCCACCATCGCCAACCAGCCAACCGTTTGCCCTCCCACCCACAATCGCCAACCAGCCATCCTTAAGCCCTCCCTCCCGCCTTCTCCAACCAGCCATCCGTTTGCCCACCAGACCGCCATCACCAACCACCCAACCGATTGCCCACCCGCCACCATCACCAACCACCCAACAGATTGCTCACCATCGCCAAGGAGCCAACACAGGACAATTCCACCTTCCGAACCCTCCCACCAACCAACTCTAAACCCAGCCGGGTTGTTAATTAAACAGACAGATCGCGACCGCGTCACATCAAATGATGCATCGAGTTTCCACAACGTTAAAAACAAGCCACTTCACAGTCATTAAAGACACATGCACCTTTTGCTCTCCACTTCCACACTCGCAGCACGATTTCAAACACGATTAATAATACCACCTTCTTAATTGTTAACTACATTATACGATTGCGTGTTCAGGATCATTATAACAGCGATGAAAGATATTGTTCGAAATCTCGAACCACAACGCAATCGCGCAACGCAATTTCCTGCACTCTATGTTATTGTTACATTCCTTAGGCACTACATTTAAGATCTTGCACTAATACTTATCTCTAGTATATGTAGGACGTATATTGTGATATATATAAATTGAGAGTCTCGTTTTGAGAAAATAGTTACCAAAATTCCAATTGAACAAATATCGGTTGTTCTCTTCCAGTATTTCCAGTCTTAAGATGCCGACATACTATTATGTAATTGTGTATTACCGATTGTTCTATTAGTTATAATTTCATAAAATGATGTTAAAAATATGAAAAATAAACGAAATCAACCTACCAACCAATGTCCCTCCCGCCCACAATCGCCAACCAGCCATCCTTAAGCCCTCCCTCCCGCCTTCTCCAACCAGCCAACCTTAAACCCTCCCGCCCACCATCGCCAACCACCCAACCGATTGCCCTCCCGCCACCATCAACAACCACCCAACAGATTGCTCACCATCGCCAAGGAGCCAACACAGGACAATTCCACCTTCCGAACCCTCCCACCAACCAACTCTAAACCCAGCCGGGTTGTTAAATAAACAAAGACAGATCGCGACCGCGTCACATAAAATCATGCATCGAGTTTCCACAACGATAAAAACAAGCCACTTCACAGTCATTAAAGACACGTGCACCTTTTTCTCTCCACTTCCACCCTCGCCGCACAATTTCAACAAACGATTAATAATACCACCTTCTTAATTGTTAACTACATTATAGGATTGTTTGTTCAGGATCATTATAACAGCGATGAAAATATTGTTCGAAATCTCGAACCACAACGCAAACGCTCAACGCAATTACCTGACTCTTTGTTTTGTTACATTCCTTTGGCACTACATTTAAGATCTTGCACTAATACTTAGCTCTAGTATATGTAGGACGTATATTGTGATATATATAAATTGAGAGTCTCGTTTTTGAGAAAATAGTTACCAAAATTCCAATTGAACAAATATCAGTTGTTCTCATCCAATATTTCCAGTTGCGATACATCTTAAGATGCCGACATACTATTATATAATTGTGTATTACCGATTGTTCTATTAGTAATGATTTCATAAAATGATGTTAAAAATATGAAAAATAAACGAAACCAACCAACCAACCAATGTGCCTCCCGCCCACCATCGCCAACCAGCCAACCGTTAGCCCTCCCGCCCACCATCGCCAACCAGCCAACCTTAAACCCTCCCGCCCACCATCGCCAACCAGCCAACCGTTTGCCCTCCCACCCACAATCGCCAACCAGCCATCCTTAAGCCCTCCCTCCCGCCTTCTCCAACCAGCCATCCGTTTGCCCACCAGCCCGCCATCACCAACCACCCAACCGATTGCCCACCCGCCACCATCAACAACCACCCAACCGATTGCTCTACATCGCCAAGGAGCCAACACAGGACAATTCCACCTTCCGAACCCTCCCACCAACCAACTCTAAGCCCAGCCGGGTTGTTAATTAAGCAAAGACAGATTGCGACCGCGTAACATCAAATCTTGCATCGAGTTTCCACAACGATAAAAACAAGCCACATCACAGTAATTAAAGACACATGCACATTTTCTCGCCACTTCCACCCTCGCCGCACAATTTCAACACACGATTAATAATACCACCTTCTTAATTGTTAACTACATTATAGGATTGCGTGTTCAGGATCATTATAACAGCGATGAAACATATTGATCGAAATCTCGAACCACAAAGCAAACGCGCAATGCAATTTCCTACACACTTTGTTTTGTTACATTCCTTAGGCACTACATTAAAGATCTTGCACTAATACTTAGCTCTAGTATATGTAGTACGTATATTGTGATATATATAAATTGAGAGTCTCGTTTTTGAGAAAATAGTTACCAAAATTCCATTTGAACAAATATCAGTTGTTCTCTTCCAGTATTTCCAGTTGCGATACATCTTAAGATGCCGACATACTATTATATAATTGTGTATTACCGATTGTTCTATTAGTTATAATTTCATAAAATGATGTTGAAAATATGAAAAATAAACGAAACCAACCTACCAACCAATGTCCCTCCCGCCCACAATCGCCAACCAGCCAACCGTTAGCCCTCCCGCCCACCATCGCCAACCAGCCAACCGTAAACCCTCCCGCCCATCATCGCCAACCAGCCAACCGTTTGCCCTCCCACCCACCATCGCCCACCAGCCATCCTTAAACCCTCCCTCCCGCCTTCTCCAACCAGCCATCCGTTTGCCCACCAGCCCGCCATCACCAACCACCCAACCGATTGCTCACCCGCCACCATCACCAACCACCCAACAGATTGCTCACCATCGAAAAGGAGCCAACACAGGACAATTCCACCTTCCGAACCCTTCTACCAACCAATTCTAAACCCAGCCGGGTTAATAATTAAACAAAGACAGATCGCGACCGCGTCACATCAAATCATGCATCGAGTTTCCACAACGATAAAAACAAGACACTTCACAGTCATTAAAGACACATGCACCTTTTTCTTTCCACTTCCACACTCGCCGCACGATTTCAACACACGATTAATAATACCACCTTCTTAATTGTTAACTACATTATAGGATTGCGTGTTCAGGATCATTATATCAGCGATGAAAGATATTGTTCGAAATCTCGAACCACAACGCAAACGCGCAACGCAATTTCCTGCACTCTTTGTTTTCTTACATTCCTTAGGCACTACATTTAAGATCTTGCACTAATACTTAGCTCTAGTATATGTATGACGTATATTGTGATATATATAAATTGAGAGTCCCGTTTTTGAGAAAATAGTTACCAAAATTCCAATTGAACAAATATCAGTTGTTCTCTTCCAGTATTTCCAGTTGCGATACGTCTTAAGATGCCGACATACTATTATAACATTGTGTATTTCCGATTGTTCTATTAGTTATAATTTCATAAAATGATGTTGAAAATTTGAAAAATAAACGAAACCAACCAACCAACCAATGTCCCTCCCGCCCACCATCGCCAACCAGCCAACCGTTAGCCCTCCCGCCCACCATCGCCAACCAGCCAACCGTAAACCCTCCCGCCCACCATCGCTAATTAGCCAACCGTTTGCCCTCCCACCCACCATCGCCAACCAGCCATCCTTAAGCCCTCTCTCCCGCCTTCTCCAACCAGCCATCCGTTTGCCCACCAGCCCGACATCACCAACCACCCAACCGATTGCCCACCCGCTACCACCACCAACCACCCAACCGATTGCTCACCATCGCCAAGGAGCCAACACAGGACAATTCCACCTTCCGAACCCTCCCACCAACCAACTCTAAACCCAGCCGGGTTTTTAATTAAACAAAGACACTTCGCGACCGCGTCACATCAAATCATGCATCGAGTTTCCACAACGATAAAATCAAGCCACTTCACAGTCATTAAAGGCACATGCACCTTTTTCTCTCCACTTCCACACTCGCCAGTAGTTGTATTGACTGTATTATAAACTCGAGAAAGTATGAACCCCCCTCAAGCAGATTTGCTTACACTTAAAACAAGCTCAACATGCCCATATGAGCTTTTTGCTCAAGTGTGGAACCCCGTCTAATCCAAGATTTTTGTGAAAATGCCCTCAAATATTTCCTGAGAAAGTATGAACCCCCCTCAAGCAGATTTGGCCATACTTACAAAAATTGCATCAGCCGGATTTTTGTCCATAAACTTGTCAAAAATTGATATTTTTTGGCTATACCTGAAATTAAGCTAAAACCCATACCTACATATACATATTTACTTCAGGTTTAAGTTTAATTGGATGCCAGGTTCAATTTTTTATCTATATGCAGAGCCCCTCTATAATGGCAATGACCTGGCACTGTGTTTGATTTTTGCTTCCCAAGTAATGAAGCTTTGCGTGCAAACAATTGCATCAGCCACTATTGTGAGAGTGGTTGAGAAAAACAGATGTGTTGTTACAGTGCTTCTCATACTTACAGGCCTGTTTGTTTTAATATCATATTTTTGGTATGTTGAACAATATTTTGCCTGACATCTAGCTTGTTTGTTGTAATCCACTCTTATTTAGGGTCAGGCTTATATTTGTCCCAGCCTGTTATACAAAAATCAATACATAACAAGGTTATTGCCATTCTAGACATGCATGTCCGTGCAGGTATTTGTGCTAGGTCAGTGTGAATGAATATTTATTCTCTTTTTCCACTTGTAGGCTATTGGTTTTACAACCTGTCATAAGATAAGCATAGAGTTTTTGATTTGGACCCCAAGAAATTTTATATAAATACCAAAGCCAAAAAATATTAACACACATACACATACACACACACACACACACACACACACAAAATATACAAAGCACAGTGCTGAACCCAGCTGATATTTTTTATCCAGCATAGAGTTTTGATTTGAAACCCAGGAAATTGTATATAATAAACAACAACAAAAATGCCAAGTCAAAAATATTGTAATCAATGCAATAAAAATATATCCAGCCCCAATTGGGCCAAGCATCAAAAGATTTGTAACCCGGACAAATACAGAACTCCCACAAAAATTTGCCCTAAATGCCATAGAAAATATAGCATGGAATATTTCACATATAAACATAAAGGTACTTGCTCTGCACAGTCATCAACATTGCCCCCTCAACCATCTACATCTGGTCTGAAAAGGAAGCATGAAGCACCTGTTAATGCTAGAGCAGCAAAGCAGCCACGCTATGGACCACCTATCCATAGCAGTTTTAATGGCCAATTAAGAGATTATCGGTTTGTATCAGAGCCAAGATGTGGCATTGAGAATTTTTTGAACAATATAAATCCTGATCTGCAGGCAATTCTAAATGCACAAAATGGCTCTTATAAGCTGTCCCTCAAATTGTTTGCACAATATAAGAAGCCAAATGGCACAAAATTTACACAGCCCCACATAACAGAAACTGTACCTGTATATTCAAATGCAAATTCAGACAAAATAATAAGCAGTTTGATAGATCAATTGAATATTAAACACTCTGAATTTGCTGCAAAAGAGTCAGGATGGAGCCTATGTGGCTCTCCGCACAAGTTATATGTTAATCTTTCTGAATTCAGCCCATTAAAAGGTTCCACTTATGTGCCATTACCTGCTAATATCAAAAACAAAAGAGCCGTGGTCAATATTGAAAATACCGACCAGAAATGCTTTTTGTGGTGTATATTAGCTGCTTTGTTTCCAGCTTCAAGAAATCCTCAGAGAATAAATTATTACAAACAACATGAAAATGATTTTGATGAGGCAATGGAGGGTTTAGAATATCCAATGTCTGTTCAGAATATTGATAAATTTGAAAAAGGGCCAAGCATATCAATGGCAAACAATTATCTATTAATGTATTTATTTGTTCCACTGGCAATTGCTTGATAGCACCTCTCAGAATCAGTACACTTGATGATGAATCTGCAATTCCGATTGATCTGCTCTTAATTGAAGGGGATGGCACATATCATTACACTCTGATACACAGTCTTGAAGCTTTGGTGAGAACACAACTAGACAAATCCAATACAATATTTAAGTTGTGCAGAAGATGCTTAACTGTATTTGATGGTCAAAAAATGGTGAATGGGGTTCGGGAAAAAAATGCAGAAATTGCTAAAAACAAGTTAATTGAGCATCTGAAATACTGTGGCAATCATAAACCTGTTCATATGGTGATGCCCAATCCAAGTGAAAATTGCAAATTCAAGAAGTTTGAAGCCTTGTTGGAACACCCAGCATATATTGTCTGTGATTTTGAATCAAATCTCAAACCTCTTGCATTCTGCAATCCAGATCCTGAATAATCTTCAATTACACCATACCAGCTACATGAACCTTCCAGTTTTTGTTATATAGTTATACGGGATGGTGTAGCTAGTGAGCCACACTTATACATGGGACCAAATGCCATCAAAGAATTTGCACATAGAATAGAAAATGAGTGCCGTGACATAGCATCTAACATCTTATTAAAATCAAAACCCATGTTGCCTTTAACAGAGAAACAGATTGAAGATTTCAACAATGCAGAAAAATGCCCGGTATGTGATTCTGAATTTTCAGATACAAATATCAAGGTGAAACACCATTCTCATACAGATGGTAAATTCTTAATGGCCCTGTGTAATAGCTGTAATATTAAGATCAAGAGACCAAAATTTGTCCCCATATTTTGCCATGGTGCATCCAATTATGATTTCCATAATTTGATCAGGTACGAGGGGTTTGACAAGCAGAATTTAAATATTTTAGCTGAAAATGATGAGAAATATATATCTATTAGCAAGATAATTAAAGTTAATGGTGTTCCTATTCACATAAGATTTCTTGATTCTTACAGAATTTTATCGGCTAGCCTGGCTACACTGGCCACTCAATTATCTGATGATCAATTCAAAATCACAAGTGCCTTGTTTCCAAATCAGGACCTGAAATTAATTAGGCGGAAGGGTGTATATCCATATGACTATGTTACAGATTTTTCTAAATTTGATGAGTGTTCTCTGCCACCACAAGAAGAGTTTTACAGCAAAATCAGAGGATCTGGAATCACTGATGAAGATTATCACCATGCCCAATTGATGTGGAACAATTTAAAATGCAAGACATTTGGTGATTATCACAAGGCTTATTTGAAACTTGATGTCACCCTCTTAGCTGATATATTGCAGGCATTTAGAAAATCTTCTATGCAAAATTATAAACTGGATCCAATATATTTTTTCAGTGTTTCGGGCCTAGCATGGTCTGCAATGTTTTTCAACACCAAAAAGCCATTGGATCAGATCCAAGATCAAGGTACGTATCTGTTTATGGAGCAATGTATAAGAGGAGGCATGGTGCAATGTTCCCAGAGATATGCCAGAGCAAATAACAAATATATGCCTGATTATGATCCAGCACGGCAATCAAATTATATGGTGTATGTAGATGCAAACAGCCTCTATGGTCATGCCATGATGCAAAAACTGCCATATGCAGGGCTTGAATGGGTTGAAGATTTCAATATTGAAGATCTTCAGGACTTTGATGACAGTAATTATGGCCTGTTCTTAGAGGTTGATCTGACAATTCCTGATGATTTGCACAATAAATTTTCTGATCTGCCCCCAATTCCCGAGGTTCAGTGCTCACCTGGCTCTAAACAGAAGAAGCTCATGATGACTCTGGAGCCGAAACAGGGTTATGTCATATATTACAAAAACCTCCAGTTCCTGATGAAACATGGTGTTCAAGTGACCAAAATTGGAAAAGATTTGAGGTTCAGGCACTCAGAATGGTTGAAACCATACATTGATACAAATACAGAGCTTCGAACATCTGCAAAAAGCCAATTTGATAAGGGCTTGTTTAAAGTGATGGTTAATTCTGTGTATGGCAAAACTATTGAAAATGTCAGAAAACATACCGATGTTAAAATAATTACTGACCCCAGCCTGAGCAAAAAATTGGTTGCAAAGCCTAATTTCAATTATAGAAGAATTTATGATGAAAATATGGCACTTTTCAACATGAAAAAAACAAAGATTAAGTTTGATAAACCTATTTATGTAGGGGCTGTGATATTGGAATTGGCCAAATTACATATGTTAACATTGTATTATGATGTGTTGAAACCTTTTTATGGTGATAATATAAAATTGATGTACATGGACACGGATAGTTTTATTCTTGATATTAAAACAGAAGATGTTTATCAAGATATGTCACAGCCTGAATTGTTTAAATATTTTGATACCAGTGAACATACAATAATTCAACACCACAACAAAAAGGTGCCTGGCAAATTAAAAGATGAGACACTTGGTGATGTTATTGTGGAATTTGCTGGGTTAAGTGCCAAGATGTATACTTTTAAAACATGTAGTGGCGCTGTTGCCAAAAAGGCCAAGGGCATTGGCAGAGTGACTGTGGAAAAAGAGTTTGTATTTGAAGATTATAAAAATTGCCTCAAATCCCAGAATTTAATCAAAACATCAGAATCCAGAATTCAGAGTGTGGATCACTTATTGACTTCAAATATTGTAAGAAAAGTGGCCCTGGACCCACATGATGATAAGAGATGCATTTTATCATGTGGCATACATACTCTACCATGGGGGCATTGTGATTTGAAAAATGGAAATCCATGCCCAATTACAGAGCATGATTTGAAATAAATAAACATGCCAATGAACTTATTTGGGTTCAAAAAACAGGCTATTATGGAGCTGCCAACACCACAACCCTCTTCTGATATGCTGTCTAAACTGAGTGGCTTGTTAATTATTCATCTGAACAGCATATTTACAGATAATGATGATAAAACAGGCAAAACATTATACATATTTAACAATAATTTAAATCATTACCAATTACCTGTAGGTGGGCAATTGCAATTTATTACAACCCCTGAGGGTGATGTTAAAATTTCAGTAGGGAGAAATATTTATAGAATTAAGCACTCAAACATGGTTTCTGGCACTGTTTATACCGTTTCTGCTGGTGACTGCTTATATATTGAGGTCCCTGGGTCATATGACAAGCTTATACCCTTTTTTATAGAATTAAGAATCAGATACTCTATAATAAATAACCACTAAAACAAAAATGCCTAATGATATATTTGGCCATACAAGACATGAAGATCACAGTGATGAGATTCTGATGCTTGATGTCAGAGTCAAGAAATTAAGAAGTGATTTACAAGCTTTACAGACCACACTCAATGCCAGTCTTCAATTAGAAATTACAAATTTACAATCACAATGCATGGACCCTCTTCTTAAAATTGATTCTGAACTCAAAGTGCTGCTTCAGAAATATACTGATCTGGCAACATTGGATAATTTTCAAAGTTTAGAAGAAGCTGTAGCAGCTCTTCAAGCCAAATTTAAGACCCAGGCCACCAATTCTGAGCAATTGAAACAACAATTGGAAGAGCAGATAAATAATGTCCAGGCACAGCTCCAAACAATTGTCAAAAGCATAAAATCACAAGAAGATTTTGATCTAGTGATTTCCACTCTAAAAGAACAGATTCAGTCACTCCAGATACCTAATCTGGACCCCCTGAACAATGCCATAGCCGAGGTTAAAGAAAAAATTGAGACACTTGAAAATTTTATGAACAACTTGCCATCTTCTGATGCTTTGAATGCAATAACTCGGAGTGTAGCAAATATTAAGCTGCAACTTGAAACATATGAAGATTTTGGAAAAATTCAAAGTTCCATAACCCATCTTGAAGGTACAATAGCAGCAGTGCAAAATGATTTGGCAAATGTACTAGAATCCCGATTGCCTGGAATTGTAGATACCCTTGTCAGTGTCCAGCAACAAATCACAAAGCTTGAAAACCTCAACACCGAATCTGAACTATCTCATTTTCATCATTTGATTGATGATATTCAAACAAAACTTGAAATTTTACAACAATCAACACCCACTCAGGCAGATATAGCCCTGCTCCAAAATGCTATGCAAAATGTGGCTGATGCATCTGAATTAAACAGTGTGAAATTGGCACTTGAATTTTTGCAAAATACAGTATCAAATCTTCCCACATCACAGGAACTTAAAAATATTAAGAGAGCAGTGAATCGCATATTGAAATCAGAAGATATCAAGAATATCCAGGCAGAGATCAAACATCTCACTCAGACAGTGGCCACTCTACCAACCAATCAACATATTAATGAACTGCATGCCCTGTTTGAGGATATCAGAAGACAGGTCCATGATCTTACTGCTCAAAATTCAAAATTGGCAGTTGTTGAAAATTTGCAACAAATTGTAGCTAATATCAAGCAACAGCTAGGGACCATGGAATCCAATCAAGCAAATGCTCTGTCTGTTTTTGCCACCCAGCTTCAAGAGATTGTGCAACAATACAAGAAACTTATTGTGGACATAAAAATTAAGCCAGGCCATGATGATGTTGTTAGGACCATCAATGAGCACCTTGAATCTGTAACAAGCAGATTGCTCACAGCAGAAAAAGAAATAACAGGCATAATCGAGAATCCAAAACATACAGTAATTCTTGAATTGTACAGCATCCCCAACAAAGAATATGATTCACCATTTACACCAGGTGGCAAAATATATATGCTGTCCCCTGCACAATTTTATTACCAGTTTTTTGTTGGGGGCACATTGAGACCAATCAAGATCAAATATTGGCTTCAACCACAGGCACACCACTACCCCACCTTATCAATAACAAATGCTGATAACAAAGTGAAAATCACCAGTGTGGAATTGGAGGATTTTAGAGATCCCAATACATTAGAAACAGCCTATACTGAAGATGATGGCTCTTTGGAATTTAAAATACAAATAGGGGACAAATTATATTTAGAAAATCCTGTAGTATCAGCTGCTGAACACCCCATAGTTGCAATATTCTTGTTTACATATTATGTCTAGAAAAATTATTGTTGATGAATTACACAGACAAGCCAGACATAATTATAAGAGACTGCCAGTAGTCACAAAAGGCATAGATGATTTATGGCAGAGCGACTTGATTGAAATGGCAAGTGGACAGTTGAAAAACTTAGACAAAATCAACAAGGGCTACAAGTATCTACTCACTGTAATAGACACATTTTCAAAATTTGCCTGGGCTGTGCCACTCAAATCCAAGACTGGAAAATGTGTTACAGAAGCCATCAGAACAATCATCAATCAGAGTGGAAGATCACCGCGCTATTTGCAAACAGATAATGGCAAAGAATTTTATAATTCAGTGTTTCAACAATTTATTAAAAGCCAGGCAATAAAACATTACTCGAGTTACAGTGATCTCAAAGCCTCAATTGTAGAGATATTCAACAGAACCCTAAAAAATCATATGTATAAACAATTTACCCTCCAAGGTAATTATAAATGGATTAATATTCTTCCAGAACTTCTACATAAATATAACAACTCGGTCCATTCCACAATCAACATGAAACCCTCTGAAGTAACTTCATCTGATGAGCAAAAATTGATCAGGACTGTTTATTATCCTAGATACCAGCCAACAACAAGAAAGGCCAAATACAGGGTGGGTGATCAAGTAAGAATCAGCAAATATAAGCACTTATTCAAAAGAGGCTTTACAAGAAACTGGAGCACTGAATTATTTACAGTGGTTCAAGTTAAACCCGGGACCCTTAACACATATATAATAAAAGATCACCGAGGAGAAATTCTCAAAGGCAGATTCTATGAAGAAGAACTCAGCAAAACTAAACAGCCTGACACATATCTCATAGAAAAAATCATCCGCAGAAAAGGCAACAAGTTATTTGTCAAATGGCTAGGACTGCCAGAACACAGCTGGATCGATGCAAACAAAGTGATACTATGAACACCTGGGATGTTATAAAAAGGCTGCCAGAACCTGAACAACAGAATAAGAGAAATGGCAACTTGCTGCCTGATAATATTAGGTGTCTTATTGTTGGGCCATCTGCTTGTGGTAAAACTACACTAATGGTTGATAATTTTTTATTGGCACCCAACTGGTTAGACTGGAAAAATAGGCACTTGTATGTCTTCTCTAAGAGCTTGGAACAATTAAAATATCAGCAGCTGATGAAGCTATATGATGGATTGGATATTGCCACTTTTGAACCAGATGTTAAGCCACTTCATGACTGTCTCGATAATTCTGTTGTTGTGTTTGATGACATTATACTGGATAATCAAAACAAGGTTAGAAATTTTTTTACACAGGGCCGACACAAAAACATTGATTGCTTCTACCTGGCACAGACGTTTTCTAAAATACCGAAGCAGCTGATCCGAGACAACAGCAATTTTATATGTGTGTTTCATCAAGATCATACCAACCTCAAACACATACATGATGAATATGTAGGTGGGGACTTGAGCTACAATAATTTTTCCAAGTTTTGCAGTAGGTGCTGGAACCAGGACAGTTATGGGTTTGTCACAATTGATATGACAAGAAAACCCAATAGTGGCAAATACAGAAATAAAATCAACAATTTTCTAGACATTGAAATATAAATAAATAAACATGAAAAGGCCAATAATTGATGATCTTAAATTAAGAGATTATCTGTAAAAAGATTTAAGGGATGGAAATCAGAGAACCGGGGAATTTATGAAAAACACAAACGAGCAGAACAGCCTGTAATTGATGCTATTAGTGAATTAGGTAAGAATATCAAAACTGTTACAGAGCAAAATCAAAATTTGATCACAGAGCTTGTACCTGTAGCTGCTAGGAACATATTAGATTATCCATTCACCCCACTTTCCAGTAATCATACACCTAGTCCTATTGCTCCTAGAAGAATTGAAGCTACTCAGGATCCTATTGAATTGGGTCTTCTTGCTCAAAAATATTTAACCACACCTAAAGACAACAAAGATGAGGTGTTTGGCTTATATGCTGACACAGAGCTTGATGGCAGTATCATACATAGAATTGGCAATTTCAGAGTAACATTTATGGGAGATGATATAATTGTTTATTCAGAATCTCGTCTCGGAGAAAAAGGTGCTTTTGTTAAATATCCCGGCACACCTGGGTTGTGGGAACTGATGACTAGGAAGAGGCCTGGCAGCTATACAGATCAAGATTATGATTATTACAAAGAAATATTAATAAAATCAGATGCTCTATACCAGAACAATGATCCCACACAAAAAAGAGTCAAGTCTAGCAGTGGAGCAAAATACAACAATTTAATCAAGCCCATATGGTCACAGATCAAGACTGGCAGTGGAATCAAACAATACAACACCCTGCCTAAAGAATTTGTGTGGGTTGATGATGTCAGGAAACTTGTAGATAGGTTATTGGTGATAGCTGGGGAGGAAAATGCTGGGAACCACAATTTTTACAATGAAAAGGTTGGAATTATGGACATGATAAGCACCAAATTGTCTAATTTTATAGTGAATGACACTAAGGGGATTGGATATCTTATAAAAATTATTAATACTCTACCACCTAAATTTTGGAATATTTCTGAGGGCCGGGGCCTGGTTAATGACATTATAAACAAGCTGCCATTTGAACTACACATTCCAGGCTATCAGTATTGTGGTCCAGGCACAAAATTGGATCATAGATTAAACAGAGGTGATCCTGGTGTTAATCCCCTAGATGCTGCTTGTAGAGACCATGACATAGCATACAACACACATTCTGATCTTGACAAGAGACATGTTGCAGACAAGAAATTAGAAAAGGCTGCATTTGGTAGATTTGTAAGCAAAGATGCTTCTTTAAGTGAAAAAATAGCAGCATTGGGAACCACCATAGCTATGAGCACCAAACAAAAACTGGGGTGGGGGTTGTGAATATTGCAACTGTCCCCGGTGTGGAGCAGTTTGTCGCAATATTTTAAATAAAAATAACTTTTCAAATGTTACTTAACAAAATTAGTATATTAACCAATTTCTACAGTCACTATAGTAACGAATAATAAACAAAATAACATCAAAATTGAACAGAGTAGCACAACAGAATTTTCTTCATTCTTTTCAGATTATGCTCACAACTAAATAACAAAAATATAATTGTAAAATGTCTTTGAATTAAAGAACTGTTGCAATAGCCTCCTCCTCCGGTTGAAAACCTTGACATCATACTTTGATGTAGAAATACGTATATTTTTCAAACTTAACATCTTCAATGTATCATCTTCACTTCTTCTTCTACTACTTCTTTGGCAGCAATCTTATTCCTTTCACATCTTCTTTACAGCCATCTTCAGTAGATTTCTTCTTTACTGCAATCTCATTACCATTACTATTTCATAACCATTTTATGTCCATTAAAAAAAAAAATTTTATTCTTCACGAGTGCACTTCTTCCGTTTGAAACTATATGTGCAAATGAAGCCCTTCAATAAAAATGCGAACCACATTACATTCAACTTACATTATATATATATTCCTTCTTATCATTCTTCCAGAGAGACACTTTGTATAATTATCCCTTTGTTATTCGTGTCAACACAATTCCTCAATACATTGACATACACCATACTGATGAGAATAGAAGCCAAACATAAGTTCTTACATAAAAGATAATATGATGATCAACAGAACAGAGATAATAAATTCATGCTGGTTTACACATGATAATAAAATACATAATGCAAACAACTGAACTCGTTTTTGCACAAAATTACAACAAATTCAACCCTTATGTACAATTAAAACATAAATCAGTATTTCTTAACAACTCCTTTCTTTTCTCCTCCGAACAATTAAAAGGTTTAATGTTTTCTAGGTTTTGTCTACCTTTTGTTCCCTTTCCATCTAGAGAAACTACAGTCGCACAATTGTTTCTTACTTCTATTACCAAGAATGGGCCAATAAACAAATCATACAATTTGTAGATAGTTTTGTTTAAAGCAGAGCTCTTAGCATGATTTTTAATCATGATTAAATCTCCTTTGACAATATCTTTAGTACCAGAGCTTGTTTGAACACCTTTAGAATTTCTTCGATGTTTAAGTTTTTCTTTTAGCTCCAAGTATTTTGCCTTCCAGGATAATTCTTCAATATTCTCAGGCCAATCGACAATATTAGTTATATTATCCTTAACTTGATCGTGTAAAAATAGTTCCGCAGGTGTAAAACCAATAGATTCAGAATATGAATTATTCAACAATTTGACAACGTTTGTCAAACATTTAGCCCAAGATTTATGATTATCCTTGCAAAATAACCTCAGTAAACGCACAATCTCTTTATTGTAGCGTTCAATTGGATTAGCGTGTGGTGAATATGGCGAAGTAAAAATATGCTTCATGTTCTTGGAGGTAATAAAACTTCGCCACTCCTTAGATTTAAATTGTGAACCATTATCACTTAATATAATTTGACATGCAGGATAATGATGAAAATACGATTGGTTTAGTTTATTGATAATTTCCATAGATGAAGCTTTACGCAAAGGATAAACCATAATAAACTTACTTGCAAGATCCACTATACTTAGTATATATTGATAACCTTGAGAAGCTGGTAACGGACCAATCAAATCTAATGAAAGGAATTGATGTATTTTAGGAGTTAATATGTGAAGATCTTCTCGTGTGACACGTTGCACTCTCTGCTTTGACTTGGCACATTCAAGACAATTTCTCAGATATAATTTAATGCTGGCTTTCATGTTTGGCCAAAAGAAAAATTTTGAACACTTTCTGAAGGTTTTTGAATAACCAAAATGTCCACATAAATCATGATGATCATACAGTACCTTTTCCACAGCTTTTTTAGGTACAAATATTCTCCAGTGTTCAGACGCAATAGATTTATAGAATAAGATATCTTCATGCATTCTAAAATGTCCTCTGATTTCGAACTTAGAATCTCCTTTGTTTATCGCAATTCTTAACTTTTGACACTGCTCATCGTTCTCTTGAGATTATACCCAATATTGTGGAGTATCTTGGGATAGGAGATCGATATTTGTATTATTAACGTAGAGTTTCGATGTGAATAAATCTCCCTGTGACCTTGCAGGATATCTGCTTAAGGCATCAGCCACAATATTGGTAGAACCTTGAATATGTTCAACAGTAAAATCAAAACTTTGAAGTTTTAATGCCCAGCGGTTTAGTCTTGGGTTTAAACTTCTAGCCGACTGCAGCCATGAAAGTGACTGATGGTCACAATGAATAACAAATGTTCTTCCACTAAGATAAACACTAAACTTTTCTACTGAAAAGAGGATAGCAAGACATTCAATCTCATGAGTTGAATAAGTTAATTCTGTACCACGCAATACTCTACTAACATATTGTATTACTAACGTTTCATCTTCATCTGATAACTGCCATAAAACTCCTCCAATTCCAACTTTGCTTCCATCAGTGTTAAGATGGAAATTTTTACTAAAATCCGGTTGTGCTAATACATCCGGAGATGTAACTAGCTGTTTCAAATCATTAAAAGCTTGGTGATGATTCTCCTTCCAGTCCCACTTGTTATTTGATTTTAGTAAATCATACAAAGGAGCAGCTATCATTGCAAATTTGTGAACAAATTTTCTCCTCCAATTTACTATTCCTAAAAATTTCCTTAGAGCCTTCTTGTTTTGAGGAACTGGAAAATCCATGATTGCTTGGTTCCTTTCAGGATCAATATGAATGGTTTCTCCAGAAATCACATGGCCTAGGAAATGTATTTCAGTTTGGAAGAACTTGCATTTCGACAATTTAATAGACATATTAGCTGTCTTCAGAGTTGATAAAACATAACGTAAATGTTCTAAGTGGTTTTGAATTGATGGAGAGAAAATTAAAATATCATCAATATAAACAATCAGGAAAGAATTTGTATGATTGCCAAATATTTTATGCATTCTATCAACGAACACACTCACGGCACTTTTGATTCCAAAAGGCAAAAAATGGAACTCCATCAAAATACCTCTATAAGAAAATGCCGTAAACTTAAACGACCTTGGTGTCAAAGGAATCTGAAAATAACCACAACTAAGGTCAATAGATGTGAAGTATTTTGCTCCCTTCAATCTTTGTAGTAATTCCGAGATAGGCTCTACCTGTGTCATCGGAGAAATTACGTGTTGGTTTAATTTACGGAAGTCGACCACTGGTCTCCATAAACCTCCCGCCTTTGGGACTATGTGGAGTGGATTCCTATAGGGAGATGTGCTTTCTTGTATAACGCCCCACTGTTGCCATTTTTGTAACTCTCTTTCCATATCATCCCGTCTAGCATAAGGAACAGGGTAAGTGGGTGCTATTATTGACACATCAGTATCCAGTTGTATATCGTAAGCTTCCACATTTGCTTTTTTAGGTCTGTCAGAAAATAAAACTTGGTATTCGAGAAGAAGATGAAATAACTGATTCAAACAATCAGATAGAAGAGTATTGTTCATGTACGCTGCACGCCGAATATCTTCCTCCGAAGCGATATCAGATGTTCCTTCAATTTGTGAAGTGGTTGAAATTGGTAATTTGCAAGAACGTACTATTCCCTTCATTGACGGAAGACTTTCTTCAGATTGCACTAAAAACGGAGCAATTATTTCCTGACCTAATGAATTCGAAAGCATGACGGTTGCGTTGCTGTAATTTATAATCGCCTTATATTGCCACAAAAACGGCGAACCCAAAATTAAATCAGCGTGTAACTGTTTAACAATGTACAGTCCCATGTGGAAAAACTCATTTGCTATTTGAACTGTTACATATTTGAAACCCATTACCTTTATACGTTGATCTCCTGCAAAGCAAGCCAATTGTATTCCTTCTAATTGTTCTAATTTTGCTCCTGGTATAATTGAACTTAGAATTGTCCAGATTTTATAATCTAATAAATTACACTGACTTCCAGTATCAATTAAACAATTTAAAGACAGATCCGCAATTTTACCTTGTATTTCTGGATTCTCAATTTTTGGTATTGGAGTACCGTTTTCTGACATAATCCACTCTGGTTCAGAATCGTACCATTCTAATAAAAATGCTACAGATAAAACTTTATCTCTGGTAACGCCTAAAGATTTAATTTTATTATAATCCTTCAGACATTCCTTAACATGTACTAAATAAGGGTTATTAACTCTACCATCCAGCTCCTTTGCATTTATTTGTGGCAAGGTAAATCGGAGCATATCACCCTGCCTTAGTTGTTTAAGTAGTTAGAAGAATGTGCACTTGTGGTAGTAGTAGCAGTCGGAGTTAGGTGTTCCATATTTGCAGAATTACGCTGCAAGTTGGTGCTGCCTACTGTAACACTATTTTCCTGTGAACTATGAGATGCATTACCATACTCTATTGGTTGTTCATTGTAATTTCCAGTTCTTCTATATCTTCTGTTATCAGATGTTGGGGTATTGCCAAGTCTGAAATTCGAATTATTTACGTTATTATTAATTCTTTCAGACCTTACAAACTGCCTTCTTGAGGGATTGCGTTCAAATCTTCTGGGAGATGGGCGATGATTTACATTGATTCCTGCATTTTCGGTCTGTGTTGTAGAATCATAAGAATTCCGCTCCACATTTACTTGCCTGACGAAGTATTTTGGTTTGTCGAAACTTCTCTTCTTATTAGCCTTGTCATCAGAATCTGTATTATCACCGGGCAAAGATAAACTTTTATTCTTTTCGCTCGAATACAAATCAATAGTCCTTAATTTCTGCGTCAGTTGCTTAAGATCTGTAATGTTATGGCAGCCCACATTCTTTGAAATTGACTCAGGTAGCTGTTTCAAAATCATCCGTATTACTTCAACTTTGTTTGGAGTTTCCACAAGGTTACAATAAGCAGAGTACGTTTTTAAAGCGTATGCTTCCAATGACAAACCTGAAGCTGGGTTGTATTTTCTTGATCGTAACAATGTCAACTGACTTTCTAATAACTCATTAGATGCAAACTGATCAAGGAATTTATGTACAAAGTCCTCATAAGAAATGAAACTCTTCTTTTCACTGTTGAACCAGTAAGCGCCTACATTATAAAAACACTTACGAATTATACATAATTTATACTTGGGAGGAACACCAATTATGTTTAACATTGTAGTTAGTTGTTCGATAAATTCTCTAGCAGACTGTTTTGAAACATCTCCTCCAAAACGTGGCAATTGACTAAGTTCACTAACTCGTGAAAATCTATTAGAGTATGTATCAGACTGATTATAAGAATTCCATGTAGAATCATTATTCAGCCACATCGGTTTATAAGTACAGTTTGTTCTAGTACAAGGACTATGATTTACATTTAAGTCATCAGGAAACTGATCATGGATTAAGGAATGACATGTACTTTGACGTTGGCAACCACATACTGAAGTTTCAAGACCTGTGAAATTGTCTTTACTATCACAAGCAACATAAGTTCTGGAAGGTTTGGAATTTCTGTTAGATGTAGAACAAATTTGCTTTGATGTGTCTGTAGCACATAAAGAACTAGGTGCATTATTTTGAGTATCACAAGTATGTACGTGCTTATTATCATACAGTAAAGAGTTGTTCAACGAAGAAAGACATGAATGGTTATTGAGTGAACATGTACAATGGATTTTGTCAACAGTAGGATTGCTATTACTAAATTCAGTATTATCTAAAACACAATGCTGCAATGCATATGTATTCTTGCCTTGTGAAGTGGAAGCTTTAGCAAATTTATTTCTACTTTTATTGTGAGCAGATTTGCCCTTGCACAATTTGGTTACATTTTCCTTTACAGAATTCACTTCAGCATCAGATGTATCATAGCCAGAAGAACCTGTATGAAATGTTTCGCATTTATTGTGTTCACTAAAAACAACATGCTTTATTTTAGAATTTAATCTTGTATCAGTTTGGCATGCTATGTGCCTATGTTCATTAATAAGTGCATCATCATTACTTAGTTCTTTATCTGGTTGTAGAACGTCTCTAACCATACTAGTACAAATAACATCGCTTTGCTCTAAGTTAATGCATTTCTCATTTAAATCCTTAAGCATAGAATCAAATTCTTGCAACTTTACCTGCGTAGTATTCATATTTGTTTGTAGTGTACTTATAGAAGTTTCATGTTGGCACAACTGGTTTGATAAGTGTTGTTTTAACTCATCATCATGATGGTCTAGTTTTGATTCAAGATCACTGACTTTCGAATTTAATAAAGTTACTTCATCATTTATACGTTCATTTAGTAACCTATTAGCTGATTGACAAGAATCAGAAACCTCCTGCAACTTATTTTCTACATGTTGGAGTCCTTCGTTCAGTTTTTCAGTACTTTGCTGCAACCTAACCAATTTTGTGTCCCAAACTTCACAGTTTGTTTGTAAACTTTCGCGCAGCGTTTCAGCGTTCTGATCAAGTCTATCTTGTAACCTATTCTCCAAAGCTTCAGTGTTCTGAAGTAACCTATTCTCCAGAGCTTCAGTGTTCTGAAGTAACCTATTCTCCAGCGTTTCGGTATTCTGGAGCAACTTCTCTTGCAACCTATTTTCCAGAGCTTCAGTGTTCTGAAGTAACCTATTCTCCAGAGCTTCAGTGTTCTGAAGTAACCTATCCTCCAGCGTTTCGGTATTCTGGAGCAACTTGTCTTGCAACCTATTCTCCAGAGCTTCAGTGTTCTGAAGTAACCTATTCTCCAGCGTTTCGGTATTCTGGAGCAACTTGTCTTGCAACCTATTCTCCAGCGTTTCGGTATTCTGGAGCAACTTGTCTTGCAACCTATTCTCATGTTGGGCCAAACTCAAGTGAAAAGCAGATAAAATTTGGTCAATATTGGGATTTACTGTATCCAAGTATGATTTTAGAGTGAATGGATTGAATTCTGGTTTGCATGCCTTACAGTAATAGTCTTCTTTCATAGAGCTGAATATTACCCAGTGAATAACTGTAAGACCCCTACAATTTACGTGTTCCCATTTCTTGCATGACGTGCATTCAATCATGCGAGTGTCAGAAAATCTGTCCTTACAACAGAGTAAATCCTCCATTTGCTTACCAGAATTGTCCTCTTCGTTGCTTACTTCAGCAACATCACTGAGATCCGGTTGAAGGCACACACTACTTCGAAGCACGTAAGGAACTTCTCTTTTCTTCATTGTAGCATTATCAGTTCAGTTCTTATCAACTTACAATTTTCGAATCCTGGCTGTAGGTCGCCAATTTATTGCAACTGTCCCCGGTGTGGAGCAGTTTGTCGCAATATTTTAAATAAAAATAACTTTTCAAATGTTACTTAACAAAATTAGTATATTAACCAATTTCTACAGTCACTATAGTAACGAATAATAAACAAAATAACATCAAAATTGAACAGAGTAGCACAACAGAATTTTCTTCATTCTTTTCAGATTATGCTCACAACTAAATAACAAAAATATAATTGTAAAATGTCTTTGAATTAAAGAACTGTTGCAATATGTATATAATAAACCTACAATGAAGGCCAAGGGTGTTATGTATCAAATACCTTATGCAGGTCTTAAATCTCTTAAAACTATCGATAGTCTTTTAACCAAAAAGCAGCGCAAGAAAAAAAGCTATTGTATTGCCAAGGGCCATGGTATGAAATTGTTGCTTAGTACCCCCCAATTAAAAAAATTACAACAATCCAGGAAAAAATCACATGTAGGGGGATTCATATTTACTATCCCGGCCATCTTAGCTGCTCTCGGGGCTGTGGGGAGCTTGGCCGGGGGATCAGCCGCCATAGCAAAAACAGTAATAGATGCCAAGAAAAATAGGGCAGAATTAGATGAGCAGAAGCGCCATAACCTGGCCATGGAGAAAAAAGGCAAAGGTGTTAAGAGAGCCATGAATAAGTTTAAAAAAAACAAGAGCCGCTTACAAACCAAGATATTGAAGCTTTAATCAAGCCACTGGGCATCAAACATTTTAGGGGTGTGTACATGTCTGATTCTTTACCAGAACAACCACTCAACAAAGAGTGTGGCATTGTTAATTTGGATAAGTACAAAAATCAGGGCACTCACTGGATCTGTTATCTTAAATATTTAAAAAATGAGGCATTTGTGTTTGATTCATTTGGAGGTGTTCCACCTGAAAATTTAATAAAATATCTAAAATCACCTAATCTTTATTACAATAATGCCCGTGTTCAAAACTTCAAAGATGTTAATTGTGGACATTTGTGTTTATCTGTTCTCAGATATATGTCTCAAATAAATAAACCATCAATTGAAGATTTTCAAAAAGCCTTGTGGTATTTAAAACATCATGGGGGTATTCCATCTCACCAGCCAAAATTCAATATTGAAACTCAAATTGCATGATGACATAGTGTATCCCAAAACAATAGCTCTCAGAGCATTTTACGGCATGTACTTGATCCCTAATATTACACACCACAACAACAAAATTGCAGTAGGGGATCAAAAAATTGTCATCACTCCAGGGCAATATAATCTGTCCACTCTAAATGCTCAATTACCCAGAGGTGTAGTGTTAAGTCAAAATTGTGTCACTCACAGAGTAGAGATTGTATCTGCTACAGAAACAGTGGATCTGGGTACTATAGGAGAACTGCTAGGCTTTGAGAACAACACAAAACTTGAAGCAGGCATCAAACACACTGCTATGAATATACCTAAATTCTTAGCCATAGAGACTCTGAATATTCACTGTAATATGGCCGAGGGTATGATCACCAAATCAAATGGCATAGGCACTCACAAACAAACCGGCATCATTGCAACATTCAAACCTAATTCTGAATTTATGGAGCCCATCATCTACAATCCATCCCCAACATTATATTTTCCTGTGTACCATAATAGAATAGATTATATTGAATTGATGGTCACTAATGAAAAAGAAGAATTAGTTGATTTTGCTGGAGCCACAACAACTGCAATCATAGAGATTAACATTTAAATAAAAATACATACAATGGAAAATATTGAGAGTTATGAGCTACAATCATTCCCCCCAAACAGGAGGACATTTGCAAATTTAAATCAACCCAACACAGAAATTGAGGTTGATCTTGATGTTGGGGATGGATTTATACACCCCCACAGAGCAGATCTATACATCAAATTTGATGTTGTAAAGCTCGATGGAACAGATTATCCGGCAAATTCAAATATAAGATTGGTGGACAATTTTGTGCCGCATCTGTTCTCTGAAATTGAGATCAGAAAGCATGGTGTTGTTATAAACAGAGTGGATTATCCCGGCATTACCTCCACAGCTTTGGCCACATTAAAATTATCCAAAACCGAGGCTTCTTACTACAAAATAGGTGGATTTGAGGCTGGTGAGAAAATATTATCTAAGAACCACACAGTGCTGTTCCTCATGCGCCTGTTGCCAGGATTCTTCTCAGATTACAAAGATATTATGTGGAAGGGTGGTTTAAGAATTACATTTAGAAGAGCTGCCAATGATAATAATGCTTTGATGAGGTACAGTACATTAAACTCTACAGGGGAAGCTCTGCCTAATACCCTACCTGATGCAGGCAAATGCATTATTCAGACTATGGAGCTAAGAATCCCTGTTGTTGAATATGAGGCCAGTTATGCTCTTAAACACAAAGCAGATATAGTAAAAAATCCACAGATTCTTCTACAATTTTATACATATCAATGCGTACAGAAGCCCGCATCTGGCACATATTATGAGTTTGATGCTACAAATTCATTCTCCAGTATACAATATGACATGCCTGATTTTGTAGTGGTACTGTTTCAGACTGGAAGACACAATAATCAGGAAAAAAATTCAAGTAGATTTGATGACTGCAACATCAAGAACATATATCTTAAAAATGGAGAAATGAGGTATTTCCTAGAGAAAATTATAATTTAGACATGTCCAAGAATGATTTCCTTAAATTATATGAGGCATTTACATCCTTCAAAAGGGTCACTACTGGCAGTACTGACATGTATTACACACCAGATGAATTCAAGGCACAGAGACCCATGTTTGTCATCAACACTTCAAAAAGGAAACAAGTTGTGGTGAATGACAGGACAAACATTAAAATTATCTGTGAATTCCATGAGGCATTACCTGATGACACCATATGTAGTGTTATTCTCATAGGTGAAAAATCATATGTTTATGATGTAAGAAATGAGAGGGTCACAGAGCAATTCTAGAAGATATTTGCTCTATTATCCTGTTGTACAACATATTTTGGCAGGTTTCAAACCTCAACTGTATATCAGCTAGCAGTGAATATCCCATGTATGGGCATATTATTTTGTTGTATGTATTTCAATCTTACACATTTTATCAGGACTCAAACCCAGAGCCCCTGATTACAAGGCAGCAATATTAACACTTCTCCATATGGAATATATCCATATTTTACTGGGTTCTGATACCCAGAGGCTGATACAGACAAAATTGGATTTTGAATGCAATGAATTATTCTCTAAGCCTTGCCAATGCTCTTATTATCAGAATAATGCAAAACTAGAATTGGTTTTGCATGCAAGGCAGTTCATTGCTACTGTGTCAGAAAATTTGTATCTTTATCTCAATGATCTTTGTTACACTTTTTCCCCTGTCGCACTAACTAACTAACTCTCTAGCCTTCTTAAACCCGAAGGTTCATGGCTGCAGCAACACAGGCCTTCCATCTGTCCCTATCTTGAGCAAGATCTACATACTCTTTTCCATCCCTACCGATTTCCTTTAGGTCCATCTCAACGTTGTCCCTCCATCTTCGTCTTGGCCTTCCTACAGGTCTCTTACCATCTGGTTTCCCAACAAGAATCCTGTAAACTCCTCTTTCCTCTCCCATTCGTGCCACATGGCCTGCCCACCTAAGTCTTCTTGATTTAATTATTCTAATAATATCTGGACATGAATATAAATTATGTAGTTCTAAATTATGTAACCTTCTCCACTCACCTGTCTCCTCATCCCTTTTAGGTCCAAATATTTTCCTAAGAATCTTATTTTCAAATACTCTCAATTTATGTTCCTCTTTTAATGTAAGGGACCAAGTTTCACACCCGTATAATACTACAGGCAAAATTACTGTTTTGTATATTTTAACTTTTAGTTTCTTAGATATTAAACGAGAAGACAAAAGTTTATGAAGAGAGAAGTAACATGCATTTCCTGAATTAAGCCTACTTTTTATTTCCTCTTTAATATAATTTTCATTTGTTAATATTACTCCTAAGTATTTGAATTTGGAAACTGGTTCAAACGAGTTGTTATCAATAATTAGATTTTGATTATTACCTAACACTTGGTTTCGGCCTGTAAGCATATATTTAGTTTTCTCTTTGTTAACTTCCAAACCTATCTCTTTAGCAGTTTTGAAAAATATTTTAGCATTATTCTTAATCGTATTTATATCATCCCCCAGTAAGTCTACATCATCTGCATATGCTAACAACTGAGTCACACCATTTAATTTTAGTCCTTCTTTAGTTTCTTTTACCTTCCGAACAGCATATTCTAAGGCAAAATTAAAAAGCAATGGAGATAATGCATCTCCTTGTTTTAACCCATCATGAATTATAAATTTGTCAGACATATTATTACCCACACGAATTTTACTTTCTGTTTCACTGGTGCATATTTTTATCATACTAACAAGGTTCTTAGGTATTCCAAACTCTACTAATATATTATATAATTTATCTCTTTTGACCGAATCATATGCTTTTTTGAAATCAATGAATAGCTGATGGACATTTTGATCATATTCCCACTTTTTTCAAGTGTCTGTCTGATGTGAAAAATTTGATCTGTAGTTGATCTGTTACGTTTAAATCCACATTGATAATCACCTATAATTTCATTAGCATATGGGGTTAGTCTTGTTAAAAGAATGTTAGACAATATTTTGTATGTTGTTGAGAGTAGAGAAATTCCACGGTAATTATTGCAGTTCATTTTATCACCTTTTTTAAACACAGGAACAATTATGGATTCTTTCCACTGTTGAGGGATTTCTTCTTTATTCCATATTAAACAAATTAATTTATGAATTTGACATATTAATGAATTTCCACCATATTTAATTAACTCAGCTGGTATTAAATCAATGCCAGGTGCTTTGTTATTCTTAAGCCTTTTAATAGCATCTTTAACTTCAGTCAAGTTAGGTTCTGGAACTAAAGGTTCTGCTGTGTGTACTTCATTCACTTCTGATTTATCTCCTACATGGACATTTAAAAGGTCATTAAAGTAGTTCTTCCATCTATTTAGAATATCGCTTGGGTCAGCTAGAAAATCACCGTCTTTATCTTTTATCAAGTTTACTTTAGGTTGCCACCCCTTTCTAAATTCATTTACACCTTTATATAAATCTCTGATATTTTTATTTTTGCTGTTTGTTTCAATTTCGTTAATTTTGCTTTTCAAGTAATCTCTTTTTTTACTTCTAAACGTGCGGTTAACTTCTCGCTTTATTGTATTATAATTGCTTAGATTTGTATCATCCGAGTTATTTAACCACCTAAGTCTAGCCTGATTCCTTATTTCTATTAGATTATGACATTCATTATCAAACCATGGCTTACTTTTTCTTGGTTTATGGTATCCTATAGTTTCTTTAGCTGCTGATTCTATTGCATTACGTATGTGCTCCCAATTCTTATTTACGTCTGTTTCATTTATATTTTCATCATCATTTAAATCCTGCAAAACATCAAATCTATTTGACAGTTTAATTTGGTAATCTTTCTTAATTCTTTCATCAGCAAACTTTCCTGTATCAAATTTTATAACTTTTAGATTTTGTTTCTTATGATTTATCACTGAGAGTCTTTCTCTTAATTTAGCAATTACTAAATAATGGTCACTGGCACAGTCAGCACCTCTATGTGTACGAACGTCAATTATACTAGTATGCCTTCTCTTATCAATGAGAATATGATCTATCTGATTATGAGTTTTACCATCTGGAGAAGACCAGGTATATTTATGGATATCTTTATGTTTAAAAGTGGTACTTTTCACAATTAAATTCTTTGAGGTTGCAAAAGTAATCAATCTTATACCATTATCATTACTTAATTCATGAAGACTTTCTTTACCAATCGTGGGTTTAAATGTCTCTTCTTTGCCAATCTGTGCATTACAGTCACCTAACAGAATTTTCATATCATACTGAGAAAATTTATCAAAGACCTGTTCTAACTCTGTATAAAAATCATCTTTAGTATTATCATCTTTATCTTCCGTTGGTGCATGTATGTTTATTAAAATAATTTTACACCACCTACCCTGTAAAACTGCATATGATATCCTATCATTAATAAATTCTATTGTTTTAAGAGCCGAGATAATTCTATTATTTATGAAAAAGCCTGTTCCAAAATTATGATTTTCAGTACCACCATAGAAAAAAGTATAATTTTTAGTTTTACAATTCCCTTCTCCTGGCCACCTAACTTCCTGGACAGCTACTACATCTAATTTATACTTCACTATCTCATTAACTGTACACTGAAATGCCCCAGGCCGGTAAAGGCTCAGAACATTCCAGGTGCCTAATTTAATATCCTTATTCCTAACGTAGATCTTATCCTTAGTCCAGGGACCTCCCAAAGTAGTCCCCACCCGGAGATCCGAACGGGGGACTATTTTACCTCCGGAATATTTTACCTTGGGAACATCCATGGCCTTATATTTCTGTTTCTTGACATGTCTTTTTACAGTGCAGAGTTGTCAGCTCTACGCCTAACCCCCGATATGAATGGAGGAACTACTACACAAGACAAACACAAACATATTAGACAGCACAATTACTACACAAGACGAACACAAACACATTAGACAGCATAACTACTACACAAGACATACACAAACACATCACAACTACTACACAAGACACACACAAACACATCACAACTATAACACAATATAAACACACACACCACAACTACTACACAATAAAAAAAACAAAAAAACAAACAAACAAACAAACAAACACACACACACACACACACACACACACTCACTCACTCACTCACTCACACTCTCTCTCTCTCTCTCTCTCTCTCTCTCTCACACACACACACACACTCACTCACTCACACTCACTCACTCACTCACTCTCTAACACACACACACATACACACACTCGTGGAAGTGATCGATTTGCAATACCGGGACGGCGCCACTCGTGGAAATGAGCAATTTGCAATGTCGAAACGGCGACAAGATGCCACTCGTGGAACTGAAATTTGTATGTGTATGTGTGTGTGTGTGTGTGTTAATGTGTATTTGTAATATTCATGTGGGCATGTGTATTTGCAAATGTCCATTCCTCAATTTCATCTTATCATCACTAATCCCCATCTTCGCAATTAACCAAAACTGGCAAAAAAGCGAATTAAAAACACCGAATGAATCAATGAATATATATATATATATATTTGATGATACAGATATTTATATCATACGTGTTAAAATTTACTATATTCACTTCAATCATAGTGCCTACCGTACATTCCACCCCCCGCCGAAGCAATAAAACTTGGGATCTTTTGACATTTGACGCAGTTCCGGAAACAATGCGGATAATGAAATCAAAGTCACAGATTTCTGTCAAACGAGAGGCTGCAACAGGGGAAGAAGGCTCCCTATGAAACAACTTTCCGCTGCTTAGACTTCCGCTCATAAACAAGATGAACGAAAGAAGTTGTAAACAAAAAAATATATATTTTTTGTACTTTGTGTACACAATATATCCACGTAACACATATCCATAGGATATAGTATCTTCTGTTATTTCATTCAGAGCTTTGAAATATTTATATGGTAAGACTTGATGTGTATATGTAGAATACTTTTGGCAAACAGGGTGTCTACCAAAATAACAAATCCAAAATTCTTGACTTTTTCTTGACCTTTCTTTCTTTATTCTTACATTTATTTAATCGGCTCTTACTTAGGTATAGTTGGAAATTAAGAAAATAGATATGCTTATTCAATAAAAAAAACTCCTCCCATAAGGCCGTTATGATGAAAACTGAAGCTGTACTTTAAGAAGAGATTTATTTAGACTTGCTTTAATTATTAATACATGTAAAAATTATTTCTTAAGAAATAAAATGAACCAATCTTAACCACAACTCAATAGAATTTTAGATTACCAAATATTAAATTATATCAAATCACAGTACAGGTATATAACAATGTAAGTTCACTATACAATAAAAAATAGCAAAAGTTCTTGACCTAAAGCATAATTTCTTGACTTTCTTGACCTATCCATTGATTTGTTGACTTGTTCTTGACTTTCTTGACTGATAAGACACCATAATATCAAATAATCTGTGATGTAAAATAAACACATTTTTCCCCTGTCGCACAGAAAGATTAATAGCCCCTTCAGTGAATCGCACAGAAAAATCATTAATACTCCCTTCTAGCTGTATAGATTATATCTCTTGCGTGCCGGCAAAACATGCAAACAATTAATTATGTTTGCCCGCTTTTCCCCTATTGTATGGCTGAGCGGGTGGTTCCCAATAGAGAATAATTTTGCTCTGTTGAACAACACTTTTTACTACGTTTAAGATCTGGGAGCTATCAACTAGCAATAATTATTCTCAAAATCTCACGTGTGGAGATATTATTTTGCCACACATATTTCAATCTCTCAGAACTCAAACCCGAGCCTTTTGCTTACAAAGCAACAATATTAACATTTTGCCATCAGGGGAGGCTTCACATTTTACCAGGATTCAAACCCGAGCCTCCCGATTACAAGTCAATAAAAACCATGCACCACACTCCACTAGGCCTCAGAACCCAGTATATCAATTCAAGATTCCTGGGATTTTGACAGAAAAAAACACACTATAACAATAAAATCATATGGGAACTTGGCATTGTTTTAAGTGTAGCAAATCTGCTTGAGGGGGGTTCATACTTTCTCAGGAAATATTTGAGGGCATTTTCACAAAAATCTTGGATTAGACGGGGTTCCACACTTGAGCAAAAAGCTCATATGGGCATGTTGAGCTTGTTTTAAGTGTAAGCAAATCTGCTTGATGGGGGTTCACACTTTCTCGAGTTTATAATACAGTCAATACAACTACTCTCGCCGCACGATTTCAACACACGATTAATAACACCACCTTCTTAATTGTTAACTACATTATACGATTGCGTGTTCAGGTTCATTATAACAGCGATGAAAGGTATTGTTCGAAATCTCGAACCACATGGCCAATTTCCTGCACTCTTTGTTTTGTTACATTCCTTAGGCACTACATTTAAGATCTTGCACTAATACTTAGCTCTAGTATATGTAGGAAATATATTGTGATATATAATTTGAGAGTCTCGTTTTTGAGAAAATAGTTACCAAAATTCCAATTGAACAAATATCAGTTGTTCTCTTCCATTATTTCCAGTTGCGATACGTCTTAAGATGCCGACATACTATTATATAATTGTGTATTACCGATTGTTCTATTAGTTATAATTTCATAAAATGATGTTGAAAATATGAAAAATAAACGAAACCAACCAACCAAACAATGTCCCTCCCGCCCACCATCGCCAACCAGCCAACCGTTAGCCCTCTCGCCCACCATCGCCAACCAGCCAACCGCAAACCCTCCCGCCCACCATCGCTAACCAGCCAACCGTTTGCCCTCCCACCCACCATCGCCAACCAGCCATCCTTAAGCCCTCCCTCCCGCCTTCAACAACCAGCCTTCCGTTTGCACACCAGCCCGCCATCACCAACCACCCAACCTATTGCCCACCCGCCCACCATCACCAACCACCCAACCGATTGCTCACCATCGCCAAGGAGCCAACACAGGACAATTCCACCTTCCGAACCCTCCCACCAACCAACTCTAAACCCAGCCGGGTTGTTAATTAAACAAAGACAGATCGCGACCGCGTCAAATCAAATCATGCATCGAGTTTCCACAACGATAAAAACAAGACACTTCACAGTCATTAAAGACACATGCACCTTTTTCTCTCCACTTCCACACTCGCCGCACGATTTCAACACACGATTAATAATACCACCTTCTTAATTGTTAACTACATTATAGGATTGCGTGTTCAGGATCATTATAACAGCGATGAAACATATTGATCGAAATCTCGAACCACAACGCAAACGCGCAACGCAATTTCCTGCACTCTTTGTTTTGTTACATTCCTTAGGCACTACATTAAAGATTTTGCACTAATACTTAGCTCTAGTATATGTAGGACGTATATTGTGATATATATAAATTGAGAGTCTCGTTTTTGAGAAAATAGTAACCAAAATTCCATTTGAACAAATATCAGTTGTTCTCTTCCAGTATTTCCAGTTGCGATACATCTTAAGATGCCGACATACTATTATATAATTGTGTATTACCGATTGTTCTATTAGTTATAATTTCATAAAATGATGTTGAAAATATGTAAAATAAACGAAACCAACCAACCAACCAATGCCCCTCCCGCCCACCATCGCCAACCAGCCAACCGTTAGCCCTCCCGCCCACCATCGCCAACCAGCCAACCGTAAACCCTCCCGCTCACCATCGCCAACCAGCCAACCGTTTGCCCTCCCACCCACCATCGCCAACCAGCCATCTTTAAGCCCTCCCTCCCGCCTTCTCCAACCAGCCATCCGTTTGCCCACCAGCCCGCCATCACCAACCACCCAACCGATTGCCCACCCGCCACCATCACCAACCACCCAACAGATTGCTCACCATCGCCAAGGAGCCAACACAGGACAATTCCACCTTCCGAACCCTTCTACCAACCAACTCTAAACCCAGCCGGGTTGTTAATTAAACAAAGACAGATCGCGACCGCGTCACATCAAATCATGCATCGAGTTTCCACAACGATAAAAACAAGACACTTCACAGTCATGAAAGACACATGCACCTTTTTGTCTCAACTTCCACACTCGCCGCACGATTTCAACACACGATTAATAACACCACCTTATTAATTATTAACTACATTATACGATTGCGTGTTCAGGATCATTATAACAGCGATGAAAGTTATTGTTCGAAATCTCGAAAAACAACGCAAACGCGCAACGCAATTTCCTGCACTCTTTGTTTTGTTACAATCCTTAGGCACTACATTTAACATCTTGCACTAATATTTAGCTCTAGTATATGTAGGAAATTTATTGTGATATATATAAATTGAGAGTCTTGTTTTTGAGAAAATAGTTACCAAAATTCCAATTGAACAAATATCAGTTGTTCTCTTCCAGTATTTCCAGTTGCGATACGTCTTAAGATGCCGACATACTATTATATAATTGTGTATTACCGATTGTTCTATCAGTTATAATTTCATAAAATTATGTTGAAAATATGAAATATATACGAAACCAACCAACCAACCAATGTCCCTCCCGCCCACCATCGCCAACCAGCCAACCTTTAGCCCTCTCGCCCACCATCGCCAACCAGCCAACCGTAAACCCTCCCGCCCACCATCTCCAACCAGCCAACCGTTGCCCTCCCACCCACCATCGCCAACCAGTCATCCTTAAGCCCTCCCTCCCGCCTTCAACAACCAGCCTTCCTTTTGCCCACCAGCCCGCCATCACCAACCACCCAACCGATTGACCACCGCCCACCATCACCAACCACCCAACAGATTGCTCACCATCGCCAAGGGCCAACACAGGACAATTCCACCTTCCGAACCCTCCACCAACCAACTCTAAACCCAGCCGGGTTGTTAATTAAACAAAAACAGATTGCGACCGCGTCACATCAAATCTTGCATCGAGTTTCCACAACGATAAAAATAAGCCACTTCACAGTCATTAAAGACACGTGCACCTTTTTCTCTCCACTTCCACCCTCGCCGCACAATTTCAACAAACGATTAATAATACCACCTTCTTAATTGTTAACTACATTATAGGATTGTTTGTTCAGGATCATTATAACAGCGATGAAAATATTGTTCGAAATCTCGAAACACAACGCAAATGCGCAACGCAATTTCCTGCACTCTTTGTTTTGTTACATTCCTTAGGCACTACATTTAAGATCTTGCACAAATACTTAGCTCTAGTATATGTAGGACGTATATTGTGATATATATAAATTGAGAGTCTCGTTTTTGAGAAAATAGTTACCAAAATTCCAATTGAACAAATATCAGTTGTTCTCTTCCAGTATTTCCAGTTGCGATACATCTTAAGATGCCGACATACTATTATATAATTGTGTATTTCCGATTGTTCTATTAGTTATAATTTCATAAAATGATGTTAAAAATATGAAAAATAAACGAAACCAACCAACCAACCAATGTCCCTCCCGCCCACCATCGCCAACCAGCCAACCGTTAGCCCTCCCGCCCACCATCGCCAACCAGCCAACCGTAAACCCTCCCGCCCACCATCGCCAACTAGCCAACCGTTTGCCCTCCCACCCACCATCGCCAACCAGCCATGCTTAAGCCCTCCCTCCCGTCTTCTCCAACCAGCCATCCGTTTGCCCACCAGCCCGCCATCACCAACCACCCAACCGATTGCCCACCCGCCACCATCACCAACCACCCAACAGATTGCTCACCATCGCCAAGGAGCCAACACAGGACAATTCCACCTTCCGAACCCTCCCACCAACCAACTCTAAACCCAGCCGGGTTGTTAATTAAACAAAGACCGATCGCGACCGCGTCACATCAAATCATACATCGAGTTTCCACAACGATAAAAACAAGCCACTTCACAGTCATTAAATACACATGCACCTTTTTCTCTCCACTTCCAAACTCGCCGCACGATTTCAACACACGATTAATAATACCACCTTCTTAATTGTTAACTACATTATAGGATTGCGTGTTCAGGATCATTATAACAGCGATGAAAGTTTTTGTTTGAAATCTCGAACCACAACGCAAACGCGCAACGCAATTTCCTGCACTCTTTATTTTGTTGCATTCCGTAGGCACTACATTTAAGATCTTGCACTAATATCTAGCTCTAGTATATGTAGGACGTATATTGTGATATATATAAATTGAGAGTCCCGTTTTTGAGAAAATAGTTACCAAAATTCCAATTGAACAAATATCAGTTGTTCTCTTCCAGTATTTCAAGTTGCGATACGTCTTAAGATGCCGACATACTATAATAACATTGTATATTTCCGATTGTTCTATTAGTTATAATTTCATAAAATGATGTTGAAAATATGAAAAATAAACGAAACCAACCAACCAACCAATGTCCCTCCCGCCCACCATCGCCCACCAGCCAACCGTTAGCCCTCCCGCCCACCATCGCCAAACAAGCCAACCGTAAACCCTCCCGCCCACCATCGCCAACCAGCCAACCGTTTGCCCTCCCACCCACCATCGCCAACCAGCCATCCATAAGCCTTCCCTCCCGCCTTCTCCAACCAGCCATCCGTTTGCCCACCAGCCCGCCATCACCAACCACCCAACCGATTGCCCACCCGCCACCATCACCAACGACCCAACAGATTGCTCACCATCGCCAAGGAGCCAACACAGGACAATTCCACCTTCCGAACCCTCCCACCAACCAACTCTAAACCCAGCCGGGTTGTTAATTAAACAAAGACAGATCGCGACCGCGTCACATCAAATCATGCATCGAGTTTCCACAACGTTAAAAACAAGCCACTTCACAGTCATTAAAGACACATGCACCTTTTTCTCTCCACTTCCACACTCGCCGCACGATTTCAACACACGATTAATAATACCACCTTCTTAATTGTTAACTACATTATACGATTGCGTGTTCAGGATCATTATAACAGCGATGAAAGATATTGTTCGAAATCTCGAACCACAACGCAAACGCGCAACGCAATTTCCTGCACTCTATGTTTTTGTTACATTCCTTAGGCACTACTTTTAAGATCTTGCACTAATACTTAGCTCTAGTATATGTAGGACGTATATTGTGATATATATAAATTGAGAGTCTCGTTTTGAGAAAATAGTTACCAAAATTCCAATTGAACAAATATCGGTTGTTCTCTTCCAGTATTTCCAGTCTTAAGATGCCGACATACTATTATATAATTGTGTATTACCGATTGTTCTATTAGTTATAATTTCATAAAATGATGTTGAAAATATGAAAAATAAACGAAATCAACCTACCAACCAATGTCCCTCCCGCCCACAATCGCCAACCAGCCAACCGTTAGCCCTCCCGCCCACCATCGCCAACCAGCCAACCTTAAACCCTCCCGCCCACCATCGCCAACCAGCCATCCGTTTGCCCTCCCACCCACAATCGCCAACCAGCCATCCTTAAGCCCTCCCTCCCGCCTTCTCCAACCAGCCATCCGTTTGCCCACCAGCCCGCCATCACCAACCACCCAACCGATTGCCCACACGCCACCATCAACAAACACCCAACCGATTGCTCACCATCGCCAAGGAGCCAACACAGGACAATTCCACCTTCCGAACCCTCCCACCAACCAACTCTAAGCCCAGCCGGGTTGTTAATTAAACAAAGACAGATTGCGACATCGTCACATCAAATCATGCATCGAGTTTCCACAACGATAAAAACAAACCACTTCACAGTCATTAAAGACACATGCACCTTTTTCTCTCCACTTCCACCCTCGCCGCACACTTTCAACACACGATTAATAATACCACCTTCTTAATTGTTAACTACATTATAGGATTGCGTGTTCAGGATCAATATAACAGCGATGAAAGATATTGTTCGAAATCTCGAACCACAACGCAAACGCGCAACGCAATTTCCTGCACTCTTTGTTTTGTTACATTCCTTAGGCACTACATTTAAGATCTTGCACAAATACTTAGCTCTAGTATATGTAGCACGTATATTGTGATATATATAAATTGAGAGTCTCGTTTTTGAGAAAATAGTTACCAAAATTCCAATTGAACAAATATCAGTTGTTCTCTTCCAGTATTTCCAGTTGCGATACATCTTAAGATGCCGACATACTATTATATAATTTTGTATTTCCGATTGTTCTATTAGTTATAATTTCATAAAATGATGTTAAAAATATGAAAAATAAACGAAACCAACCAACCAACCAATGTCCCTCCCGCCCACCATCGCCAACCAGCCAACCGTTAGCCCTCCCGCCCACCATCGCCAACCAGCCAACCGTAAACCCTCCCGCCCACCATCGCCAACTAGCCAACCGTTTGCCCTCCCACCCACCATCGCCAACCAGTCATGCTTAAGCCCTCCCTCCCGTCTTCTCCAACCAGCCATCCGTTTGCCCACCAGCCCGCCATCACCAACCACCCAACCGATTGCCCACCCGCCACCATCACCAACCACCCAACAGATTGCTCACCATCGCCAAGGAGCCAACACAGGACAATTCCACCTTCCGAACCCTCCCACCAACCAACTCTAAACCCAGCCGGGTTGTTAATTAAACAAAGACCGATCGCGACCGCGTCACATCAAATCATACATCGAGTTTCCACAACGATAAAAACAAGCCACTTCACAGTCATTAAATACACATGCACCTTTTTCTCTCCACTTCCAAACTCGCCGCACGATTTCAACACACGATTAATAATACCACCTTCTTAATTGTTAACTACATTATAGGATTGCGTGTTCAGGATCATTATAACAGCGATGAAAGTTTTTGTTTGAAATCTCGAACCACAACGCAAACGCGCAACGCAATTTCCTGCACTCTTTGTTTTGTTGCATTCCGTAGGCACTACATTTAAGATCTTGCACTAATATCTAGCTCTAGTATATGTAGGACGTATATTGTGATATATATAAATTGAGAGTCCCGTTTTTGAGAAAATAGTTACCAAAATTCCAATTGAACAAATATCAGTTGTTCTCTTCCAGTATTTCAAGTTGCGATACGTCTTAAGATGCCGACATACTATAATAACATTGTATATTTCCGATTGTTCTATTAGTTATAATTTCATAAAATGATGTTGAAAATATGAAAAATAAACGAAACCAACCTACCAACCAATGTCCCTCCCGCCCACAATCGCCAACCAGCCAGCCGTTAACTCTCCCGCCCACCATCGCCAACCAGCCAACCTTAAACCCTCCCGCCCACCATCGCCAACCAGCCAACCGTTTGCCATCCCACCCACAATCGCCAACCAGCCATCCTTAAGCCCTCCCTCCCGCCTTCTCCAACCAGCCATCCGTTTGCCCACCAGCCCGCCATCACCAACCACCCAACCGATTGCCCACCCGCCACCATCAACAACCACCCAACCGATTGCTCTACTTCGCCAAGGAGCCAACACAGGACAATTCCACCTTCCGAACCCTCCCACCAACCAACTCTAAGCCCAGCCGGGTTGTTAATTAAGCAAAGACAGATTGCGACCGCGTCACATCAAATCTTGCATCGAGTTTCCACAACGATAAAAACAAGCCACATCACAATCATTAAAGACACATGCACCTTTTCTCTCCACTTCCACCCTCGCCGCACAATTTCAACAAACGATTAATAATACCACCTTCTTAATTGTTAACTACATTATAGGATTGCGTGTTCAGTATCATTATAACAGCGATGAAACATATTGATCGAAATCTCGAACCACAAAGCAAACGCGCAACGCAATTTCCTACACACTTTGTTTTGTTACATTCCTTAGGCACTACATTAAATATCTTGCACTAATACTTAGCTCTAGTATATGTAGTACGTATATTGTGATATATATAAATTGAGAGTCTCGTTTTTGAGAAAATAGTTACCAAAATTCCATTTGAACAAATATCAGTTGTTCTCTTCCAGTATTTCCAGTTGCGATACATCTTAAGATGCCGACATACTATTATATAATTGTGTATTACCGATTGTTATATTAGTTATAATTTCATAAAATGATGTTGAAAATATGAAAAATAAACGAAACCAACCAACCAACCAATGTCCCTCCCGCCCACCATCGCCAACCAGCCAACCGTTAGCCCTCCCGCCCACCATCGCCAACCAGCCAACCGTAAACCCTCCCGCCCACCATCGCCAACTAGCCAACCGTTTGCCCTCCCACCCACCATCGCCAACCAGCCATGCTTAAGCCCTCCCTCCCGTCTTCTCCAACCAGCCATCCGTTTGCCCACCAGCCCGCCATCACCAACCACCCAACCGATTGCCCACCCGCCACCATCACCAACCACCCAACAGATTGCTCACCATCGCCAAGGAGCCAACACAGGACAATTCCACCTTCCGAACCCTCCCACCAACCAACTCTAAACCCAGCCGGGTTGTTAATTAAACAAAGACCGATCGCGACCGCGTCACATCAAATCATACATCGAGTTTCCACAACGATAAAAACAAGCCACTTCACAGTCATTAAATACACATGCACCTTTTTCTCTCCACTTCCAAACTCGCCGCACGATTTCAACACACGATTAATAATACCACCTTCTTAATTGTTAACTACATTATAGGATTGCGTGTTCAGGATCATTATAACAGGGATGAAAGTTTTTGTTTGAAATCTCGAACCACAACGCAAACGCGCAACGCAATTTCCTGCACTCTTTGTTTTGTTACATTCCGTAGGTACATTCCGTTTTTGAGAAAATAGTTACCAAAATTCCAATTGAACAAATATCAGTTGTTCTCTTCCAGTATTTCAAGTTGCGATACGTCTTAAGATGCCGACATACTATAATAACATTGTATATTTCCGATTGTTCTATTAGTTATAATTTCATAAAATGATGTTGAAAATATGAAAAATAAACGAAACCAACCTACCAACCAATGTCCCTCCCGCCCACAATCGCCAACCAGCCAGCCGTTAGCCCTCCCGCCCACCATCGCCAACCAGCCAACCTTAAACCCTCCCGCCCACCATCGCCTACCAGCCAACCGTTTGCTCTCCCACCCACAATCGCCAACCAGCCATCCTTAAGCCCTCCCTCCCGCCTTCTCCAACCAGCCATCCGTTTGCCCACCAGCCCGCCATCACCAACCACCCAACCGATTGCCCACCCGCCACCATCAACAACCACCCAACCGATTGCTCTACTTCGCCAAGGAGCCAACACAGGACAATTCCACCTTCCGAACCCTCCCACCAACCAACTCTAAGCCCAGCCGGGTTGTTAATTAAGCAAAGACAGATTGCGACGGCGTCACATCAAATCTTGCATCGAGTTTCCACAACGATAAAAACAAGCCACATCACAGTCATTAAAGACACATGCACCTTTTCTCTCCACTTCCACCCTCGCCGCTCAATTTCAACAAACGATTAATAATACCACCTTCTTAATTGTTAACTACATTATAGGATTGCGTGTTCAGGATCATTATAACAGCGATGAAACATATTGATCGAAATCTCGAACCACAAAGCAAACGCGCAACTCAATTTCCTACACACTTTGTTTTGTTACATTCCTTAGGCACTACATTAAAGATCTTGCACTAATACTTAGCTCTAGTATATGTATGACGTATATTGTGATATATATAAATTGAGAGTCTCGTTTTTGAGAAAATAGTTACCAAAATTCCATTCGAACAAATATCAGTTGTTCTCTTCCAGTATTTCCAGTTGCGATACATCTTACGATGCCGACATACTATTATATAATTGTGTATTACCGATTGTTCTATCAGTTATAATTTCATAAAATTATGTTGAAAATATGAAAAATATACGAAACCAACCAACCAACCAATGTCCCTCCCGCCCACCATCGCCAACCAGCCAACCTTTAGCCCTCTCGCCCACCATCGCCAACCAGCCAACCGTAAACCCTCCCGCCCACCATCTCCAACCAGCCAACCGTTGCCCTCCCACCCACCATCGCCAACCAGTCATCCTTAAGCCCTCCCTCCCGCCTTCAACAACCAGCCTTCCTTTTGCCCACCAGCCCGCCATTACCAACCACCCAACCGATTGACCACCGCCCACCATCAGCAACCACCCAACAGATTGCTCACCATCGCCAAGGGCCAACACAGGACAATTCCACCTTCCGAACCCTCCACCAAACAACTCTAAACCCAGCCGGGTTGTTAATTAAACAAAAACAGATTGCGACCGCGTCACATCAAATCTTGCATCGAGTTTCCACAACGATAAAAATAAGCCACTTCACAGTCATTAAAGACACGTGCACCTTTTTCTCTCCACTTCCACCCTCGCCGCACAATTTCAACAAACGATTAATAATACCACCTTCTTAATTGTTAACTACATTATAGGATTGTTTTTTCAGGATCATTATAACAGCGATGAAAATATTGTTCGAAATCTCGAACCACAACGCAAATGCGCAACGCAATTTCCTGCACTCTTTGTTTTGTTACATTCCTTAGGCACTACTTTTAAGATCTTGCACTAATACTTAGCTCTAGTATATGTAGGACGTATATTGTGATATATATAAATTGAGAGTCTCGTTTTGAGAAAATAGTTACCAAAATTCCAATTGAACAAATATCGGTTGTTCTCTTCCAGTATTTCCAGTCTTAAGATGCCGACATACTATTATATAATTGTGTATTACCGATTGTTCTATTAGTTATAATTTCATAAAATGATGTTGAAAATATGAAAAATAAACGAAATCAACCTACCAACCAATGTCCCTCCCGCCCACAATCGCCAACCAGCCAACCGTTAGCCCTCCCGCCCACCATCGCCAACCAGCCAACCTTAAACCCTCCCGCCCACCATCGCCAACCAGCCATCCGTTTGCCCTCCCACCCACAATCGCCAACCAGCCATCCTTAAGCCCTCCCTCCCGCCTTCTCCAACCAGCCATCCGTTTGCCCACCAGCCCGCCATCACCAACCACCCAACCGATTGCCCACCCGCCACCATCAACAAACACCCAACCGATTGCTCACCATCGCCAAGGAGCCAACACAGGACAATTCCACCTTCCGAACCCTCCCACCAACCAACTCTAATCCCAGCCGGGTTGTTAATTAAACAAAGACAGATTGCGACATCGTCACATCAAATCTTGCATCGAGTTTCCACAACGATAAAAACAAGCCACATCACAGTCATTAAAGACACATGCACCTTTTTCTCTCCACTTCCACCCTCGCCGCACACTTTCAACACACGATTAATAATACCACCTTCTTAATTGTTAACTACATTATAGGATTGCGTGTTCAGGATCAATATAACAGCGATGAAAGATATTGTTCGAAATCTCGAACCGCAACGCAAACGCGCAACGCAATTTCCTGCACTCTTTGTTTTGTTACATTCCTTAGGCACTACATTTAAGATCTTGCACTAATATTTAGCTCTAGTATATGTAGGACGTATATTGTGATATATATAAATTGAGAGTCTCGTTTTTGAGAAAATAGTTACCAAAATTCCAATTGAACAAATATCAGTTGTTCTCTTCCAGTATTTCCAGTTGCGATACATCTTAAGATGCCGACATACTATTATATAATTGTGTATTTCCGATTGTTCTATTAGTTATAATTTCATAAAATGATGTTAAAAATATGAAAAATAAACGAAACCAACCAACCAACCAATGTCCCTCCCGCCCACCATCGCCAACCAGCCAACCGTTAGCCCTCCCGCCCACCATCGCCAACCAGCCAACCGTAAACCCTCCCGCCCACCATCGCCAACTAGCCAACCGTTTGCCCTCCCACCCACCATCGCCAACCAGCCATGCTTAAGCCCTCCCTCCCGTCTTCTCCAACCAGCCATCCGTTTGCCCACCAGCCCGCCATCACCAACCACCCAACCGATTGCCCACCCGCCACCATCACCAACCACCCAACAGATTGCTCACCATCGCCAAGGAGCCAACACAGGACAATTCCACCTTCCGAACCCTCCCACCAACCAACTCTAAACCCAGCCGGGTTGTTAATTAAACAAAGACCGATCGCGACCGCGTCACATCAAATCATACATCGAGTTTCCACAACGATAAAAACAAGCCACTTCACAGTCATTAAATACACATGCACCTTTTTCTCTCCACTTCCAAACTCGCCGCACGATTTCAACACACGATTAATAATACCACCTTCTTAATTGTTAACTACATTATAGGATTGCGTGTTCAGGATCATTATAACAGCGATGAAAGTTTTTGTTTGAAATCTCGAACCACAACGCAAACGCGCAACGCAATTTCCTGCACTCTTTGTTTTGTTGCATTCCGTAGGCACTACATTTAAGATCTTGCACTAATATCTAGCTCTAGTATATGTAGGACGTATATTGTGATATATATAAATTGAGAGTCCCGTTTTTGAGAAAATAGTTACCAAAATTCCAATTGAACAAATATCAGTTGTTCTCTTCCAGTATTTCAAGTTGCGATACGTCTTAAGATGCCGACATACTATAATAACATTGTATATTTCCGATTGTTCTATTAGTTATAATTTCATAAAATGATGTTGAAAATATGAAAAATAAACGAAACCAACCTACCAACCAATGTCCCTCCCACCCACAATCGCCAACCAGCCAGCCGTTAGCCCTCCCGCCCACCATCGCCAACCAGCCAACCTTAAACCCTCCCGCCCACCATCGCCAACCAGCCAACCGTTTGCCCTCCCACCCACAATCGCCAACCAGCCAACCTTAAGCCCTCCCTCCCGCCTTCTCCAACCAGCCATCCGTTTGCCCACCAGCCCGCCATCACCAACCACCCAACCGATTGCCCACCCGCCACCATCAACAACCACCCAACCGATTGCTCTACTTCCCCAAGGAGCCAACACAGGACAATTCCACCTTCCGAACCCTCCCACCAACCAACTCTAAGCCCAGCCGGGTTGTTAATTAAGCAAAGACAGATTACGACCGTGTCACATCAAATCTTGCATCGAGTTTCCACAACGATAAAAACAAGCCACATCACAGTCATTAAAGACACATGCACCTTTTCTCTCCACTTCCACCCTCGCCGCACAATTTCAACAAACGATTAATAATACCACCTTCTTAATTGTTAACTACATTATAGGATTGCGTGTTCAGGATCATTATAACAGCGATGAAAGATATTGTTCGAAATCTCGAACCACAACGCAAACGCGCAACGCAATTTCCTGCACTCTTTGTTTTGTTACATTCCGTAGGTACATTCCGTTTTTGAGAAAATAGTTACCAAAATTCCAATTGAACAAATATCAGTTGTTCTCTTCCAGTATTTCAAGTTGCGATACGTCTTAAGATGCCGACATACTATAATAACATTGTATATTTCCGATTGTTCTATTAGTTATAATTTCATAAAATGATGTTGAAAATATGAAAAATAAACGAAACCAACCTACCAACCAATGTCCCTCCCGCCCACAATCGCCAACCAGCCAGCCGTTAGCCCTCCCGCCCACCATCGCCAACCAGCCAACCTTAAATCCTCCCGCCCACCATCGCCAACCAGCCAACCGTTAGCTCTCCCACACACAATCGCCAACCAGCCATCCTTAAGCCCTCCCTCCCGCCTTCTCCAACCAGCCATCCGTTTGCCCACCAGCCCGCCATCACCAACCAGCCAACCGATTGCCCACCCGCCACCATCAACAACCACCCAACCGATTGCTCTACTTCGCCAAGGAGCCAACACAGGACAATTCCACCTTCCGAACCCTCCCACCAACCAACTCTAAGCCCAGCCGGGTTGTTAATTAAGCAAAGACAGATTGCGACCGCGTCACATCAAATCTTGCATCGAGTTTCCACAACGATAAAAACAAGCCACATCACAGTCATTAAAGACACATGCACCTTTTCTCTCCACTTCCACCCTCGCCGCACAATTTCAACAAACGATTAATAATACCACCTTCTTAATTGTTAACTACATTATAGGATTGCGTGTTCAGGATCAATATAACAGCGATGAAACATATTGATCGAAATCTCGAACCACAAAGCAAACGCGCAACGCAATTTCCTACACACTTTGTTTTGTTACATTCCTTAGGCACTACATTAAAGATCTTGCACTAATACTTAGCTCTAGTATATGTAGTACGTATATTGTGATATATATAAATTGAGAGTCTCGTTTTTGAGAAAATAGTTACCAAAATTCCATTTGAACAAATATCAGTTGTTCTCTTCCAGTATTTCCAGTTGCGATACATCTTAAGATGCCGACATACTATTATATAATTGTGTATTACCGATTGTTCTATTAGTTATAATTTCATAAAATGATGTTGAAAATATTAAAAATAAACGAAACCAACCAACCAACCAATGTCCCTCCCGCCCACCATCGCCAACCAGCCAACCGTTAGCCCTCCCGCCCACCATCGCCAACCAGCCAACCGTAAACCCTCCCGCCCATCTTCGCCAACCAGCCAACCGTTTGCCCTCCCACCCACCATCGCCAACCAGCCATCCTTAAACCCTCCCTCCCGCCTTCTCCAACCAGCCATCCGTTTGCCCACCAGCCCGCCATCACCAACGACCCAACCGATTGCCCACCCGCCACCATCACCAACCACCCAACAGATTGCTCACCATCGCCAAGGAGCCAACACAGGACAATTCCACCTTCCGAACCCTTCTACCAACCAACTCTAAACCCAGCCGGGTTGTTAATTAAACAAAGACAGATCGCGACCGCGTCACATCAAATCATGCATCGAGTTTCCACAACGATAAAAACAAGACACTTCACAGTCATTAAAGACACATGCACCTTTTTGTCTCAACTTCCAAACTCGCCGCACGATTTCAACACACGATTAATAACACCACCTTCTTGATTGTTAACTACATTATAGGATTGCGTGTTCAGGATCATTATAACAGCAATGAAAGATATTTTTCGAAATCTCGAACCACAACGCAAACGCGCAACGCAATTTCCTGCACTCTTTGTTTTGTTACATTCCTTAGGCACCACATTTAAGATCTTGCACTAATACTTAGCTCTAGTATATGTATGACGTATATTGTGATATATATAAATTGAGAGTCTCGTTTTTGAGAAAATAGTTACCAAAATTCCATTTGAACAAATATCAGTTGTTCTCTTCCAGTATTTCCAGTTGCGATACATCTTACGATGCCGACATACTATTATATAATTGTGTATTACCGATTGTTCTATTAGTTATAATTTCATAAAATGATGTTGAAAATATGAAAAATAAACGAAACCAACCTACCAACCAATGTCCCTCCCGCCCACAATCGCCAACCAGCCAGCCGTTAGCCCTCCCGCCCACCATCGCCAACCAGCCAACCTTAAACCCTCCCGCCCACCATCGCCAACCAGCCAACCGTTTGCCCTCCCACCCACAATCGCCAACCAGCCATCCTTAAGCCCTCCCTCCCGCCTTCTCCAACCAGCCATCCGTTTGCCCACCAGCCCGCCATCACCAACCACCCAACCGATTGCCCACCCGCCACCATCAACAACCACCCAACCGATTGCTCTACTTCGCCAAGGAGCCAACACAGGACAATTCCACCTTCCGAACCCTCCCACCAACCAACTCTAAGCCCAGCCGGGTTGTTAATTAAGCAAAGACAGATTGCGACCGTGTCACATCAAATCTTGCATCGAGTTTCCACAACGATAAAAACAAGCCACATCACAGTCATTAAAGACACATGCACCTTTTCTCTCCACTTCCACCCTCGCCGCACAATTTCAACAAACGATTAATAATACCACCTTCTTAATTGTTAACTACATTATAGGATTGCGTGTTCAGGATCATTATAACAGCGATGAAAGATATTGTTCGAAATCTCGAACCACAACGCAAACGCGCAACGCAATTTCCTGCACTCTTTGTTTTGTTACATTCCTTAGGCACTACATTTAAGATCTTGCACTAATACTTAGCTCTAGTATATGTATGACGTATATTGTGATATATATAAATTGAGAGTCTCGTTTTTGAGAAAATAGTTACCAAAATTCCAATTGAACAAATATCAGTTGTTCTCTTCCAGTATTTCCAGTTGCGATACGTCTTAAGATGCCGACATACTATTATATAATTGTGTATTACCGATATTTCTATTAGTTATAATTTCATCAAATGATGTTGAAAATATGAAAATTAAACGAAACCAACCAACCAACCAATGTCCCTCCCGCCCACCATCGCCCACCAGCCAACCGTTAGCCCTCCCGCCCACCATCGCCAACCAGCCAACCGTAAACCCTCCCGCCCACCATCGCCAACCAGCCAACCGTTTGCCCTCCCACCCACCATCGCCAACCAGCCATCCATAAGCCCTCCCTCCCGCCTTCTCCAACCAGCCATCCGTTTGCCCACCAGCCCGCCATCACCAACCACCCAACCGATTGCCCACCCGCCACCATCACCAACCCCCAACAGATTGCTCACCATCGCCAAGGAGCCAACACAAGACAATTCCACCTTCCGAACCCTTCTACCAACCAACTCTAAACCCAGCCGGGTTGTTAATTAAACAAAGACAGATCGCGACCGCGTGACATCAAATCATGCATCGAGTTTCCACAACGTTAAAAACAAGACACTTCACAGTCATTAAAGACACATGCACCTTTTTCTCTCCACTTCCACACTCGCCGCACGATTTCAACACACGATTAATAATACCACCTTCTTAATTGTTAACTACATTATACGATTGCGTGTTCAGGATCATTATAACAGCGATGAAAGATATTGTTCGAAATCTCGAACCACAACGCAAACGCGCAACGCAATTTCCTGCACTCTATGTTTTTGTTACATTCCTTAGGCACTACATTTAAGATCTTTCACTAATACTTAGCTCTAGTATATGTAGGACGTATATTGTGATATATATAAATTGAGAGTCTCGTTTTGAGAAAATATTTACCAAAATTCCAATTGAACAAATATCGGTTGTTCTCTTCCAGTATTTCCAGTCTTAAGATGCCGACATACTATTATATAATTGTGTATTACCGATTGTTCTATTAGTAATGATTTCATAAAATGATGTTAAAAATATGAAAAATAAACGAAACCAACCAACCAACCAATGTCCCTCCCGCCCACCATCGCCAACCAGCCAACCGTTAGCCCTCTCGCCCACCATCGTCAACCAGCCAACCTTAAACCCTCCCGCCCACCATCGCCAACCAGCCAACCGTTTGCCCTCCCACACACAATCGCCAAACAGCCATCCTTAAGCCCTCCCTCCCGCCTTCTCCAACCAGCCATCCGTTTGCCCACCAGCCCGCCATCACCAACCACCCAACCGATTGCCCACCCGCCACCATCAACAACCACCCAACCGATTGCTCTACATCGCCAAGGAGCCAACACAGGACAATTCCACCTTCCGAACCCTCCCACCAACCAACTCTAAGCCCAGCCGGGTTGTTAATTAAGCAAAGACAGATTGCGACCGCGTCACATCAAATCTTGCATCGAGTTTCCACAACGATAAAAACAAGCCACATCACAGTAATTAAAGACACATGCAAATTTTCTCTCCACTTCCACCCTCGCCGCACAATTTCAACACACGATTAATAATACCACCTTCTTAATTGTTAACTACATTATAGGATTGCGTGTTCAGGATCATTATAACAGCGATGAAACATATTGATCGAAATCTCGAACCACAAAGCAAACGCGCAATGCAATTTCCTACACACTTTGTTTTGTTACATTCCTTAGGCACTACATTAAAGATCTTGCACTAATACTTAGCTCTAGTATATGTAGTACGTATATTGTGATATATATAAATTGAGAGTCTCGTTTTTGAGAAAATAGTTACCAAAATTCCATTTGAACAAATATCAGTTGTTCTCTTCCAGTATTTCCAGTTGCGATACATCTTAAGATGCCGACATACTATTATATAATTGTGTATTACCGATTGTTCTATTAGTTATAATTTTATAAAATGATGTTGAAAATATGAAAAATAAACGAAACCAACCAACCAACCAATGTTCCTCCCGACCACCATCGCCAACCAGCCAACCGTTAGCACTCCCGCCCACCATCGCCAACCAGCTAACCGTAAACCTTCCCGCCCACCATCGCCAACCTGCCAACCGTTTGCCCTCCCACCCACCATCGCCAACCAGCCATCCTTAAGCCCTCCCTCCCGCCTTCTCCAACCAGCCATCCGTTTGCCCACCAGCCCGCCATCACCAACCACCCAACCGATTGCCTACCCGCCACCATCACCAACCCCCAACAGATTGCTCACCATCGCCAAGGAGCCAACACAGGACAATCCCACCTTCCGAACCCTCCCACCAACCAACTCTAAACCCAGCCGGGTTGTTAATTAAACAAAGACAGATCGCGACCGCGTCACATCAAATCATGCATCGAGTTTCCACAACGATAAAAACAAGAAACATCACAGTCATTAAAGACACATGCACCTTTTTCTCTCCACTTCCACACTCGCCGCACGATTTCAACACACGATTAATAATACCACCTTCTTAATTGTTAACTACATTATACGATTGCGTGTTCAGGATCATTATAACAGCGATGAAAGATATTGTTCGAAATCTCGAACCACAACGCAAACGCGCAACCCAATTTCCTGCACTCTATGTTATTGTTACATTCCTTAGGCACTACATTTAAGATCTTGCACTAATACTTAGCTCTAGTATATGTAGGACGTATATTGTGATATATATAAATTGAGAGTCTCGTTTTGAGAAAATAGTTACCAAAATTCCAATTGAACAAATATCGGTTGTTCTCTTCCAGTATTTCCAGTCTTAAGATGCCGACATACTATTATATAATTGTGTATTACCGATTGTTCTATTAGTTATAATTTCATAAAATGATGTTAAAAATATGAAAAATAAACGAAATCAACCTACCAACCAATGTCCCTCCCGCCCACAATCGCCAACCAGCCAAGCGTTAGCCCTCCCGCCCACCATCGCCAACCAGCCAACCTTAAACCCTCCCGCCCACCATCGCCAACCAGCCAACCGTTTGCCCTCCCACCCACAATCGCCAACCAGCCATCCTTAAGCCCTCCCTCCCGCCTTCTCCAACCAGCCATCCGTTTGCCCACCAGCCCGCCATCACCAACCACCCAACCGATTGCCCACCCGCCACCATCAACAACCACCCAACAGATTGCTCACCATCGCCAAGGAGCCAACACAGGACAATTCCACCTTCCGAACCCTCCCACAAACCAACTCTAAGCCCAGCCGGGTTGTTAATTAAACAAAGACAGATTGCGACCGCGTCACATCATATCTTGCATCGAGTTTCCACAACGATAAAAACAAGCCACATCACAGTCATTAAAGACACATGCACCTTTTTCTCTCCACTTCCACCCTCGCCGCACACTTTCAACACACGATTAATAATACCACCTTCTTAATTGTTAACTACATTATAGGATTGCGTGTTCAGGATCAATATAACAGCGATGAAAGATATTGTTCGAAATCTCGAACCACAACGCAAACGCGCAACGCAATTTCCTGCACTCTTTGTTTTGTTACATTCCTTAGGCACTACATTTAAGATCTTGCACTAATACTTAGCTCTAGTATATGTAGGACGTATATTGTGATATATATAAATTGAGAGTCTCGTTTTTGAGAAAATAGTTACCAAAATTCCAATTGAACAAATATCAGTTGTTCTCATCCAATATTTCCAGTTGCGATACATCTTAAGATGCCGACATACTATTATATAATTGTGTATTACCGATTGTTCTATTAGTAATGATTTCATAAAATGATGTTAAAAATATGAAAAATAAACGAAACCAACCAACCAACCAATGTCCCTCCCGCCCACCATCGCCAACCAGCCAACCGTTAGCCCTCTCGCCCACCATCGTCAACCAGCAAACCTTAAACCCTCCCGCCCACCATCGCCAACCAGCCAACCGTTTGCCCTCCCACCCACAATCGCCAACCAGCCATCCTTAAGCCCTCCCTCCCGCCTTCTCCAACCAGCCATCCGTTTGCCCACCAGCCCGCCATCACCAACCACCCAACCGATTGCCCACCCGCCACCATCACCAACCACCCAACCGATTGCTCACCATCGCCAAGGAGCCAACACAGGACAATTCCACCTTCCGAACCCTCCCACCAACCAACTCTAAACCCAGCCGGGTTGTTAAATAAACAAAGACAGATCGCGACCGCGTCACATCAAATCATGCATCGAGTTTCCACAACGATAAAAACAAGCCACTTCACAGTCATTAAAGACACGTGCACCTTTTTCTCTCCACTTCCACCCTCGCCGCACAATTTCAACAAACGATTAATAATACCACCTTCTTAATTGTTAACTACATTATAGGATTGTTTGTTCAGGATCATTATAACAGCGATGAAAATATTGTTCGAAATCTCGAACCACAACGCAAACGCGCAACGCAATTACCTGACTCTTTGTTTTGTTACATTCCTTTGGCACTACATTTAAGATCTTGCACTAATACTTAGCTCTAGTATATGTAGGACGTATATTGTGATATATATAAATTGAGAGTCTCGTTTTTGAGAAAATAGTTACCAAAATTCCAATTGAACAAATATCAGTTTTTCTCATCCAATATTTCCAGTTGCGATACATCTTAAGATGCCGACATACTATTATATAATTGTGTATTACCGATTGTTCTATTAGTAATGATTTCATAAAATGATGTTAAAAATATGAAAAATAAACGAAACCAACCAACCAACCAATGTGCCTCCCGCCCACCATCGCCAACCAGCCAACCGTTAGCCCTCCCGCCCACCATCGCCAACCAGCCAACCTTAAACCCTCCCGCCCACCATCGCCAACCAGCCAACCGTTTGCCCTCCCACCCACAATCGCCAACCAGCCATCCTTAAGCCCTCCCTCCCGCCTTCTCCAACCAGCCATCCGTTTGCACACCAGCCCGCCATCACCAACCACCAAACCGATTGCCCACCCGCCACCATCAACAACCACCCAACCGATTGCTCTACATCGCCAAGGTGCCAACACAGGACAATTCCACCTTCCGAACCCTCCCACCAACCAACTCTAAGCCCAGCCGGGTTGTTAATTAAGCAAAGACAGATTGCGACCGCGTCACATCAAATCTTGCATCGAGTTTCCACAACGATAAAAACAAGCCACATCACAGTAATTAAAGACACATGCACATTTTCTCTCCACTTCCACCCTCGCCGCACAATTTCGACACACGATTAATAATACCACCTTCTTAATTGTTAACTACATTATAGGATTGCGTGTTCAGGATCATTATAACAGCGATGAAACATATTGATCGAAATCTCGAACCACAAAGCAAACGCGCAATGCAATTTCCTACACACTTTGTTTTGTTACATTCCTTAGGCACTACATTAAAGATCTTGCACTAATACTTAGCTCTAGTATATGTAGTACGTATATTGTGATATATATAAATTGAGAGTCTCGTTTTTGAGAAAATAGTTACCAAAATTCCATTTGAACAAATATCAGTTGTTCTCTTCCAGTATTTCCAGTTGCGATACATCTTAAGATGCCGACATACTATTATATAATTGTGTATTACCGATTGTTCTATTAGTTATAATTTCATAAAATGATGTTGAAAATATGAAAAATAAACGAAACCAACCAACCAACCAATGTCCCTCCCGACCACCATCGCCAACCAGCCAACCGTTAGCACTCCCGCCCACCATCGCCAACCAGCCAACCGTAAACCTTCCCGCCCACCATCGCCAACCAGCAAACCGTTTGCCCTCCCACCCACCATCGCCAACCAGCCATCCTTAAGCCCTCCCTCCCGCCTTCTCCAACCAGCCATCCGTTTGCCCACCAGCCCGCCATCACCAACCACCCAACCGATTGCCCACCCGCCACCATCACCAACCCCCAACAGATTGCTCACCATCGCCAAGGAGCCAACACAGGACAATCCCACCTTCCGAACCCTCCCACCAACCAACTCTAAACCCAGCCGGGTTGTTAATTAAACAAAGACAGATCGCGACCGCGTCACATCAAATCATGCATCGAGTTTCCACAACGATAAAAACAAGCCATATCACAGTCATTAAAGACACATGCACCTTTTTCTCTCCACTTCCACACTCGCCGCACGATTTCAACACACGATTAATAATACCACCTTCTTAATTGTTAACTACATTATACGATTGCGTGTTCAGGATCATTATAACAGCGATGAAAGATATTGCTCGAAATCTCGAACCACAACGCAAACGCGCAACGCAATTTCCTGCACTCTATGTTTTTGTTACATTCCTTAGGCACTACATTTAAGATCTTGCACTAATACTTACCTCTAGTATATGTAGGACGTATATTGTGATATATATAAATTGAGAGTCTCGTTTTGAGAAAATAGTTACCAAAATTCCAATTGAACAAATATCGGTTGTTCTCTTCCAGTATTTCCAGTCTTAAGATGCCGACATACTATTATATAATTGTGTATTACCGATTGTTCTATTAGTTATAATTTCATAAAATGATGTTGAAAATATGAAAAATAAACGAAACCAACCTACCAACCAATGTCCCTCCCGCCCACAATCGCCAACCAGCCAACCGTTAGCCCTCCCGCCCACCATCGCCAACCAGCCAACCTTAAACCCTCCCGCCAACCATCGCCAACCAGCCAACCGTTTGCCCTCCCACACACAATCGCCAAACAGCCATCCTTAAGCCCTCCCTCCCGCCTTCTCCAACCAGCCATCCGTTTGCCCACCAGACCGCCATCACCAACCACCCAACCGATTGCCCACCCGCCACCATCAACAACCACCCAACCGATTGCTCACCATCGCCAAGGAGCCAACACAGGACAATTCCACCTTCCGAACCCTCCCACCAACCAACTCTAAGCCCAGCCGGGTTGTTAATTAAACAAAGACAGATTGCGACCGCGTCACATCAAATCTTGCATCGAGTTTCCACAACGATAAAAACAAGCCACATCACAGTCATTAAAGACACATGCACCTTTTTCTCTCCACTTCCATCCTCGCCGCACACTTTCAACACACGATTAATAATACCACCTTCTTAATTGTTAACTACATTATAGGATTGCTTGTTCAGGATCATTATAACAGCGATGAAAGATATTGTTCGAAATCTCGAACCACAACGCAAACGCGCAACGCAATTTCCTGCACTCTTTGTTTTCTTACATTCCTTAGGCACTACATTTAAGATCTTGCACTAATACTTAGCTCTAGTATATGTATGACGTATATTGTGATATATATAAATTGAGAGTCCCGTTTTTGAGAAAATAGTTACCAAAATTCCAATTGAACAAATATCAGTTGTTCTCTTCCAGTATTTCCAGTTGCGATACGTCTTAAGATGCCGACATACTATTATAACATTGTGTATTTCCGATTGTTCTATTAGTTAATATTCATAAAATGATGTTGAAAATTTGAAAAATAAACGAAACCAACCAACCAACCAATGTTCCTCCCGCCCACCATCGCCAACCAGCCAACCGTTAGCCCTCCCGCCCACCATCGCCAACCAGCCAACCGTAAACCCTCCCGCCCACCATCGCTAATTAGCCAACCGTTTGCCCTCCCACCCACCATCGCCAACCAGCCATCCTTAAGCCCTCTCTCCCGCCTTCTCCAACCAGCCATCCGTTTGCCCACCAGCCCGACATCACCAACCACCCAACCGATTGCCCACCCGCTACCACCACCAACCACCCAACCGATTGCTCACCATCGCCAAGGAGCCAACACAGGACAATTCTACCTTCCGAACCCTCCCACCAACCAACTCTAAACCCAGCCGGGTTTTTAATTAAACAAAGACACTTCGCGACCGCGTCACATCAAATCATGCATCGAGTTTCCACAACGATAAAATCAAGCCACTTCACAGTCATTAAAGGCACATGCACCTTTTTCTCTCCACTTCCACACTCGCCAGTAGTTGTATTGACTGTATTATAAACTCGAGAAAGTATGAACCCCCCTCAAGCAGATTTGCTTACACTTAAAACAAGCTCAACATGCCCATATGAGCTTTTTGCTCAAGTGTGGAACCCCGTCTAATCCAAGATTTTTGTGAAAATGCCCTCAAATATTTCCTGAGAAAGTATGAACCCCCCTCAAGCAGATTTGGCCATACTTACAAAAATTGCATCAGCCGGATTTTTGTCCATAAACTTGTCAAAAAATGATATTTTTTGGCTATACCTGAAATTAAGCTAAAACCCATACCTACATATACATATTTACTTCAGGTTTAAGTTTAATTGGATGCCAGGTTCAATTTTTTATCTATATGCAGAGCCCCTCTATAATGGCAATGACCTGGCACTGTGTTTGATTTTTGCTTCCCAAGTAATGAAGCTTTGCGTGCAAACAATTGCATCAGCCACTATTGTGAGAGTGGTTGAGAAAAACAGATGTGTTGTTACAGTGCTTCTCATACTTACAGGCCTGTTTGTTTTAATATCATATTTTTGGTATGTTGAACAATATTTTGCCTGACATCTAGCTTGTTTGTTGTAATCCACTCTTATTTAGGGTCAGGCTTATATTTGTCCCAGCCTGTTATACAAAAATCAATACATAACAAGGTTATTGCCATTCTAGACATGCATGTCCGTGCAGGTATTTGTGCTAGGTCAGTGTGAATGAATATTTATTCTCTTTTTCCACTTGTAGGCTATTGGTTTTACAACCTGTCATAAGATAAGCATAGAGTTTTTGATTTGGACCCCAAGAAATTTTATATAAATACCAAAGCCAAAAAATATTAACACACATACACATACACACACACACACACACACACACAAAATATACAAAGCACAGTGCTGAACCCAGCTGATATTTTTTATCCAGCATAGAGTTTTGATTTGAAACCCAGGAAATTGTATATAATAAACAACAACAAAAATGCCAAGTCAAAAATATTGTAATCAATGCAATAAAAATATATCCAGCCCCAATTGGGCCAAGCATCAAAAGATTTGTAACCCGGACAAATACAGAACTCCCACAAAAATTTGCCCTAAATGCCATAGAAAATATAGCATGGAATATTTCACATATAAACATAAAGGTACTTGCTCTGCACAGTCATCAACATTGCCCCCTCAACCATCTACATCTGGTCTGAAAAGGAAGCATGAAGCACCTGTTAATGCTAGAGCAGCAAAGCAGCCACGCTATGGACCACCTATCCATAGCAGTTTTAATGGCCAATTAAGAGATTATCGGTTTGTATCAGAGCCAAGATGTGGCATTGAGAATTTTTTGAACGATATAAATCCTGATCTGCAGGCAATTCTAAATGCACAAAATGGCTCTTATAAGCTGTCCCTCAAATTGTTTGCACAATATAAGAAGCCAAATGGCACAAAATTTACACAGCCCCACATAACAGAAACTGTACCTGTATATTCAAATGCAAATTCAGACAAAATAATAAGCAGTTTGATAGATCAATTGAATATTAAACACTCTGAATTTGCTGCAAAAGAGTCAGGATGGAGCCTATGTGGCTCTCCGCACAAGTTATATGTTAATCTTTCTGAATTCAGCCCATTAAAAGGTTCCACTTATGTGCCATTACCTGCTAATATCAAAAACAAAAGAGCCGTGGTCAATATTGAAAATACCGACCAGAAATGCTTTTTGTGGTGTATATTAGCTGCTTTGTTTCCAGCTTCAAGAAATCCTCAGAGAATAAATTATTACAAACAACATGAAAATGATTTTGATGAGGCAATGGAGGGTTTAGAATATCCAATGTCTGTTCAGAATATTGATAAATTTGAAAAAAGGGCCAAGCATATCAATGGCAAACAATTATCTATTAATGTATTTATTTGTTCCACTGGCAATTGCTTGATAGCACCTCTCAGAATCAGTACACTTGATGATGAATCTGCAATTCCGATTGATCTGCTCTTAATTGAAGGGGATGGCACATATCATTACACTCTGATACACAGTCTTGAAGCTTTGGTGAGAACACAACTAGACAAATCCAATACAATATTTAAGTTGTGCAGAAGATGCTTAACTGTATTTGATGGTCAAAAAATGGTGAATGGGGTTCGGGAAAAAAATGCAGAAATTGCTAAAAACAAGTTAATTGAGCATCTGAAATACTGTGGCAATCATAAACCTGTTCATATGGTGATGCCCAATCCAAGTGAAAATTGCAAATTCAAGAAGTTTGAAGCCTTGTTGGAACACCCAGCATATATTGTCTGTGATTTTGAATCAAATCTCAAACCTCTTGCATTCTGCAATCCAGATCCTGAATAATCTTCAATTACACCATACCAGCTACATGAACCTTCCAGTTTTTGTTATATAGTTATACGGGATGGTGTAGCTAGTGAGCCACACTTATACATGGGACCAAATGCCATCAAAGAATTTGCACATAGAATAGAAAATGAGTGCCGTGACATAGCATCTAACATCTTATTAAAATCAAAACCCATGTTGCCTTTAACAGAGAAACAGATTGAAGATTTCAACAATGCAGAAAAATGCCCGGTATGTGATTCTGAATTTTCAGATACAAATATCAAGGTGAAACACCATTCTCATACAGATGGTAAATTCTTAATGGCCCTGTGTAATAGCTGTAATATTAAGATCAAGAGACCAAAATTTGTCCCCATATTTTGCCATGGTGCATCCAATTATGATTTCCATAATTTGATCAGGTACGAGGGGTTTGACAAGCAGAATTTAAATATTTTAGCTGAAAATGATGAGAAATATATATCTATTAGCAAGATAATTAAAGTTAATGGTGTTCCTATTCACATAAGATTTCTTGATTCTTACAGAATTTTATCGGCTAGCCTGGCTACACTGGCCACTCAATTATCTGATGATCAATTCAAAATCACAAGTGCCTTGTTTCCAAATCAGGACCTGAAATTAATTAGGCGGAAGGGTGTATATCCATATGACTATGTTACAGATTTTTCTAAATTTGATGAGTGTTCTCTGCCACCACAAGAAGAGTTTTACAGCAAAATCAGAGGATCTGGAATCACTGATGAAGATTATCACCATGCCCAATTGATGTGGAACAATTTAAAATGCAAGACATTTGGTGATTATCACAAGGCTTATTTGAAACTTGATGTCACCCTCTTAGCTGATATATTGCAGGCATTTAGAAAATCTTCTATGCAAAATTATAAACTGGATCCAATATATTTTTTCAGTGTTTCGGGCCTAGCATGGTCTGCAATGTTTTTCAACACCAAAAAGCCATTGGATCAGATCCAAGATCAAGATACGTATCTGTTTATGGAGCAATGTATAAGAGGAGGCATGGTGCAATGTTCCCAGAGATATGCCAGAGCAAATAACAAATATATGCCTGATTATGATCCAGCACGGCAATCAAATTATATGGTGTATGTAGATGCAAACAGCCTCTATGGTCATGCCATGATGCAAAAACTGCCATATGCAGGGCTTGAATGGGTTGAAGATTTCAATATTGAAGATCTTCAGGACTTTGATGACAGTAATTATGGCCTGTTCTTAGAGGTTGATCTGACAATTCCTGATGATTTGCACAATAAATTTTCTGATCTGCCCCCAATTCCCGAGGTTCAGTGCTCACCTGGCTCTAAACAGAAGAAGCTCATGATGACTCTGGAGCCGAAACAGGGTTATGTCATATATTACAAAAACCTCCAGTTCCTGATGAAACATGGTGTTCAAGTGACCAAAATTGGAAAAGATTTGAGGTTCAGGCACTCAGAATGGTTGAAACCATACATTGATACAAATACAGAGCTTCGAACATCTGCAAAAAGCCAATTTGATAAGGGCTTGTTTAAAGTGATGGTTAATTCTGTGTATGGCAAAACTATTGAAAATGTCAGAAAACATACCGATGTTAAAATAATTACTGACCCCAGCCTGAGCAAAAAATTGGTTGCAAAGCCTAATTTCAATTATAGAAGAATTTATGATGAAAATATGGCACTTTTCAACATGAAAAAAAACAAAGATTAAGTTTGATAAACCTATTTATGTAGGGGCTGTGATATTGGAATCGGCCAAATTACATATGTTAACATTGTATTATGATGTGTTGAAATCTTTTTATGGTGATAATATAAAATTGATGTACATGGACACGGATAGTTTTATTCTTGATATTAAAACAGAAGATGTTTATCAAGATATGTCACAGCCTGAATTGTTTAAATATTTTGATACCAGTGAACATACAATAATTCAACACCACAACAAAAAGGTGCCTGGCAAATTAAAAGATGAGACACTTGGTGATGTTATTGTGGAATTTGCTGGGTTAAGTGCCAAGATGTATACTTTTAAAACATGTAGTGGCGCTGTTGCCAAAAAGGCCAAGGGCATTGGCAGAGTGACTGTGGAAAAAGAGTTTGTATTTGAAGATTATAAAAATTGCCTCAAATCCCAGAATTTAATCAAAACATCAGAATCCAGAATTCAGAGTGTGGATCACTTATTGACTTCAAATATTGTAAGAAAAGTGGCCCTGGACCCACATGATGATAAGAGATGCATTTTATCATGTGGCATACATACTCTACCATGGGGGCATTGTGATTTGAAAAATGGAAATCAATGCCCAATTACAGAGCATGATTTGAAATAAATAAACATGCCAATGAACTTATTTGGGTTCAAAAAACAGGCTATTATGGAGCTGCCAACACCACAACCCTCTTCTGATATGCTGTCTAAACTGAGTGGCTTGTTAATTATTCATCTGAACAGCATATTTACAGATAATGATGATAAAACAGGCAAAACATTATACATATTTAACAATAATTTAAATCATTACCAATTACCTGTAGGTGGGCAATTGCAATTTATTACAACCCCTGAGGGTGATGTTAAAATTTCAGTAGGGAGAAATATTTATAGAATTAAGCACTCAAACATGGTTTCTGGCACTGTTTATACTGTTTCTTCTGGTGACTGCTTATATATTGAGGTCCCTGGGTCATATGACAAGCTTATACCCTTTTTTATAGAATTAAGAATCAGATACTCTATAATAAATAACCACTAAAACAAAAATGCCTAATGATATATTTGGCCATACAAGACATGAAGATCACAGTGATGAGATTCTGATGCTTGATGTCAGAGTCAAGAAATTAAGTAGTGATTTACGAGCTTTACAGACCACACTCAATGCCAGTCTTCAATTAGAAATTACAAATTTACAATCACAATGCATGGACCCTCTTCTTAAAATTGATTCTGAACTCAAAGTGCTGCTTCAGAAATATACTGATCTGGCAACATTGGATAATTTTCAAAGTTTAGAAGAAGCTGTAGCAGCTCTTCAAGCCAAATTTAAGACCCAGGCCACCAATTCTGAGCAATTGAAACAACAATTGGAAGAGCAGATAAATAATGTCCAGGCACAGCTCCAAACAATTGTCAAAAGCATAAAATCACAAGAAGATTTTGATCTAGTGATTTCCACTCTAAAAGAACAGATTCAGTCACTCCAGATACCTAATCTGGACCCCCTGAACAATGCCATAGCCGAGGTTAAAGAAAAAATTGAGACACTTGAAAATTTTATGAACAACTTGCCATCTTCTGATGCTTTGAATGCAATAACTCGGAGTGTAGCAAATATTAAGCTGCAACTTGAAACATATGAAGATTTTGGAAAAATTCAAAGTTCCATAACCCATCTTGAAGGTACAATAGCAGCAGTGCAAAATGATTTGGCAAATGTACTAGAATCCCGATTGCCTGGAATTGTAGATACCCTTGTCAGTGTCCAGCAACAAATCACAAAGCTTGAAAACCTCAACACCGAATCTGAACTATCTCATTTTCATCATTTGATTGATGATATTCAAACAAAACTTGAAATTTTACAACAATCAACACCCACTCAGGCAGATATAGCCCTGCTCCAAAATGCTATGCAAAATGTGGCTGATGCATCTGAATTAAACAGTGTGAAATTGGCACTTGAATTTTTGCAAAATACAGTATCAAATCTTCCCACATCACAGGAACTTAAAAATATTAAGAGAGCAGTGAATCGCATATTGAAATCAGAAGATATCAAGAATATCCAGGCAGAGATCAAACATCTCACTCAGACAGTGGCCACTCTACCAACCAATCAACATATTAATGAACTGCATGCCCTGTTTGAGGATATCAGAAGACAGGTCCATGATCTTACTGCTCAAAATTCAAAATTGGCAGTTGTTGAAAATTTGCAACAAATTGTAGCTAATATCAAGCAACAGCTAGGGACCATGGAATCCAATCAAGCAAATGCTCTGTCTGTTTTTGCCACCCAGCTTCAAGAGATTGTGCAACAATACAAGAAACTTATTGTGGACATAAAAATTAAGCCAGGCCATGATGATGTTGTTAGGACCATCAATGAGCACCTTGAATCTGTAACAAGCAGATTGCTCACAGCAGAAAAAGAAATAACAGGCATAATCGAGAATCCAAAACATACAGTAATTCTTGAATTGTACAGCATCCCCAACAAAGAATATGATTCACCATTTACACCAGGTGGCAAAATATATATGCTGTCCCCTGCACAATTTTATTACCAGTTTTTTGTTGGGGGCACATTGAGACCAATCAAGATCAAATATTGGCTTCAACCACAGGCACACCACTACCCCACCTTATCAATAACAAATGCTGATAACAAAGTGAAAATCACCAGTGTGGAATTGGAGGATTTTACAGATCCCAATACATTAGAAACAGCCTATACTGAAGATGATGGCTCTTTGGAATTTAAAATACAAATAGGGGACAAATTATATTTAGAAAATCCTGTAGTATCAGCTGCTGAACACCCCATAGTTGCAATATTCTTGTTTACATATTATGTCTAGAAAAATTATTGTTGATGAATTACACAGACAAGCCAGACATAATTATAAGAGACTGCCAGTAGTCACAAAAGGCATAGATGATTTATGGCAGAGCGACTTGATTGAAATGGCAAGTGGACAGTTGAAAAACTTAGACAAAATCAACAAGGGCTACAAGTATCTACTCACTGTAATAGACACATTTTCAAAATTTGCCTGGGCTGTGCCACTCAAATCCAAGACTGGAAAATGTGTTACAGAAGCCATCAGAACAATCATCAATCAGAGTGGAAGATCACCGCGCTATTTGCAAACAGATAATGGCAAAGAATTTTATAATTCAGTGTTTCAACAATTTATTAAAAGCCAGGCAATAAAACATTACTCGAGTTACAGTGATCTCAAAGCCTCAATTGTAGAGATATTCAACAGAAACCTAAAAAATCATATGTATAAACAATTTACCCTCCAAGGTAATTATAAATGGATTAATATTCTTCCAGAACTTCTACATAAATATAACAACTCGGTCCATTCCACAATCAACATGAAACCCTCTGAAGTAACTTCATCTGATGAGCAAAAACTGATCAGGACTGTTTATTATCCTACATACCAGCCAACAACAAGAAAGGCCAAATACAGGGTGGGTGATCAAGTAAGAATCAGCAAATATAAGCACTTATTCAAAAGAGGCTTTACAAGAAACTGGAGCACTGAATTATTTACAGTGGTTCAAGTTAAACCCGGGACCCTTAACACATATATAATAAAAGATCACCGAGGAGAAATTCTCAAAGGCAGATTCTATGAAGAAGAACTCAGCAAAACTAAACAGCCTGACACATATCTCATAGAAAAAATCATCCGCAGAAAAGGCAACAAGTTATTTGTCAAATGGCTAGGACTGCCAGAACACAGCTGGATCGATGCAAACAAAGTGATACTATGAACACCTGGGATGTTATAAAAAGGCTGCCAGAACCTGAACAACAGAATAAGAGAAATGGCAACTTGCTGCCTGATAATATTAGGTGTCTTATTGTTGGGCCATCTGCTTGTGGTAAAACTACACTAATGGTTGATAATTTTTTATTGGCACCCAACTGGTTAGACTGGAAAAATAGGCACTTGTATGTCTTCTCTAAGAGCTTGGAACAATTAAAATATCAGCAGCTGATGAAGCTATATGATGGATTGGATATTGCCACTTTTGAACCAGATGTTAAGCCACTTCATGACTGTCTCGATAATTCTGTTGTTGTGTTTGATGACATTATACTGGATAATCAAAACAAGGTTAGAAATTTTTTTACACAGGGCCGACACAAAAACATTGATTGCTTCTACCTGGCACAGACGTTTTCTAAAATACCGAAGCAGCTGATCCGAGACAACAGCAATTTTATATGTGTGTTTCATCAAGATCATACCAACCTCAAACACATACATGATGAATATGTAGGTGGGGACTTGAGCTACAATAATTTTTCCAAGTTTTGCAGTAGGTGCTGGAACCAGGACAGTTATGGGTTTGTCACAATTGATATGACAAGAAAACCCAATAGTGGCAAATACAGAAATAAAATCAACAATTTTCTAGACATTGAAATATAAATAAATAAACATGAAAAGGCCAATAATTGATGATCTTAAATTAAGAGATTATCTTGTAAAAAGATTTAAGGGATGGAAATCAGAGAACCGGGGAATTTATGAAAAACACAAACAAGCAGAACAGCCTGTAATTGATGCTATTAGTGAATTAGGTAAGAATATCAAAACTGTTACAGAGCAAAATCAAAATTTGATCAGAGAGCTTGTACCTGTAGCTGCTAGGAACATATTAGATTATCCATTCACCCCACTTTCCAGTATTCATACACCTAGTCCTATTGCTCCTAGAAGAATTGAAGCTACTCAGGATCCTATTGAATTGGGTCTTCTTGCTCAAAAATATTTAACCACACCTAAAGACAACAAAGATGAGGTGTTTGGCTTATATGCTGACACAGAGCTTGATGGCAGTATCATACATAGAATTGGCAATTTCAGAGTAACATTTATGGGAGATGATATAATTGTTTATTCAGAATCTCGTCTCGGAGAAAAAGGTGCTTTTGTTAAATATCCCGGCACACCTGGGTTGTGGGAACTGATGACTAGGAAGAGGCCTGGCAGCTATACAGATCAAGATTATGATTATTACAAAGAAATATTAATAAAATCAGATGCTCTATACCAGAACAATGATCCCACACAAAAAAGAGTCAAGTCTAGCAGTGGAGCAAAATACAACAATTTAATCAAGCCCATATGGTCACAGATCAAGACTGGCAGTGGAATCAAACAATACAACACCCTGCCTAAAGAATTTGTGTGGGTTGATGATGTCAGGAAACTTGTAGATAGGTTATTGGTGATAGCTGGGGAGGAAAATGCTGGGAACCACAATTTTTACAATGAAAAGGTTGGAATTATGGACATGATAAGCACCAAATTGTCTAATTTTATAGTGAATGACACTAAGGGGATTGGATATCTTATAAAAATTATTAATACTCTACCACCTAAATTTTGGAATATTTCTGAGGGCCGGGGCCTGGTTAATGACATTATAAACAAGCTGCCATTTGAACTACACATTCCAGGCTATCAGTATTGTGGTCCAGGCACAAAATTGGATCATAGATTAAACAGAGGTGATCCTGGTGTTAATCCCCTAGATGCTGCTTGTAGAGACCATGACATAGCATACAACACACATTCTGATCTTGACAAGAGACATGTTGCAGACAAGAAATTAGAAGAGGCTGCATTTGGTAGATTTGTAAGCAAAGATGCTTCTTTAAGTGAAAAAATAGCAGCATTGGGAACCACCATAGCTATGAGCACCAAACAAAAACTGGGGTGGGGGTTGTGAATATGTATATAATAAACCTACAATGAAGGCCAAGGGTGTTATGTATCAAATACCTTATGCAGGTCTTAAATCTCTTAAAACTATCGATAGTCTTTTAACCAAAAAGCAGCGCAAGAAAAAAAGCTATTGTATTGCCAAGGGCCATGGTATGAAATTGTTGCTTAGTACCCCCCAATTAAAAAAATTACAACAATCCAGGAAAAAATCACATGTAGGGGGATTCATATTTACTATCCCGGCCATCTTAGCTGCTCTCGGGGCTGTGGGGAGCTTGGCCGGGGGATCAGCCGCCATAGCAAAAACAGTAATAGATGCCAAGAAAAATAGGGCAGAATTAGATGAGCAGAAGCGCCATAACCTGGCCATGGAGAAAAAAGGCAAAGGTGTTAAGAGAGCCATGAATAAGTTTAAAAAAAACAAGAGCCGCTTACAAACCAAGATATTGAAGCTTTAATCAAGCCACTGGGCATCAAACATTTTAGGGGTGTGTACATGTCTGATTCTTTACCAGAACAACCACTCAACAAAGAGTGTGGCATTGTTAATTTGGATAAGTACAAAAATCAGGGCACTCACTGGATCTGTTATCTTAAATATTTAAAAAATGAGGCATTTGTGTTTGATTCATTTGGAGGTGTTCCACCTGAAAATTTAATAAAATATCTAAAATCACCTAATCTTTATTACAATAATGCCCGTGTTCAAAACTTCAAAGATGTTAATTGTGGACATTTGTGTTTATCTGTTCTCAGATATATGTCTCAAATAAATAAACCATCAATTGAAGATTTTCAAAAAGCCTTGTGGTATTTAAAACATCATGGGGGTATTCCATCTCACCAGCCAAAATTCAATATTGAAACTCAAATTGCATGATGACATAGTGTATCCCAAAACAATAGCTCTCAGAGCATTTTACGGCATGTACTTGATCCCTAATATTACACACCACAACAACAAAATTGCAGTAGGGGATCAAAAAATTGTCATCACTCCAGGGCAATATAATCTGTCCACTCTAAATGCTCAATTACCCAGAGGTGTAGTGTTAAGTCAAAATTGTGTCACTCACAGAGTAGAGATTGTATCTGCTACAGAAACAGTGGATCTGGGTACTATAGGAGAACTGCTAGGCTTTGAGAACAACACAAAACTTGAAGCAGGCATCAAACACACTGCTATGAATATACCTAAATTCTTAGCCATAGAGACTCTGAATATTCACTGTAATATGGCCGAGGGTATGATCACCAAATCAAATGGCATAGGCACTCACAAACAAACCGGCATCATTGCAACATTCAAACCTAATTCTGAATTTATGGAGCCCATCATCTACAATCCATCCCCAACATTATATTTTCCTGTGTGCCATAATAGAATAGATTATATTGAATTGATGGTCACTAATGAAAAAGAAGAATTAGTTGATTTTGCTGGAGCCACAACAACTGCAATCATAGAGATTAACATTTAAATAAAAATACATACAATGGAAAATATTGAGAGTTATGAGCTACAATCATTCCCCCCAAACAGGAGGACATTTGCAAATTTAAATCAACCCAACACAGAAATTGAGGTTGATCTTGATGTTGGGGATGGATTTATACACCCCCACAGAGCAGATCTATACATCAAATTTGATGTTGTAAAGCTCGATGGAACAGATTATCCGGCAAATTCAAATATAAGTTTGGTGGACAATTTTGTGCCGCATCTGTTCTCTGAAATTGAGATCAGAAAGCATGGTGTTGTTATAAACAGAGTGGATTATCCCGGCATTACCTCCACAGCTTTGGCCACATTAAAATTATCCAAAACCGAGGCTTCTTACTACAAAATAGGTGGATTTGAGGCTGGTGAGAAAATATTATCTAAGAACCACACAGTGCTGTTCCTCATGCGCCTGTTGCCAGGATTCTTCTCAGATTACAAAGATATTATGTGGAAGGGTGGTTTAAGAATTACATTTAGAAGAGCTGCCAATGATAATAATGCTTTGATGAGGTACAGTACATTAAACTCTACAGGGGAAGCTCTGCCTAATACCCTACCTGATGCAGGCAAATGCATTATTCAGACTATGGAGCTAAGAATCCCTGTTGTTGAATATGAGGCCAGTTATGCTCTTAAACACAAAGCAGATATAGTAAAAAATCCACAGATTCTTCTACAATTTTATACATATCAATGCGTACAGAAGCCCGCATCTGGCACATATTATGAGTTTGATGCTACAAATTCATTCTCCAGTATACAATATGACATGCCTGATTTTGTAGTGGTACTGTTTCAGACTGGAAGACACAATAATCAGGAAAAAAATTCAAGTAGATTTGATGACTGCAACATCAAGAACATATATCTTAAAAATGGAGAAATGAGGTATTTCCTAGAGAAAATTATAATTTAGACATGTCCAAGAATGATTTCCTTAAATTATATGAGGCATTTACATCCTTCAAAAGGGTCACTACTGGCAGTACTGACATGTATTACACACCAGATGAATTCAAGGCACAGAGACCCATGTTTGTCATCAACACTTCAAAAAGGAAACAAGTTGTGGTGAATGACAGGACAAACATTAAAATTATCTGTGAATTCCATGAGGCATTACTTGATGACACCATATGTAGTGTTATTCTCATAGGTGAAAAATCATATGTTTATGATGTAAGAAATGAGAGGGTCACAGAGCAATTCTAGAAGATATTTGCTCTATTATCCTGTTGTACAACATATTTTGGCAGGTTTCAAACCTCAACTGTATATCAGCTAGCAGTGAATATCCCATGTATGGGCATATTATTTTGTTGTATGTATTTCAATCTTACACATTTTATCAGGACTCAAACCCAGAGCCCCTGATTACAAGGCAGCAATATTAACACTTCTCCATATGGAATATATCCATATTTTACTGGGTTCTGATACCCAGAGGCTGATACAGACAAAATTGGATTTTGAATGCAATGAATTATTCTCTAAGCCTTGCCAATGCTCTTATTATCAGAATAATGCAAAACTAGAATTGGTTTTGCATGCAAGGCAGTTCATTGCTACTGTGTCAGAAAATTTGTATCTTTATCTCAATGATCTTTGTTACACTTTTTCCGCTGTCGCACAGAAAGATTAATAGCCCATTCAGTGAATCGCACAGAAAAATCATTAATACTCCCTTCTAGCTGTATAGATTATATCTCTTGCGTGCCGGCAAAACATGCAAACAATTAATTATGTTTGCCCGCTTTTCCCCTATTGTATGGCTGAGCGGGTGGTTCCCAATAGAGAATAATTTTGCTCTGTTGAACAACACTTTTTACTACGTTTAAGATCTGGGAGCTATCAACTAGCAATAATTATTCTCAAAATCTCACGTGTGGAGATATTGTTTTGCCACACATATTTCAATCTCTCAGAACTCAAACCCGAGCCTTTTGCTTACAAAGCAACAATATTAACATTTTGCCATCAGGGGAGGCTTCACATTTTACCAGGATTCAAACCCGAGCCTCCCGATTACAAGTCAATAAAAACCATGCACCACACTCCACTAGGCCTCAGAACCCAGTATATCAATTCAAGATTCCTGGGATTTTGACAGAAAAAAACACACTATAACAATAAAATCATATGGGAACTTGGCATTGTTTTAAGTGTAGCAAATCTGCTTGAGGGGGGTTCATACTTTCTCAGGAAATATTTGAGGGCATTTTCACAAAAATCTTGGATTAGACGGGGTTCCACACTTGAGCAAAAAGCTCATATGGGCATGTTGAGCTTGTTTTAAGTGTAAGCAAATCTGCTTGATGGGGGTTCACACTTTCTCGAGTTTATAATACAGTCAATACAACTACTCTCGCCGCACGATTTCAACACACGATTAATAACACCACCTTCTTAATTGTTAACTACATTATACGATTGCGTGTTCAGGTTCATTATAACAGCGATGAAAGGTATTGTTCGAAATCTCGAACCACATGGCAAACGCGCAACGCAATTTCCTGCACTCTTTGTTTTGTTACATTCCTTAGGCACTACATTTAAGATCTTGCACTAATACTTAGCTCTAGTATATGTAGGAAATATATTGTGATATATAATTTGAGAGTCTCGTTTTTGAGACAATAGTTACCAAAATTCCAATTGAACAAATATCAGTTGTTCTCTTCCAGTATTTCCAGTTGCAATACGTCTTAAGATGTCGACGTACTATTATATAATTGTGTATTAACGATTGTTCTATTAGTTATAATTTCATAAAATGATGTTGAAAATATGAAAAATAAACGAAACCAACCAACCAACCAATGTCCCTCCCGCCCACCATCGCCAACCAGCCAACCGTTTGCCCTCCCGCCCACCATCGCCAACAAGCAAACCGTAAACCGTCCCGCCCACCATCGCCAACTAGCCAACCGTTTGCCCTCCCACCCACCATCGCCAACCAGCCATGCTTAAGCCCTCCCTCCCGTCTTCTCCAACCAGCCATCCGTTTGCCCACCAGCCCGCCATCACCAACCACCCAACCGATTGCCCACCCGTCACCATCACCAACCACCCAACAGATTGCTCACCATCGCCAAGGAGCCAACACAGGACAATTCCACCTTCCGAACCCTCCCACCAACCAACTCTAAACCCAGCCGGGTTGTTAATTAAACAAAGACCGATCGCGACTGCGTCACATCAAATCATACATCGAATTTCCACAACGATAAAAACAAGCCACTTCACAGTCATTAAATACACATGCACCTTTTTCTCTCCACTTCCAAACTCGCCGCACGATTTCAACACACGATTAATAATACCACCTTCTTAATTGTTAACTACATTATAGGATTGCGTGTTCAGGATCATTATAACAGCGATGAAAGTTTTTGTTTGAAATCTCGAACCACAACGCAAACGCGCAACGCAATTTCCTGCACTCTTTGTTTTGTTACATTCCGTAGGCACTACATTTAAGATCTTGCACTAATATCTAGCTCTAGTATATGTAGGACGTATATTGTGATATATATAAATTGAGAGTCCCGTTTTTGAGAAAATAGTTACCAAAATTCCAATTGAACAAATATCAGTTGTTCTCTTCCAGTATTTCAAGTTGCGATACGTCTTAAGATGCCGACATACTATAATAACATTGTGTATTTCCGATTGTTCTATTAGTTATAATTTCATAAAATGATGTTGAAAATATGAAAAATAAACGAAACCAACCTAACAACCAATGTCCCTCCCGCCCACAATCGCCAACCAGCCAACCGTTTGCCCTCCCACCCACAATCGCCAACCAGCCATCCTTAAGCCCTCCCTCCCGCCTTCTCCAACTAGCCATCCGTTTGCCCACCAGCCCGCCATCACCAACCACCCAACAGATTGCCCACCCGCCCAACATCACCAACCACCCAACCGATTGCTCACCATCGCCAAGGAGCCAACACAGGACAATTCCACCTTCTAAACCCTCACACCAACCAACTCTAAACCCAGCCGGGTTGTTAATTAAACAAGGACAGATCGCGACCGCGTCACATCAAATCATGCATCGAGTTTCCACAACGATAAAAACAAGCCACTTCACAGTCATTAAAGACACATGCGCCTTTTTCTCTCCACTTCCACACTCGCCGCACGATTTCAACACACGATTAATAACACCACCTTCTTAATTTTTAACTACATTATACGATTGCGTGTTCAGGATCATTATAACAGCGATGAAAGTTATTGTTCGAAATCTCGAAAAACAACGCAAACGCGCAACGCAATTTCCTGCACTCTTTGTTTTGTTACATTCCTTAGGCACTACATTTAAGATCTTGCACTAATAGTTAGCTCTAGTATATGTAGGAAATATATTGTGATATATATAAATTGAGAGTCTCGTTTTTGAGAAAATAGTTACCAAAATTCCAATTGAACAAATATCAGTTGTTCTCTTCCAGTATTTCCAGTTGCGATACGTCTTAAGATGCCGACATACTATTATATAATTGTGTATTACCGATTGTTCTATTAGTTATAATTTCATAAAATGATGTTGAAAATATGAAAAATATACGAAACCAACCAACCAACCAATGTCCCTTCCGCCCACCATCGCCAACCAGCCAACCGTTAGCCCTCCCGCCCACCATCGCCAACCAGCCAACCGTATACCCTCCCGCCCACCATCTCCAACCAGCCAACCGTTTGCCCTCCCACCCACCATCGCCAACCAGTCATCCTTAAGCCCTCCCTCCCGCCTTCAACAACCAGCCTTCCTTTTGCCCACCAGCCCGCCATCACCAACCACCCAAACGATTGACCACCGCCCACCATCACCAACCACCCAACAGATTGCTCACCATCGCCAAGGAGCCAACACAGGACAATTCCACCTTCCGAACCATCCCACCAACCAACTCTAAACCCAGCTGGGTTGTTAATTAAACAAAGACAGATCGCGACCGCGTCACATCAAATCATGGATCGAGTTTCCACAACGATAAAAACAAGCCACATCACAGTCATTAAAGACACATGCACCTTTTTCTCTCCACTTCCACACTCGCCGCACGATTTCAACACACGATTAATAATTCCACCTTCTTAGTTGTTAACTACATTATAGGATTGCGTGTTCAGGATCATTATAACAGCGATGAAAGATATTGTTCGAAATCTCGAACCACATGGCAAACGCGCAACGCAATTTCTTGCACTCTTTGTTTTGTTACATTCCTTAGGCACTACATTTAAGATCTTGCACTAATACTTAGCTCTAGTATATGTATGATGTATATTGTGATATATATAAATTGAGAGTCTCGTTTTTGAGAAAATAATTACCATAATTCCAATTGAACAAATATCAGTTGTTCTCTTCCAGTATTTCCAGTTGAGATAAGTCTTAAGATGCCGACATACTATTATATAATTGTGTATTACCGATTGTTCTATTAGTTATAATTTCATAAAATGATGTTGAAAATATGAAAAATAAACGAAACCAACCAACCAACCAATGTCCCTCCCGCCCACCATCGCCAACCAGCCAACCTTTAGCCCTCCCGCCCACCATCGCCAACCAGCCAACCGTAAACCCTCCCGCCCACCATCGCCAACCAGCCAACCGTTTGCCCTCCCACCCACCATCGCCAACCAGCCATCCATAAGCCCTCCCTCCCGCCTTCTCCAACCAGCCATCCGTTTGCCCACCAGCCCGCCATCACCAATCACCCAACCGATTGCCCACCCGCCACCATCACCAACCACCCAACAGATTGCTCACCATCGCCAAGGAGCCAACACAGGACAATTCCACCTTCCAAACCCTCCCATCAACCAACTCTAAACCCAGCCGGTTGTTAATTAAACAAAGACAGATCGCGACCGCGTCACATCAAATCATGCATCGAGTTTCCACAACGATAAAAACAAGCCACTTCACAGTCATTAAAGACACATGCACCTTTTTCTCTCCACTTCCACACTCGCCGCACGATTTCAACACACGATTAATAATACCACCTTCTTAATTGTTAACTACATTATAGGATTGCGTGTTCAGGATCATTATAACAGCGATGAATGATATTGTTCGAAATCTCGAACCACAACGCAAACGCGCAACGCAATTTCCTGCACTCTTTGTTTTGTTACAATCCTTAGGCACTAGATTTAAGATCTTGCACTAATATTTAGCTCTAGTATAAGTATGACGTATATTGTGATATATATAAATTGAGAGTCTCGTTTTTGAGAAAATAGTTACCAAAATTCCATTTGAACAAATATCAGTTGTTCTCTTCCAGTATTTCCAGTTGCGATACGTCTTAAGATGCCGACATACTATTATATAATTGCGTATTACCGATTGTTCTATTAGTTATAATTTCATAAAATGATGTTGAAAATATGAAAAATAAACGAAACCAACCAAACAACCAATGTCCCTCCCGCCCACCATCGCCAACCAGCCAACCGTTAGCCCTCCCGCCCACCATCGCCAACCAGCCAACCGTAAACCCTCCCGCCCACCATCGCCAATTAGCCAACCGTTTGCCCTCCCACCCACCATCGCCAACCAGCCATCCTTAAGCCCTCTCTCCCGCCTTCTCCAACCAGCCATCCTTTTGCCCACCAGCCCGCCATCACCAACCACCCAACCGATTGCCCACCCGCTACCATCACCAACCACCCAACCGATTGCTCACCATCGCCAAGGAGCCAACACAGGACAATTCCATATTCCGAACCCTCCCACCAACCAAATCTAAACCCAGCCGGGTTGTTAATTAAACAAAGACAGATCGCGACCGCGTCACATCAAATCATGGATCGAGTTTCCACAACGATAAAAACAAGCCACATCACAGTCATTAAAGACACATGCACCTTTTTCTCTCCACATCCACACTCTCCGCATGATTTCAACACACGATTAATAATACCACCTTCTTAATTGTTAACTACATTATAGGATTGCGTGTTCAGGATCATTATAACAGCGATGAAAGATATTGTTCGAAATCTCGAACCACAACGCAAACGCGCAACGCAATTTCCTGCACTCTTTGTTTTGTTACATTCCTTAGGCACTACATTTAAGATCTTGCACTAATACTTAGCTCTAGTATATGTATGACGTATATTGTGATATATATAAATTGAGAGTCTCGTTTTTGAGAAAATAGTTACCAAAATTCCAATTGAACAAATATCAGTTGTTCTCTTCCAGTATTTTCAGTTGCGATACGTCTTAAGATGCCGACATACTATTATATAATTGTGTATTACCGATTGTTCTATTAGTTTTAATTTCGTAAAATGATGTTGAAAATATGAAAAATAAACGAAACCAACCTACCAATGTCCCTCCCGCCCACCATCGCCCACCAGCCAACCGTTAGCCCTCCCGCCCACCATCGCCAACCAGCCAACCGTAAACCCTCCCGCCCACCATCGCTAACCAGCCAACAGTTTGCCCTCCCACCCACCATCGCCAACCAGCCATCCATAAGCTTTCCCTCCCGCCTTCTCCAACCAGCCATCCGTTTGCCCACCAGCCCGCCATAACCAACCACCCAACCGATTGCCCACCCGCCACCATCACCAACCACCCAACAGATTGCTCACCATCGCCAAGGAGCCAACACAGGACAATTCCACCTTCCGAACCCTCCCACCAACCAACTCTAAACCCAGCCGGGTTGTTAATTAAACAAAGACAGATCGCGACCGCGTCACATCAAATCATGCATCGAGTTTCCACAACGTTAAAAACAAGCCACTTCACAGTCATTAAAGACACATGCACCTTTTTCTCTCCACTTCCACACTCGCCGCACGATTTCAACACACGATTAATAATACCACCTTCTTAATTGTTAACTACATTATACGATTGCGTGTTCAGGATCATTATAACAGCGATGAAAGATATTGTTCGAAATCTCGAACCACAACGCAAACGCGCAACGCAATTTCCTGCACTCTATGTTTTTGTTACATTCCTTAGGCACTACATTTAAGATCTTGCACTAATACTTAGCTCTAGTATATGTAGGACGTATATTGTGATATATATAAATTGAGAGTCTCGTTTTGAGAAAATAGTTACCAAAATTCCAATTGAAGAAATATCGGTTGTTCTCTTCCAGTATTTCCATTCTTAAGATGCCGACATACTATTATATAATTGTGTATTACCGATTGTTCTATTAGTTATAATTTCATAAAATGATGTTGAAAATATGAAAAATAAACGAAACCAACCTACCAACCAATGTCCCTCCCGCCCACAATCGCCAACCAGCCAACCGTTAGCCCTCCCGCCCACCATCGCCAACCAGCCAACCTTAAACCCTCCCGCCCACCATCGCCAACCAGCCAACCGTTTGCCCTCCCACCCACAATCGCCAACCAGCCATCCCTAAGCCCTCCCTCCCGCCTTCTCCAACCAGCCATCCGTTTGCCCACCAGCCCGCCATCACCAACCACCCAACCGATTGCCCACCCGCCACCATCAACAACCACCCAACCGATTGCTCACCATCGCCAAGGAGCCAACACAGGACAATTCCACCTTCCGAACCCTCCCACCAACCAACTCTAAGCCCAGCCGTGTTGTTAATTAAACAAAGACAGATTGCGACCGCGTCACATCAAATCTTGCATCGAGTTTCCACAACGATAAAAACAAGCCACATCACAGTCATTAAAGACACATGCACCTTTTTCTCTCCACTTCCACCCTCGCCGCACACTTTCAACACACGATTAATAATACCACCTTCTTAATTGTTAACTACATTATAGGGTTGCGTGTTCAGGATCAATATAACAGCGATGAAAGATATTGTTCGAAATTTCGAACCACAACGCAAACGCGCAACGCAATATCCTGCACTCTTTGTTTTGTTACATTCCTTAGGCACTACATTTAAGATCTTGCACTAATACTTAGCTCTAGTATATGTAGGACGTATATTGTGATATATATAAATTGAGAGTCTCGTTTTTGAGAAAATAGTTACCAAAATTCCATTTGAACAAATATCAGTTGTTCTCTTCTAGTATTTCCAGTTGCGATACATCTTAAGATGCCGACATACTATTACATAATTGTGTATTACCGATTGTTCTATTAGTTATAATTTCATAAAATGATGTTGAAAATATGAAAAATAAACGAAACCAACCAACCAACCAATGTCCCTCCCGCCCACCATCGTCAACCAGCCAACCGTTAGCCCTCCCGCCCACCATCGCCAACCAGCCAACCGTAAACCCTCCCGCCCATCATTTCCAACAAGCCAACCGTTTGCCCTCCCACCCACCATCGCCAACCAGCCATCCTTAAACCCTCCCTCCCGCCTTCTCCAACCAGCCATCCGTTTGCCCACCAGCCACCATCACCAACCACCCAACAGATTGCTCACCATCGCCAAGGAGCCAACACAGGACAATTCCACCTTCCGAACCCTTCTACCAACCAACTCTAAACCCAGCCGGGTTGTTAATTAAACAAAGACAGATCGCGACCGCGTCACATCAAATCATGCATCGAGTTTCCACAACGATAAAAACAAGACACTTCACAGTCATTAAAGACACATGCACCTTTTTCTCTCCACTTCCACACTCGCCGCACGATTTCAACACACGATTAATAATACCACCTTCTTAATTGTTAACTACATTATAGGATTGCGTGTTCAGGATCATTATAACAGCGATGAAAGATATTGTTCGAAATCTCGAACCACAACGCAATCGCGCAACGCAATTTCCTGCACTCTTTGTTTTCTTACATTCCTTAGGCACTACATTTAAGATCTTGCACTATTACTTAGCTCTAGTATATGTATGACATATATTGTGATCTATATAAATTGAGAGTCCCGTTTTTGAGAAAATAGTTACCAAAATTCCAATTGAACAAATATCAGTTGTTCTCTTCCAGTATTTCCAGTTGCGATACGTCTTAAGATGCCGACTTACTATTATAACATTGTGTATTTCCGATTGTTCTATTAGTTATAATTTCATAAAATGATGTTGAAAATTTGAAAAATAAACGAAACCAACCAACCAACCAATGTCCCTCCCGCCCACCATCGCCAACCAGCCAACCGTTAGCCCTCCCGCCCACCATCGCCAACCAGCCAACCGTAAACCCTCCCGCCCACCATCGCTAATTAGCCAACCGTTTGCCCTCCCACCCACCATCGCCAAACAGCCATCCGTTTGCCCACCAGCCCGACATCACCAACCACCCAACCGATTGCCCACCCGCTACCATCACCAACCACCCAACCGATTGCTCACCATCGCCAAGGAGCCAACACAGGACAATTCCACCTTCCGAACCCTCCCACCAACCAACTCTAAACCCAGCAGGGTTTTTAATTAAACAAAGACAGTTCGCGACCGCGTCACATCAAATCATGCATCGAGTTTCCACAACGATAAAATCAAGCCACTTCACAGTCATTAAAGGCACATGCACCTTTTTCTCTCCACTTCCACACCCGCCGCACGATTTCAACACACGATTAATAACACCACCTTCTTAATTGTTAACTACATTATACGATTGCGTGTTCAGGTTCATTATAACAGCGATGAAAGGTATTGTTCGAAATCTCGAACCACATGGCAAACGCGCAACGCAATTTCCTGCACTCTTTGTTTTGTTACATTCCTTAGGCACTACATTTAAGATCTTGCACTAATACTTAGCTCTAGTATATGTAGGACGTATATTGTGATATATATAAATTGAGAGTCTCGTTTTTGAGAAAATAGTTACCAAAATTCCATTTGAACAAATATCAGTTGTTCTCTTCCAGTATTTCCAGTTGCGATACATCTTAAGATGCCGACATACTATTATATAATTGTGTATTACCGATTGTTCTATTAGTTATAATTACATAAAATGATGTTGAAAATATGTAAAATAAACGAAACCAACCAACCAACCAATGTCCCTCCCGCCCACCATCGCCAACCAGCCAACCGTTAGCCCTCCCGCCCAACATCGCCAACCAACCAACCGTAAACCCTCCCGCCCACCATCGCCAACCGGCCAACCGTTTGCCCTCCCACCCACCATCGCCAACCAGCCATCCTTAAACCCTCCCTCCCGCCTTCTCCAACCAGTCATCCGTTTGCCCACCAGCCCGCCATCACCAACCACCCAACCGATTGCCCACCCGCCACCATCACCAACCACCCAACAGATTGCTCACCATCGCCAAGGAGCCAACACAGGACAATTCCACCTTCCGAACCCTCCCACCAACCAACTCTAAACCCAGACGGGTTGTTAATTAAACAAAGACAGATCGCGACAGCGTCACATCAAATCATGCATCGAGTTTCCACAACGATAAAAACAAGACACTTCACAGTCACTAAAGACACATGCACCTTTTTGTCTCCACTTCCACACTCGCCGCACGATTTCAACACAAGATTAATAACACCACCTTCTTAATTGTTAACTACATTATAGGATTGCGTGTTCAGGATCAATATAACAGCGATGAAAGATATTGTTCGAAATCTCGAACCACAACGCAAACGCGCAACGCAATTTCCTGCACTCTTTGTTTTGTTACATTCCTTAGGCACTACATTTAAGATCTTGCAATAATACTTAGCTCTAGTATATGTAGGACGTATATTGTGATATATATAAATTGAGAGTCTCGTTTTTGAGAAAATAGTTACCAAAATTCCAATTGAACAAATATCAGTTGTTCTCATCCAATATTTCCAGTTGCGATACATCTTAAGATGCCGACATACTATTATATAATTGTGTATTACCGATTGTTCTATTAGTAATGATTTCATAAAATGATGTTAAAAATATGAAAAATAAACGAAACCAACCAACCAACCAATGTCCCTCCCGCCCACCATCGCCAACCAGCCAACCGTTAGCCCTCTCGCCCACCATCGCCAACCAGCCAACCTTAAACCCTCCCTCCCACCATCGCCAACCAGCCAACCGTTTGCCCTCCCACCCACAATCGCCAACCAGCCATCCTTAAGCCCTCCCTCCCGCCTTCTCCAACCAGCCATCCGTTTGCCCACCAGCCCGCCATCACCAACCACCCAACCGATTGCCCACCCGCCACCATCACCAACCACCCAACAGATTGCTCACCATCGCCAAGGAGCCAACACAGGACAATTCCACCTTCCGAACCCTCCCACCAACCAACTCTAAACCCAGCCGGGTTGTTAATTAAACAAAGACAGATCGCGACCTCGTCACATCAAATCATGCATCGAGTTTCCACAACGTTAAAAACAAGCCACTTCACAGTCATTAAAGACACATGCACCTTTTTCTTTCCACTTCCACACTCGCCGCACGATTTCAACACACGATTAATAATACCACCTTCTTAATTGTTAACTACATTATACGATTGCGTGTTCAGGATCATTATAACAGCGATGAAAGATATTGTTCGAAATCTCGAACCACAACGCAAACGCGCAACGCAATTTCCTGCACTCTATGTTATTGTTACATTCCTTAGGCACTACATTTAAGATCTTGCACTAATACTTAGCTCTAGTATATGTAGGACGTATATTGTGATATATATAAATTGAGGGTCTCGTTTTGAGAAAATAGTTACCAAAATTCCAATTGAACAAATATCGGTTGTTCTCTTCCAGTATTTCCAGTCTTAAGATGCCGACATACTATTATATAATTGTGTATTACCGATTGTTCTATTAGTTATAATTTCATAAAATGATGTTAAAAATATGAAAAATAAACGAAATCAACCTACCAACCAATGTCCCTCCCGCCCACAATCGCCAACCAGCCAAGCGTTAGCCCTCCCGCCCACCATCGCCAACCAGCCAACCTTAAACCCTCCCGCCCACCATCGCCAACCAGCCAACCGTTTGCCCTCCCACCCACAATCGCCAACCAGCCATCCTTAAGCCCTCCCTCCCGCCTTCTCCAACCAGCCATCCGTTTGCCCACCAGCCCGCCATCACCAACCACCCAACCGATTGCCCACCCGCCACCATCAACAACCACCCAACAGATTGCTCACCATCGCCAAGGAGCCAACACAGGACAATTCCACCTTCCGAACCCTCCCACAAACCAACTCTAAGCCCAGCCGGGTTGTTAATTAAACAAAGACAGATTGCGACCGCGTCACATCATATCTTGCATCGAGTTTCCACAACGATAAAAACAAGCCACATCACAGTCATTAAAGACACATGCACCTTTTTCTCTCCGCTTCCACCCTCGCCGCACACTTTCAACACACGATTAATAATACCACCTTCGTAATTGTTAACTACATTATAGGATTGCGTGTTCAGGATCAATATAACAGCGATGAAAGATATTGTTCGAAATCTCGAACCACAACGCAAACGCGCAACGCAATTTCCTGCACTCTTTGTTTTGTTACATTCCTTAGGCACTACATTTAAGATCTTGCACTAATACTTAGCTCTAGTATATGTAGGACGTATATTGTGATATATATAAATTGAGAGTCTCGTTTTTGAGAAAATAGTTACCAAAATTCCAATTGAACAAATATCAGTTGTTCTCATCCAATATTTCCAGTTGCGATACATCTTAAGATGCCGACATACTATTATATAATTGTGTATTACCGATTGTTCTATTAGTAATGATTTCATAAAATGATGTTAAAAATATGAAAAATAAACGAAACCAACCAACCAACCAATGTCCCTCCCGCCCACCATCGCCAACCAGCCAACCGTTAGCCCTCTCGCCCACCATCGTCAACCATCAAACCTTAAACCCTCCCGCCCACCATCTCCAACCAGCCAACCGTTTGCCCTCCCACCCACAATCGCCAACCAGCCATCCTTAAGCCCTCCCTCCCGCCTTCTCCAACCAGCCATCCGTTTGCCCACCAGCCCGCCATCACCAACCACCCAACCGATTGCCCACCCGCCACCATCACCAACCACCCAACAGATTGCTCACCATCGCCAAGGAGCCAACACAGGACAATTCCACCTTCCGAACCCTCCCACCAACCAACTCTAAACCCAGCCGGGTTGTTAAATAAACAAAGACAGATCGCGACCGCGTCACATCAAATCATGCATCGAGTTTCAACAACGATAAAAACAAGCCACTTCACAGTCATTAAAGACACGTGCACCTTTTTCTCTCCACTTCCACCCTCGCCGCACAATTTCAACAAACGATTAATAATACCACCTTCTTAATTGTTAACTACATTATAGGATTGTTTGTTCAGGATCATTATAACAGCGATGAAAATATTGTTCGAAATCTCGAACCACAACGCAAACGCGCAACGCAATTACCTGACTCTTTGTTTTGTTACATTCCTTTGGCACTACATTTAAGATCTTGCACTAATACTTAGCTCTAGTATATGTAGGACGTATATTGTGATATATATATAAATTGAGAGTCTCGTTTTTTAGAAAATAGTTACCAAAATTCCAATTGAACAAATATCAGTTTATCTCATCCAATATTTCCAGTTGCGATACATCTTAAGATGCCGACATACTATTATATAATTGTGTATTACCGATTGTTCTATTAGTAATGATTTCATAAAATGATGTTAAAAATATGAAAAATAAACGAAACCAACCAACCAACCAATGTGCCTCCCGCCCACCATCGCCAACCAGCCAACCGTTAGCCCTCCCGCCCACCATCGCCAACCAGCCAACCTTAAACCCTCCCGCCCACCATCGCCAACCAGCCAACCGTTTGCCCTCCCACCCACAATCGCCAACCAGCCATCCTTAAGCCCTCCCTCCCGCCTTCTCCAACCAGCCATCCGTTTGACCACAAGCCCGCCATCACCAACCACCAAACCGATTGCCCACCCGCCACCATCAACAACCACCCAACCGATTGCTCTACATCGCCAAGGAGCCAACACAGGACAATTCCACCTTCCGAACCCTCCCACCAACCAACTCTAAGCCCAGCCGGGTTGTTAATTAAGCAAAGACAGATTGCGACCGCGTCACATCAAATCTTGCATCGAGTTTCCACAACGATAAAAACAAGCCACATCACAGTAATTAAAGACACATGCACATTTTCTCTCCACTTCCACCCTCGCCGCACAATTTCAACACACGATTAATAATACCACCTTCTTAATTGTTAACTACATTATAGGATTGCGTGTTCAGGATCATTATAACAGCGATGAAACATATTGATCGAAATCTCGAACCACAAAGCAAACGCGCAATGCAATTTCCTACACACTTTGTTTTGTTACATTCCTTAGGCACTACATTAAAGATCTTGCACTAATACTTAGCTCTAGTATATGTAGTACGTATATTGTGATATATATAAATTGAGAGTCTCGTTTTTGAGAAAATAGTTACCAAAATTCCATTTGAACAAATATCAGTTGTTCTCTTCCAGTATTTCCAGTTGCGATACATCTTAAGATGCCGACATACTATTATATAATTGTGTATTACCGATTGTTCTATTAGTTATAATTTCATAAAATGATGTTGAAAATATGAAAAATAAACGAAACCAACCAACCAACCAATGTCCCTCCCTACCACCATCGCCAACCAGCCAACCGTTAGCCCTCCCGCCCACCATCGCCAACCAGCCAACCGTAAACTTTCCGCCCACCATCGCCAACCAGCCAACCCTTTGCCCTCCCACCCACCATCGCCAACCAGCCATCCTTAAGCCCTCCCTCCCGCCTTCTCCAACCAGCCATCCGTTTGCCCACCAGCCCGCCATCACCAACCACCCAACCGATTGCCCACCCGCCACCATCACCAACCCCCAACAGATTGCTCACCATCGCCAAGGAGCCAACACAGGACAATCCCACCTTCCGAACCCTCCCACCAACCAACTCTAAACCCAGCCGGGTTGTTAATTAAACAAAGACAGATCGCGACCGCGTCACATCAAATCATGCATCGAGTTTCCACAACGATAAAAACAAGCCACATCACAGTCATTAAAGACACATGCACCTTTTTCTCTCCACTTCCACACTCGCCGCACGATTTCAACACACGATTAATAATACCACCTTCTTAATTGTTAACTACATTATACGATTGCGTGTTCAGGATCATTATAACAGCGATGAAAGATATTGTTCGAAATCTCGAACCACAACGCAAACGCGCAACGCAATTTCCTGCACTCTATGTTTTTGTTACATTCCTTAGGCACTACATTTAAGATCTTGCACTAATACTTAGCTCTAGTATATGTAGGACGTATATTGTGATATATATAAATTGAGAGTCTCGTTTTGAGAAAATAGTTACCAAAATTCCAATTGAACAAATATCGGTTGTTCTCTTCCAGTATTTCCAGTCTTAAGATGCCGACATACTATTATATAATTGTGTATTACCGATTGTTCTATTAGTTATAATTTCATAAAATGATGTTGAAAATATGAAAAATAAACGAAACCAACCTACCAACCAATGTCCCTCCCGCCCACAATCGCCAACCAGCCAACCGTTAGCCCTCCCGCCCACCATCGCCAACCAGCCAACCTTAAACCCTCCCGCCAACCATCGCCAACCAGCCAACCGTTTGCCCTCCCACACACAATCGCCAAACAGCCATCCTTAAGCCCTCCCTCCCGCCTTCTCCAACCAGCCATCCGTTTGCCCACCAGACCGCCATCACCAACCACCAAACCGATTGCCCACCCGCCACCATCAACAACCACCCAACCGATTGCTCACCATCGCCAAGGAGCCAACACAGGACAATTCCACCTTCCGAACCCTCCCACCAACCAACTCTAAGCCCAGCCGGGTTGTTAATTAAACAAAGACAGATTGCGACCGCGTCACATCAAATCTTGCATCGAGTTTCCACAACGATAAAAACAAGCCACATCACAGTCATTAAAGACACATGCACCTTTTTCTCTCCACTTCCATCCTCGCCGCACACTTTCAACACACGATTAATAATACCACCTTCTTAATTGTTAACTACATTATAGGATTGCGTGTTCAGGATCAATATAACAGCGATGAAAGATATTGTTCGAAATCTCGAACCACAACGCAAACGCGCAACGCAATTTCCTGCACTCTTTGTTTTGTTACATTCCTTAGGCACTACATTTAAGATCTTGCACTAATACTTAGCTCTAGTATATGTAGGACGTATATTGTGATATATATAAATTGAGAGTCTCGTTTTTGAGAAAATAGTTACCAAAATTCCAATTGAACAAATATCAGTTGTTCTCTTCTAGTATTTCCAGTTGCGATACATCTTAAGATGCCGACATACTATTACATAATTGTGTATTACCGATTGTTCTATTAGTTATAATTTCATAAAATGATGTTGAAAATATGAAAAATAAACTAAACCAACCAACCAACCAATGTCCCTCCCGCCCACCATCGCCAACCAGCCAACCGTTAGCCCTCACGCCCACCATCGCCAACCAGCCAACCGTAAACCCTCCCGCCCATCATCGCCAACCAGCCAACCGTTTGCCCTCCCACCCACCATCGCCAACCAGCCATCCTTAAACCCTCCCTCCCGCCTTCTCCAACCAGCCATCCGTTTGCCCACCAGCCCGCCATCACCAACCACCCAACCGATTGCTCACCCGCCACCATCACCAACCACCCAACAGATTGCTCACCATCGCCAAGGAGCCAACACAGGACAATTCCACCTTCCGAACCCTTCTACCAACCAATTCTAAACCCAGCCGGGTTAATAATTAAACAAAGACAGATCGCGACCGCGTCACATCAAATCATGCATCGAGTTTCCACAACGATAAAAACAAGACACTTCACAGTCATTAAAGACACATGCACCTTTTTCTCTCCACTTCCACACTCGCCGCACGATTTCAACACACGATTAATAATACCACCTTCTTAATTGTTAACTACATTATAGGATTGCGTGTTCAGGATCATTATAACAGCGATGAAAGTTATTGTTCGAAATCTCGAACCACAACGCAAACGCGCAACGCAATTTCCTGCACTCTTTGTTTTCTTACATTCCTTAGGCACTACATTTAAGATCTTGCACTAATACTTAGCTCTAGTATATGTATGACGTATATTGTGATATATATAAATTGAGAGTCCCGTTTTTGAGAAAATAGTTACCAAAATTGCAATTGAACAAATATCAGTTGTTCTCTTCCAGTATTTCCAGTTGCGATACGTCTTAAGATGCCGACATACTATTATAACATTGTGTATTTCCGATTGTTCTATTAGTTATAATTTCATAAAATGATGTTGAAAATTTGAAAAATAAACGAAACCAACCAACCAACCAATGTTCCTCCCGCCCACCATCGCCAACCAGCCAACCGTTAGCCCTCCCGCCCACCATCGCCAACCAGCCAACCGTAAACCCTCCCGCCCACCATCGCTAATTAGCCAACCGTTTGCCCTCCCACCCACCATCGCCAACCAGCCATCCTTAAGCCCTCTCTCCCGCCTTCTCCAACCAGCCATCCGTTTGCCCACCAGCCCGACATCACCAACCACCCAACCGATTGCCCACCCGCTACCACCACCAACCACCCAACCGATTGCTCACCATCGCCAAGGAGCCAACACAGGACAATTCTACCTTCCGAACCCTCCCACCAACCAACTCTAAACCCAGCCGGGTTTTTAATTAAACAAAGACACTTCGCGACCGCGTCACATCAAATCATGCATCGAGTTTCCACAACGATAAAATCAAGCCACTTCACAGTCATTAAAGGCACATGCACCTTTTTCTCTCCACTTCCACACTCGCCAGTAGTTGTATTGACTGTATTATAAACTCGAGAAAGTATGAACCCCCCTCAAGCAGATTTGCTTACACTTAAAACAAGCTCAACATGCCCATATGAGCTTTTTGCTCAAGTGTGGAACCCCGTCTAATCCAAGATTTTTGTGAAAATGCCCTCAAATATTTCCTGAGAAAGTATGAACCCCCCTCAAGCAGATTTGGCCATACTTACAAAAATTGCATCAGCCGGATTTTTGTCCATAAACTTGTCAAAAATTGATATTTTTTGGCTATACCTGAAATTAAGCTAAAACCCATACCTACATATACATATTTACTTCAGGTTTAAGTTTAATTGGATGCCAGGTTCAATTTTTTATCTATATGCAGAGCCCCTCTAGAATGGCAATGACCTGGCACTGTGTTATGTATTGATTTTTGCTTCCCAAGTAATGAAGCTTTGCGTGCAAACAATTGCATCAGCCACTATTGTGAGAGTGGTTGAGAAAAACAGATGTGTTGTTACAGTGCTTCTCATACTTACAGGCCTGTTTGTTTTAATATGATATTTTTGGTATGTTGAACAATATTTTGCCTGACATCTAGCTTGTTTGTTGTAATCCACTCTTATTTAGGGTCAGGCTTATATTTGTCCCAGCCTGTTATACAAAAATCAATACATAACAAGGTTATTGCCATTCTAGACATGCATGTCCGTGCAGGTATTTGTGCTAGGTCAGTGTGAATGAATATTTATTCTCTTTTTCCACTTGTAGGCTATTGGTTTTACAACCTGTCATAAGATAAGCATAGAGTTTTTGATTTGGACCCCAAGAAATTTTATATAAATACCAAAGCCAAAAAATATTAACACACATACACATACACACACACACACACACACACACAAAATATACAAAGCACAGTGCTGAACCCAGCTGATATTTTTTATCCAGCATAGAGTTTTGATTTGAAACCCAGGAAATTGTATATAATAAACAACAACAAAAATGCCAAGTCAAAAATATTGTAATCAATGCAATAAAAATATATCCAGCCCCAATTGGGCCAAGCATCAAAAGATTTGTAACCCGGACAAATACAGAACTCCCACAAAAATTTGCCCTAAATGCCATAGAAAATATAGCATGGAATATTTCACATATAAACATAAAGGTACTTGCTCTGCACAGTCATCAACATTGCCCCCTCAACCATCTACATCTGGTCTGAAAAGGAAGCATGAAGCACCTGTTAATGCTAGAGCAGCAAAGCAGCCACGCTATGGACCACCTATCCATAGCAGTTTTAATGGCCAATTAAGAGATTATCGGTTTGTATCAGAGCCAAGATGTGGCATTGAGAATTTTTTGAACGATATAAATCCTGATCTGCAGGCAATTCTAAATGCACAAAATGGCTCTTATAAGCTGTCCCTCAAATTGTTTGCACAATATAAGAAGCCAAATGGCACAAAATTTACACAGCCCCACATAACAGAAACTGTACCTGTATATTCAAATGCAAATTCAGACAAAATAATAAGCAGTTTGATAGATCAATTGAATATTAAACACTCTGAATTTGCTGCAAAAGAGTCAGGATGGAGCCTATGTGGCTCTCCGCACAAGTTATATGTTAATCTTTCTGAATTCAGCCCATTAAAAGGTTCCACTTATGTGCCATTACCTGCTAATATCAAAAACAAAAGAGCCGTGGTCAATATTGAAAATACCGACCAGAAATGCTTTTTGTGGTGTATATTAGCTGCTTTGTTTCCAGCTTCAAGAAATCCTCAGAGAATAAATTATTACAAACAACATGAAAATGATTTTGATGAGGCAATGGAGGGTTTAGAATATCCAATGTCTGTTCAGAATATTGATAAATTTGAAAAAAGGGCCAAGCATATCAATGGCAAACAATTATCTATTAATGTATTTATTTGTTCCACTGGCAATTGCTTGATAGCACCTCTCAGAATCAGTACACTTGATGATGAATCTGCAATTCCGATTGATCTGCTCTTAATTGAAGGGGATGGCACATATCATTACACTCTGATACACAGTCTTGAAGCTTTGGTGAGAACACAACTAGACAAATCCAATACAATATTTAAGTTGTGCAGAAGATGCTTAACTGTATTTGATGGTCAAAAAATGGTGAATGGGGTTCGGGAAAAAAATGCAGAAATTGCTAAAAACAAGTTAATTGAGCATCTGAAATACTGTGGCAATCATAAACCTGTTCATATGGTGATGCCCAATCCAAGTGAAAATTGCAAATTCAAGAAGTTTGAAGCCTTGTTGGAACACCCAGCATATATTGTCTGTGATTTTGAATCAAATCTCAAACCTCTTGCATTCTGCAATCCAGATCCTGAATAATCTTCAATTACACCATACCAGCTACATGAACCTTCCAGTTTTTGTTATATAGTTATACGGGATGGTGTAGCTAGTGAGCCACACTTATACATGGGACCAAATGCCATCAAAGAATTTGCACATAGAATAGAAAATGAGTGCCGTGACATAGCATCTAACATCTTATTAAAATCAAAACCCATGTTGCCTTTAACAGAGAAACAGATTGAAGATTTCAACAATGCAGAAAAATGCCCGGTATGTGATTCTGAATTTTCAGATACAAATATCAAGGTGAAACACCATTCTCATACAGATGGTAAATTCTTAATGGCCCTGTGTAATAGCTGTAATATTAAGATCAAGAGACCAAAATTTGTCCCCATATTTTGCCATGGTGCATCCAATTATGATTTCCATAATTTGATCAGGTACGAGGGGTTTGACAAGCAGAATTTAAATATTTTAGCTGAAAATGATGAGAAATATATATCTATTAGCAAGATAATTAAAGTTAATGGTGTTCCTATTCACATAAGATTTCTTGATTCTTACAGAATTTTATCGGCTAGCCTGGCTACACTGGCCACTCAATTATCTGATGATCAATTCAAAATCACAAGTGCCTTGTTTCCAAATCAGGACCTGAAATTAATTAGGCGGAAGGGTGTATATCCATATGACTATGTTACAGATTTTTCTAAATTTGATGAGTGTTCTCTGCCACCACAAGAAGAGTTTTACAGCAAAATCAGAGGATCTGGAATCACTGATGAAGATTATCACCATGCCCAATTGATGTGGAACAATTTAAAATGCAAGACATTTGGTGATTATCACAAGGCTTATTTGAAACTTGATGTCACCCTCTTAGCTGATATATTGCAGGCATTTAGAAAATCTTCTATGCAAAATTATAAACTGGATCCAATATATTTTTTCAGTGTTTCGGGCCTAGCATGGTCTGCAATGTTTTTCAACACCAAAAAGCCATTGGATCAGATCCAAGATCAAGGTACGTATCTGTTTATGGAGCAATGTATAAGAGGAGGCATGGTGCAATGTTCCCAGAGATATGCCAGAGCAAATAACAAATATATGCCTGATTATGATCCAGCACGGCAATCAAATTATATGGTGTATGTAGATGCAAACAGCCTCTATGGTCATGCCATGATGCAAAAACTGCCATATGCAGGGCTTGAATGGGTTGAAGATTTCAATATTGAAGATCTTCAGGACTTTGATGACAGTAATTATGGCCTGTTCTTAGAGGTTGATCTGACAATTCCTGATGATTTGCACAATAAATTTTCTGATCTGCCCCCAATTCCCGAGGTTCAGTGCTCACCTGGCTCTAAACAGAAGAAGCTCATGATGACTCTGGAGCCGAAACAGGGTTATGTCATATATTACAAAAACCTCCAGTTCCTGATGAAACATGGTGTTCAAGTGACCAAAATTGGAAAAGATTTGAGGTTCAGGCACTCAGAATGGTTGAAACCATACATTGATACAAATACAGAGCTTCGAACATCTGCAAAAAGCCAATTTGATAAGGGCTTGTTTAAAGTGATGGTTAATTCTGTGTATGGCAAAACTATTGAAAATGTCAGAAAACATACCGATGTTAAAATAATTACTGACCCCAGCCTGAGCAAAAAATTGGTTGCAAAGCCTAATTTCAATTATAGAAGAATTTATGATGAAAATATGGCACTTTTCAACATGAAAAAAACAAAGATTAAGTTTGATAAACCTATTTATGTAGGGGCTGTGATATTGGAATTGGCCAAATTACATATGTTAACATTGTATTATGATGTGTTGAAACCTTTTTATGGTGATAATATAAAATTGATGTACATGGACACGGATAGTTTTATTCTTGATATTAAAACAGAAGATGTTTATCAAGATATGTCACAGCCTGAATTGTTTAAATATTTTGATACCAGTGAACATACAATAATTCAACACCACAACAAAAAGGTGCCTGGCAAATTAAAAGATGAGACACTTGGTGATGTTATTGTGGAATTTGCTGGGTTAAGTGCCAAGATGTATACTTTTAAAACATGTAGTGGCGCTGTTGCCAAAAAGGCCAAGGGCATTGGCAGAGTGACTGTGGAAAAAGAGTTTGTATTTGAAGATTATAAAAATTGCCTCAAATCCCAGAATTTAATCAAAACATCAGAATCCAGAATTCAGAGTGTGGATCACTTATTGACTTCAAATATTGTAAGAAAAGTGGCCCTGAACCCACATGATGATAAGAGATGCATTTTATCATGTGGCATACATACTCTACCATGGGGGCATTGTGATTTGAAAAATGGAAATCAATGCCCAATTACAGAGCATGATTTGAAATAAATAAACATGCCAATGAACTTATTTGGGTTCAAAAAACAGGCTATTATGGAGCTGCCAACACCACAACCCTCTTCTGATATGCTGTCTAAACTGAGTGGCTTGTTAATTATTCATCTGAACAGCATATTTACAGATAATGATGATAAAACAGGCAAAACATTATACATATTTAACAATAATTTAAATCATTACCAATTACCTGTAGGTGGGCAATTGCAATTTATTACAACCCCTGAGGGTGATGTTAAAATTTCAGTAGGGAGAAATATTTATAGAATTAAGCACTCAAACATGGTTTCTGGCACTGTTTATACTGTTTCTGCTGGTGACTGCTTATATATTGAGGTCCCTGGGTCATATGACAAGCTTATACCCTTTTTTATAGAATTAAGAATCAGATACTCTATAATAAATAACCACTAAAACAAAAATGCCTAATGATATATTTGGCCATACAAGACATGAAGATCACAGTGATGAGATTCTGATGCTTGATGTCAGAGTCAAGAAATTAAGAAGTGATTTACGAGCTTTACAGACCACACTCAATGCCAGTCTTCAATTAGAAATTACAAATTTACAATCACAATGCATGGACCCTCTTCTTAAAATTGATTCTGAACTCAAAGTGCTGCTTCAGAAATATACTGATCTGGCAACATTGGATAATTTTCAAAGTTTAGAAGAAGCTGTAGCAGCTCTTCAAGCCAAATTTAAGACCCAGGCCACCAATTCTGAGCAATTGAAACAACAATTGGAAGAGCAGATAAATAATGTCCAGGCACAGCTCCAAACAATTGTCAAAAGCATAAAATCACAAGAAGATTTTGATCTAGTGATTTCCACTCTAAAAGAACAGATTCAGTCACTCCAGATACCTAATCTGGACCCCCTGAACAATGCCATAGCCGAGGTTAAAGAAAAAATTGAGACACTTGAAAATTTTATGAACAACTTGCCATCTTCTGATGCTTTGAATGCAATAACTCGGAGTGTAGCAAATATTAAGCTGCAACTTGAAACATATGAAGATTTTGGAAAAATTCAAAGTTCCATAACCCATCTTGAAGGTACAATAGCAGCAGTGCAAAATGATTTGGCAAATGTACTAGAATCCCGATTGCCTGGAATTGTAGATACCCTTGTCAGTGTCCAGCAACAAATCACAAAGCTTGAAAACCTCAACACCGAATCTGAACTATCTCATTTTCATCATTTGATTGATGATATTCAAACAAAACTTGAAATTTTACAACAATCAACACCCACTCAGGCAGATATAGCCCTGCTCCAAAATGCTATGCAAAATGTGGCTGATGCATCTGAATTAAACAGTGTGAAATTGGCACTTGAATTTTTGCAAAATACAGTATCAAATCTTCCCACATCACAGGAACTTAAAAATATTAAGAGAGCAGTGAATCGCATATTGAAATCAGAAGATATCAAGAATATCCAGGCAGAGATCAAACATCTCACTCAGACAGTGGCCACTCTACCAACCAATCAACATATTAATGAACTGCATGCCCTGTTTGAGGATATCAGAAGACAGGTCCATGATCTTACTGCTCAAAATTCAAAATTGGCAGTTATTGAAAATTTGCAACAAATTGTAGCTAATATCAAGCAACAGCTAGGGACCATGGAATCCAATCAAGCAAATGCTCTGTCTGTTTTTGCCACCCAGCTTCAAGAGATTGTGCAACAATACAAGAAACTTATTGTGGACATAAAAATTAAGCCAGGCCATGATGATGTTGTTAGGACCATCAATGAGCACCTTGAATCTGTAACAAGCAGATTGCTCACAGCAGAAAAAGAAATAACAGGCATAATCGAGAATCCAAAACATACAGTAATTCTTGAATTGTACAGCATCCCCAACAAAGAATATGATTCACCATTTACACCAGGTGGCAAAATATATATGCTGTCCCCTGCACAATTTTATTACCAGTTTTTTGTTGGGGGCACATTGAGACCAATCAAGATCAAATATTGGCTTCAACCACAGGCACACCACTACCCCACCTTATCAATAACAAATGCTGATAACAAAGTGAAAATCACCAGTGTGGAATTGGAGGATTTTACAGATCCCAATACATTAGAAACAGCCTATACTGAAGATGATGGCTCTTTGGAATTTAAAATACAAATAGGGGACAAATTATATTTAGAAAATCCTGTAGTATCAGCTGCTGAACACCCCATAGTTGCAATATTCTTGTTTACATATTATGTCTAGAAAAATTATTGTTGATGAATTACACAGACAAGCCAGACATAATTATAAGAGACTGCCAGTAGTCACAAAAGGCATAGATGATTTATGGCAGAGCGACTTGATTGAAATGGCAAGTGGACAGTTGAAAAACTTAGACAAAATCAACAAGGGCTACAAGTATCTACTCACTGTAATAGACACATTTTCAAAATTTGCCTGGGCTGTGCCACTCAAATCCAAGACTGGAAAATGTGTTACAGAAGCCATCAGAACAATCATCAATCAGAGTGGAAGATCACCGCGCTATTTGCAAACAGATAATGGCAAAGAATTTTATAATTCAGTGTTTCAACAATTTATTAAAAGCCAGGCAATAAAACATTACTCGAGTTACAGTGATCTCAAAGCCTCAATTGTAGAGATATTCAACAGAACCCTAAAAAATCATATGTATAAACAATTTACCCTCCAAGGTAATTATAAATGGATTAATATTCTTCCAGAACTTCTACATAAATATAACAACTCGGTCCATTCCACAATCAACATGAAACCCTCTGAAGTAACTTCATCTGATGAGCAAAAACTGATCAGGACTGTTTATTATCCTAGATACCAGCCAACAACAAGAAAGGCCAAATACAGGGTGGGTGATCAAGTAAGAATCAGCAAATATAAGCACTTATTCAAAAGAGGTTTTACAAGAAACTGGAGCACTGAATTATTTACAGTGGTTCAAGTTAAACCCGGGACCCTTAACACATATATAATAAAAGATCACCGAGGAGAAATTCTCAAAGGCAGATTCTATGAAGAAGAACTCAGCAAAACTAAACAGCCTGACACATATCTCATAGAAAAAATCATCCGCAGAAAAGGCAACAAGTTATTTGTCAAATGGCTAGGACTCCCAGAACACAGCTGGATCGATGCAAACAAAGTGATACTATGAACACCTGGGATGTTATAAAAAGGCTGCCAGAACCTGAACAACAGAATAAGAGAAATGGCAACTTGCTGCCTGATAATATTAGGTGTCTTATTGTTGGGCCATCTGCTTGTGGTAAAACTACACTAATGGTTGATAATTTTTTATTGGCACCCAACTGGTTAGACTGGAAAAATAGGCACTTGTATGTCTTCTCTAAGAGCTTGGAACAATTAAAATATCAGCAGCTGATGAAGCTATATGATGGATTGGATATTGCCACTTTTGAACCAGATGTTAAGCCACTTCATGACTGTCTCGATAATTCTGTTGTTGTGTTTGATGACATTATACTGGATAATCAAAACAAGGTTAGAAATTTTTTTACACAGGGCCGACACAAAAACATTGATTGCTTCTACCTGGCACAGACGTTTTCTAAAATACCGAAGCAGCTGATCCGAGACAACAGCAATTTTATATGTGTGTTTCATCAAGATCATACCAACCTCAAACACATACATGATGAATATGTAGGTGGGGACTTGAGCTACAATAATTTTTCCAAGTTTTGCAGTAGGTGCTGGAACCAGGACAGTTATGGGTTTGTCACAATTGATATGACAAGAAAACCCAATAGTGGCAAATACAGAAATAAAATCAACAATTTTCTAGACATTGAAATATAAATAAATAAACATGAAAAGGCCAATAATTGATGATCTTAAATTAAGAGATTATCTTGTAAAAAGATTTAAGGGATGGAAATCAGAGAACCGGGGAATTTATGAAAAACACAAACAAGCAGAACAGCCTGTAATTGATGCTATTAGTGAATTAGGTAAGAATATCAAAACTGTTACAGAGCAAAATCAAAATTTGATCACAGAGCTTGTACCTGTAGCTGCTAGGAACATATTAGATTATCCATTCACCCCACTTTCCAGTATTCATACACCTAGTCCTATTGCTCCTAGAAGAATTGAAGCTACTCAGGATCCTATTGAATTGGGTCTTCTTGCTCAAAAATATTTAACCACACCTAAAGACAACAAAGATGAGGTGTTTGGCTTATATGCTGACACAGAGCTTGATGGCAGTATCATACATAGAATTGGCAATTTCAGAGTAACATTTATGGGAGATGATATAATTGTTTATTCAGAATCTCGTCTCGGAGAAAAAGGTGCTTTTGTTAAATATCCCGGCACACCTGGGTTGTGGGAACTGATGACTAGGAAGAGGCCTGGCAGCTATACAGATCAAGATTATGATTATTACAAAGAAATATTAATAAAATCAGATGCTCTATACCAGAACAATGATCCCACACAAAAAAGAGTCAAGTCTAGCAGTGGAGCAAAATACAACAATTTAATCAAGCCCATATGGTCACAGATCAAGACTGGCAGTGGAATCAAACAATACAACACCCTGCCTAAAGAATTTGTGTGGGTTGATGATGTCAGGAAACTTGTAGATAGGTTATTGGTGATAGCTGGGGAGGAAAATGCTGGGAACCACAATTTTTACAATGAAAAGGTTGGAATTATGGACATGATAAGCACCAAATTGTCTAATTTTATAGTGAATGACACTAAGGGGATTGGATATCTTATAAAAATTATTAATACTCTACCACCTAAATTTTGGAATATTTCTGAGGGCCGGGGCCTGGTTAATGACATTATAAACAAGCTGCCATTTGAACTACACATTCCAGGCTATCAGTATTGTGGTCCAGGCACAAAATTGGATCATAGATTAAACAGAGGTGATCCTGGTGTTAATCCCCTAGATGCTGCTTGTAGAGACCATGACATAGCATACAACACACATTCTGATCTTGACAAGAGACATGTTGCAGACAAGAAATTAGAAGAGGCTGCATTTGGTAGATTTGTAAGCAAAGATGCTTCTTTAAGTGAAAAAATAGCAGCATTGGGAACCACCATAGCTATGAGCACCAAACAAAAACTGGGGTGGGGGTTGTGAATATGTATATAATAAACCTACAATGAAGGCCAAGGGTGTTATGTATCAAATACCTTATGCAGGTCTTAAATCTCTTAAAACTATCGATAGTCTTTTAACCAAAAAGCAGCGCAAGAAAAAAAGCTATTGTATTGCCAAGGGCCATGGTATGAAATTGTTGCTTAGTACCCCCCAATTAAAAAAATTACAACAATCCAGGAAAAAATCACATGTAGGGGGATTCATATTTACTATCCCGGCCATCTTAGCTGCTCTCGGGGCTGTGGGGAGCTTGGCCGGGGGATCAGCCGCCATAGCAAAAACAGTAATAGATGCCAAGAAAAATAGGGCAGAATTAGATGAGCAGAAGCGCCATAACCTGGCCATGGAGAAAAAAGGCAAAGGTGTTAAGAGAGCCATGAATAAGTTTAAAAAAAACAAGAGCCGCTTACAAACCAAGATATTGAAGCTTTAATCAAGCCACTGGGCATCAAACATTTTAGGGGTGTGTACATGTCTGATTCTTTACCAGAACAACCACTCAACAAAGAGTGTGGCATTGTTAATTTGGATAAGTACAAAAATCAGGGCACTCACTGGATCTGTTATCTTAAATATTTAAAAAATGAGGCATTTGTGTTTGATTCATTTGGAGGTGTTCCACCTGAAAATTTAATAAAATATCTAAAATCACCTAATCTTTATTACAATAATGCCCGTGTTCAAAACTTCAAAGATGTTAATTGTGGACATTTGTGTTTATCTGTTCTCAGATATATGTCTCAAATAAATAAACCATCAATTGAAGATTTTCAAAAAGCCTTGTGGTATTTAAAACATCATGGGGGTATTCCATCTCACCAGCCAAAATTCAATATTGAAACTCAAATTGCATGATGACATAGTGTATCCCAAAACAATAGCTCTCAGAGCATTTTACGGCATGTACTTGATCCCTAATATTACACACCACAACAACAAAATTGCAGTAGGGGATCAAAAAATTGTCATCACTCCAGGGCAATATAATCTGTCCACTCTAAATGCTCAATTACCCAGAGGTGTAGTGTTAAGTCAAAATTGTGTCACTCACAGAGTAGAGATTGTATCTGCTACAGAAACAGTGGATCTGGGTACTATAGGAGAACTGCTAGGCTTTGAGAACAACACAAAACTTGAAGCAGGCATCAAACACACTGCTATGAATATACCTAAATTCTTAGTCATAGAGACTCTGAATATTCACTGTAATATGGCCGAGGGTATGATCACCAAATCAAATGGCATAGGCACTCACAAACAAACCGGCATCATTGCAACATTCAAACCTAATTCTGAATTTATGGAGCCCATCATCTACAATCCATCCCCAACATTATATTTTCCTGTGTGCCATAATAGAATAGAGTAGACCTAGTGGCCGGGTACCAAGTCATCATTTGGGGCTCGGTGGGGCAGAGCACAGTTTGGTTGCACATATTCGCTTTCCCGGCACACAAGTACGACAGTGTCTTTGAAAATGTGGTAGTGCAGGTGGCCGGGTACTGAATCTTCATTTGGGGCTCGTGGGGCTCGATCGCCTTAATGGATTTCTCTCGTAAGGCGCAGTGTTGCCAACTTCTTACCCGAAAAAATCACCAAGGTTGTGGGGCTCGTCGTAGCCTTTTATGATGTACATTTTGAGAGCAGAGTTGGCAACACTGTGGGTTTTTACTGTAGCTTTTTATGAGGGGGGGGGGTTTATTGCCCTCTGTTTACATCTGGCAACACTACCATAGATTTTTTGACAGTGTTGTTAACCTACTGGGTTTTTTACTGTAAGTAGACCTAGTGGCCCGGTACTGAATCATCATTTGGAGCTCGAACCATCATTTGGAGCTCGATCGCCTTAATGGATTTCTCTCGTAAGGTGCAGTGTTGCCAACTCCTTACCCGAAAAAATCACCAAGGTTGTGGCGCTTGTTGTAGCCTTTTATGATGTACATTTTGAGGGCAGAGTTGACAACACTGTGGGTTTACTGTAGCCTTTTATGAGGGGGGTTTATTGCCCTCTGTTTACATCTGGCAACACTACCGTAGATTGGCAGTGTTGTTAACCTACTGGGTTTTTCACTGTAAATTTTCATCAAAGGACCTGAGGGGTCCATGTATTTTTTATGTCTGGCAATACTGTTGGGGGCCTAGTGTTGGCAACACTGTGGGTTTTTACTGTAGCTTTTTATGAGGGGGGTCTATTGTCCTCTTTTTATATTTGGCAACACTACCATAGATTTTTTGACAGTGTTGTTAACCTATTGGGTTTTTTTTACTGAGGCTCGAATCATTATTTGAGGCTCGTCGTAGCCTTTTATGATGTATATTTTGAGATCACAGAGTTGGCGACACTGTGGGTTTTTACTGTAGCTTTTTGTGGGGGGGGTTTATGGCCCTCTGTTTACATCTGGCAACACTACCGTAGATTTTTTGACAGTGTTGTTAACCTACTGGGTTTTTCACTGTAAATTTTCATCAAAGGGTCTGAGGGGTCCATGTATTTTTTATGTCTGGCAATACTGTTGGGGGCCTAGGAATAATTGTACAACAATTTGTACCTAATTGTACAACAACTTGTACCTAATTGTACAACATATACACAGACATAAAAGAGAGAGCCTTCCCGTAACTTACTTCATGTACAATTTATATGTTTTTACAACTGTGAAAAGAAAGCATATGTGTTCTGTATGCACACATTCATTCTTATTTTTCGAAGTTGAATGAAAGCACGTGTTTTTACGCTCTCGTAATACTGACCTTGCCCCAGTGATTTTAAATTGCTTCCATCCGCTTTTTTTCTGTGTTATTTCCGCATGCACGCAACATTCGCTTTCAATAGACAGAAGGAGTGTTAGTATAGCAGGCTCCGAGTTTACAATTTATTAAATTAAACAATAATTTATGTAAGAATATACTTGTACTTACCGAACACAAAATAATAAAAAGCACATGTGAATATTTGCGTGTGTTCATGTTATATGACGACTGAGTAAAAAAATAATGTTGACTCCCCGAAAGATAAAAGTTCCTGGTTCGACATCAGATGCATGCAAATTTTATGTTTTGCTCTCCAAAATCTTGATTTTTATGTTTGTGCTATTTGTCATACAGCAGAGGAGAAGAGGGGAGAGGGGAGGGGAGGGGGTACTATTAGCGCCATCTATTAGCAAACAATAGAAATAAAAAAGTAGGGTCAAACTTTTTCAACACCCAAACATTTTAAACGTCCTCGTTTAGTAATACGATCAGCAGAAGATGTTTGAAAGAGTACTCTTAGTCGAGAAAGCTAATTGCTAGGGCCCATATATTGCTAAAATGTTCCTTGATTTGCATATTTCTCATACCGCCATATGTTGTTCTAGTTGACTTCTTCCAAAAAAATGCTAATTAGCGAGAGTTAATTAAGCGAGGCAAGTAAAAGAAGCAAAATAGAACAGCATATGTGCCGGCGTGAGAATATGTAAAAATTCCACTCGATTCGAATTAAAGTTGGGGGATATTTTGCATTTTTTTCCTATAATGTACAAAATATTTATCGTACATAATTTTTTCTATTTACAACAGTATAAAATAAGAGGAATGTGTGACAATATCCATATTAATTAGGAAGGTATGTTGTATGCTAGGTTAGCTAATTGTGTCTTCTACAGCTTCACTGTATAGAGGAAAGATGGAAAAAGAGAGCTCTACGGAAACTGACGCTCTTAACAATATTGTACGTTCGTGAAAAATTATATATATAAATAAGGCATAAGCGTATTATCTGCTTTCATGTCAGATTTTCCCAACCTGTAAGCTGTAGTGTTTAGGTGACAAGCGACCTGCTCAAATATAATACTGTTGACAATATTGAACGCCCCGTGAAAATTATATATAAATAAGGCATAAGCGTATTATCTGCTTTCATGTCAGATTTTCCCAACCTGCGAGCTGTAGTGTTTAGGTGACAAGCGACCCGCTCAAATATAATACTGTTGACAATATTGTACGCCCCGTGAAAATTATATATAAATAAGGCATAAGCGTATTATCTGCTTTCATGTCAGATTTTCCCAACCTGCGAGCTGTAGTGTTTAGGTGACAAGCGGCCTGCTCAAATATGATACTGTTGACAATATTGTACGTATATTGTATTGTATAGGAGACTAGAAGCATATAATTTGGCGAAAAAAAAAACAAGTAAGGCCATAGAAAATAGTTAAAAAAAATAAACAATTATATTTTGCATTGCACAGCATTAGGTATTAAATAACATACCCCCAAAACATCTCTGCATTATGCGTTCTGAAAAAAATTGCCCTACGTGCCAAATTACTATGTCAAGTAAACATTTTCAAAGACACTGTCGTACTTGTGTGCCGGGAAAGCGAATATGTGCGACCAAACTGTGCTCTAAGTGTGGAATAAATTTTTCTATTGACAACTTCAAGCGACACCAGCTTACTTGCAAGAGCACTGGAACATCTCTACCGCAACCTTCCAAGCGAAAGGTAGAAGTAACCTCCCTCGATACATCGCCACCTGCCAAACGCGTCAAGCTGGCGAAGAAAGCAGACCGAATTGCGTTTGAGCATTTATTAAAAGACTTTAACATAACATCAGACAGCTTCTGCGATGTGCGTAGTTTTCTGGAGAGCGAGCGAGCTAAGATAATATCCATCCTCAACGATGCATTGGCTACATACTCCACTAAATTCTATGCTGTGCTATGCTGCAAGTATAAGAAACCGTCTGATGAAATATATAAATTCTTCCATGCCACAAAAGCAAAAACACTGCATCAGGCAGATGTCACTGACCTCGACAGCATCTACTACAAGTTTGTCGAGGAGTTTGTGGCAAAGCACGAGGAGCATCAGGCTAAAGGCTCGGGCGGTTCGCTGTGTGGCGACCCCCACGAACTTCGTCTGAAACTTAGCATGTCCCTGCCACTGGCAGGGACTTGCTATATTGCCCTGCCACCCGAGGTTGAAGCAAGGAAAGCTGTTCTCAATATTCAGAACAAAGACACCAAATGCTTCCTCTGGTCGGTGCTGGCAGCATTACACCCTGTTCACTGGAAAAACAGTCCACGCCGTGTTAACCACTACAAGCAGTATGAGTCGGAACTGGAGGTTGCAATGGCCGGGATTGCCTACCCTGTAGAAGTCTCGCATATTCACAAGTTTGAGGTTCGTGCTCGTGACTTGTTGGGCCTGCAATTAGCCATCAATGTTTACGGTCTCACCGAGAACGAAAATGAGGTCCATCCCATCCGGGTGAGCAACGTGAGCAACAACAACGAGGTACGAGAAATCAACCTCCTGCTCATCAAGGACGAGACCCATCACCATTACACCCTTATCCGTTCCCTCTCTCGGCTTGTTTCGAGCCAACGGAGCAAAGGCAAAACCCACGTCGAGGTGTGTCGCAGGTGCTTGGCTACATTTAATAATCGAGAACAGCAGGGTTACCGGCGCATCAGAGGTCCCAACATTGCTGCTGAGAAGCTAGCTCGCCACATGTTCTATTGTGGTACCAACGAGCCTGCACGAATTATCCTGCCCGAACCTGGTGCTGTAGAGTGCTTTCGCATGCACAGTGCTATGGTGAAGCATCCTGCCTATATTGTAGCAGACTTCGAGGCCTTTCTTCAACCTCTGTCTAACTGCGAGCCCAACCCCGAAACATCCTCTACCATTCCTTTCCAAATCCACGAGGCCTCGAGTTACTCCTATGTTGTGGTGTGGCGAGACCAACATATTGCCTCCGAGCCCTATGTGTATCGCGGTCCCGACCCGGTCAAACACTTCCTGGAGAGAATGCAACAGGAAACCATCAAGATAGGGAAGGTGCTGTTGGCCCCCAAGCCCATGCTGCCTCTGTCTCCGGAAGACAAGCATCAGCACGAAATAGCTCTAAATTGTCCTGTTTGCAACTCGGTCTTCACTGACGATAACAAAAAGGTCCACCACCATGACCATTATAGGACCGGAAGCTACATTGGCCCGTGGTGCAACAGATGTAACTTGAGAGCCAGGGACCCGCGCTTCATACCGGTCTTTTTTCACAATGGCTCGGGATATGATTTCCATCACTTGGTCACACATCTAGGGTACGACAATGCGAGAATCAATGTCCTGGCACAGAACGAGGAGCGTTATATTAGCATCAGCAAGTGGGTGCCGATCCCCGACTCAAGCAGCAGCATCGAGCTTCGGTTCCTCGACTCTCTGAGGTTCCTCCAGGCAAGCCTCGATGCTCTTGCTGGGAAGCTCAGAGACGACCAACTAGCTATTACCACATCAAGTTTCCCGAACTTAGATGTCGCACTCATCAGACGTAAAGGGGTCTACCCCTACGAATACGTCACAGACCCTTCCAAGTTCGAAGAAGAGTTGCTGCCTCCCCAGGATAAGTTCTACAGCCAGCTGAGAGGTTCTGGTATTACCGACGAGGAGTACAAGCATGCTCAGTCTATGTGGGTCGAGTTGGGTTGCCGAACTTTCGGTGATTACCACGATGCATACCTGAAGCTTGATGTGACGCTTCTTGTCGATGTGTTCCAGGCGTTTCGGGCGACTGCGATAAACATTTACAACCTGGACCCTGTATATTTTTACAGCCTTCCTGGACTGGCATGGTCGGCCATGCTCCTGCTGACTAAAGTTAAACTTTCACTTATCTCCGATAATGATATCATGCTTTTCATCGAGAGAGCTATCCGGGGCGGCATGGTCCAAGTGTCGCAACGCTTCGCACACGCCAACAATCACCACATGGCCACTGGTTACGACCCCTCCCAACCATCAAGCTACATCATGTACACTGACGTGAATAATCTTTACGGGCACTCCATGATGCAGCCACTCCCAACAGGACAGTTTGAGTGGGCTGATCCTTTATACCACGACATCGAAAAAGAGTGCGACGAGTTTGGGTTTTTTGCCGAGGTGGACCTTGACTTCCCCGAGAAGCTGCAGGATATATTCTGTGACCTTTCGCCTGCTCCGGAATTCAAGTGTCCACCTGGCTCGGATCAACCGAAGCTCGTCATGGACTTGGAGCCCAAAAAGCGTTATGTGCTACACTACCGGAACCTCCAGTGGTTAATGCAGCAAGGGGTCTCGGTCAAAGCAGTTTACGACGTGCTCTTGTTCAGGCAGTCTCCATGGTTGAAGCCGTACATCGAACTGAACACCAAACATCGCACTGATGCCACTTCGGAACTTGATCGCGATTTTTTCAAATTAATGAACAATGCGGTATTTGGGAAGACCATGGAGAATGTGCGAAATCGCGTTGATGTGAGGTTGGTGACGAAGAAAACACAGTGTCGTCGACTTGTTGCAAGCCCGCTGTTCAGGTCTCGAACAATTTACAACGAACAGATGTCTCTGATTCACATGAACCGGGGCAAGGTGCTACTCAACAAACCCATCTATGTGGGAGCTGCAGTTTTGGATCTGAGCAAGTTGTGCATGTTCGAGACATATTACGGCATACTACGTGCACACTACAACCACAATATCTCGCTCCTCTACACAGACACAGACAGCTTGGTGTACCATGTTCGCACGGCCGATGCGTATGGTGATATAGCCAAAGTTCCAGCTCTTGTCAAGCTCTTCGACACATCGGGCTATCCCCAGCTAAACCGGTATGGAATTCTGCCCCGGAACAAAAAAATACCCGGCAAACTCAAGGACGAGAAAGACGGGGATGTGATTGTGGAGTTTGCTGGACTTCGTGCCAAAGCCTATGCGATCCGGGCTGAGGGTTCAGTAACAAAAAAAGCAAAGGGTGTAAGCAGGCAAGTGGTTCGGGAGCACCTCAAGTTTGAGGATTACCTCGAGTGGCTCAGAACAAAATCGCCCATTCTACAAAAAGAGCATCGTATCCAAAGCGTCGATCATGTGCTTACAACTAATATTGTCAGGAAAGTTGCTCTGGATGCACACGACGACAAGAGGTGTATTCTTGAATGTGGGGTCCATACACTTCCGTGGGGCCACTATCGCCTCCAAACTAGTAAGGCCTGCCCAGAGTGTAACAAAAAGTAATAGGCAATGCGAAAAAAAAACAATTTTAATTTACTTCCACTTCCTCGATTACATGCATGCATGGCACAGCAAAATTAAACTTCTGGAAACTGCTAATTGCAATTTGTACTTATATATATAAAATTCCACATTTCTTATTGTGTGCTATTTTTTTTTTATTTATTTAAAACTGTTCAGTCACTCTTTCATTCTTGACGTCATACACAAATGTTTTCTCTGCAATAAGAATGACACTGCACAGAGTATCTGCAGGCAAGGCATCGTGGAACTCGCATACGATCTTGATGTTGGTACGATCGTTGACCACCACTTGCTTCCTCTTAGATGTGTTGATGACGGTCATGGGTCTCCGTGCTTTGAATTCGCTGGGCGCGTAGTACACGTCCACGCTTCCTTCGGTCACGCGTTTGTAACCCGTGTAAGCTTCGTAAAGTTTGAGGTAATCGTCTTTGGTCATGTCGAGGTTGTAATTCTCGCGCGGGAACACTTCGTTCCTACCGTTCTTCAGATAAACGTTCTTGATCTTGCAGTCGTCGAACTTGCTGGAATCTTTTTCCTGATCGTTATCGCGTCCGGTCTGAAAGAGCACTACGACGAAATCTGGCATGTCGAACTGTATGTTGTTGAACTGCGTCGTCACGTCGAATTCCATGTGACTTCCGACGCCATCTTCTGCACGCACTGGTAACCGTGAAAGTGAATCGGCACCTGCGGACTTTTCAAGATCTCCGCTTTGTACTTGAGGGCGTAGTTCGTTTCGTATTCCACCACCGGCATTCTCAATTCCATGCTCCGGATGACACATTTCGCTGCTTCGGGTAAAGTGTTGGCTATCGGCGTGGTGCCGTCCGGACCCAAAGTAGCGTATCGCATCAGTGCGTCGTTGTCGTTGGCCGCTCTTCGAAACGTGATCCTCAGTCCTCCCTTCCACATGATCTCCTTGTAGTCCGAGAAGAAACCAGGCAGCAGACGCAAGGGAAAGAGCACCGTGTGACTTTTCGTCGATATTTTGGCCCCGGCTTCGAATCCCCCGGCCTGGTAGTACGCTGCGTCCGTTTTGGATAATTTCAACGTTCCCACCGCCGTCGACGTGATGCCTGGATAATCTATTCTGTCGATGACGGTGTTGTGTTTCCTCACCTCCACCTGCGAGAACAGGTGAGGCACGAAGTTGTCCACGAGTATCAAGTTTGCTGCTGCGGGAAACGCGTCTCCGCTTTCTTGCTTCACCACGTCGAATTGAAGGTAGAGGTCCGCTCTGTGAGGATGAATGAACCCGTCGCCTACGTCCACGTCGTATTCGATCTCCCTGTTCGCTTCGTTCAGATTGGCGAACGTGCGACGGTTGGGAGGGAAAGATTGCAATTCGTAACTTTCGATTTGCTCCATTTTACATGTATGGTTATTTATTATACGTTGATCTCCACGATGGCCGTCGTAGTGGCACCTGCGAAATCCACCACGTCTCCTTTCTCGTTCGTCACCACCAACTCTATGTCGTCTATGCGGTTGCGACAAACTGGAAAATAGATCGGCGAAGAGGGCGTGTAGATGATCGGTTCCATGAACTCGGAACTTGGTTTGAAAGTGGCTATGATTCCCGTCTGCTTGTGACTTCCTAACAATCCGTCCGAAGATTTCGTGATCATGCCTTCGGCCACGTTACAGTGCACGTTCAGAGTCTCTATGGCCAAGAATTTAGGAATGTTGGTTGCTACGTGCTTGATGCCAGCTTCGAGTTTGGTGTCGTTCTCGAAACCTAAAAGTTCTCCCATGGTGCCCAGGTCCACGGTCTCCGTCGCGGATAGGATTTCCACTCTGTGCGTGACCGAATTTTGAGAAAGGTATGTGCCTTTGGGTAATTGAGCTTGCAAAGTGGAAAGATTGTATTGTCCTGGCGTGACGACGATGCGTTCGCTTCCGACGCTAATTTTGTTGTTGTGCAGCGTAACATTAGGTATGAGGTACATGCTGTAGAATGCACGCAGAGCCACGGATTTAGGATAGACGATGTCGTCGTGCAGCGTGAGTTTCAAGATTGAAGATTCGCTCGTGAGATGGAACACGCCCATCCTAGTGATGCTGTTTGAGGTTCCACAATGCTTTCTGGAAATCCTCGATCGTAGGGTTATTTATTTTAGAGAGAAACGCGAGCACGGAGAGGCAGAGATGACCGCAGTTCACGTCTCCGAAATTTTGAATGCGTTCGTCGTTGTAGTATATAGAGGTTTTGTTCGTTTTCAGATAATGAATTAAATTTGTAGGTGGAACACCTCCGAAAGAATCGAAAACGAATGCTTTATCATCGTTTTTGTGGTAACATATCCAATGCGTGCCTGGATTTTCTTGACCGTCCAAGTTGACTACTCCGCATTCTCTTCTTTTGACGCTTGAAGGTAACGAGTCGGACATGAAAACTCCTCTGAAGTGTTTGATTTGTAACGGTCCGATCAGAGATTCAATGTCTCGGTTGGTGAGTGCTTCTGTTTCTTTTTTTAAAACTTTCTCATCACGCCCTTCCCCTTCTTCTCCATGGCCAGGTTGTGACGTTTCTGTTCTTCCAATTCCGCCTTGTTCTTCTTCGAGTCGATGACGGTTTTCGCGATGGCGGCACTTCCGCCGGCCAAACTTCCAACGGCCCCCAATGCTGCCAGGATGGCCGGGATGCTGAATATGAAACCTCCGATCTTTTGCTGTTTCCGCGAACGCTGCAATCTTTTCAATTGAGGTGTGCTGAGCAGCAATTTCATTCCGTGTCCTTTCGACAAGCAAGAACGTTTCTTCTCGCGTTGTTTCTTGGTGAGTAACCCATCGAGGGTACCTAGATTTTTTAGATTCGAATATGGTATCTGGTACAAGACACCCTTGGGCTTCATGTTGATGCTCTATGTGTTATTTTCACGAATTTATATATATATTCTGAGATTTTTTCTTGTGTAGTTTTTTTACGGTATGTTATTTATATATAAATATTCTGAGATTTTTTTTTCACGGCCTCGCAGTCGTTACACAAATTCTATTACGTGCTTCGTTTTCTTACCAAGAAGTTCCTTTGTCCCCTTGTACACGATTCGAGTTTTGTTCTCGATTAAAATAGATAGCTTCTCGTCGGATAACATGTTAGCGTATCGATCTGGTAAAAATAGACTGTATTGTGCGTTGAGCAACAGGCGTACCTTGGGACCATACTGGGTAGAAACGATTGAACCGGAAGTTATCGTGTAAGGTTTGTCGACTTCCAATTCCTGAATTTTTACATACTCGACTGACAAATTTAGCATTTGTTTTAATGCTTGGAGATCACTCATTTTTTCAGTTGTCAGAGTGTTAGAGAGAAATTTAATTGCTTTTTTTTCACGATGTGTGTTATTTATATATACCGAAGATTATTTTTTTTACGATGTGTGTTATTTATATATAAAGTTTTTTTTTTACGATATGTTATTTATATACCCCACCCCAATTTTTGTTTCGTGTTCATGGCGATGGTAGTACCCAGTGCGGCGACCCGTTCACCCAGCGATGCGTCTCTGCTCACGAACCTTTCGAAAGCTGCATGTTCCAATTTTTTGTCTGCTTCGTGACGTGCGTCCAGATCCGTCTGCGTGGTGTTGTAAGCGATGTCGTGATCTTTGCATGCCGCGTCCAACGGATTCACACCCTTGTCTCCTCTCCCCAATCTTTTCTCGAGTTTGGTGCCCGGTCCGCAGTACTGGTAGCCAGGTAGATGCATCTCGAAAGGTAACTTGTTGATGATGTCGTTCACGAGTCCCTTTCCTTCGGCCACGTTCCAAAATTTCGGAGGCAGCGTGTTGATGATTTTGATCAGGTAACCTATGCCCTTGTCGTCGTTCACGATGAAGTTGGAAAGTTTCGTGCTGATCATGTCCACGATGCCAACCTTCTCGTTGTAGAAATTACGATTGCCTGCATTCTCTTCGCCGGCTATCACCAACAATCGGTCCACGAGTTTCCTAACGTCGTCCACCCAAACGAATTCTTTGGGTAACGTGTTGTAGCGTTTGACGCCGCTGCCTGTTTTGACCTGGTTCCAAATCGGTTTGATGAGATTCCTGTACTTCTCGCCGCTGCTCGATTTCACCCTATTCTGCGAGGCGTCGTTGTTCTGGTACAAGGCATCCGTCATGATCAGAATTTCCTTGTAACTTTGGTAATCTTCGTCGGTGTAATCTTTCGGCTGCTTTTTGGCAACGAGTTCCCACAGTCCCACCGTACCCGGATACCTGTTCCAACTATCCTTGTCGCCTAAATTGACTTTAATGTCGTTGCCTTCGAAGGTCACCTTCGATTTCCCAATCTTCCACACCACACCGCCGCCTTCGCTGGTTTCCATGCTGGGATACAATCCGAACACTTCATCCTTGTCGAATTTCCCCGTGCTCAGGTAGTCTCGTGCCAAAGGTCCCAACTCGATCTTATCCGAAGACGTGCTGCCTATGGCTCGACGTCGTGCCGGTGCATCCTTCAGTTCGAACGGCGTCGAAGGAATGCTCGAAATGGGTGTGGGTACGGCGTAACTTTTAGCTGCGAGCGGTACGAGTTCGTTGATCAAATTTTTATTTTGTTCCGTGACACTTTTAATTTCTTTACCTAGACTGCTGATGTCATCGATCACGGGTTGATCCTGACGTTTCTTCTCTTCGTAGAATCCGCGATTCTCGGATTTCCAACCTTTGAAGCGTTTCGCGAGGTAATCGCGAAGCTTGAGATTTTCGTCTTCGATTTTTCGTTTCGTCATGACGTTATTTATAAACGTCGTTTCTCACAACGTTGCAACGTTTAGAAAGTCGTTGATTTTGTTTCTGTATTTTCCGTCGTTGGGTTTCCTCGTCATGTCGATCGTCGCGAATCCGAAATCGTCACCGTTCCAGCAAGTAGAGCAGCAGCCTTCCGAAAATTGATTATAGTTCATGTCTCCGCCTACGTAGTCATCGTACGCGTGCTTGAGGTTGGTGTGATCTTGACGAAACAAACATATGAAATTAGCGTTGTCGCGAACTAACTGTTTTGGAATTTTGGAAAACGTTTGAGCTAGGTAAAAACAATCCATTTCTTTGTGACGACCTTGCGTGAAAAAGTTGCGAATTTCATTTTGATTTTCCAGGATGGCGTCGTCGAACACAACGACTGAATTTTCACGACAATCGTCGAGTGGTTTTATTTCCGAGGCGAACGTTGCAATGCCCAGACCATCGTACAGTTTCATCAGTTGCTGGTATTTGGATTGCTCCAAACTTTTCGAGAACACGTACAGGTGCCTGTTCTTCCAATCTAACCAATTCGGTGCGAGGAGAAAATTGTCCACGAGCAGTGTCGTTTTCCCACACCCCGAAGGACCTACGATCAGACAGCGGATGCTGTCGGGAAGCAACTCACCGTTCTTTTTTTTTCTCGTTTGACTTTCCGGATCCGGTACACGCTTCACCACGTTCCACGTATTTACAAGATCACTTCGTTCGCGTCGATCCAACTTTTTTCCGGAAGTCCCAGCCATTTGACAAACAGTTTGTCACCTTTCCTACGCAATACTTTCTCGATGAGGTACGTGTCCGGGTGTTTCGTTTTAGAGAGTTCCTCTTCGTAAAATCTTCCTTTCAAAATCTCGCCGCTACTATCTTTTATTATATACGTGTGTCGGTTTCCGGGTAGAACTCGAACCACGGTAAAAAGTTCCGTGCTCCAATTTTTTGTGAATCCCTTCTCGAAGGTGCGTTTGAATTTGCTGATCCTCACCCGGTCTCCAATTTTGTATTTAGCTTTTTTTGTCGTGGGTGTGTACTTTGGACAGTAAACGGTAGAAATTAAACGCTGCTCGTCGGACTTGGTAACGTCAACTGGCTTCATGCCTATCGTTCTGTGTACCGTTTCATTATAGGTGTCGACGAGTTCCGGCAGGATGTCGACCCATTTGTAATTTCCCCGAAGCGTGAATCGTTTCCACATGTGTGTTTTCAAGGTTCGATTGAATCTTTCCACGATGCTGGCTTTGATGTGACTGAAGCTCGAATAATGTCGAATCTTGTGTTTTTGAATAAATTTTTGGAATACGGCGTTGTAAAATTCCTTCCCCTTGTCCGTTTGCAGAAACCGTGGTCGTCTGCCGCCGCTTTCGCGAAAAATTAATTTGAATGCTTCCGTGACGCACGATCCCGTTTTCGCCTTCAAAGGTAGAGCCCATGCGAATTTCGAAAACGTGTCTATGACGGTGAGAAGGTACTTGTTGCCCTTGTTCAATTTATGTACGTTTTTCAAATTGCCGCTACTCATCTCCACGAGGTCGCTTTGCCAGAGGTCGTCGATGCCCTTGGTTACCACGGCCAAACGTTCGTAGTTGCGGCGTGCAGGTTTATGCAATTCTTCGACGATGGCTTGCCTAGACATTTTTTCTTAGAGATTACGTTTCAAGAGAAGCACAAGCGTGATGGGATTCAAAGAGGGTGGCACTTCGCTCGTGTTTTGAATGATCAGCTTATCGCCGGCACTCACGTCGAAAACGGTGAGATCTTCGTCTTCGTGTATTTCATATATGTTGCGCGTTTCGTTCCAATGTGCCAGAGGAATGTTTCCTGCTTTCTGGACACCACGATTCGATATCAAAGTCATGGTGGGAACGCTAGCTTTTCTACCGTGAGACCAGTACGAAAATTCGTTTATCTGAATCGTGCCATCGAGGAGAAACTTGTAGTACGGATGATAAGGATGCAACATGTACAGTTTGTTACCTTCGACGAACGTGGAGATTCTTTGTTGATTGGGTACGCTGTTGATTTCGATGGCTTGCAGAGAATGCAGTTTAGCGAATTTAGTGTCGACGCCGAGCAGATTACTGTGAACTTGTCCGAGTTTATTTTCGATGGGCAGCAAATGCTCGATTATGGCATCCGTTACGGCAGAAAACGACGGTTTGATTTTCACTTCCACGTTCAACTGCTTGTAGTTTTCGTTGAGTTCTTGCAACTTATATATAGATTCGTCTCGAATCTGTTCCACGTTCGCCGTTTCCGTTTCCAGTCGTTTCAGCATTCGAGATATGTTCCTTTTCAAAGCGTGCAATTCTTTGGAGGTGGGGAGATTGGCCACCCTACTCTCGAGATCGCTCAATGAACTTTTGATGTCGTTCGAATCGGATAGTGCCGTCACCGCCGTTTTCAATTTTTCCAAATCTTCGCTCGAAGGCACGCTCGTCCGTAACGATTCCAAGTCACCCTGTATGTTGTCGAGTACGTGATGAAAATGAGCGAGATTCGTTTCGACGTTTAAATTTTCTAAATATTCGATCTTCTGCTGAACCGTGCTTAACGTGTCTTGAATGCTCGTCAACGCTCTCGCTTCAGCGTGAATATTTTTAATTTCTTCGTTGATCAATTCCAAGGACGCCTGAAGCGTGGCGATGGTGGTTTGAATGTGTTCGAAATCTTGATAGGCCTCCAATTGAATTTTTATGTTCGCGACGCTTTTACCGATGACCTGCAGTTCGTCCGACGATGGTAGGTTCGTCATTGTATCTTCCAAAGTCTGCAACTTGGATTTAATTTCTTCCAACGTGCTGGTGAATTCTTCTTGTAATTTGGAAACAACGACATGCAAGCGTTCTGCGTCTATATCGTTCACGACGGTTTGAAGTTCAGAGAAATTCTTTTCTATTGCGGAAGTTCGTTTTTCGATTTCGAGTTTCAATTTTTCCAAATCTTCATTTTTCGATTGAAATTGCTGTAATTTGGCCAAATCATTTTGAAGCGAATCCACGCTCAACTGTATATTTTGAACGCTGTCGTAAGAAGGTACGTCGACATAATTTTTTATGAGCGTTTTCAGTTCGGAATCGATTTTCAGAATGGGGTCGAGACATTGCGTTTGGAGCGTAGCGATTTCCGACTCTAAACTTTTGTTTAAGGTCTCCTGCAAAGCAATCAAATCGGTCCTCAACTTCTTAACTCGAATGTCCAACATGAGAATCTCTTCTGCGTGGTCTACACGCTTGGTGTTGCCGAAAATGTCGTTAGGCATTTTTGGTTAACGGTTATTTATAATAGGATAGACGATTCGTAATTCTACAAAAAGAGGAATGAGTTTGTCGTAATCTCCGAGAAGTTCCATGTAAAGATAATCTCCTGCAGAAACATCGTACGTAATGTTAGAAAGCATCTTGTCGTGCTTGATTCGAAAAATATTCTTGCCGGTAGAAATTTTGATTTCGCCTGCGTTTTCCGGATTCACGGTGATTTGAAGTTTCCCGTCGATCGGAATTTCGTAGAAATGTAAATTGTTATTAAAAACATAAAACATCTTGCCCACATCGTCATTCAGTTTCGTCCAAATGCTGTTGAGATGAACAATCAGTAAACCATTGAGTTTAGATAATACGGAAGGTAAGAGGTTATTGGAATTTGGTGGTGCAGTCTCCATGTTGATCTGTTTGCGGAAGCCAAAAAGATTCATTGTCTTTGTTAGTTATTTAAGAATACGGTCAAAATTTTTTTTGTAATGACACGCAAAGTTTTTTTTTTGTTTGCTTGCGTCACAATACAGGCACGCGCGCGCACGTGTGTGTGTGCGACACATTGTTCCCGAAAGAGGTTTACAAAAATCACGATATATAAACATTTGGTCCCACAGTTGGAAAATTACGATAAGTTGCATTCAAAAGTTTCAAAATATCATATAGTAGAATTTTTGTAGAGTGGGTAGGCAACACCGACGAGCCTCAAATAATAATTCAAGACTCGTCGGTGTTACCAATTCCTATTTGTAGGTTAGCTTAGCCAGTGAAAGATCATATAGTGGAATTTTCTTCGGATGGGTTGGCAAAACCCAAGCCTCAAAAAAGGAACATCCAATAGAGTTGCCAAATATAAAAAAAAGGCAATAGACCCCCTCATAAAAGGCTACAGTAAACCCACAGTGTTGCCAACACTACCCCCCCAACAGTATTGCCAGACATAAAAAATACATGGACCCCTCAGGTCCTTTGATGAAAATTTACAGTGAAAAACCCAGTAGGTTAACAACACTGCCAATCTACGGTAGTGTTGCCAGATGTAAACAGAGGGCAATAAACCCCCCTCATAAAAGGCTACAGTAAACCCACAGTGTTGTCAACTCTGCCCTCAAAATGTACATCATAAAAGGCTAACACAAGCGCCACAACCTTGGTGATTTTTTTCGGGTAAGGAGTTGGCAACACTGCTCATGCCTTACGAGAGAAATCCATTAAGGCGATCGAGCTCCAAATGATGGTTCGAGCTCCAAATGATGATTCAGTACCGGGCCACTAGGTCTACTGAATAGATTATATTGAATTGATGGTCACTAATGAAAAAGAAGAATTAGTTGATTTTGCTGGAGCCACAACAACTGCAATCATAGAGATTAACATTTAAATAAAAATACATACAATGGAAAATATTGAGAGTTATGAGCTACAATCATTCCCCCCAAACAGGAGGACATTTGCAAATTTAAATCAACCCAACACAGAAATTGAGGTTGATCTTGATGTTGGGGATGGATTTATACACCCCCACAGAGCAGATCTATACATCAAATTTGATGTTGTAAAGCTCGATGGAACAGATTATCCGGCAAATTCAAATATAAGATTGGTGGACAATTTTGTGCCGCATCTGTTCTCTGAAATTGAGATCAGAAAGCATGGTGTTGTTATAAACAGAGTGGATTATCCCGGCATTACCTCCACAGCTTTGGCCACATTAAAATTATCCAAAACCGAGGCTTCTTACTACAAAATAGGTGGATTTGAGGCTGGTGAGAAAATATTATCTAAGAACCACACAGTGCTGTTCCTCATGCGCCTGTTGCCAGGATTCTTCTCAGATTACAAAGATATTATGTGGAAGGGTGGTTTAAGAATTACATTTAGAAGAGCTGCCAATGATAATAATGCTTTGATGAGGTACAGTACATTAAACTCTACAGGGGAAGCTCTGCCTAATACCCTACCTGATGCAGGCAAATGCATTATTCAGACTATGGAGCTAAGAATCCCTGTTGTTGAATATGAGGCCAGTTATGCTCTTAAACACAAAGCAGATATAGTAAAAAATCCACAGATTCTTCTACAATTTTATACATATCAATGCGTACAGAAGCCCGCATCTGGCACATATTATGAGTTTGATGCTACAAATTCATTCTCCAGTATACAATATGACATGCCTGATTTTGTAGTGGTACTGTTTCAGACTGGAAGACACAATAATCAGGAAAAAAATTCAAGTAGATTTGATGACTGCAACATCAAGAACATATATCTTAAAAATGGAGAAATGAGGTATTTCCTAGAGAAAATTATAATTTAGACATGTCCAAGAATGATTTCCTTAAATTATATGAGGCATTTACATCCTTCAAAAGGGTCACTACTGGCAGTACTGACATGTATTACACACCAGATGAATTCAAGGCACAGAGACCCATGTTTGTCATCAACACTTCAAAAAGGAAACAAGTTGTGGTGAATGACAGGACAAACATTAAAATTATCTGTGAATTCCATGAGGCATTACCTGATGACACCATATGTAGTGTTATTCTCATAGGTGAAAAATCATATGTTTATGATGTAAGAAATGAGAGGGTCACAGAGCAATTCTAGAAGATATTTGCTCTATTATCCTGTTGTACAACATATTTTGGCAGGTTTCAAACCTCAACTGTATATCAGCTAGCAGTGAATATCCCATGTATGGGCATATTATTTTGTTGTATGTATTTCAATCTTACACATTTTATCAGGACTCAAACCCAGAGCCCCTGATTACAAGGCAGCAATATTAACACTTCTCCATATGGAATATATCCATATTTTACTGGGTTCTGATACCCAGAGGCTGATACAGACAAAATTGGATTTTGAATGCAATGAATTATTCTCTAAGCCTTGCCAATGCTCTTATTATCAGAATAATGCAAAACTAGAATTGGTTTTGCATGCAAGGCAGTTCATTGCTACTGTGTCAGAAAATTTGTATCTTTATCTCAATGATCTTTGTTACACTTTTTCCCCTGTCGCACAGAAAGATTAATAGCCCCTTCAGTGAATCGCACAGAAAAATCATTAATACTCCCTTCTAGCTGTATAGATTATATCCCTTGCGTGCCGGCAAAACATGCAAACAATTAATTATGTTTGCCCGCTTTTCCCCTATTGTATGGCTGAGCGGGTGGTTCCCAATAGAGAATAATTTTGCTCTGTTGAACAACACTTTTTACTACGTTTAAGATCTGGGAGCTATCAACTAGCAATAATTATTCTCAAAATCTCACGTGTGGAGATATTATTTTGCCACACATATTTCAATCTCTCAGAACTCAAACCCGAGCCTTTTGCTTACAAAGCAACAATATTAACATTTTGCCATCAGGGGAGGCTTCACATTTTACCAGGATTCAAACCCGAGCCTCCCGATTACAAGACAATAAAAACCATGCACCACACTCCACTAGGCCTCAGAACCCAGTATATCAATTCAAGATTCCTGGGATTTTGACAGAAAAAAACACACTATAACAATAAAATCATATGGGAACTTGGCATTGTTTTAAGTGTAGCAAATCTGCTTGAGGGGGGTTCATACTTTCTCAGGAAATATTTGAGGGCATTTTCACAAAAATCTTGGATTAGACGGGGTTCCACACTTGAGCAAAAAGCTCATATGGGCATGTTGAGCTTGTTTTAAGTGTAAGCAAATCTGCTTGATGGGGGTTCACACTTTCTCGAGTTTATAATACAGTCAATACAACTACTCTCGCCGCACGATTTCAACACACGATTAATAACACCACCTTCTTAATTGTTAACTACATTATACGATTGCGTGTTCAGGTTCATTATAACAGCGATGAAAGTTATTGTTCGAAATCTCGAACCACATGGCAAACGCGCAACGCAATTTCCTGCACTCTTTGTTTTGTTACATTCCTTAGGCACTACATTTAAGATCTTGCACTAATACTTAGCTCTAGTATATGTAGGAAATATATTGTGATATATAATTTGAGAGTCTCGTTTTTGAGAAAATAGTTACCAAAATTCCAATTGAACAAATATCAGTTGTTCTCTTCCATTATTTCCAGTTGCGATACGTCTTAAGATGCCGACATACTATTATATAATTGTGTATTACCGATTGTTCTATTAGTTATAATTTCATAAAATGATGTTGAAAATATGAAAAATAAACGAAACCAACCAACCAAACAATGTCCCTCCCGCCCACCATCGCCAACCAGCCAACCGTTAGCCCTCTCGCCCACCATCGCCAACCAGCCAACCGCAAACCCTCCCGCCCACCATCGCTAACCAGCCAACCGTTTGCCCTCCCACCCACCATCGCCAACCAGCCATCCTTAAGCCCTCCCTCCCGCCTTCAACAACCAGCCTTCCGTTTGCACACCAGCCCGCCATCACCAACCACCCAACCTATTGCCCACCCGCCCACCATCACCAACCACCCAACCAATTGCTCACCATCGCCAAGGAGCCAACACAGGACAATTCCACCTTCCGAACCCTCCCACCAACCAACTCTAAACCCAGCCGGGTTGTTAATTAAACAAAGACAGATCGCGACCGCGTCAAATCAAATCATGCATCGAGTTTCCACAACGATAAAAACAAGACACTTCACAGTCATTAAAGACACATGCACCTTTTTCTCTCCACTTCCACACTCGCCGCACGATTTCAACACACGATTAATAATACCACCTTCTTAATTGTTAACTACATTATAGGATTGCGTGTTCAGGATCATTATAACAGCGATGAAACATATTGATCGAAATCTCGAACCACAACGCAAACGCGCAACGCAATTTCCTGCACTCTTTGTTTTGTTACATTCCTTAGGCACTACATTAAAGATTTTGCACTAATACTTAGCTCTAGTATATGTAGGACGTATATTGTGATATATATAAATTGAGAGTCTCGTTTTTGAGAAAATAGTAACCAAAATTCCATTTGAACAAATATCAGTTGTTCTCTTCCAGTATTTCCAGTTGCGATACATCTTAAGATGCCGACATACTATTATATAATTGTGTATTACCGATTGTTCTATTAGTTATAATTTCATAAAATGATGTTGAAAATATGTAAAATAAACGAAACCAACCAACCAACCAATGCCCCTCCCGCCCACCATCGCCAACCAGCCAACCGTTAGCCCTCCCGCCCACCATCGCCAACCAGCCAACCGTAAACCCTCCCGCTCACCATCGCCAACCAGCCAACCCTTTGCCCTCCCACCCACCATCGCCAACCAGCCATGCTTAAGCCCTCCCTCCCGTCTTCTCCAACCAGCCATCCGTTTGCCCACCAGCCCGCCATCACCAACCACCCAACCGATTGCCCACCCGCCACCATCACCAACCACCCAACAGATTGCTCACCATCGCCAAGGAGCCAACACAGGACAATTCCACCTTCCGAACCCTCCCACCAACCAATTCTAAACCCAGCCGGGTTGTTAATTAAACAAAGACAGATCGCGACCGCGTCACATCAAATCATGCATCGAGTTTCCACAACGATAAAAACAAGGCACTTCACAGTCATTAAAGACACATGCACCTTTTTGTCTCCACTTCCACACTCGCCGCACGATTTCAACACACGATTAATAACACCACCTTCTTAATTGTTAACTACATTATAGGATTGCGTGTTCAGGATCATTATAACAGCAATGAAAGATATTGTTCGAAATCTCGAACCACAACGCAAACGCGCAACGCAATTTCCTGCACTCTTTGTTTTGTTACATTCCTTAGGCACCACATTTAAGATCTTGCACTAATACTTAGCTCCAGTATATGTAGGAAGTATATTGTGATATATATAAATTGAGAGTCTCGTTTTTGAGACAATAGTTACCAAAATTCCATTTGAACAAATATCAGTTGTTCTCTTCCAGTATTTCCAGTTGCGATACGTCTTAAGATGTCGACGTACTATTATATAATTGTGTATTAACGATTGTTCTATTAGTTATAATTTCATAAAATGATGTTGAAAATATGAAAAATAAACGAAACCAACCAACCAACCAATGTCCCTCCCGCCCACCATCGCCAACCAGCCAACCGTTTGCCCTCCCGCCCACCATCGCCAACCAGCCAACCGTAAACCCTCCCGCCCACCATCGCCAACTAGCCAACCGTTTGCCCTCCCACCCACCATCGCCAACCAGCCATGCTTAAGCCCTCCCTCCCGTCTTCTCCAACGAGCCATCCGTTTGCCCACCAGCCAGCCATCACCAACCACCCAACCGATTGCCCACCCGTCACCATCACCAACCACCCAACAGATTGCTCACCATCGCCAAGGAGCCAACACAGGACAATTCCACCTTCCGAACCCTCCCACCAACCAACTCTAAACCCAGCCGGGTTGTTAATTAAACAAAGACCGATCGCGACTGCGTCACATCAAATCATACATCGAATTTCCACAACGATAAAAACAAGCCACTTCACAGTCATTAAATACGCATGCACCTTTTTCTCTCCACTTCCAAACTCGCCGCACGATTTCAACACACGATTAATAATACCAACTTCTTAATTGTTAACTACATTATAGGATTGCGTGTTCAGGATCATTATAACAGCGATGAAAGTTTTTGTTTGAAATCTCGAACCACAACGCAAACGCGCAACGCAATTTCCTGCACTCTTTGTTTTGTTACATTCCGTAGGCACTACATTTAAGATCTTGCACTAATATCTAGCTCTAGTATATGTAGGACGTATATTGTGATATATATAAATTGAGAGTCCCGTTTTTGAGAAAATAGTTACCAAAATTCCAATTGAACAAATATCAGTTGTTCTCTTCCAGTATTTCAAGTTGCGATACGTCTTAAGATGCCGACATACTATAATAACATTGTGTATTTCCGATTGTTCTATTAGTTATAATTTCATAAAATGATGTTGAAAATATGAAAAATAAACGAAACCAACCTAACAACCAATGTCCCTCCCGCCCACAATCGCCAACCAATCAGCCGTTAGCCCTCCCGCAAACCATCGCCAACCAGCCAACCTTAAACCCTCCCGCCCACCATCGCCAACCAGCCAACCGTTTGCCCTCCCACCCACAATCGCCAACCAGCCATCCTTAAGCCCTCCCTCCCGCCTTCTCCAACCAGCCATCCGTTTGCCCACCAGCCCGCCATCACCAACCACCCAACAGATTGCCCACCCGCCCAACATCACCAACCACCCAACCGATTGCTCACCATCGCCAAGGAGCCAACACAGGACAATTCCACCTTCCAAACCCTCACACCAACCAACTCTAAACCCAGCCGGGTTGTTAATTAAACAAAGACAGATCGCGACCGCGTCACATCAAATCATGCATCGAGTTTCCACAACGATAAAAACAAGCCACTTCACAGTCATTAAAGACACATGCGCCTTTTTCTCTCCACTTCCACACTCGCCGCACGATTTCAACACACGATTAATAACACCACCTTCTTAATTTTTAACTACATTATACGATTGCGTGTTCAGGATCATTATAACAGCGATGAAAGTTATTGTTCGAAATCTCGAAAAACAACGCAAACGCGCAACGCAATTTCCTGCACTCTTTGTTTTGTTACATTCCTTAGGCACTACATTTAAGATCTTGCACTAATAGTTAGCTCTAGTATATGTAGGAAATATATTGTGATATATATAAATTGAGAGTCCCGTTTTTGAGAAAATAGTTACCAAAATTCCAATTGAACAAATATCAGTTGTTCTCTTCCAGTATTTCCAGTTGCGATACGTCTTAAGATGCCGACATACTATTATATAATTGTGTATTACCTATTGTTCTATTAGTTATAATTTCATAAAATGATGTTGAAAATATGAAAAATATGCGAAACCAACCAACCAACCAATGTCCCTTCCGCCCACCATCGCCAACCAGCCAACCGTTAGCCCTCCCGCCCACCATCGCCAACCAGCCAACCGTAAACCCTCCCGCCCACCATCTCCAACCAGCCAACCGTTTGCCCTCCCACCCACCATCGCCAACCAGTCATCCTTAAGCCCTCCCTCCCGCCTTCAACAACCAGCCTTCCTTTTGCCCACCAGCCCGCCATCACCAACCACCCAACCGATTGACCACCGCCCACCATCACCAACCACCCAACAGATTGCTCACCATCGCCAAGGAGCCAACACAGGACAATTCCACCTTCCGAACCCTCCACCAACCAACTCTAAACCCAGCCGGGTTGTTAATTAAACAAAGACAGATTGCGACCGCGTCACATCAAATCTTGCATGGAGTTTCCACAACGATAAAAACAAGCCACTTCACAGTCATTAAAGACACGTGCACCTTTTTCTCTCCACTTCCACCCTCGCCGCACAATTTCAACAAACGATTAACAATACCACCTTCTTAATTGTTAACTACATTATAGTATTGTTTGTTCAGGATCATTATAACAGCGATGAAAATATTGTTCGAAATCTCGAACCACAACGCAAACGCGCAACGCAATTACCTGACTCTTTGTTTTGTTACATTCCTTTGGCACTACATTTAAGATCTTGAACTAAAACTTAGCTCTAGTATATGTAGGAAGTATATTGTGATATATATAATTTGAGAGTCTCGTTTTTGAGAAAATAGTTACCAAAATTCCAATTGAACAAATATCAGTTGTTCTCATCCAATATTTCCAGTTGCGATACATCTTAAGATGCCGACATACTATTATATAATTGTGTATTACCGATTGTTCTATTAGTAATGATTTCATAAAATGATGTTAAAAATATGAAAAATAAACGAAACCAACCAACCAACCAATGTGCCTCCCGCCCACCATCGCCAACCAGCCAACCGTTAGCCCTCCCGCCCACCATCGCCAACCAGACATCCGTAAACCTTCCCGCCCACCATCGCCAACCAGCCAACCGTTTGCCCTCCCACCCACCATCGCCAACCAGCCATCCTTAAGCCCTCCCTCCCGCCTTCTCCAACCAGCCATCCGTTTGCCCACCAGCCCGCCATCACCAACCACCCAACCGATTGCCCACCCGCCACCATCACCAACCACCCAACAGATTGCTCACCATCGCCAAGGAGACAACACAGGACAATTCCACCTTCCGAAACCTCCCACCAACCAACTCTAAACCCAGCCGGGTTGTTAATTAAACAGAGACCGATCGCGACCGCGTCACATCAAATCATACATCGAGTTTCCACAACGATAAAAACAATCCACTTCACAGTCATTAAATACACATGCACCTTTTTCTCTCCACTTTCAAACTCGCCGCACGATTTCAACACACGATTAATAATACCACCTTCTTAATTGTTAACTACATTATAGGATTGCGTGTTCAGGATCATTATAACAGCGATGAAAGATATTGTTCGAAATCTCGAACCACATGGCAAACGCGCAACGCAATTTCCTGCACTCTTTGTTTTGTTACATTCCTTAGGCACTACATTTAAGATCTTGCACTAATACTTAGCTCTAGTATATGTATGATGTATATTGTGATATATATAAATTGAGAGTCTCGTTTTTGAGAAAATAATTACCAAAATTCCAATTGAACAAATATCAGTTGTTCTCTTCCAGTACTTCCAGTTGAGATAAGTCTTAAGATGCCGACATACTATTATATAATTGTGTATTACCGATTGTTCTATTAGTTATAATTTCATAAAATGATGTTGAAAATATGAAAAATAAACGAAACCAACCAACCAACCAATGTCCCTCCCGCCCACCATCGCCAACCAGCCAACCGTTAGCCCTCCCGCCCACCATCGCCAACCAGCCAACCGTAAACCCTCCCGCCCACCATCGCCAACCAGCCAACCGTTTGCCCTCCCACCCACCATCGCCAACCAGCCATCCATAAGCCCTCCCTCCCGCCTTCTCCAACCAGCCATCCGTTTGCCCACCAGCCCGCCATCACCAACCACCCAACCGATTGCCCACCCGCCACCATCACCAACCACCCAACAGATTGCTCACCATCGCCAAGGAGCCAACACAGGACAATTCCACCTTCCAAACCCTCCCACCAACCAACTCTAAACCCAGCCGGGTTGTTAATTAAACAAAGACAGATCGCGACCGCGTCACATCAAATCATGCATCGAGTTTCCACAACGATAAAAACAAGACACTTCACAGTCATTAAAGACACATGCACCTTTTTCTCTCCACTTCCACACTCGCCGCACGATTTCAACACACGATTAATAATACCACCTTCTTAATTGTTAACTACATTATAGGATTGCGTGTTCAGGATCATTATAACAGCGATGAAAGATATTGTTCAAAATCTCGAACCACAACGCAAACGCGCAACGCAATTTCCTGCACTCTATGTTTTTGTTACATTCCTTAGGCACTACATTTAAGATCTTGCACTAATACTTAGCTCTAGTATATGTAGGACGTATATTGTGATATATATATGAATTGAGAGTCTCGTTTTGAGAAAATAGTTACCAAAATTCCAATTGAACAATTATCGGTTGTTCTCTTCCAGTATTTCCAGTCTTAAGATGCCGACATACTATTATATAATTGTGTATTACCGATTGTTCTATTAGTTATAATTTCATAAAATGATGATGAAAATATGAAAAATAAACGAAACCAATCTACCAAACAATGTCCCTCCCGCCCACAATCGCCAACCAGCCAACCGTTAGCCCTCCCGCCCACCATCGCCAACCAGCCAACCTTAAACCCTCCCGCCCACCATCGCTAACCAGCCAGCCGTTTGCCCTCCCACCCACAATCGCCAACCAGCCATCCTTAAGCCCTCCCTCCCGCCTTCTCCAACCAGCCATCCGTTTGCCCACCAGCCCGCCATCACCAACCACCCAACCGATTGCCCACCCGCCACCATCAACAACCACCCAACCGATTGCTCACCATCGCCAAGGAGCCAACACAGGACAATTCCACCTTCCGAACCCTCCCACCAACCAACTCTAAACCCAGCCGGGTTGTTAATTAAACAAAGACAGATCGCGACCGCGTCACATCAAATCATGCATCGAGTTTCCACAACGATAAAAACAAGCCACTTCACAGTCATTAAAGACACATGCACCTTTTTCTCTCCACTTCCACACTCGCCGCACGATTTCAACACACGATTAATAATACCACCTTCTTAATTGTTAACTACATTATAGGATTGCGTGTTCAGGATCATTATAACAGCGATGAATGATATTGTTCGAAATCTCGAACCACAACGCAAACGCGCAACGCAATTTCCTGCACTCTTTGTTTTGTTACAATCCTTAGGCACTACATTTAAGATCTTGCACTAATATTTAGCTCTAGTATAAGTATGACGTATATTGTGATATATATAAATTGAGAGTCTCGTTTTTGAGAAAATAGTTACCAAAATTCCATTTGAACAAATATCAGTTGTTCTCTTCCAGTATTTCCAGTTGCGATACGTCTTAAGATGCCGACATACTATTATATAATTGTGTATTACCGATTGTTCTATTAGTTATAATTTCATAAAATGATGTTGAAAATATGAAAAATAAACGAAACCAACCAAACAACCAATGTCCCTCCCGCCCACCATCGCCAACCAGCCAACCGTTAGCCCTCCCGCCCACCATCGCCAACCAGCCAACCGTAAACCCTCCCGCCCACCATCGCCAACCAGCCAACCGTTTGCCCTCCCACCCACCATCGCCAACCAGCCATCCTTAAGCCCTCCCTCCCGCCTTCTCCAACCAGCCATCCTTTTGCCCACCAGCCCGCCATCACCAACCACCCAACCGATTGCCCACCCGCTACCATCACCAACCACCCAACCGATTGCTCACCATCGCCAAGGAGCCAACACAGGACAATTCCATATTCCGAACCCTCCCACCAACCAAATCTAAACCCAGCCGGGTTTTTAATTAAACAAAGACAGTTCGCGACCGCGTCACATCAAATCATGCATCGAGTTTCCACAACGATAAAAACAAGCCACTTCACAGTCATTAAAGGCACATGCACCTTTTCTCTCCACTTCCACCCTCGCCGCACAATTTCAACACACGATTAATAACACCACCTTCTTAATTGTTAACTACATTATACGATTGCGTGTTCAGGTTCATTATAACAGCGATGAAAGTTATTGTTCGAAATCTCGAACCACAACGCAAACGCGCAACGCAATTTCCTGCACTCTTTGTCTTGTTACATTCCTTAGGCACTACATTTAAGATCTTGCACTAATATTTAGCCCTAGTATATGTTGGAAATATATTGTGATATATATAAATTGAGAGTCTCGTTTTTGAGAAAATAGTTACCAAAATTCCAATTGAACAAATATCAGTTGTTCTCTTCCATTATTTCCAGTTGCGATACGTCTTAAGATGCCGACATACTATTATATAATTGTGTATTACCGATTGTTCTATTAGTTATAATTTCATAAAATGATGTTGAAAATATGAAAAATAAACGAAACCAACCAACCAAACAATGTCCCTCCCGCCCACCATCGCAGACCAGCCAACCGTTAGCCCTCTCGCCCACCATCGCCAACCAGCCAACCGCAAACCCTCCCGCCCACCATCGCTATCCAGCCAACCGTTTGCCCTCCCACCCACCATCGCCAACCAGCCATCCTTAAGCCCTCCCTCCCGCCTTCAACAACCAGCCTTCCGTTTGCACACCAACCCGCCATCACCAACCACCCAACCTATTGCCCACCCGCCCACCATCACCAACCACCCAACCGATTGCTCACCATCGCCAAGGAGCCAAGACAGGACAATTCCACCTTCCGAACCCTCCCACCAACCAACTCTAAGCCCAGCCCGGTTGTTAATTAAGCAAAGACAGATTGCGACCGCGTCACATCAAATCTTGCATCGAGTTTCCACAACGATAAAAACAAGCCACATCACTGTCATTAAAGACACATGCACCTTTTCTCTCCACTTCCACCCTCGCCGCACGATTTCAACACACGATTAATAATACCACCTTCTTAATTGTTAAATACATTATAGGATTGCGTGTTCAGGATCATTATAACAGCGATGAAACATATTGATCGAAATCTCGAACCACAAAGCAAACGCGCAACGCCATTTCCTACACACTTTGTTTTGTTACATTCCTTAGGCACTACATTAAAGATCTTGCACTAATACTTAGCTCTAGTATATGTAGTACGTATATTGTGATATATATAAATTGAGAGTCTCGTTTTTGAGAAAATAGTTACCAAAATTCCATTTGAACAAATATCAGTTGTTCTCTTCCAGTATTTTCAGTTGCGATACATCTTAAGATGCCGACATACTATTATATAATTGTGTATTACCGATTGTTCTATTAGTTATAATTTCATAAAATGATGTTGAAACTATGAAAAATAAACGAAACCAACCAACCAACCCATGTCCCTCCCGACCACCATCGCCAACCAGCCAACAGTTAGCCCTCCCGCCCACCATCGCCAACCAGCCAACCGTAAACCTTCCCGCCCACCATCGCCAACCAGCCAACCGTTTGCATTCCCACCCACCATCGCCAACCAGCCATCCTCAAGCCCTCCCTCCCGCCTTCTCCAACCAGCCATCCTTTGCCCACCAGCCCGCCATCACCAACCACCCAACCGATTGCCCAACCGCCACCATCACCAACCCCCAACAGATTGCTCACCATCGCCAAGGAGCCAACACAGGACAATCCCACCTTCCGAACCCTCCCACCAACCAACTCTAAACCCAGCCGGGTTGTTAATTAAACAAAGACAGATCGCGACCGCGTCACATCAAATCATGGATCGAGTTTCCACAACGATAAAAACAAGCCACATCACAGTCATTAAAGACACATGCACCTTTTTCTCTCCACATCCACACTCTCCGCACGATTTCAACACACGATTAATAATACCACCTTCTTAATTGTTAACTACATTATAGGATTGCGTGTTCAGGATCATTATAACAGCGATGAAAGATATTTTTCGAAATCTCGAACCACAACGCAAACGCGCAACGCAATTTCCTGCACTCTTTGTTTTGTTACATTCCTTAGGCACTACATTTAAGATCTTGCACTAATACTTAGCTCTAGTATATGTATGACGTATATTGTGATATATATAAATTGAGAGTCTCGTGTTTGAGAAAATAGTTACCAAAATTCCATTTGAACAAATATCAGTTGTTCTCTTCTAGTATTTCCAGTTGCGATACATCTTAAAATGCCGACATACTATTACATAATTGTGTTTATCCGATTGTTCTATTAGTTATAATTTCATAAAATGATGTTGAAAATATGAAAAATAAACGAAACCAACCAACCAACCAATGTCCCTCCCGCCCACCATCGTCAACCAGCCAACCGTTAACCCTCCCGCCCACCATCGCCAACCAGCCAACCGTAAACCCTCCCGCCCATCATTTCCAACAAGCCAACCGTTTGCCCTCCCACCCACCATCGCCAACCAGCCATCCTTAAACCCTCCCTCCCGCCTTCTCCAACCAGCCATCCGTTTGCCCACCAGCCACCATCACCAACCACCCAACAGATTGCTCACCATCGCCAAGGAGCCAACACAGGACAATTCCACCTTCCGAACCCTTCTACCAAACAACTCTAAACCCAGCCGGGTTGTTAATTAAACAAAGACAGATCGCGACCGCGTCACATCAAATCATGCATCGAGTTTCCACAACTATAAAAACAAGACACTTCACAGTCATTAAAGACACATGCACCTTTTTCTCTCCACTTCCACACTCGCCGCACGATTTCAACACACGATTAATAATACCACCTTCTTAATTGTTAACTACATTATAGGATTGCGTGTTCAGGATCATTATAACAGCGATGAAAGATATTGTTCGAAATCTCGAACCACAACGCAAACGCGCAACGCAATTTCCTGCACTCTTTGTTTTCTTACATTCCTTAGGCACTACATTTAAGATCTTGCACTAATACTTAGCTCTAGTATATGTATGACATATATTGTGATCTATATAAATTGAGAGTCCCGTTTTTGAGAAAATAGTTACCAAAATTGCAATTGAACAAATATCAGTTGTTCTCTTCCAGTATTTCCAGTTGCGATACGTCTTAAAATGCCGACTTACTATTATAACATTGTGTATTTCCGATTGTTCTATTAGTTATAATTTCATAAAATGATGTTGAAAATTTGAAAAATAAACGAAACCAACCAACCAACCAATGTCCCTCCCGCCCACCATCGCCAACCAGCCAACCGTTAGCCCTCCCGCCCACCATCGCCAACCAGCCAACCGTAAACCCTCCCGCCCACCATCGCTAATTAGCCAACCGTTTGCCTTCCCACCCAACATCGCCAACCAGCCATCCGTTTGCCCACCAGCCCGACATCACCAACCACCCAACCGATTGCCCCCCCGCTACCATCACCAACCACCCAACCGATTGCTCACCATCGCCAAGGAGCCAACACAGGACAATTCCACCTTCCGAACCCTCCCACCAACCAACTCTAAACCCAGCAGGGTTTTTAATTAAACAAAGACAGTTCGCGACCGCGTCACATCAAATCATGCATCGAGTTTCCACAACGATAAAATCAAGCCACTTCACAGTCATTAAAGGCACATGCACCTTTTTCTCTCCACTTCCACACCCGCCGCACGATTTCAACACACGATTAATAACACCACCTTCTTAATTGATAACTACATTATACGATTGCGTGTTCAGGTTCATTATAACAGCGATGAAAGTTATTGTTTGAAATCTCGAACCACATGGCAAACGCGCAACGCAATTTCCTGCACTCTTTGTTTTGTTACATTCCTTAGGCACTACATTTAAGTTCTTGCACTAATACTTAGCTCTAGTATATGTAGGACGTATATTGTGATATATATAAATTGAGAGTCTCGTTTTTGAGAAAATAGTTACCAAAATTCCATTTGAACAAATATCAGTTGTTCTCTTCCAGTATTTCCAGTTGCGATACATCTTAAGATGCCGACATACTATTATATAATTGTGTATTACCGATTGTTCTATTAGTTATAATTACATAAAATGATGTTGAAAATATGTAAAATAAACGAAACCAACCAACCAACCAATGTCCCTCCCGCCCACCATCGCCAACCAGCCAACCGTTAGCCCTCCCGCCCAACATCGCTAACCAACCAACCGTAAACCCTCCCGCCCACCATCGCCAACCGGCCAACCGTTTGCCCTCCCACCCACCATCGCCAACCAGCCATCCTTAAACCCTCCCTCCCGCCTTCTCCAACCAGTCATCCGTTTGCCCACCAGCCCGCCATCACCAACCACCCAACCGATTGCCCACCCGCCACCATCACCAACCACCCAACAGATTGCTCACCATCGCCAAGGAGCCAACACAGGACAATTCCACCTTCCGAACCCTCCCACCAACCAACTCTAAACCCAGCCGGGTTGTTAATTAAACAAAGACAGATCGCGACCGCGTCACATCAAATCATGCATCGAGTTTCCACAACGATAAAAACAAGACACTTCACAGTCATTAAAGACACGTGCACCTTTTTGTCTCCACTTCCACACTCGCCGCACGATTTCAACACAAGATTAATAACACCACCTTCTTAATTGTTAACTACATTATAGGATTGCGTGTTCAGGATCATTATAACAGCAATGAAAGATATTGTTCGAAATCTCGAACCAAAACGCAAACGCGCAACGCAATTTCCTGCACTCTTTGTTTTGTTACATTCCTTAGGCACCACATTTAAGATCTTGCACTAATACTTAGCTCCAGTATATGTAGGAAGTATATTGTGATATATATAAATTGAGAGTCTCGTTTTTGAGAAAATAGTTACCAAAATTAAAATTGAACAAATATCAGTTGTTCTCTTCCAGTATTTCCAGTTGCGATACGTCTTATGATGTCGACGTACTATTATATAATTGTGTATTAACGATTGTTCTATTAGTTATAATTTCATAAAATGATGTTGAAAATATGAAAAATAAACGAAACCAACCAAAAACCAATGTCCCTCCCGCCCACCATCGCCAACCAGCCAACCGTTAGCCCTCCCGCCCACCATCGCCAAACAGCAAATCGTAAACCGTCCCGCCCACCATCGCCAACCAGCCAACCGTTTGCCCTCCCACACACCATCGCCAACCAGCCATCCTTAAGCCCTCCCTCCCGCCTTCTCCAACCAGCCTTCCGTTTGCCCACCAGCCCGCCATCACCAACCACCCAACCTATTGCCCACCCGCCCAACATCACCAACCACCCAACCGATTGCTCACCATCGCCAAGGAGCCAACACAGGACAATTCCACCTTCCAAACCCTCACACCAACCAACTCTAAACCCAGCCGGGTTGTTAATTAAACAAAGACAGATCGCGACCGCGTCACATCAAATCATGCATCGAGTTTCCACAACGATAAAAACAAG